>NC_073256.2:60207500-60832500 GCF_029289425.2 Pan paniscus | reverse complement strand
GTCTGATGTATCTCCAATGACTTTACATTGTGCAGAGAATAGAATCTGATTTTCTTAGCATGGCATATCAGGGTCTGCATCTTGCTTCATCTCATCCTTCCATCATCTGCCGCAGCCACACGATCTCTCACTAGCACCTGAGTGCACCTCCTCCCTCTTGCACACACCTCACCCTCTGAGCCCAGGTGAGGATATCTCCGACTTCCCAACCTAGGAAGCTCCTATGCAACCAACAAAATTCAGCTCAAATATTACCTCATCTGTCAACACATTCCTTTATTTCTCTAGAAAGTCTAAATCATGCCTTCGTCTGTATTTATATCTTCATAAGTCCTCCACCCTTATATTTATACCTTTATTTTAGTGCTTGTCATAATACATTGAAATCATCCATATGTACATGTCTTCTATCTGGATCTCTCTCTCTCTCTGTGTCACCCAGGTCTGTCATCCATACATACAAGTTTTCTGTCTGGATCTTTCTCTCTCTCTCTCTCTCTCTCTCTCTCTCTCTCTCTATATATATATATATATATATGCTTAATCTCCTGGGCTTAAATGATTCTCCCACCTCAGCTTCCTGAGTTGCTGAAACTACAGGTGAACACCACTATGACTGGCTAATTGTTTTTTTTTTTTTGAGATGGAGTCTCACTCTGTTGCCGAGGCTGGAGTGCAGTGGCACCGTGTTGGCTCACTGCAACCTCGGTCTCCTAGGTTCAAACAATTCTCCTGCCTCAGCCTCCCGAGTAGCTGGGATTACAGGTGACCACCACCACGCCCGACTAGTTTTTATATTTTTAGTAGAGACAGGGTTTCACCATATTGGCCAGGCTGGTCTCGAACTCCTGACCTCAGGTGATCCATCCACCTCAGCCTCCCAAAGTGGTGAGATTACAGGCGTCAGCCACCGCACGCGGCCTACTTTTTTTTTTTTGTGGAGACAGGATCTCAATATGTTGCCCAGGCTCGTCTTGAACTCCTGAGCTCAGGAGATCTTCCCACCTTGGCCTCCCAAAGTGCTGGGATTACAGGTGTGAGCCACTGTGCCTGGCCATTGGAGTTTCAAATTTTATTCCTAACATGTAATCTGAGGCTCTGTTCCATGCCAAGTGCTCTAAGTGCTCAGTGGCTGTTTGTGCCGTGTTACAGGAGTTCCCATCAGTTCTTTTGCCTGTGTATATTGCCAGGGGCCTTTGGTAACCTGAAATTCCCTTACAGTGAGGCAGCAGGAAGCAGAGAAACCCAGCAGAGACAGAACCCTGGGGCTCTTTCCTTTATCCTTGGTCATAATTGTACAACTTCAAAATAAATTCTGTAACACCCCTAGTCACCAGGGTTATCATGCTATCAAAGGGTGTTGTTTGATGTCAGTTTAAGGGATTAAAATAAGTAACTTCCATACGAGAGGTAGACAAGCAATACCAACCCAAGGACAAGGGCCAAGTAGTAGGAAGGCTCGAATCACCTGCATCACCTTCGGAATGGCACTGCATTACTCAAAATTGAGAATGTTCCCATGCACAGAATGCTGAGATTCATGTCAATGAATTGATGTTAGGTTGTTCTGCAGGAATATGTAGTAAATAATAAGATTATCATTTATGGCATAGAAAAAAATGCATTTTAGATGACTATGCTAAGAGCAATGAAACAATGAAGAGAAAAAATGATTTTTTGATCCAGATCTAGATTGTTCTACCCTTAAAGTATTTAAGACAGTGATAAGCACATGTCTAAATTACCTAATACTCCAAATGGAAAAAAATCAGACAGGAAATGGATGAAGCAGAAGTTTTAAAAAATTCATATTAGGAAAATTGGAAATACATGAAATTTCATCTGAAATCAGCCAGAGACTTGGATCCTTGTTCTGCTTAAGTGAGTTTTACATAATGCAACACAAATTAAATATGTTGCTGATAAAATGGACCCAAAGCTTCGTACTGAATTGTGTAAAATGCGCTATCATTGTTCCCACCATTAAAAAATGGGATTTTCATAAATTACATTATTTTCCTAATAACCCTAACTTCAAACAGTTCGATTTTCATTTAAAGGAAAGTAATTTCCCAAATGGCATTTAGTCAGAACAGGTGCTGTTACGTTCACAACTTTTAAGCGGTTGGGATTTTGACATCTGGATGCCAGAGCTAATCAGGGGGCGTTTTCTCTTTTTCTATCTGTCCTCACTATCTGAAGCCCAGTTTACAGCTTCTCAGTGTATTTTGTACCTCATTAGTTTTTGGCATCCTCTATAGCATATTGGCCAGTATGATTCATCCTTTCTTTGAGCACAATTAGCTGTGAAAACAGATCTTAGGGCAGACTCCCTCCCTACCCCCAAAGGATTACTGAAGGTAGGAAATGCAGGTGATTATCAGAGTTTGCCTTTGATACAGACATCCTGCTCTGCCGTGGCCCTTTGAACTAACTTTGATATGCAATAATTAAGAGGGATTGAACCCCTGGAGGAGAAGCCGCATGGCCCTGCCTCTTCTCTCCTTCTATTGAGTCCTTGTTTTGAACTATTGATCAAACAGATTTGAAGGGATTTGTTGAAGCCTGTGTGGGGCAGGAGGAAGGAACGGAGCGGGGAGGAGGCACATCTGGTTATAAATAGTTTCAGGAGGAACCTGCTGGTCAGACTTTGCTCAGCCGATTTCACGCACCTTACTCAGACTAAGGTTTACTTCTTTCAGAAAAAGCAGTGACAAACAGACGACGTGCTGAGCTGCCAGCTTAGTGGAAGCTCTGCTCTGGGTGGAGAGCAGCCTCGCTTTGGTGACACACAGTGCTGGGACCCTCCAGGAGCCCCGGGATTGAAGGATGGTGGCGGCCGTCCTGCTGGGGCTGAGCTGGCTCTGCTCTCCCCTGGGAGCTCTGGTCCTGGACTTCAACCACATCAGGAGCTCTGCTGACCTGCATGGGGCCCGGAAGGTAAGGCTGCTAGGGAGGGGGGCGAGGTACGGGACTGCTGACAGCTGGGGTGTTTTGTTTAGGCTTTAGTAAGTCATTCTGATTCATGTATGAAATGTCTTACCTAGCAGGTAAATTGAATTGGTTTCAGATTTGGGAGGGCATCCTGGTAGGATCAGTGGCCTTAGTGTGAATGTATGAAATAAACACAGTGGCTTTTCACATCATTCGGCCATACGTTTGTCTATAAATCACGAAATAAACGAACACTTTGGAAGCTCTACTATGTGCCAGCTCTTTTACATGTAATACGTCATGTACTCTTCCTCACAATTTGAGATAGGTGAAATATCCCCTAATTCCAGATGAGGAAATAAGACTCAGAGATGTTGAAGAGCTTACCCAAGCTCACACAGCCAGCAAGCAAACATGGGAATGAGAATTTAAACAGAGGGCCATGATGCATTGCCTTGTCACCATCTAACTTCACAGAAAGAGTTGTTTTAGGAATCGCTTTATGTATGTGTATATGTTATTATATATCTTATAGATTATTACATATATCATATATGATATACCTACGTTGTATGTCTATGTAGAAGCATCAACTGTGTATGAGAACAATTGATCTTCGGTATCTCTTTCTCTATGTCAATGAGGCATCATTGAAAATCAAAGGACAGTTCACTTAGGGAAGGGTCTCTAAGCTAAATGTGATTCACTAGAGTAAAAAATCAAATAGGAATGCCACAAACATCAATAGTATGTTTAATGAAACTGTAGCCAGCTTCTAGAGTTAAGATATATTGAAAATCTCATACTCACCTGTTAAGACACACATAGGAAAACATTTTTTCTCATTTTCACAAAGAGCACAGGAAAACTAAATTCTGAGTTAAGTCAATTTTTCAAACTCAAATAGCCTTTGCAGCGCCTAGGTCTCCCCGGGTGACGTGAGCTTCCCTTTGTGGGAGAAAACCATTTCCACTGGAGAGTAAGATGCTGCCCAGGGTTTGTCACAGCGCTACTGTCCTTTGGCTCCCTCCGCCTCCTGCCTTCAATAATAAGTCATCTTCCATCGTGTTGGGTTTCCTAGCCTTGTGATAACAGATTCCCTCCACAGGGCTCACAGTGCCTGTCTGACACGGACTGCAATACCAGAAAGTTCTGCCTCCAGCCCCGCGATGAGAAGCCGTTCTGTGCTACATGTCGTGGGTTGCGGAGGAGGTGCCAGCGAGATGCCATGTGCTGCCCTGGGACACTCTGTGTGAACGGTGAGCGACATAACGCCAACAGTGGTTTTTAAACCGAAGGTAGTGTCTAAGCCCCATAGACTAGAATATTCCAGGGTAGGCACTCTCTAATGGTGCTTCCTAGATTCATGCTTGAAGTAAATGTATGCAGCTGCCTTTTCTTTTCCTTTTTTTTTTTTTCTGAGGCGGAGTTTCGCCCTTGTTGTCCACAGCTCACTGCAGCCTCGGCCTCCGGGTTCAGGTGGTTCTCCTGCCTCAACCTCTGGAGTAACTGGGACTACAGGCATGTACCACCATGCCCGGCTAATTTTTGTATTTTTAGTAGAGATAGGGTTTCACCATGTTGGTCAGGCTAGTCTCGAACTCCTGACCTCAGGTGATCCACCTACCTCGGCCTCCCAAAGTGCTGGGATTACAAGTGTAAGCCACCGGACCCGGCTTGCCTTTTCTTAATGAAACAAAATAATTTATTTCCTGGCAACAGCTCTTGCCAATGACTTGGAGATAATGATTTTAAAGGAAAGACTCAAGTTGTAATCATTCAAATACTTCCATTTCCACTTGGATACCATTAACTACCTTTAATGGAATGCAATTTCCACTTAGCTACTTTCTCTGCCACATGCGAGCATGTAAATATTTAGCACATGTTCCAGAAATCTAGAAAGTTATAAACTGAAGGCAGAGGTGCTGCCAAACTATGCAACAGTAGGATAATTAGTGTGTCTGTGGTTCTCCCCCTTGAAGTTAATAATTCTAGTTACACCTGGTTGTCCCTCAGATGTTTGTACTACGATGGAAGATGCAACCCCAATATTAGAAAGGCAGCTTGATGAGCAAGATGGCACACATGCAGAAGGAACAACTGGGCACCCAGTCCAGGAAAACCAACCCAAAAGGAAGCCAAGTATTAAGAAATCACAAGGCAGGAAGGGTAAGAACAGCATTCGCAGCATATTTTATTTCAGAAATGCATTTTCTCCTCCCAGCCTCTTAAGGATAGGGTGAGACTGATTTTATTCTTCTCCATCCCAGAAACACTTAGGAAGCATGTGCTGTTTGTTATCTCTTTCTGTAAGAAGCTGTGGGGGTCACGTAGAGAGTAGCCTAAGGTAGTCTGCAGCCAGTAACAACGATCAATTCTGATGGGTAGGGGTGGAGTCGCCATGGCATTACTGCTTTTAGCGTAACACCTAGCTCTGTGAGACCTGCGTGCTGTGTCTGTTTTTACTTTGTGGCTGTCAGTCATAGGTCCCATTCCCTTATCCCAGTAGCAAACCCCCAGCAGGCCACTTTCCTTATTTATCACTAAAGCCCACATTAACCTTGTTACAGGACAAGAGGGAGAAAGTTGTCTGAGAACTTTTGACTGTGGCCCTGGACTTTGCTGTGCTCGTCATTTTTGGACGAAAATTTGTAAGCCAGTCCTTTTGGAGGGACAGGTCTGCTCCAGAAGAGGGCATAAAGACACTGCTCAAGCTCCAGAAATCTTCCAGCGTTGCGACTGTGGCCCTGGACTACTGTGTCGAAGCCAATTGACCAGCAATCGGCAGCATGCTCGATTAAGAGTATGCCAAAAAATAGAAAAGCTATAAATATTTCAAAATAAAGAATCATCCACATTGCATTTGAGCTCAATCTTGGACATTAACTTTAAAATGCTTCCATACAGATCTCTCTTAAAATCAAATCTTGTAGCAAGTGAAATAGCCTGAAACTAGAGAACTAAGAGATGGCGACCTTGTGATGAATGAAACTAGCTTTAGCCTTTTGTCCGTTTTTCCAGAAAACTGATGGGACTCTGTAACCAAAAAAATTATTTCTAATCTAGGGACTCAATTAATTCAAATCTTTAAGAATTGAAGCCAGGCGTGGTGGCTCACGCCTGTAATCCCAGCACTTTGGGAGGCAGAGGTGGGTGGATCACGAGGTCAAGAGTTTGAGACCAGACTGGCCAACACTGTAAAACCCTGTCTCTACTAAAAAATACAAAAAATTAGCTGGGCATGGTGGCAGATGTCTGTAATCCCAGCTACTCGGGAGGCTGAGGCAGGAGAATTGCTTGAACCCGGGAGGCGGAGGTTGCAATGAGCCAAGATCGCACCATTGCACTCCAGCCCAGGTGACAGTACGAGACTCGGTCTCAAAACAACAACAACAACAACAAAGAATTGAAATTGTATATATTTAAAGTGTACTGTGTGATGTTTTGACATACATATACTATAACCGAGCCACATCTCTCTCTCCAAATAAATCTTTAAACAATTTCTGGTGAAGGGCTGGTGCCTGACAGTATCCTAGGGGGTAAAAAATGATAGCATCTGAAGTTAAAAGTAAATTAATTCTTACATCTAACCAGGAAAATTATCACAGCAAATACTATATTTTTCCTTAATAACTCTATTGTTTATTTCCATTCATTTCTTAGAAGGGAAATGGCATTTCACTACAAAATAATTTGGTTAATAAAGAAGTTTCAAAAGATATGTTTGTATAGTCCTTTGCAAGTTATAAAGCATTTTCACATTTTCAGTAGCTTTACTTACCATTTGATAACTTTGTATATTTTATATTTATATAATTTTAATATTTGAAAGGCAGGGCTTTCAAGGAGTGTTTTTACTTACACATTTTGACCACTTGTGCTTAAAAGCCCAGAGGAGAACTCGGGCAAAAAAGTGAAATTTTTGTTTGAAGTTTAAAAGGGCTGTATTTTGTGCATAGAAGTGGTTGTGCTTAGGGGAGCTCTTTCTAGTGGATTTCAAGCAAGTGCTACAGATTTAAGAGATAAATCATACACCTGTTTTTCTATTCAGGTTATAAGTTTATATTACAAGATTCAATGATATGGTTTGGACGTTTATCCCCTCCGTATCTCATGCTTGAAATGTGACCTCCAGTATTGGAGGTGGGGCCTGGTGGGAGGTGACTGGACCATGGGGGCAGATTCCTCATGAATGGCTCAGCACCATCCCCTTGGTGATGAGTGAGTTCTGTTAGTTGACACAAGATCTGGTTGTTTAAAAGTGTGGCACCTCCTCTCTCTCTCTTGCTCCTGCTTTCACCATGTGAAGTGTCTGCTCCCACTTCATCTCCCACCATGAGTAAAACCTTCCTGAGGCCTCCCAAGAAGCTTAGCAGATGCCAGTGCCATGCTTCCTATACAGTCAGCAGAACCATGAGCCAATTAAACCTTTTTCCTTCATAAACTACCCAGTCTCCAGTATTCTTTTAGAGCAATGCAAGAATGGACTGACACAATCAAATATGGGCCCAACAAAAAACTAAATTTATGAAGGTCCCTAGTTTATTTTTTTGAGATGGAGTCTCACTCTGTCGCCCAGACTAGAGTACACTGGTGTGATGTTGCCTCACTGCAACCTCCGCCTCCCGGGTTCAAGCAATTTTCCCACCTCAGCCTCCTAAGTAGCTGGGATTACAGGCATATGCCACCACCCTCAGCTAATTTTTGTATTTTTGGTAGAGACAGGGTTTCACTATGTTGGCCAGGCTGGTCTCCAACTGCTGACCTCAGGCGATCCACCTGCCCCAGCCTCCCAAAGTACTGGGATTACAGACATGAACCACCGTGCCTGGCCCCCCCCAGTTTCTAGAAAATATTGAACAGTCTTCCAGAGGCTAGTCTCTGGGTGTACCTTAATTAAATAATTTTTGATCAGTAAGTAGGGGTAATGTGGTTTATAGCATAGAGCAGAATATGAGAAAATAAAAATTCCCATTAAAGATCTGCTATCATCTCATATTTCTCTCTACAAAACCCATAGTAAAGTATGATCATGAACACAATATGAAAATTTAAACATACTTGCTAAGAAAATAAGATCATCATCATCCAATAATAGTACATGAGGTTTTATTGACTACATTGCAAGCAAAAGCATGAAGAAACAATCATTTAAAAACACCAAAGACCCTTACATAGCAAAGGTTAAGAAATAAATTAAGACTCCTATTGGGTTGTGTCTGCCAGGGAGGATACAGGCCTCATTCACTCCGGTCCTTGGGTTCCCGGTATTTCCACTGGATGTAATCAAAGATGTCTTTTTCACTATCCACTGGCAGGGGTTCTCCTGCAACTCCTGCAAGTACAGAGAGAAAAAACTTATTGTAAGAACCACTTTTATAGTTTAGTCATAGAGGGTTCAAGATTCAGAGCTGTGTGGGACTTGCTTTCAGAAGAAAAAAGAAAATGGTAACCAAGTCACTAAAAAAAAAAAAAAGACCGGCGGATGTGGTAGCTCACGCCTGTAATCCCAGCACTTTGGGAGGCCGAGGCAGGCAGATCACCTGAGGTCAGGAGTTTGAGACCAGCCTGACCAACATGGAGAAACCCCATCTCTACTAAAAATACAAAATTAGCCAGGTGTGGTGGCTCATGCCTGTAATCCCAGCTACTCGGGAGGCTGAGGCAGGAGAATCGCTTGAACCTGGGAGGCAGAGGTTGCAGTGAGCCGAGAATGTGCCATTGCACTCCAGCCTGGGCAACAAGAGCGAAACTCCATTTCAAAAAAACAGACACTGACTACCTCTATCCTCTCCCAGGAGCCTGTGCTGGAGCTTCATCTCGTGAGTCATCAGTGCCACAAAGGGAACCTGGGGATCCCAGCTAGGGCCACTCAAGTCATCCTCACTCATGATTGTCCTTTCTGCTGGAGCCACTATGTATTATATACTCTAGTGAGTTCCTTTGCAACTCGGTTCTTGGACTAGCAGCACTGGCATTATCTAGAACAAGCTTATCCAACCATGGCCCGCCGGCTGCATGCGGCCCAGCTCCACTTTGAATGTGGCCCAACACAAATTCGTAAACTGTCTTAAAACACGATGAGATGTTTTTGTGATTTTTTTCTTTAAAGCTCATCAGCTATCGTGAGTGTTAGTGTATTTTATGTGTAGCCCAAGACAATTATTCTTCTTCCAATGTGACCCAGGGAAGCTAAAAGATTGGTAACCTCTGATCTAGAAGCTTACTAGAAATGCAGAATCCTGAGCCCCACTGCAAGCCAAAGGAATCAGAATCTGAATTTAGTGAGGCCCCCATGTTGCTGGTATGCACACTGAATTGTGAGAAGCACTGCCCTAGTCTACCAGGGATGAGGTATTTTATACTTTGAGGACAAAGTATTTTATACTTTGAGGACAAAATGACAAAAATTCATTCTCCTAGTAGAGAACAGTAAACCACATAAGTATACTGTGAAATGTTAACAGAACCCATTAAGCATAGATTCAGCAATCCTTATTCTTTAAACTTTAAAAGCATGGGGCCAAAGATACCATGGCACTAAAAGCAAAGTATGTGGCACTGAAAACAATGATACTTGAGTTTTTCAGGGGTCCTAGAGGTACATTAAACAACAGCAAAAAAAAAAAAAAAAAAACCCTTTTAGATGAATAAGATATTTTACCGAGCATGCAAGGATTTAATCCATTTTAACAAAGCTGGAACTAACGCTTGCCTTGATGGCCTTCAACTGAGGGCCTAGGAGCATGTTATGCATTAAATCCTCTTTCGTTGCCTGAAGGACTAAAAATACAAAGAAACTACACTAACTGGCATAGTTATTAGAAGGTTTGCTAAACCAAAGTATCTTTGAAAATAACCTTCTCTCCAGATGAGAGATGATCTCTAATACACACATGGACACTCACCAGTGACTCCCAAAGGACGGATGGTATACTCATTGATTGTGAAACCCTTTTCTAGGGCATGAGCCCTCATATTCTTATTGAAAATATCACTCCCAGTGAAATAGAGAACACCACAGTAATACTGATCTTTGGGTATCAACCTAAAAAAAATGGACAATAGATACATTTTTTTACCATGCATTTCAAGTTTAGCAAATATAGGACTCCTAAAATCAATAAGGAACAAAATACCAAAGATAAGCCTAAGTGGTCTAATAATTTGAAGAGAAGACTATCATGAGGTAGACTGCTCAAATCACCCCAACCTTGTAATTTGTTTAGGTTTCTGTGAACTTTGTTCTGAAAGAGATGTGGAGAAATGAAATTGCATTATCACCTATTACAACTAACTTAGCCCAGGCAGGAAATGACTTTTGAGCTGTGGAAGGCATCACGGTGAGGTGCAAATCTAGAGAAAATAAATCGGAGTCTGTAGACAGTCATCATTCTTTACATACTTTGGAGCTAAACATTGCATTTGGCAAGAACATATGGCTCTTGGGAGTAAAAAAAGGCTCTAGATATGAATGTGAACTCCAAGATACAAACAGGGAGGGAGAAAACGAGACAAGTTTGGAAAAGTTAACAGGTCAGCAACAAAGTCTGAACAATACCTGATATCAATTCTTCTGTGTGGATATTCTTTTTCATCATTTTTACTGGGAAGCTGGCAAACACCCTAAAATGAACATTTTAAACCAAGTTTAAAGATGTTCTAAACTTAAGGCTTAATTTTAATCAAGTAAAACACAAGGCCATTTTTGTTTTTAATGTTAGCAGCTCTAGAATTCTGAGCACTTTTAATTTAGCAGCTTCTGTGAGCAATACACTATCCCCACCTTTCTATTACACTTCACGATAATTAGAGAACTACACAAAACTGCAAATAAGGATTCTCATTATGAGGATTTGGCCTTTGTGTGATTCTAAGCAAGAACCTAATCAAAGAAAACACTGAACACGAAACACAGACATCAAAACAAACAGAAGAGAGCAACGTGGAAGAAACGATGATTATGCAGGAAGAAGAAAACAAACAAAAAAGCTACCAGTATAGTCTCAAACAAAAAAGCTTCCAGTAATAACAGAAGATATTCTATCCATGAAGTAAGAACAGAATGCTACAGAAAACCCTCAGGGAAAGGTTTAAATCAAAATTTAAAATGATAGGTAGCAGAAGTAAAAGAGTTTGAAATTGAAGAAATCTCTCAGACACTAGAAGGGAGAAAGACACGGAAAATAAGAAAAATATGAGATCAGAAAATGAGAGGATCACTTTCTTCCTTCACAGGTAATTTTTCATTATACTTCTACAATTTCCAAACAAAAGTTATCCAAGTCTGTTTTATCTTTTCCCTTTCCTGAAAAATGGACAAAAAATCTGGACTGGTCAGCAACCCATACATATGTAAAACAAGATATAAGCACCACCAAATTTCCAATTAAAAGTATCAAATGCTACATTCTAAGAAAAATACACAAGTGACAAGCTTCTGGTCCTCAAGAGTGGTCAAGTTAACACATGCCACTAAAAGCCATACTTTTTCACTCAGCAAAATAGAAAAATTAAAATCTAAACTAATTCTTTAGCTGTTCCTATGGAAGAAAGATTAATGAAATATGTTTACCTTCAAAATATGAAACCTACCTTCTTAGGCACTAACAAGTTCCAACTCAACTTCCACCTTCAAGTGGATCAGAAGTCATTTCCACCTGGAATTACCAGGAGGTATTACCTTGCGGATGCGGATGTCTAGATACCACAGGGAATGATGTTGCTGTTTGTCACATCAGTAATAGGATTTTATCTCATGGCTTTGTTCCTTTCCTCAAGGCTAATTTTATTTCCTGCACTTTTTCTGAAGTGCTAATATTAAAGAATTTCTCTGTTTTACTGTAAATTCTGTATTAGATTGAGTGGATTAGCTTTGTTTGGCATTTCATTTGGGTAGCTTCATACTGAGTGTCGGAAATAAAACCTCTTTCATTTCCTCGGGGTAGCCATGGTATCTCCTATTGTCCCTTGAATTCTTACTGCAGATATTTCACAGAAAATCACCCAAGGCCAAACTTGCACAAAATACTGAAATCTGAATGGCACTCACCTTATATAAAACCAATAGTTAAATGCAGAGGAAACTTTTTTTCTTCTGAGTGTTACTATATTCACAGGAATATAGTATAGCTCAATTATCTAAAGACTATGATTGCACAAGATGATCTGGAATAACCATGGCTTTCCTAAGGTTTGATTACTATTAGCTTAAAGGAATTTGTGTCTTGAATATAACTTGAAAAACACATGAAGAGGCATACCTTTAAGACTAGTAAGTGGTGATAGCAAGAAGAGGTTTTGCAAAAAAAAGGAGATATGGAATGAGAATGGTTTATTTCACTACCTAAGTTGAATTCATTTTGCAGCCAATTTCCTTTTAGAAGCCTAGAGCTCTTAGCTTCATTAGATATCTTGCTCATGCTCATTCCCATAGGCTTGGTGCTCGGACTCCTGCCTGGCTATCTCTTCCCTCAGATACCTGCTTAGCTAACTCCCTATGTCATTCCCTAAGTCTCATGTTCTCAATGAGGCTGCCTCCAACCACACTATTTAATACTGCCTCCTGCACTCTCCTCTCCTCTACACCCTGTTGTTCCTTTTTAAAAAATAACACTTACTACCCAACCTATTATATAATTCACATATTATGTTCATTGTTAACTATCAGTCCCTTCCCACAGTCCTCAAATATGAGTTTTACTTAAATTCATGGATACATCCCAAGCTTCGAGAACAGTGCCTGGAATGGAGGACATGCTTGTATGTATTTGCTGAACTGACTGAATACAACTGCTGCCCTGGGGGTGCTCACTCTCCTCATTCTGTTCTCCTTTCATGGCACCATCCTCTCTCTTTCTATCCCTTCTTTTGTTCCCCAATCTAACCCTTACCAGGTCACCTGCCTCTACTGACCCATTTCCACACAGATGACACCTTATATTTGTGCAGCTCTCTTTGTACAACTCTTGGAAGATCCATTATCTTTGAAGTTGTGCAAATTCTTATTTGTACATCAAATATTTGTACAAACTCTTCAAAGTTTCCACATATACTATTTAATTTTGATCTGCATAACGGTCTTCTGACGTAGGGCAAATATCAATTTTAAAGATAAAACTCAGGCCTTTTAGCAGTAAATCCACCTTCCCAATGCCATACAGAGTATTAGTAATGGAGCCAGAATAAGACCCTCTATCTTCTGTACCTAAATTTATTCTTCTATAATGAAAGATACAAACCACCTCTTACCTGTCTCTAAAATTGATTTGAAAGTTGACCTCGAGTGCTTCTCTTCCTAACAATGATTACAAATGTCAAAACAGCATGCTCAACTACGGTATTTTTTTAAGTTCCAGGGACTATGAACCACAGGTATAACATCCAAACGTTGTCAAAAACCACCCACTGAGATGGATTCCTATGTCGCAACATAAAGGCCTTAGTTTCTTGTTCTTATTGTCACCTGAATCTTCTATACTTTAAAAACAAATAAACAGACCCAGTCTTCTTGTTTTTTAGCCTGTTTTCTTCTGGAAATATGTCTGGGGGATGCCTTTCCTGGCAATACCAGTAGATGTGCTGCCAGATGTATGATTGAAAGACAGGGAAGTCAAGATAGGGTCTATCCTAGGATGGGTGAGTGGCCTTAGTATTCTTTCCTGTGGCACATGTACTGGGATAACCCAAGTCCAACACTATCAACAAGATCACAAAGACTTGGCCACCCACCTTACCTTTCCTTTTCAGGTTACATCCAGCCCACTAGATTATACTTTTTCCTTTTTTTTTTTTCCTTTGGGAGGGAGTCTTGCTCTGTCGCCAGGGCTGGAATGCAGTGGCACAATCTCAGCTCACTGCAACCACTGCCTTCCTGGTTCAAGCGATCCTTCCACCTCAGCCTCCCCAGTAGCTGGGACTACAGGCGCCCGCCACCACGCCCAGCTAATTTTTGTATTTTTAGTAGAGATGGGGTTTCGCCATGTTGGCCAGGCTGGTCTTGAACTCCTGACCTCAGGTGATTCACCTGCCTCAGCCTCCCAAAGTGCTGGGATTACAGGCGTGAGCCACCATGCCTGGCCCTTTTACCTTGTATTCTTGCTAGCTGGATTCCTATAGCTTCTGTTGGTTTTTCCTCTGGATCTGTCTTCGAGCACAGCAGAACACCATTAAGATTATAAAAAAACAGCTTCTGCCATGGTAGTGTGGAAATACCTTCCTGGTCATTAACTCTGAAAACAGTTGGCACACTTCCCAGTAAGGATTTCTAGTGACTTTCACAGGGATGATACTTGAGGAAGATTTAGGCCAGAGAGGTCCCCAAAATATGCCCAGACGTAGCAAGACACTTTTCTACTGTGCACAACATCCAACTTGTCTAGCAGATACTGTTTTTAGGATTTTATCTGACTGAATATTCTTAAATGTAAGATTCATGCAAATTCATTTTGAGTGAATTAAAATCCACCTAAATTTGAAAAGGCTGTTCATGGGGCATACACAAGCCCTATTTTTAATACCATCTCATGTATGTATATACTTTTGGGAACAGAGTAAGACTTCAAAACTTGACAGAGTCAAGAGAACACATCAGAGATTTAATTTCCAAGACTGACTAGAACCTTTACTTTTATCTTTCCAAAGTTCGTTTGGAAGCATTGTTAAAGTGTGACCACCTTAGAAAATACACTTTCACAGCCCACTAATATCACCATGCTGAATTTAATGACATGATTTTTTGTATGTGTGTGGGTTAAATATACACAACATACAATTTACCATCTATTGGCCATCTATTTTTTTTTTCTTTTTTGAGATGGGGTCTTGCTCTGTCACCCAGGCTGGAGTGCAGTAGTGCGATCATGGCTCACTATACCCTCGAACTCCTGGGCTCAAGCCATTCTCCCACCTTAGCCTCCCAAGTCACTGGGATTATAGACATGAGCCACTGTGCCTACTATTTTAACCATTTTTAAGTGTACCATTCTGTGGCATTAAGTACATTCACACTGCTGTGCAACCATCACCGCCATCCATCTCCAGAATGTTTTCATCTTCCCCAACTGAAACTCTGTGCCATTTAAACAGGAACTCCCTATTACCCCCTCCTTCCAGGGCCTGGCAAACACCACTCTACTTTCTGAATGACATGACAATTTAATTATCTTTCTCAACTATCTTCTAGTTTTGGCTAAAACTCTTGTCAAATCTATGCACTGAGACTCTTACTAATTTTAGCACATCCACTCTCCAAAAGCACAGTCTCTTTCCTTTCAGTCATATCACCCGGGAAAAGTGGGGTGTGGAGAAAATGGACTCAAATGATGTATATAAGTGACAGAACACTAAATGTCACCTTAAGAAAGAAGTAAGAGGCCCGGGCACAGTGGCTCATACATGTAATCCCAGTACTTTGGGAGGCCAAGGAGGGTGGATCACTTGAGCTGAGGAGTTCGAGACCAGTCTGAGCAACATGGTGAAACCCCACCTCTACAAAAAATACAAAAATTAGCCAGGTATGGTGGTGCGCACCTGCAGTCCCAGCTACTAGGTGGGAGGATTGCTTGAACCCTGGAAGGTGAGGCTGCAGTGAGCCATGTTTCGCCACTGCACTACAGCCTGGGTGACAGAGCAAGACCCTGTTTCAAAAAAAAAGGAACTAAGAATCTTAATTCTAGGCTGGGCACGGTGGTTCATGCCTGCAATCCCAGTACTTTGGGAGGCTGAGGCAGGCGGATCACCTGAGGTCAGGAGTTTGAGACCAGCCCAGCCAACATGGTGAAACCTGGTCTCTACTAAAAATACAAAAATTAGCTGGGCGTGGTGGCAGGCACCTGAAATTCCAGCTACTCGGGAGGGTGAGGCAGGAGAACTGCTTGAACCCGGGAGGTGGAGGTTACAGTGAGCCGAGATCACCCTCCTGCACTCCAGCCCGGGTGACAAGAGTGAAACTCCTTTTCAAAAAAAAAAAAAAAAAGAATCGTAATTCTAGATTTCTATCTGCCTTCCTGTTGGTGTTTATACAGAATCATTTATTAATCTGCTTTTAATCCACTAGCCATTCATCTTGAATTATTAAGTCTTAATTCCCCCCCAATCAACTTCCCTCGTTATCATTCCATGTAACATGTTTCTTCCCCTGAGTGTTCTATCACAGACCCTGATGACTTTTCTTTCTTTGGTGTTGAAATAGATTAATACTTTTCAATCAATTCTAACTACGTTACTTATTGAAGAATTCTGAGTCAGAGAAGATGAGAACCATTTGCTATTTTAGGGAAAAACTTACTGTGTGTCAAAGTCATTACTGGTATTTTCAAAAAGCAGATTATGCCTAATTAACCCATTCTTTTTTTTTTTTTTTTTTTTTTTTGAGACAGAGTCTCGGTCTGTCACCCAGGCTGGAGTGCAGTGGTGCGATCTCGGCTCAGTGCAACCTCTGCCTCCCGGGTTCAAGTGATTCTCCTGCCTCAGCCTCCCGAAAAGCTGGGACTACAGGCGCACACCACCACGCCCAGCTAATTTTTTGTATTTTTAGTAGAGACGGGGTTTCACCGTGTTCGCCAGGATGGTCTTGATCACCTGACCTTGTAATCCGCTGACCTCGGCCTCCCAAAGAGCTGGGACTACACCACCATGCCCAGGCCTAATTAACTATTCTGATGACACGTGTTATTTACAAGTGGAGAATTAAAAGAAAATTCTTTCCTAAAATATTCTGAGAGTAGCTATGAGAATCAGGCATCCTGCTGATTATTTTTCTTTCTTTTTTTTTTTGGCGGAGTTTCTCTCTTGTGGCCCAGGCTGAAGTGCAGTGGCACGATCTCCGCTCACCGCACCTCCGTCTCCTGGGTTCAAGTGATTTTCCCGCCTCATCCTCCCGAGTAGCTAGGATTACAGGCATGCGCCACCACGCCCGGCCAATTTTGTGTTTTTAGCAGAGACGGGGTTTCTCCATGTTGGTCAGCATGGTCTTGAGCTCCCGACCTCAGGCGATCCACCCGCCTCGGCCTCCCAAAGGGCTGGGATCACAGGCGTGAGCCACCGCGCCCGGCCCCTGCTATTATTTTTCTTTAAAGTCTCATGGATACTCTATTTGGTGACTGTAATTCAAAGCTACCAGGAAGTCACACACTCAGAATGGTTACTGAACAGTCTCCAAGTTTTTTTTTAGATGTAATAACTCTAACAAGTACTTACCATGAACTTTGTCTCACCCTTCGACAGGGTATCTGTGATAAAATGAACCTTTTGTAACTGCTCCACAACCTGATGTAACAGTTTTGGCTGTAGAATCATAATTAGGGAATAAGAAAAAGAGTAATTACTTTGTAATGGCAAGAAAATATTTAACAATATTTTTAGAGACACAGTCTTGCTATATTGCACAGGCTGGAGACTGTGCTATTCACAGGTACAATCATGGCAAACTATAGCCTTGAACTCCTGGACTCAAGTGATCCTCCCACCTCAGCATCCAGAGTACCAGGAACAACATCATGCCTGAATAAGAAAACTTTTTTTTTTTTTTGGGCAGGGAATCGAGCCCGGGAAGAAAACATTTTTAACATGAGTTTTCTAATTATTTATGGAGAAATCTCTATTTTATTTTATTTTATTTTATTTTAGATGGAGTCTCGTTCTGTTGCCAGGCTGGAGGGCAGCGGCACGATCTCGGCTCACTGCAACCTTTGCCTCCCGGGTTCAAGCGATTCTCCTGCCTCAGCCTCCCGAGTAGCTGGGACTACAGGCGCGCACCACCACGCCTGGTTAATTTTGTATTTTTAGTGGAGACGGGGTTTCACCATGTTGGGCAGGATGGTCTTGATCTCCTGACCTCGTGATCCACCTGCCTTGGCCTCCCAAAGTGTTGGGATTACAGGCGTGAGCCACCGTGCCCGGCCATCTCTATGTTTTCTAATGTTCTGAGCAAGTACTTTTTCCCTCTAATAGAAAATTCATCTTATCAAATGAAACATATTTTTAGAAACCACTGTTTAAGGTATTACGATTGTAAAAACAATGATCAGTTGTATTTATCTGTTTCCTTAAATCAAAGAGTTTTCCTGTTCTTGAAATGGCTCACGGGAAAAAAAACAATCAAAGAGTCAGCTGTTTCACCTTCCAAAGGCATATATTCTAAAATAAAAAATGTTTTGCCTTCACAGGTTTTCTAATAGAAGTAAGGTTTCTCAATATTTCATTTTTTAAGATAAAATTTAATGAAAATCTGATTATAGTATTTCTAAAGTATTTATCACAGACAGTAAATCGTTCTAAAACTATTGTATTCAATGTTATCTCTTTCAAATGTTAGACTGTCCTCCCAGCAACTCATGGAAGAATAATAGGTATCCCTTTCGAGAAATTTGCCTTTCGCAGAATTCAATCAGTACAAAGCTCTTCAGACTTTTCAGGAAGGCGAAAACAAAACTTATTCTGAAAATACCCAACTATCACTTAAAAAGTGAAATTCACTGTTGTGTAAGACTGATCACCATTGATTATAAACTCTGAGGCACCTGTTTGGTTGATTCTGAAGTGAAGCTGGGATGGGTCAGGAGAACATCCATGTCACCACTGGACTCTGCACCTGTGATGACAGAAGACACATATGAGATTGTCCATGTAAATGTATCAATTGGGCAAATGGAACCAAGCTGATGACACACAGAAGAGCCTTACTTCTTACAGCCTAACTTTCTATTTCACTGTGCTTCATAGTCAGAATTAGTTAAAAGATTTCAATTTTCTGTCCAACTATTCAGGTGTATTGATGTAGACAGCAGAATCTGTGATGACAACAGTAATCGACATTAGATATACATTGCATACAATGAGTTAATTTAATGTATTAAAAATGCACCTAAGTAACTACTCAATAATGAATAAAAACAATATTTTAAAATAGCTTTAAAATACACCTATGAACAACTCTATATGTAAAAATCTCAAATTAAACAATATACTCTAACTCTATAAAGGTTAATCAGAAAACTCATTTCGGCCGGGCACGGTGGCTCATGCCTGTAATCCCAGCACTTTGAGAGGCTGAGGCCAGAGGATCGCTGAGCCCAGGAGTTCGAGACCAACCCAGTCAACACAGAGAGATCCAGGCACTCTCTTTTTTTTTTTTTTTAAAAAGAAAACTCATTTCAATTCTTATGGTTGAACTCAATTAATAGATCTATACAACCACATAGCTTCAGGCAAGTTATATACAGCTATTTAAACCTTTCTTTTCCTATATTCTATGAAATTCTGTCTCCACTGAGATGGAATTTTTTCATTTTACTTTTTTTTCAGTGTTGCAAGTGAGGACTCTTCATTCCTCTAGACCTCAGTTTTCTTATATGTAAACTACTAAAAACTACTTCATATGCTATTGTGTAAGTAAATAAGAACATATGTAAAAGCATCCACTATAGTGCCTGGTATACAGCATAAAACAATCCAATCTATCTCCTCCCTTTCATTTTGATAAGTACAACAGAGGCCAAACACCCTTTTGGTAACTAAAGAGCTTGCAGTGTCTTTGCGATCCTCCCACTTCAGCCTCCCAAAGTGCTGGGATTACAAGCATGAGCCACAGTGCCTTAACCAAATATTTAAATATAAAGAAGGCCAGGCCGGGCAAGGTGGCTCACACGTGTAATCCTAGCACTTTGGGAGGCCAAGGTGGGCGGATCACTTGAGGTCAGGAGGTCAAGACCAGCCTGGCCAACATGGTGAAACCCCTTTTCTACTAAAAAAAAAAAAAAAAAAATACAAAAATTAGCCGGGCATGGTGGTGTGTGCCTGTAACCTCAGCTACTCAGGAGGTTGAGGCAGGAGAATTGCTTGAACCTGGGAAGTGGAAGTTGCAGTGAGCTGAGATCATACCACTGCACTCCAGCCTGGGCGACAAAGCGAGACTCTGCCTCAAAAAAAAAAGAAAAAAAGAAGACTAGACTGAATGTGTACTGGACATCCATGGAAACTATTTTAATCAAGAAAATTCTATTGCCTTCTCTTCTTCTCATTTCCTTCTCCTAAAAGCTGGATGTCTTTCACTGTCCGCCTACCAACAAAAATGTTTCACTTTATTTAAAAAAAAAACAAAAACAAACTGTATGAGCAAAGAAAGAGAAACAACCCAAGGGTCCATTAATAGGGGACTGGATAAATAAATGAAGTATGATACATGCATGCAACTGAATGTTACACAGCTACAAAAAAGAATAAGGGGCCGGGCATGGTGGTTCATGCCTGTAATATCAGCACTGTGGGAGGCTAAAGTGGGTGGATCACTTGAGCCAAGAGTTTGAGACCAGCCCAGGCAACATAGTAAAACCATGTTCCTACCAAAAATAAAAAATAAAAATTAGCCGGGTGTGGTGGCACGTGCCTCTGGTCCCAGCTACTCTGGAGGCTGAAGTGGGAGGATCACTTCAGCCTGTGAGGCGGAGGTTGCAGTGAGCCGAGATCACGCCACTACACTCCAGCCTGGGTGACAGAGAGGGACCCTATCTCAAAAAATAAATAAATAAGGAAGTTTTCTATACATTGATATGGAAAAATCTCTAGGATGTTATTTGTAAGTGAAAAAAGCAAGGTATAGTATTGTATATATATTATGTAACTTTATGAAAGAAAGGGAGAAGAAAGAAATAAAGATGGTATACTAGTATTTAGTTGTATTTTCATGAAGAAACATTACAAGAATCCATAGGGAAGTGGTTCTTAATGGGACTTAGAAGGAGTAGGAAAGAGTGCACAGGGACTGTGGAAGTGAGATGTCTTAGAGTATACCTTTTTATGTGAAAGCATATAACCATACAACATACCCAAAAAAAGTAAAATTAAAATAGAAATAAATAAATCCAGGAAGGCTGTCATAGCCAACATAGCATGCATTTGGCTTGCTGTGCTTCCAAATCTACATTTTGAAAATACAGAATCCCAGTTCCGACCTAAGGAGATTCTTATTTGCAGAAGGGTACAACAATATGTATTTTTTTTTAAGTCCTAGGTATTTCTGATGCAGACATACTTGAAAATCTGGTTAACTTCAGTTCTCTCATTTTGCGAGTATGGAATCTAAGATCAGGAGAGACATAATAGTGGTAGATTTGGCCTCAGACCCCAGGTCTTTTGACCCCAGTCCAATGTTCTTTCTACTGATCAGTGAGTATGGATTTAGTTTTCTCTCTCCAACTCTAGATTCTTACAGCAGCTACCCAGAGTATTCCTGATAGGCCATCACCTACTTCCTAGACAAAACTCCATAGGTGGCCAGAGATTCAGTTCAGGTATCTATCTACTCTAACATACTCTAAAATGTTTTAAATAAGGTTTTTCTATTCCAATTTTAAAAGTTAATTTCTTTTTTTTTTGGAGATGGAGTCTCGCTCTGTCGCCCAGGCTGGAGTGCAGCGGCTCGATCTCGGCTCACTGCAAGCTCCGCCTCCCAGGTTCATGCCATTCTCCTGCCTCAGCCGCCCGAGGAGCTGGGACTACAGGTGCCCACCACTACGCTTGGCTAATTTTTTGTATTTTTAGTAGAGATGGGGTTTCACCGTGTTAGCCAGGATAGTCTCGATCTCCTGACCTTGTGATCCGCCTGGCTCGGCCTCCCAAAGTGCTGGGATTATAGGCGTGAGCCACCGCGCCTGGCCAAAAGTTAATATTTTTAAGCATGTATGAGCTTTTCAATATTTTAAACCAGTAAGACACCAGGATTATATGGTTCTTACTTTGCTCACATTCACACACTAAGCAGAACTCTTCTGATGAACCCGGTTGTTGTAAGAATTGGTTTTGAACTGCTACTTCTAAGACATTATTCTTAGCTCTCTTATAGAAAACTTGGGCAGTTGGGCACGGTGGCTCACGCCTGTAATCCCAGCACTTTGGGAGGTCGAGGTGGGTGGATCACGAGGCCAAGAGATTGAGACCATCCTGGCAAACATGGTGAAACCCCGTTTCTACTAAAAATACAAAAATTAGCTGGGCATGGTGGCACACGCCTGTAGTCCCAGCTACTCAGGAGGCTGAGGCAGGAGAATCACTTGAACCCGGGAGGCAGAGGTTGCAGTGAGCCGAGATGGTGCCACTGCACTCCAGCGTGGCGAGAGAGTGAGACTCTGTCTCAAAAAAAGAAAAAAGAAAGGTAAATTAACAAAACTACCCACAACTTTACTATCATCTAGCCAAAAAGCCAAAGACAACCATTACTAGCATTTCAATATACTTAAAGTCATTTAATAAACGTCATTAAAACTAGTCATTAAAATATCATCCTATAATAAAATCAGGATGAATTTCCCCTAGTTACATATTCCCATCTATAAACAAATACCCTTAACTAATACTACTAGGTCTTAGTGAGTCTATGAAGTACCACAAATTACATCTTTTTAATCCAAATTCTTCCCATATATTAGGCAATTTTAACATCAGGGCAAAAATAACCCAAGATTAGGAAGTATGTTACCTCTTCTGAAACTGCCACAGACCGTAGCAATGTATTCAGAATCCACTTTTTTAACTTCATTTAGTACAATATCCTAATAGAAGAAAAATTAAGTCAGTATTCCCAAAATGGCTTTTCACCAAGTGACACTCTCAATTCTAATCAAAGAATATAATTTGACACATCTTACTTGCATTTGTAACATCTCTTCACGAGGAATTCTTTTTTCAAAGTCCCCAAAATATCTATAAAGACAGAATAAGTAGACAAAAGATTTTCGTAAAATTTAAATCTCCTTAAAAATTAAATTGCCTTTTATAACAATTGTCCATGCCATACCAGCAGATCATTCTCACAAATCAAGGCTAGAATGAATTCACTGAGATGACAACAGCAAAATTGGGGGTGGAGTGAATGGGGGGAGGTTTATTCCTAAACTGGATAAAAATCCTTAAGTGTCATCCTTTGTAATATTTCAAAGGCTCCATCTAAACTTATTTGTAAATAAACTATGGGTTCATGTAACAAGAGTAAATAAATATATTTAAGTTAGGGCATTATTTTCAAAGTAAACTGCTGTCTACTGACAAGGCAAGGGGTTACAGTTTACCGCTCTTACATCCTGCAAAATTATATTTTCAAATACTATCCTGCAACATAAACTCAGACAACAATATGCTAACTGAAAGAAGTCAGTCACAAAAGACCACATACTGTATGACTTCATTTACATTAAGTGTCCAGAATAGGCAAATCCGTAGAGACAGAAAGTAGATGAGCAGCTGCCTAGGTCTGAGGTGGGGGTAAGGGGAGGCAATGGGGGAATGACTAGTAATAGGTACAGGGTTCTTTCTGAGATAACAAAAATGTCCTAAAACTGACTGTAGTGATGGTTCCTACACTGTGCACAACTCTGTGAATATACTAAAAGTCACTGAATTGTATATTTTAAATGGATGAATTACAGGACATATGAATTACATCTCAATAAGGCTGTTAGGAAATTCAGTGTGAAACAGCAACTAAGCATATGCTTCAGCATGATGAAGCGCCTATTCACAGCCAATTCTCAGCAAACCAGTTCTTCAGAACACCTCCATTTACTACAGAAATGCCAGGAGAGCAAGAACCATACCATCCAGGTCTCTCACTGGCTCAAGATTTTGGAATGGGAGTATAAGTTTAAAATATTATGGTAAAGCATCAACAGGAAAGTTCAAAAGGTAATTAGGACTGAATCACTCACAACACTATATAATGCCAGAAGAGATACATATAGTGCTTATGCACTATAATTGTAAATAATTAGAAAAGGGGTTCCCAGACTATATCTGGCACACAAAATAATTATTGATGCTGATATAGAAACATGCCTAGTAGTTACTCCTATATGGTTATTTAGGTATGAGGTTTGTCCTTTTTTTAAATTTAGTTTTTCATATTCATGTCCTACCTTCTCGGGTAGACTATAAACTTCTTAAAAGCTACACTCAACCTCTCTGTATCTTTACCCTAGACCTAGTGTAGTGCTTTGTACAATGTGAGCATGAAATAAACACCCGCTGACTGCCTGATACACTCAGTCCTAGGTATTTTAAGAGGAAGTTCCCTGCTAAAGTCAAAAGAATAAGGGAAATCCTCAAAACAAGTAAACTAGAAAGCAAAAGTGAAAGCATTGTGTGAACACAGGCAGATACTCTGTAAGAGTCCACAAATCTTAGCACTTCTGAATAGGAAAATGGTTGTGGTTTAGCTAAGTTTGAAGAGTCCTTCTGGTGTATAAAAGAATGTCTATAAAAAATTTACTTTTATATCTCAAGTGTCAAAAGAAAATCTGCCATCTTACTTCAGCCCAATTCGCTGATGATGGTTCAATTTATCTTCATTTTTTCTGAGATCTGTATAGAAGATAAATAAAGTCGACATGTTAATTTAAATGCTTTTTGGGGGGAAAATGCTAAACTCAATGACCCTTTTTATAAAGAACCACCTGGGGAACAAATACATTGAAATGACTGAAAACACAATGAGACAAAAATTTCAGATATGAAGAGCTAGATAAAAGTGACTCTTCAGGGCCAAGCGTGGTGGCTCACACCTGTAATCCCAGCACTTTGGGAGGCCGAGGCGGGCGGATCACAAGGTCAGGAGTTCGAGACCAGCCTGGCCAACATGGTGAAACCCCATCTCTACTAAAAATGCAAAAAATTAGCGAGGCATGGTGGTGTGCCCCTGTAATCCCAGCTACTTGGGGGGCTGAGGCAAGAGAATTGCTTGAACCTGGGAGGTGGAAGCTGCAGTGAGCCGAGATTGCGCCACTGCAATCCAGCCTGGGCAACAGAGCAAGACCCCGTCTAGAAAAACAAGAACGACAACAAAAAAAAACCAGAATCACACCAAATTTTACTGACTATAGCGGTTTAATTTATTGTTAAGAGCAACAGTAGTAACCATAACTTCTGAATGTTTTCTGATTAACTAGGTTTATTCATATTGTTTATTTGTTCTTTCACTCTTTCATTCCATTAGTACTGAGTAGTAGATTTGTGCAGTCATTGTGCTCAAAATCCTGTTGAGCCGGGCACAGTGGCTCATGACTGTAATCCCAGCATTTTGGGAGGCTGAGGTGGGAGGATCATGAGGTCAGGAGTTCGAGACCAGCCTGACCAACATGGTGAAACTCTGTCTCCACTAAAACTTCAAAAATTAGCCAGGCATGGTGGTGCGCGCCTGTAATCCCAGCTACTCAGGAGGCTGAGGCAGGAGAATCACTTGAACCCAGGTGGCGGAGGTTGCAGTGAACCAAGATTGCGCCACTGTACTTCTGGGCAGACAGAGCAAGACTGTGTCTCAAAAAAAAAAAAAAAAATTCCATTGAAAGGAAAATTATTACTGTACCTGCATTTTTTAACTTAAGAATTGTCATAACATCCCATATTAAGTCTAAAAGTGACTCAGTTCCATTCAGGTGTCCCTTTACCGGGCATGAATCCAGCTGTGAGCCTTGTTAAAGAAACAGCAAGATAAGCATGCTTCAAAAGCAATTCCTACAAGCCCCCTTATAGTCACAAATATACACATTCCCTCTGGAGATATAAAATGGAGAAAAATAAGCATCTTTATGAAATATAGAGCACTTAATATTTCCTATGGTTATGTGCACACAGAAAACGCTAAAGTATACGACTAAAACTGAAGAAGTGGAAATACTGAGTATGTTAGACAGATATAGTTATAGATATCAACAGTCGTATTCCTTATGTGTGAATTGTGAAATATAAAAACCACAACAGTAGATCCTTGACACTCCCAAGAGATGCAACTCAATACCTCCAAGAAACCCACAGATTCTTGACCCCTTTAGCCAATCAATTCTCTCATATAAGCTGTCTATACCACAGGCATCAAAGCATAAACCCTGTATGAGATGCACATGTAGAGTTCATTCTCTAGCAATGTGGCTCACACAAATTCTTAACTTAGTAATACTACTAATCATGCCTCATAAGAGTTGGTTACCATTTTTAAGTAGTACTAGGTACCAAGCACTCTGCTAAGTGCTTTACATATATTATTGCATTTAATTGTACGAAGCAGAAATACCCATTTTGTAGGTGTGAAACTGACGCAATAAAGTCATCCCACTCTAATAAAGTAGTGGAGGTGGGATTCAAAGCCAGGTCAGTCTACAAAACCTGCCTACCTAACCACTGGGCTGCTTGCAAATACTCACAAATACTAAATCCCAAATGCCATGGATATGCTGTAATGAATCCATATGTATACATACACCCATGAAAAGTATAAAGAGATAAATTACATGTAAAGGATTACTATATTTAAGGAAAACGTTTTATAATTACTTGTTAGGTTCTATTTTTATCTTTTCTTTGAAAGCAAAAATTCCTTTAATAACCATTACAAATCTCTTACAGAATCTTTTTCAGTAATATATAACTTAGCTTTTAATCTAAGATTTTATTGCCTAAAATTTTATTAAAGAAATAAAGGGGGCCAGGCGCGGTGGCTCACGCCTGTAATCCCAGCACTTTGGGAGATCACAAGGTCAGACCGAGACCATCCTGGCTAACACAGTGAAACCCCGTCTCTATTAAAAATACAAAAAAAAATTAGCCGGGTGTGGTGGTGGGCGCCTGTAGTCCCAGCTACTTGGGAGGCTGAGGCAGGAGAATGGCATGAACCTGGGAGGCAGAGCAAAAAAAAAAAAAAAAAAAAAAAAAAAAGAAATAAAGGCAATTTAGATATCTGAAAAATTTGCAAACGATAACTATTTCATTGCTTTTAAGTCAAGAGGTTGGTTCTTGGTCTTCTTCTTTTTTTTTTTGAGACAGAGTCTTACTCTGTCACCCAGGCTGGAGTGCAGTGGCACCACCTTGGCTCAATGCAACCTCTGCCTCCCGGGTTCAAGCAATTCTCCTGCCTCAGCCTCCTGAGTAGCTGGGATTACAGGTGCCTGCCACCACACCCGGCTAATTTTGTATTTTTAGTAGAGATGTGGTTTCACCATGTTGGCCAGACTGGTCTCGAACCCCTGACCTCAAGTGATCCACCCGCCTCCCAAAGTGCTGGGACTACAGGCATGAGCCACCACGCCTGGCCCTGGTTCTTGGTCTTCTTAGTTTTCTCTGAGTTAGTTACAAACCTAAAAATGTTTATGATGGTAATATAAACTATACCCTATATCTACTGTACTACAGAGTTAAAAAGAAAATCTTATCATTTGTATCTACTGATTGAGAATGGGTTTTTCAAGTTGAAGTTTGTTAGAGCACTAATGGTCCTTCAGGACCATACTTAATCTGGAATTAGTGACCTACAGTCATACTCACCTTCTAGTGTTTTAATTCCTTCATCTACAAACTTCCTTGCAGCAGATGGACTACAAAAAGAAAAGCATTATCTCAATATTGGGTGAAACTTGGGATCCTTGTAACAACCATGTCTTAATAGTAAGAAGAGTTGCTATTAAGCTAAACAAGACCTGCTAAAATGTTGCATGGCTACTTTGGTAATGTTCAACTGTATCCAAAGTACGAATTATTGAAGCTTCAATCATTAGGAAGACAACTATGAATTCAGACATAAAAAGGATGTCTAAGCAGCTGCTGTCATATGCCATGTACAGATGGCACTTGAAAACTGTTCATTCATTGAACTAAGATTTACTGAGGGCCATTATGTGTCGGATACTTTCCTGGGTGCTGAAAATGTAGCAGGAATAAGAATGTAAGTGGGTAGATAGAGACAATAGTTAGTTACATAAACAAGAAAAAATCAGGTGGATAAATTAAAATAGAATGATATGACAGAATGGCTGGGTCCTACTTTAGACTGAGTGGTAGAAGGTCTCTGAGATGGTATCTAAGCTGAGGTTTGAATGACTAAAGAACCAGCTATCTAGGGGATCAAAGAGAAAAACGTTTCGGGAAAAGGAAACAATTAGTGCAAGGGCCCTAAGGCTGGCATGAGCTTGGCCTGTTCAAGAGAAGAGAAAAACTAGGATGCATAGAGTGATGTAAGTGACGGTATGAGGTGCTATGGAACAGTACGCAGGTGTTACACTCTACTGTGCTTTTAGAGCCATGGTGATAGGTTTGGATTTTATTCTGAGTGCAATGGAAAGCTATTAGAGGACACTGCACAAAGCAATGATAAAATCTGATTTAGGTTTCTAAAATATCACTTTATTCATATAAATAAATCAGAATGTCAGAAATGACTGAAGATGCTCTTATAGGATGGGGACAGAAGGAAGCTTACTGATTAACCAAATTTCTCCCTTATTTCATAAGGAAGGACACTGAAACCTAGAAAGATGAAGCGATTTGCTAAGGTCACAAATCTAGCTGGTGCTAGCTCTAGACCATTATCCAGATTTCCTGACTCTCTTCTCACCATACCAGTTTACAGCATAATAAAGCAGGAGCGGGGAACAGAAAGAAATGCATACACACACATATAAACATACAAGCACAATAGTCTGGGGCCACAGTGTTTCGGGACAAATAAACCTGTATCATTCAGTAAGCTATGCAAATATCATCACATTATATTGTGATATAGAAACTGATACTGATGTTAGGAAGGCAATGCAGCATAGAAGAAACAGAACTGAACTCGGAGTCAGAAGATATGGGTTCAAATCTGGCTCTGCCATGGTTACTCATGTTCTATATTCAACTTTCAGTTCTCTTGCCTAGAAAAAAAGGATAATAGATGCTCTCTAAAACACCTTGTGGTTCACACCTATAATCCTAGCACTCTGGGAGGCTTAAGTGGGAGGAAGGCTTGAGGCCAGGAGTTCAAGACCAGCCTAGGCAACATAGGGAGACCTCTTCTCTACAAAAGATACAAAAATTGGCCACACATGGTTGCGCAAGCCTGTAGTCTCAGCTACTCAAAAGGAGTACTAAGGCAGGAGAGTCACTTTACCCCAAGAGTTCAAGGTTACAGTGAGCTATAATAGCACCACTGCACTCTAGCCTAGATAGCAGAGTAAGACACTATCTCTAAAAAAAAAAAATTTTTTGTAATTCTTCCAATGAAAATTTTATAATGGCCTTGAGTCCCCAAGCAGTCATTTTCATTTTCAACATACTAGGTTTAAGAATTTAATATGTCTTAGAATAACTTTCACCGAAAATGCTGCCATTTAAAGAACAAATCATTATATTTAAAGGAATGCCCCATGCCATAAAGATGAGAGCACTAAAGCCTTAATATTTCAATGTTAATCTTTACTTCAGCCAGTGTCAAAAAAGCCCACCTTGGTACCAGCTCAAATTTTAAGATAATAATCCCTTCATTTAAAAATGCTTGAAGCTGGGCAAGGGGGCGTGCACCTATAATCCAAGCTACTCGGGATGCTGAGGAGGAAGAATCACTTAAGCCCAGGAGTTCAAGACCAGCATGGGCAACATAGCAACCCTGTCTCAAAAAATAATTTTAAAAAAGCTTGAGGGCTTGTTCCAAATTCATGAGGTGCTATGATAAATATCATGCTCAGAGAAACAAAAGAGGCCAAGCTGGAGCAGGAAATAGATGCACACAGAGGAAATGGTAGTGGAGTTCAGAGGAGGGACAGGTTCTTTCTGCCTGGGTAACCAAACTGGTTTCATGAAGGAGGTAACATCTGCCTTGGATGGGGACCTTACAGTAGAGACACTATCTGAAGAATCAGCCTCAGATCATAAGCTATGGAAGGGTGAACTGTATGGCTAAGGTACAGAGGTGGTGAAGTACAGGTTTTGAGAAACAGCATGTAATTTACTTTGGCTAACAGGAAAAATAAACTAACTGACGATTGTGTCTGCTTAAAAAATAGTTCTTACCCAATGCCACTAACTCGAGTCAGGAAATTGATGGATGAACTGGTATCATCCTGCCGAATCTTTAAGAAAAAAAAAGTCTAACAATGATTTAGGAATGCTTTGAGGACTTAAATGATCTTATTGGAAACATACCAGTCTGCTAAAAGACATGAAGAGCTATTTACATTTGCCTGGGTGACCCACACAAAATTATTCACAAGTAACCTAAGGAGTAATAGGTGAATAACAGAGTAACTGAAGATGTCTCATCTCTAAGTTATCCAATACTTTTAAAAGGTCTATTCTTAACAGATCAGAAGTGATATAATTACTATCATGGGGTGAAATAAAACCATAAAAATGCTTGGGAGAGTGTAAACATAGAAATTCTAAAAGATGGCCGGGTATGGTAGCTCATGCCTGTAATCCCAGCACTTTGGGAGGCCGAGGCGGGCAGATCATGAGGTCAGGAGATCGAGACCATCCTGGCTAACATGGTGAAACCCCGTCTCTACTAAAAATGCAAAAAATTAGCTGGGTGTGGTGGCGGGCGCCTGTAGTCCCAGCTACTCAGGAGGCTGAGGCAGGAGAATGGCATGAACCCAGGAGGCGGAGCTTGCAGTGAGCCGAGATCGCGCCACTGCACTCCAGCCTGGGCGACAGAGCAAGACTCCATCTCAAAAACATAAATAAAGAAATAAAGAAATTCTAAAAGATAACGATCTTTCAGTCAAAGTTTATAATCTCTTTACTGAATAGTACTGAAAACGATGAGCCAACTCTATTACGGGTGTTAATAGTCTCTTAAATGCCACATAAAACAAGTGAACATTTTATGGAAATAACATTCAAAAAGTTAAAGCCATCAACTTCACTCACCTCATTTCCTGTGAGTCTCACTACAGTGAATGACATTGGTCACCCTGCAATGACGCTACATAGTGGCCATAAAGGCAGATACTATAATTAATGAAGTAAACAAGTTAAAATTTTACCTTTTCCAGTTTACGTAATTTTCCAGTTGCTAAAAACTCATCAATCTTTTCAGCAATTTTTGTTCCTACTCCAGGCTACATGGAAAATTAGAAATATAAAAGTCATATGAATATAATGCTTATCAAATCACTAAAAGATAAAGTAAAAAGCAGAAAATGAAAAACAAATGAATACCATGTGATAAGGTTTGAAATAAAGGACACAGAAAATTGAACCCCAGTGAAAATAAATTCTCCCGAAGACAGAATGCTTACATGAATGACAAAAGGGAAACTCTGAGAAAATAATTATATCTTATTTAAAATTAACTTTTGTTTTATGGCTACACAGTATATCATTGTACAAATGCATAATAATTTAATTAGCAAATACCCCACAGGTAAACATGTAGATTGTTTCCAATTATTTGACAGTATAATTTCCAATTATTTGACAGTATAATAATATTCATAAACTTCCTTTAGAACAGAGGTTGTCAAGCTTCTGCATACATCAGCATCACATGGGGGCACTTCTTAAAACACAGAATATAAGTCCCACCCTAGAGTTTCTCATTCACCATGTCTGGAGTAGGGCCAAGAATATGCCTAAGTTCTCAGGGGACGCTGATGCTGCTGGCCTAGACACCTTGTTCTAAGAAGCGCTGCTCTGGAACTGCACATTCCAACATGGTACACTAGCCACATATGACAATTTAAGTTTAGATTAATTACAATTTAAAATTCCCTTCTTCAGTCACAACATCCACGTTTCAAGAACTCAATGGCCAAATGTGGCTTGTGGTTGCTGTATTGGGCAGCACTTCTCTAGAATCTAAGTTTTGGGAGAGCAGAGATCCCGTCTTTTCATTTTTTTATCCCTAGTGACTGGCATACAGGTGATCAAAAATTATGAATTAATGAATCCTAGTAGATACGTATCTCTATTACCTTCCTTAGGAAACATACGTCAAAGTGGAATTGCTAGGTCAAAGGATATATACATTCTGACAAAGCAGCCTTCAGAAAGGCTGTAACAACCAACACTTTCATGGGCAGTAAATGAGGGTCCTTTTTTTCACATCTTTCTCCACACTGCATGTATTTGATGGGCACTATATAGTGTCTTGTTTAATTTGCAACTTTGGTATCAGTAAAATTGAACTTTTTTTTATGTGTATTGAAAAATGTCCTGTCCTTTTTAGTTAAACATTCAGCATGCTTAATAACAGGTGTGCCAGTTATCTCTACTGCCTCTCAGGCCTAGGTTCACTCATCAATATTCTTGATTTATTTAATGTTTAATAAATGTCCCCAAATTACTGAAAGCATATTCAAGCTTGGAAAACAGCAATTACCAGATAGAAATGAACAAAAGATTTAGGAAGCAGAATAGATTAGAAAAAGGAAACTGCTCAGGCTCATTTCCTGTATCACAATATTTTTTTAAAGGGTAATTATTTTTCCCTTTACACATAGTGCTACAATAATTTTACTCAATAACATACTGACCTCAAGCAATTCAGACCCAAGCTACTTTCTATACCAAACATTAAGGAATAAAAGACAAACTACTCATTCTGGAAATTTCAGATTTCTAGAATTACTGAGAAGTAACAGATTAGATAATCTAAGAAGAATCTATTACTTCCGTTACTAAGAAGGAATAGATTAGATAATCTAGAATAATTTCTAGAATTACTGAGGAGTAATTCTAGAATAATTTCTAGAATTACTGAGGAGTAATTCTAGAATAATTTCTAGAATTACTGAGGAGTAATTCTAGAATAATTTCTAGAATTACTGAGGAGTAATTCTAGAATAATTTCTAGAATTACTGAGGAGTAATTCTAGAATAATTTCTAGAATTACTGTAGAATAATTTCTGGAATTACTGAGGAGTAATTCTAGAATAATTTCTGGAATTACTGAGGAGTAATTCTAGAATAATTTCTGGAATTACTGAGGAGTAATTCTAGAATAATTTCTGGAATTACTGAGGAGTAATTCTAGAATAATTTCTGGAATTACTGAGGAGTAATTCTAGAATAATTTCTGGAATTACTGAGGAGTAATTCTAGAATAATTTCTGGAATTACTGAGGAGTAATTCTAGAATAATTTCTGGAATTACTGAGGAGTAATTCTAGAATAATTTCTGGAATTACTGAGGAGTAATTCTAGAATAATTTCTGGAATTACTGAGGAGTAATTCTAGAATAATTTCTGGAATTACTGAGGAGTAATTCTAGAAATGGGCTAGATAGCAACTCTGTGATTCTTCAATAATTGTGAAAAGGAATAATGATGAGATTTTTACAACCAGTCTTATGCAAAAGGAATTTTGGATACCTTTGTATTCTTTTTAGGAATATACCATAAGCACAGATTTGAGATGAAGTGTATCAGAGCTTTTCAGTTTTTCTTTAAGAAATGAGCAGGCTATTTGCAATAAACATAAAAAAGGAAGTACTGTAGGGATAAAAGAGGAAGTGAATGGAAGCAGGAGTAGTTCCTGAGACTATCAATGGGTCAGTTCACCAAGACAGAAACTCAGAATTAAAGTCTAATGTATTTATAACTTACTTGGCTAGTCTATTTAAGGAGGATATACTGATGCTGAGAACTGTCTATGCCACAAGGATTTAAAGCCTATATATCAGAGCATGATTTGTACTGAGTAGCGAAGTCAAGGTTAAGATGTGGCACATGTTGAATGTGGACAATCTGTCACTAAATCACACGATGTCCAAGATTTATGGTAATGTTATGACTCTGAAGGGCAAAAATATAACGGCAGTTATGGTCCAGGCATGGTGGCTTGCACTTGTAATCCCAGCACTTTGGGAGGCTGAGGCAGGAGGATCACTTGAGCCCAAGAGTTCAAGACTAGCCTGGGCAACATAACGAGATCCAATCTCTACAAAAGAAATAAATTAAAAAAAATATATATCTGAGTGTGATGGTGCATGCCTGTAGTCCCAGCTACTCAGGAGGCTGAGGTGGGAGGATTGCTTGGCTGGGAGGGTCAAGGCTGCAGCAGTAAGCTGTGATTATGCCACCACTGCACTCCAGCCTGAGTGACAGAGCAAGATCCTGTCTCAAAAAAAGAAAAAGAAAAAGAAAAAAAAGGGCAATTATGGCTCATCTCCTGAGAAGGTTAAAGATAATCAAATATTAATTCTTAAATTCCAGAGGATGTTTGTGAAACATTAATAGGTAAAGAACAAAAGGAGGTGATAACTATCAGGACCTGGACTACTCAAAAGGCATCTCAGGCTGGGTGCAGTGGCTCACGACTATAATCCCAGCACTTTGGGAGGCTCAAGGCAGTGGATCACCTGAAGTCAGGAGTTTGAGACCAGCCTGGCCAACACAGTGAAACCCTGTCTCTACCAAAAATACAAAAATCAGCTGGGCGTGGTGGCGCATGCCTGTAGTCCCAGCTACTCGGGAGGCTGAGGCAGGAGAATCACCTGAACCCTGGAGGCAGAGGCTGCAGTGACCCAAGATCGTGCCACTGCACTCCAGCCTGAGCAACAGGGTGAGACTCTGTCTCAAAACCAACAAACAAAAAAGCCATGATAATTTGACATCTTTCACAAAAGATGAATAAGATATGGTCCTTAAATTTAAGGAACTTTGAATCATTTAGTAAGATTTAGATGAGACAACAATCTGATTATCAACAGATAGACCATCTCAGGATATTCTCAGTGATATTACAGGTTGAGTATCACTAATCCAAAAATCCACATTCCAGAATGTCCAAAATCTGAAGCATTTTGAGTGCTGACATGACACTCAAAAGGAAATGCTCATTGGAGCATTTTGGATTTCGGATTTTTGGGTTAGGAATATTCAACCAAATACAAATATTCAAAAAAAAAATCCAAAATCCAAAATAATCTGTTCCCAAGCATTTCAGATAAGGGGTATTATATTACAAATTAACAAGGCATGTGACCCTCTAGAAACTGTGACACAGTACACAAGGCTTCGTGGAAATTACAGAGAACAGGGCTAAATGCCATAAAACAAAAGGGTCTTAATCATGTGCTTATTAGTAAGATCTCTCTGGGGAACACGCACTCCCACTAACTCACATAGGTTCCTACACCTGGGGATCAGAGAAAAATAGGTGGGACCAGATATGCTAGTGCCACTTGGTCACTCTTCTTAAAAACCAACACTCAAGTTGAAATTCAACGTGAGTACATGTATATATTGTAACAGAGAGAAAGAAAACTGTAATTACATATATTTTTAAAAATTTTAACCCATCTTCCCCCAAATGAAAACATTTTGAGCTTGAAAAAGTGTGTATGAAACAGCATGAATGTTATTCCAAGAAATCAGGAGTAGTGAAATCAGCCTGTGTGGGTCAAGGCTGCTTCAGACAGGCAAGTTTGGTTTGGTGGGAACCCACCAAATTCGGACACGTGTGAACTCTTCGATCAACATGCTAACTAAACTTACCAATTTCTTAGCTTCAGCTCCACTCTTTATTTTGTGTGGGTATTTTGCTATAACAGATGCTGCTTTTCTATAAGGAAAGAAGAAAAGGAAAACCAATTAGAAATCCATCAAGGCCTTAATTTTTCTTAAACTGGAATACATATACAAGCAAATATCTATGCTTATGCTTTCACCAAGATAACTAATTTTCTTTTTTTTTGTTTTTTTTGAGACAGTTTCCCTCTGTTGCCAGGCTGGAGTGCAGCAGCGCGATCTCAGCTCACTGGAACCTCCGCCTCCCGGGTTCAAGTGATTCCCTTGCCTCAGCCTCCCGAGTAGCTGGGACTACAGGCGCGCCTTCTTGTATTTTAGTGGAGATGATGTTTCACCATGTTGGCCAGGATGGTCTCGATCTCCTGACCTCGTGATCCACCTGCCTTGGCCTCCCAAAGTGCGGGGATTACAGGAGTGAGCCACTGCGCCTGGCCTAATTTTCTACCTCCATATGGAACTTAAAACTCAGATGAGCTGACAGACCACCTAATATATGCCTAACTTTTTTTTTTTTTTGAGATGGAGTTTTGCTCTTGTTGCCCAGGCTGGAGTGCAATGGCGCAATCTCGGCTCACCACAACCTCCGCCTCCAGGGTTCAAGCGATTCTCCTGCCTTAGCTTCCCAAGTTGCTGGGATTATAGGTACCCGCCACCATGCCTGGCTAATTTTTTGTATTTTTAGTAGAGACAGGGTTTCTCCATGTTGGCCAGGCTGGTCTCAAACTCTGACCTCAGGTGATCCACCCGCCTCAGCCTCCCAAAGGAGGCTAGGATTACAGGTGTGAACCAGCTAGGATTACAGGCATGAACCACCACTCCCGGCCACTTTTTTTTTTTTTTTTTTTTTTTTTTTTTTTTTTTGAGACGGAGTCTTGCCCAGTCTGTCGCCCAGTCTGGAGTGCAGTGGCGTGATCTCAGCTCACTGTCACCTCCGCTTCCCAGGTTTAAGCAATCCTCCTACCTCAGCCTCCTGAGTAGCTGGGATTACAGGCATGCGCCACCACACCTGGCTAATTTTTTTGTATTTTTAGTACAGACAGGGTTTCACCATGTTGGCCAGGCTCATCCCGAACTCCTGACCTTGTGATCTGCCCACCTTGGCCTCCAAAAGTGCTGGGTTACAGGCGTGAGCCACCACGCCTGGCCTACGTCTAACTTTTAAAGTATCTTGAAAAGCTCCACATTTGAGAATAACTGAATTTAAACTCTATACATCAAAGAGTATGATTTGTACTGAGTAACAAAGTGATTTGTTTTGATTTGTGCTGAGTAACAAAGTGATTTAAACTGTATACATAATACTCAAGGGATGGGGAGACCAGCTGTCTTCTTTGGGAGTAAGTAGAAATCATCATTGGGCCTTTTTTAAAATAGCTAGTTTTTAGAAATTGTTCATAACTTCCTCATAAAAATGTGCCACATTTGAATTATTAGACACCAGATCTGCTTATGGATACCTATGTTACTTTTTTTTTGAGATGGAGTCACCCAGGCTGGAGTGCAGTGGCGCCATCTTGACTCACTGTAGCCTCTGCCTCCCAGGTTCAAGCAATTATCCTGCCTTAGCCTCCTGAGTAGCTGGGATAACAGGTGTATGCTACCACACCTGGCTAATTTTGTATATATATATATATATATTTTTTTTTTTTTTTTTGAGACGCAGTCTTGCTCTGTCTCCCAGACTGGAGTGCAGTGGCGCAATCTCGGCTCACTGCAAGCTCCGCCTCCCGGGTTCATGCCATTCTCCTGCCTCAGCCTCCTGAGTAGCTGGGACTACAGGCACCCGCCACCACGCCTGGCTAATTTTTTGCATTTTTAGTAAAGACGGGGTTTCACCATGTTAGCCAGGATGGTCTCGATCTCCTGACCTCGTGATCTGCCTGCCTTGGCCTCCCAAAGTGCTGGGATTACAGGCGTTAGCCACTGCGCCCAGCCAATTTTATATTTTTAGTAGAGACAGGTCTTCACCATGTTGGCCAGGCTGGTTTCCAACTCCTGACCTCAAATGATCCACCTGCCTCGGTCTCCCAAAGTGCTAGGATTACAGGCATGAGCCACCACATGCAGCCCTTGGATAGCTATTTTAAAATTCATAGTTTCAAACTGCATTCCCTTATGTCCCTATATCAATTTTTTTTTTTTTAATGCAGATGGGGTGTTGCTATATTGCCCAGGTTGGTCTTGAACTCCTGGGTTCATGCCATCCACCCGCCTTGGCCTCCCAAAGTGTTGGGATTACAGACGTGAGCCACTGTGCCTGGCCCCTACATCAGTTTTTAAAAATTGTTCCCGCCTTTCCACCCCCTAGTGCTGCTGGGCCTGCAGGTCTCTGTTCCACAGGATGGACTTTGTTAAAGTCGTTAAGAATAAGGCCTACTTTAAGAGATACCAAATGAAACTTAAAGATGACAAGATGGTAAAACTGATTACTATGCTCAGAAACGCTTGGTAATACAGGATAAAAATAAATACAACACACCCAAATACAGGATGATAGTTCATATAACAAACAGAGATATCAATTGTCAGATTGCTTATGCCCGTATAGAGGGGGATATGATAGTCTGCGCAGCATATGCACACGAACTGCCAAAATATGGTGTGAAGGTTGGCCTGACAAATTATGCTGCAACATATGGTACTGGCCTGCTGCTGGCCCACAGGCTTCTCAATAGGTTTGGCATGGACAAGATCTATGAAGGCCAAGTGGAGGTGACTGGCGATGAATACAATGTAGAAAGCATTGATGGTCAGCCAGGTGCTTTCACCTGCTATTTGGATGCAGGCCTTGCCAGAACTACCACTGGCAATAAAGTTTTTGGTGACCTGGATGGAGGCTTGTCTATCCCTCAAAGTACCAAATGATTCCCTGGTTATGATTCTGAAAGCAAGGAATTCAATGCAGAATTACACCAGAAGCACATCATAGGCCAGAATGTTGCAGATTACATGCACTACTTAATGGAAGATAAAGATGCTTACAAGAAACAGTTCTCTCAATACATAAAGAATAGCATAACTTCAGACATGATGAAGGAGATGAAAGCTCATGCTGCTATAGGAGAGAATCCAGTCTATGAAAAGAAGCTCAAGAAAGAAGTTAAAAAGAGGTGGAACCATCCCAAAATGTCCCTTGCTCAGAAGAAAGATAGCATAGCTCAAAAGAAGGCAAGCTTCCCCAGGGCTCAGGAGGGGGCTGCTGAGAGCTAAACCAAACAATTTTCTACGAGGATTTTTCAGATAAAGACAATAAACTTATGGACAGAAAAAAAAAAATTGTTCCCACTGCAGTTCAGCATAAAGCGGTGACCTGTAATTCTTGCCCACCTCCGCACATATCCAGTTTGTTAATCTGGTGACAGATTGGATACACCCTGGGAGCTCGCTGACGGTATTCTGTCTATAATTTCAATGCAAAATGTAATTCAGAGTTGATGCTGATGAGAAGTGACAGTACAGCTAAGTCAAAAGCATAAACACTGGATAGTCTTTGGAACCTTGGATTTGCATTCTGTTATAGCACAAATAACCCTTTATATTTGGATTTGAACTTCTCTCTAAGCACATGACTGATGATGAATCTGAAAAGACATATTTATAAGTAAAGGAGCAGGCAAGCACAGTTTATGGAGGGGATCATTTCAGGAAAGGCAAGTAGTTCCAGGTCATTGGCACTGTGAGGCAAAGCCTAAAAGGGAAGAAGAATCAGATGAAAGGCCTTTTGTATGCTATGATGTATTTGGGTTTTATCAAGGTAAAGAGAAAACATTATTTAATTATTTGAATGACAAGATCAGATAACTATTTTCAAAAGAATACTTTGGCCACAATCAACAGAAATGTCTACTGGGGTAGGGAGGAGCATGCAGGAGTGGTAGGGAATCACCTCCTTTTCCAGACTTATTTCCCACTCATACCATACCCGTTAAGCAAACTGAACATCTGACTTCCAGAAAACGTTATACCCTTCATGTCTCAATGCTTTGGCACATTTTATTTGTCTAGACTGCTGGCCCTCTCACTTATCCCGATGAGCTTCTTCAAACTAAACACCTCCTTTCTGAGCCCTGCTGTGATCCAAATAGAATACAAAGTTGAATATCTCTGTAATTTTGAATCATCAAATGTATGGATGATAATACAATTATTTTACTTTACAGAGGAAGTCACAGAAGTAAGGAAAGGAGGGAGCACAATCAGCTCTGAACTGTGTGGAGTGGGAATGGAAGAAGGGAGCTGACTTGGGATAAAGACAGTATAGGGCTAAAAATGTGGGAAAAAGTCCAGTGATACACAGATTTGGAGTCACTGACATAAGTGGCATTTCAAAGTCAAGAATGGCAAGATTGCCAGGGAAACTACAGAAGTAAGAAAAGAGGGCTAACGGCAGGCAGACTCCCCGGAACCACAGGTTAACTATCCCTTATCTGAAATGCCTGGGACCAGCATTGTTTCAGATTTTGAATTTTTTTCAGGGTTTGGAATATTTGCGTATACATAATAAGATATCTTAGGGATATGGGAGATACAAGTCTAAATACAAAATTCAGTCATATTTCTCACACACCTTACGCACATACCCTGAAGGTAATCTTATATAGTCGTTTTAATAATTTTGTGCATGAAACAAAGTTTTGACCATTTTGACTGCCACCTACTACATGAGATCGGATGTGGAATTTTCCACTTGTGTCATCATGTCGGCAATCATCCAGATTTTAGAGCATTTCAAATTTTCAGATTAGGGATGCTCAACCTATACCAACATTAAAAGGTAAGACAGAAGAAGAGATGAAAGACCAGAAAGAGTGCCATTACAGAAGTCAAGAGATATTCACAGCATGAGCCAGGGGTGAATGCCACAGAGAGTCCAATAAGATGAGACGTAGGTGAGCGGATTTTCAGAGCACTGGTAGGTCCAGGCAAGGACTGGGACTTCTTGAGTAAATGATTAGGTATTAAGAAGTCCAGGCAAGGAATGAAGATTTTTCAAGAAGATTCACCATAAAGTGAGAAAAGAGGGAAGGTGCTAGCTAGAGGGAAGTTAAGATTGTTTTGGTTTTGCTTTTAAGAGCTGAGGGACTTGCACATATTTATAGGCTAAGGAGAGCTGGCACCGAGGCTGATGCCTGGAATCCCAGCACTCTGGGAGACCAAGGTGTGTGGACCATTTGAGCTTAGGAGTTGGAGACCAGCCTGGGCAACATAGCAAAACCCGGTCTCTACAAAAAAAAAAAAAAGAAAAAAAAAGAAAGAAAAAAAAATTAGCTGGGTGTGGTGGCGTGCGCCTGTAGTAGTCCCAGCCACTCAGGAGGCTGAGATGGGAAGATCACTTGAGGCTGGAAGGTTGAAGCTGCAATGAGCCATGATCATGCCACAGCGAGACCCCGTCTCAAATAAAAGTAAATAAATAAATAAATAAATATAGGCTAAGGAGTAGAAGCAGGTGGATGTGGAAAGAATGAATAGGATAAGGCCCCTGGTGAGATGAACAAGGACAGGATCTCATGAACAAGGAACAAGGATCAGGATCAGGATCCCACAGGATCAGCTTCAGACCAACCAAAAGAAAAAATGTGATTCCTTGAACCACATATATTTCACAGTATGGACTTCATCCGCTGTCTTTCATTACGGTTAAAATTACACCGCATTTCTAGTAATTCATGTTTGATGACGACAAAATACGTATCCGGCTACAGCTATCTGCAATCAGAATTGGGAACTTATCTGAACTGATCCTATAACGCACTGCCCACATTCTTCAAGAAATAGTAAGGTACCAGCCTCGATTCTTGCTTTTTCCCGCTCTTGCAGATGGACCAAATATCCACTGGGCCCTCAGTCCTGTTAATTGCCACACTAAACAGGGTATCCCAGAACGTATGCTACCCGAGAATGCTGCACTGTCCCACCTGTAAGCATTGTACTTGTGGATAGCTTGGCTCACGTTCTTCTCAAAGTTTGCGAGTTCTGAAAGGCAACAGAAGGCTCGGGTGAACAAGAACCACGAGTAAACAAACGAGAACTGTTTTCTGGAAGGGGATATGGCAGCCTCTAAGAGACAGTGACCACCCGTTTCCTCCAAGGGCCAGACCAAAAGCAGCCCAAGCGATGGCCCAGGTGTAGCCGGCAGGACTGACAACCAGCCAGGGGCGCCGGAGGGAGATCCCCACGGAAGACGACCCGCTGCAAGGAACCTACCCCACCCACTGGACTGTCGGTGTGGGAGAGAAGGAAGGCAGGGGAAGAGGCTGGAAAGAAGAAAGCCAGCGGGGCCCGGCCCGGTGCTAACCTGTGAGCATGTCGGTGATTCCCCCGTTGAGAGTCTCCTGCGGCGCCTTCCGTTTGCTCATGGCGGCCTGCACCCGAGAACCCCAGAGTGTTCAGAACCAGGGACTAGAGCCCTCTCCCAGCTTGAAGGAGGTACCAGGACTTGGAGACGGGCACAGGAGCAACCCAGCTCCGGCGCCACCGGCGCGACCGGCGGAACAATGGTTGCCCCCGATGGGGGGCGGGGCGCACGGCGCTTGTTGTGACGTCACGCGTCCTGGGCGGGGCGGGGCGGGGCTAGAGGGGCGAGCCCTCGGCAGGTGAGGAGAGAGAACCCGGAGGGTTCGTGGACTCGTGGACGTGGACACCGCGCGGGGGAAATAGGCACCTCAGAATGACAGCCCAGGGGCCTTCCTATGGGAAGACCTGGAGTTTTGACCTAAGATATTAAATCTGTTTTCTCAGTGTTTATCTGGAATCCTTTCCCTAGAAGGGGAAACGGGAGTGCGATCTTGATTCTGAAATACTTGCGCTGTTGGGGTAGCTTCCTGCAGAAAAATGTGCGCTGTAATAGCTACCCAATGCATGGCGCGTTTTGTACGTGGTTAGAGGCGACACTGGCGTCACACTGTCAAAACTTTCTCTAAGGATACCGGGCAGTCCACACTCCAGTGCAGCCCCTCACGTACTAGGGCGCTGCCGGAGCCCGGCGTGAACCATGCCGAGAACAGGAATCCTCCCGCACACGTGTTAGTACACCTGCCAACCAGTGTCAAAAGATATTTTATTTTTAATCCCCCTGCCTTTGCGGTAGGGACCAAATTAATGAAGAGACCACAAGAAAGGGAGAAGTGTTTTATCTAGATCATGAGCAATGGAACCCTAATTATAACATGATGACCTACATCTGAGAAATTCACAGTCTGCTTGAGAAATGGAAATGTCACATCAGCAATAGTTTATTTTACAAGCGTAACTCCTGGGTTCATATCGAACTGCAATTCCAGGCAATTGCTTTGTGCATCGAAAAATTAAAATTTATTACAAAATGATACGTAGTTGCTGTAGAGAAATCTGGAAAAATGTATAAAAGGAGAAAATTAAAATCAGTGATCTCACCCTACAGCTGAACTATTAATATTTTGGGACGTACACTTCTAGTCTTCTAACCCAGTCTATTAAAAATTCCCATTATTTTCCAATAAATATCATTAGTTTCTTTGATTAGCAAGGTTGTGGTGATTGTGTTTCCTTACAATATCAGTGTATATCTTAAGTTATGCTTATTGGAAATCTGTAATTCTTCTTTTTTTGAATTTCCTATTCATATCATTTACCATTTTCCTAATGGGGTAGTTTGTTACTAATCTGGTAGATCTTTTCTATATATTACTACTTGCCCTTTTATGGATAGCTTTTGTAAAAATTTTGTACATATTTGTATTTTCCTCAATTTATTACTTGAGGAATAAAAGTTAAAAAAACTTTATGCCTGCAACTTAACTATCTGATTAGTTAAGCTGCAGTGAGCTGTGACCACTCTCATTTACTCTCTTTATACTCTCATTTACATATATGACTTGTCCTAGTTTTCCCTGTTCACATTTTTTTCTGTCCAATCTCTATTCCAGGTGATATTCAGATTATTTTGCTCTGAAGAATTATTCCTCCTTAAATAAAAATGTATTTACCTCTGAATTTTAAAAGTTACAAATGTAGGGAATTGTGGGATCAGTTTTACAAATTTTTTTGTTTTGAGACAGAGTTTCACTCTTGTCCCCCAGGCCAGAGTGCAATGGCACGATCTCGGCTCACTGCAACTTCTACCTCCCGGGTTCAAGTGATTCTCCTGCCTCAGCCTCCCGAGTAGCTGGGATTACAGGATCCCGCCACCATGCCCAGCTAATTTTCGTATTTTTAGTAGAGATGGGGTTTCACCATGTTGGCCAGGCTGGTCTCAAACTCCTGACCTCAAGTGATCCACCCGCCTTGGCCTATTGAAGTGCTAGATTACAGGTGTGAGCCACTGCACCTAGTCCATTTTTACAAATATATTTTTAAAATTAGTGCCAGAGAAACCAAGGAAAATAATCCATTATCTGTCCTTATCGTCTTAGAACAACCGACATTTGATCTGCTTCACAAAGTTCTTCTTGAAATAACTTGCTTCAATTGGCTTCTAAGATTCCACATGCTCTGGGTTTCCTTTTTCCTCACTGGCCAGTCCTCAGCAGGGGGTGTGTGTGCGCGCATGTGCGCCTGAGCACTGGTTCCCAGCTCCTCCTCCACTCTCCAGCCTTTATGGGAAATGGCTTCACACTTCAGTCTTCTAACCAGCTTTTCCAACTTGTCCAGTTTTACCTGTTTAAATGGCATGTCTAGCTTGAAAGTCTCCTAAACTCATAGTTCAAGTCTTGACCTCTCCCTTGAGTTCCAGTCTCATACATCAGGCTGTCTACTGGATAGCTCTAGTCCATAATAGGCATCTCAAAGATAAAATGTCCTAAAGAACTCCTGACTCTTGCCCCACCAGCTTCTCCTTAACTTTCCCCCATCTCAGTTAATAGCATTTTAATCCACCCTGCTATCAGGCCAAACCCATAGGAGTCATTTTTAATTGCTCTTTTCACACCCCACATCCCGTCTGCCAGCAGACCTTGTCTGTTCTGTCTCAGGAATATGTGCTGAACTGGATGACCTCTCATCCCGAGCTGCCACTGCCCTAGATCAAACTCCCATGACCTCCTGAACTGTTGCCAAAGCCTCCTCAGTGGGCTTCCTGCTTCTGCTCTTGTCCTCTTATAGAACATTCCCCAAACAGAGGGTGATCTTTTTAGGATGTAGTATCAAAATATGTCCCTATTTATACACCCTCCCACTGCACTTAGGATAAAATCCAAGCTCCTGGCGGGGCGCAGTGGCTCACACCTGTAATTCCAGCACTTTGGGAGGCTGAGGCAGGCGGATCACCTGAGGTCAGGAGTTCAAGGTCAGCCTGGCCAACATGGTGAAACCCCATTTCTACTAAAAATACAAAAATTAGCCAGGCGTGGTGGTGGGCGCCTGTAATCCCAGCTATTTGGGAAGTTGAGGCAGGGAGGTTGAACCCTGGAGGTGGGGGTTGCAGTGAGCCAAGATCGGGCCACTGCACTCCAGCCTGGGCAACAAGAGTGAGTCTCAAAAAAAAAAAAAAAAAAAAAAAAAAAAATCCAAGCTCCTTTTCATGGCCCACAAGGCCTTATGTGATCCACCTCCTGCCTGCTCTCCTACTGCATTTCTTGCCACTTTTCTCATTGTTTAGGACACACACACGCCCATATTTCATACATACATGTGCCTGCTCAGCATTGTCCCCTCATTGTATGGTTCTTTCCCTGGCTGCCTTCTTCTCATCATTCAGGTCCCAGCCTGGCAGTCACACCCTTGTCACGTTCCTGGACCAGGCCCAGGTTTTTACTTGTGTGTTTCCTTCACAGTACTAAGAACGACTGGTAACTTTCACACGTGGTTGCACATTATGCACTCCCTGCTCACTCCTCCTCCCACCAATGTGCAATGCCAGCTCCACGGGAGAAGGGACTTAATTTTTGTTTCCACATAAGTACTCAATAAAGTTAATAACTTAAATTGCAGTTTTGCTGAAGTGTCAAACATGGCCACCTGTAATCCCAGCACTCTGGGAGGTGGAGGCAGGAGGATCGTGCCCAGGAGTTCAAGACCAGACTGGGCAACATGGCGAGACCCCATCTCTTTTACAAAAATAAGAAAAATGTACTGGGTGTGGTGGCACGAAGAGATGAAGCATGGGACTCTTGGACTCACTCAACCATCTCAGTAGAAGTCAGGAATAGAGATGGGATTATCCCAGAAAATTTGTGGAGGACCCTCTTGTCTAATGGCATTGAACTCCATGACATTACACAGGGGACCCACAAGATTTTTGAGAATGTTACATCAGCAGAGACAGCTTAGCCTGGAAGTGACAGAGACAGTGTGAAATGAGAAAAGGCTGTTGAAATCCAAACTGCTACGGGCAAGAAATGGGCTGATAGAGCTACTGGGCTGCAAACATGCTATCCTTCAAGAAAAAGCAAGAATGACTCCAAGGGCAGAGCCAGGGGCACAGAGGCAGAGGCCAGAGGAGCAGACAGAAGTGATGGATGCAGAGACAGAGGCCTATGAGGTCACTGTGAGCACAGACTCAGAGGCCTATGGAGCCACCATGGGTACAGAGAGGCCCATGGTTCTGCTGTGAGCAGACACAAAGGTCTGCACAACTGCTGTGGGCCCAGTGGGCGGCACTTCAAGCTAGGGAATTATTTGCAGGCCTTGAATCCTAATGGAATTTTCTCTGCTAGATCAAAATTGGTTGGGAATGGTGACTTCTTTATCCCTTCCAATTTTCCCTTTCAGAATGAGAACATCTATCATATGCCTATTACATCATTTTAAATAAATTTATTTATCCAAATTCCAAAGTTATTTGGAAGCTGATAACCTGTAGTATCACAGGTCCACAGCCAGAGAAATTTAATCCTAAAATGAATCATGCACAGGGTCTCACCCACATCTGACTTAGATGATGAGATGCAGGACTTCTGAGCTAATATATAGATGCAAATTTGGTCTTAGTTCATGCTGTATGAGTTGAGACTTTGGGAGATGTTGGGAGGAATAAATGTCTTTTTCATGTAGGACAAATATGGATTTTGGGGTGCCAGAGGGTGGACTGTAGTGGGCTGAATGGTGGCCCCCAAGAAGATGTCCACATCATAATCTCCAGAGCCTGTGAACATTACCTCATATGGCAAACTGTGATTACATGAAACATCTTGAGACAAAGTGCTTACCCTGGATTTTTCAAATTGGCTCTAAATCCAATGGCAAGTATTCTTGTAAGAGATACACAGCAGAGATGTGACAGAGAAAGCGGCAGCAATATGACCCAGGGGCAGAGATGCAGTCACAAGCCAAGGATTGCCTAAAGCCAACAGAAGCTGGACGCCACCAGGGATAGAACCTCCCTAGAGCCTTCAGAAGAGGTGTGATCCTGTTCACACCTTTATTTCAGACTTCTGGCCTCCGGAACTGGGAGAGAATAAGTTTCTGTCATGTAAGCCACCAAAGTTGTGGTAACTAGCTAGGGCAGGTCTAGGAAACTAACGCAGGTAGAGAGAGCAGGCTTTCTTGTCTGTGCCCACTGGTTGGCTTCTCCAGCACTCATATCTTTTTTTTTTGAGACAGAGTCTTGCTCTGTCACCCATGCAGTGGCATGATCTTGGCTCACTGCAACCTCCGCCTCCCGGGTTCAAGCGATTCTCCTGCCTCAGCCTCCTGGGTTCAAGCGATTCTCCTGCCTCAGCCTCCTGAGTAGCTGGGATTACAGCCGCATGCCACCACACCCGGCTAATTTTTGTATTTTTAGTAGAGGCGGGGTTTCACCATGTTGGTCAGGCTGGTCTCAAACTCCTGACCTCCTGATCCGCCCGCCTTGGCCTTCCGAAGCCAGCACTCAACCTTGAGACAAAAAGAAAAGCCACGGAATAACTACCAGAGTCCTTCCTCAGATCCCAAGGTCCAGGGATAGTCTTCCATCTTATCTCTACCTTTCAGAGTCTTGTGTTTATGTGACCAAGGAGTTTAGCTGTACTTACTGAGAGGAAAAAATGTATCTATCTAATCTTTTTGGAAGCAGACATACTAACTCCTGGATTTTCACTTTTTTTTTGTTTTTTTTTTTTGAGACAAAGTTTCGCTCTTTTTGCCCAGGCTGGAGTGCAATGGCACAATCTCTGCTCACTGCAACCTCTGCCTCCTAGGTTCAAGTGATTCTCCTGCCTCAGCCTCCCGAGTAGCTGGGATTACAGGCATGTCCCACCACGCCTGGCTTTTGTATTTTTAGTAGAGACAGGGTTTCTCCATATTGGTCAGGCTGGTCTCGAACTCCCGACCTCAGGTGATCTGCCTGCCTCAGCCTCCCAAAGTGTTGGAATTACAGGCGTGAGCCACCGCGCCCGGCCTGGATTTTCACTTTTTAATCAATTACACTGTTTCAGCCATAAACTTTTTCCATTTTTTTTTCTTTCTTTTCACAACTTGTCCTGTAACTGAATAGCCATAAACTTTTAAAATGACTGCTTTGGTTGGCATTTTCTTCGTCAAAATTCTTCAGTGGCTCAGTTGCCTGTAACATAAGCTCACAGCCCTTAGCCCAACATCCTTTCCCTCCCCAATCTGCCCGTCCTTGCCTTTCGGGTGTTATTTCCCACTGTCATTTACCAGGGTTTCCAAAATTGTGCTTTATTAAATGCTAGTTCATTGGAATGTTAATACATGTTTCACACACACAATCAGCAGGAGAAAATGTTTCTATAGCCAAATGACATTGATAAACAGTGTTCTTATACAAAGTTAAGCCTGTTTCTTTATTATAAGACTTTTCAGATACTTTCCCAGTGCATAGTGTGAATCTCCACAAAGCAAGTGAAACATGAATAGCTCCCTAAACTTAACTTGACCACAGAATGCTTCATTCTATCTCCATGGAAACCACTTGTGAAAGTCTCCTACTCCAACTTTCTTCTCCAACAAAACTCACCTGTTTGTGATCATCTGAACTCATTTTGTGCTCTTGCCTTTATATAAAAGAGAAGTTCTGTGAAATGTTGAAGAAGCAGGGTTATGGCACTAGTAATGATCCAGGCACTATACAAATTGTTAAAATTTTCCATTATTTTAGTTCAGAAGCCCTAACCATAGGTATTCTAACAGTGGATTGTGGAACCCAGTATGAGTGTTTGAGACATGTTACAAAATATAGGAGCTATTTTAAAAATGAGTCCATTTAATAATACTGCTAGATGCTGTGAGAGACAGGGACTCCCCGGCCCAGCACACACGCTTGAGCAGGAATGGCGACATGGGCATGGGTAGGCAGGCTGGTGGTCAGCAGATACCCTTTCTGTCCCTCCTCTGTGACAATCACCCCCAAGTAATTTTTGGGATTCAGAATAAGGCAGCTGCTCTCCCATCCTGGTTACTATGAGTCGCTCTTGGCAGAAAGGACCACAGATGGAAAGCTTGGCACTCGCTCCAACTTTGCCGAAAAGAGGACAACCACCAAAGTAGTAGGTAAAAACACAATTTTAGCAGCAGTGAAATAAAAAGAGGAAGTGAGGATGGGGCCAGGCCGCAACTATAATTAAACTGTCTGTTTAGGAGAAGCTGAATCCAGAAGAAACACAAGCTGTAAAGTGAGAGAGGACAGGGAGCAGGGCCTTTGGAGAGCAGGAGAGGACAGGCTGTCACCAAGCGCTGCTCGGACTCTGCCCTGAAAGATTTGAATTGGACACTGTCCAGTCACGTGTGTGGCAAACCGTACTCCAAGCACTTTTCTCACGGCAGAGGAAGGAGCTGCCGTGGCTGTACCCCTGAACGCTCGTGGGGCCAGCGATGTGCGCTGGGCCTCTGTAATGGAGGACCTCCAGTGTGCAGACAAGGCGCCGGCAGTGCCCACGGAGGGCTGCGTCCTGGGTCCTGGGTGAAAGTCACAGCTGCTGAGGAAGCGAGAGCTCCATCTGGATACCAGAGACCGCTGGGCCATCAGTGCAGCAGGAACTACCATGTGAGAGCCGCGGCCAGGCAGCCCCACGTCACGCGGCCTGCTCCAGGCAGCCCCATGTCAGGGGGTTGAGTCCCCCCACTGCACAAGGCCTGCTATGGGCTGCCCCATGTCAGGGGGTCGAGTCCCCCCACATCATGAGGCCTGCTCCAGGCAGCTGTGCTCTTCTTCTTCCGTCTGTAACCAGCTCCAGTCTAGGGCCTGAAAGTCAACAGACATGTTAAAAATACAACAGCCACCAACACATTTCAGGTTATTTTTCCTCTTCAGGAGGAAATCAGGACAATTGAGAAATATACTAAAACCCAGCCAGGCACAGTGGCTCATGCCTATAATCCCAACACTTTGGGAGGCCAAGGTGGGCAGATCATGAGGTCAGGAGTTCGATACCAGCCTGGCCAAAATGGTGAAACCCCATTTCTACTAAAAATACAAAATTAGCCAGGCGTGGTGGCAAGCTCCTATAGTCCCAGCTACTCAGGAGGCTGAGGCAGGAGAATCACTTGAACCTGGGAGGTAGGGGTTGCAGTGAGCTGAGATCGTGCCATTGCACTCCACCCTGGGCAAAAGAGCAAGACTCCATCTCAAAAAATAAAAAATAAAAAATAAAAAGAAATATATTGAAACCCCTTTATTGGCTGGGTATGGTGGCTCATGCCTATAGTCCCAGCACTTTGGGAGGCAGAGGCGAGCGGATCGCTTGAGGCCAGGAGTTCAAGACCAGCCTGGGCAACATAGCAAGACCCAGGCCGCATAAAACAAATAAATTAAACAAATACAAATTAAAAAGCCAAACCCTTTTATTAATAAGTCTTGTGACTGCAGGGTACTCTTAAGCTAAGTTACATATTCAAACTGTACAGGATCTTTTCTTTGAATTGGCTCAGAGTCCTTGAGATTCTGTGACTGTGGGAATTAGAAAGTCGATGTCAGTACCACCGTGGCTCACAGCACTCACTCCCGTGCTCACTGTGGGTAGCTAATCTCAGTTATGGATTTCCAGCCTCACCACATGACTTGGCCTGATGAGACTTCCTCTTCCTCCCACAGACATGCAAGTAAGCAATGAACTGATCAAAACATTATCGTGCCAGGAGGAGGAGAGCAGCAAGAGATACAGAATGTCCACAGACTGGAGGAGGACATGTGACTACATCAGCAAAGGCTGCAATTCACAGTGGTATCCCTTGTAATTCTTCCAAAAGCTTAAAGTTAGGGGAGGTTAGCAAGTGATTAGCAGGTAAAGGCCATGTAAAGATCTAAGCAAATGATGCAGGATTCTCTCAACAATGGAAGCTTTGTCTTAATGTACCTGTAACTTGGCTAGTTTTCTCATAACTAGTACTACCTACCACTAAGCTCCAAGGCCCTGAGGACAAGGCCATGGCTGGTTCCTGCTCCTAGCCCAGCACTCAACACACAAATACTCAGCAGTAGTACCAATGGTGCAGGTGGGGACAGGCTTCTGGGAACAATGCTACCTTCCTCCTCGTCATCGGAATTAAGTGTTCCAAGGATTAAATAAGATAATGCATATATGTAGTTGTAAGCCTTCAATAATTGTTAGCCATCACTATTATTATGAATAATAAAAAATGTGTACTAGAAAATTATAAATATACACTGAAAAAATCAGCTGAATGTGGTGACGCACGCCTGTAGTCCCAGCTACTCAGGAGGCTGAGGCATGAGAATCACTTGAACCCGGGAAGCGGAGGTTGCAGTGAGCCAAGATCATGCCACTGCACTCCAGCCTGGATGAGAGAGAGAGACCCTGTCACAAATAAACAAGCAAACAAACAAACACTGAGGTTGAGGATAATGCCAGATTGCATTTCCATTTTCCCTTCTATTTTGCCATAGAAAGAAAGGACATGGAATCGCAGGAGGCTCACACAAGCTGTTACCGTGAAACTCTGGTCTTGTTCCCTCACGGTGTCCTGTATGGCATTTTCTAGCAGGGTGCACAGGTTATGTGCTTCAGCCACCAGTTCTTCACTAAAGAAAATGATCAAATTATTAGAAAGTGGTCATTATTAGTTATCAGAGCTAACACTGCTATTTTAAAATATGCTAGAGAGTTTTGATAATACTTTTTAAATGAAGTAACAATTATTTTGATCCTGAGTGTCTTAAAACACCAACCCATTGACTAATACTTTCATTCATCTTGTTATGCACTTTCCACATATGAGCGTTACTGTCCAAAATGCAAAAAAGCAAACAGATCTCAATAAAAGTCAGAAGTAAAAAGAGCTCTTTCTGCTTTCTGACTTACTAGATAGCTGAATTTAATTTTCAAACTGCCAAAATCTAAAGATATTCTCCAAATCACCTGTTTTCCAATTTTTGAAGTAGACAAAAAAAAGGCCAAGGAATTTATCAGGGTTCACAGTTCCTTGGAATCTGTTGACAATCAAGTTCTGGGATTTGGTTTCATCTAATCTGATCTCTCTCTTTTCTATAATAAGAAACCCATGTTTCCTCTGAGGACTGGGCCACAGTGAGAAAGAGCAGCATGTAGTAAAACATCTGTCTTTTTCTAACCTCAGCTCTATGCTGTGGGGAGACGAGAGACATCCTATATACCCAGGTCCACCTTTCTAGACCTTTGAGGACATCACTGAAGGGAATAAGCCACATAAAGGAAGACTGCCCTGGAACTCCTCTCACTCTGCAAAATGTGACAATCTGATGGCAGGAGCTCAGAGCACATTTTTGCCAAGCCTCATCTATGGGGCCTCTAGCTAGCCTAAAGGCTCAGTGCCTGCCCCAGAAGGGAATGGAACAGGCTCCCGGTCTAGCTACTATACTCCAGGAGCTCATGAGAGGTTGGGGAAATAATTTTTATTTAAAAAAAAAAAAAAAAAAGGGCCGGGTGCGGTGGCTCACGCCTGTAATCCCAGCACTTTGGGAGACCAAGGCGGGCGGATCACCCAAGGTCGGGAGTTCGAGATCAGCCTGACCAACAGGCTGGAGAAACCCTGTCTCTAATAAAAATACAAAATTAGCCAGGCCTGGTGGCTCATGCCTGTAATCCCAGCTACTCGGAAGGCTGAGGCAGGAGAATCGCTTGAACCCAGGAGGCTGAGTTTGAGGTGAGCTGAGATCGTGCCATAGCACTCCAGCCTAGGCAATAAGAGCGAAACTCCATTTCAAAAAAAAAAAAAAAAAAGGCTGGGTGCAGTGGCTCATGCCTGTAATCCCAGCACTTTGGGAGGCTGAGGCAGGTGGATCACAAGGTCAGGAGATTGAGACCATCCTGGCTAATACAGTGAAACCCCATCTCTACTAAAACTACAAAAAATTAGCCGGGTGTGGTGGCATGCACCTGTAGTCCCAGCTACTCGGGAGGCTGAGGCAGAAGAATCACTTGAACCTGAGAGGTGGAGGTTGCAGTGAGCCAAGATCGTACCACTGCACTCCAGCCTGGGCAACAGAGCCAGAGTCTGTCTCAAAAAAAAAAAAAAAAAAAAAAAAAAAGAGAGAGAGACAGTCTCACCATGTTGCCCAGGAGGCTTGCCTCGAACTCCTGCGAACCTCCTGCCTTGGCCTCCCAAAGTGCTAGGATTACAAGCGCGTGCCATACAGCCAAGAGAAAATTAAGTATCCAAGGTCACATAAACACCAAAAGAGGCTACAAACTCCCAAGTACAAGATTCTTCAAAGCAGACTGTATTGAGATATAATTTATATACCATAAAGCTCACCCATTTAAAGTGTACAATTCAAGGGTTTTCGCGTATTTACAGAGCTGTGCAACCATCACCATATCTAGTTTCAGAATGTTTTCGTCATCCTCAGAAGAAACCTTGAATTATCAGTCACTCCCAACCTCCTCCCCTGCCCCAGGTAATCATCGGTGTTTCCCATGCCTAGAGATTAGCCTGCAGGAACCCATAGAGCCCTGCACACAGAAGGTGTCAAACAAACCACAGGAAGAGATGGGCGTGGGAGCAGAAGTGGCCTGCAGTGTGCTGGAGAACGGGCGGAGGGCTGCTAGACACAGACTGCTGGGCCCCAACCCTGAGCTCTCAAGTGAGGTCTCCAGCAGGACCTGAGAATTTGATGATGCACTGCTGGCCCAGATGAGACTTGACGAAAGCTCAGACCTGAGCATCTATAACGGAGGGAGAAGCTGTTATTTATGACTGACTAAGGAACACCTTGGTCAGAGTGGTATTTCGTGAAGATTAATTCAACCACACAGGGCCTGGCAGCAGAAAGGCAGGAGGCAGGAGGCAGAAAGCCCTGCCCCCACCTCTGCTGCGATGGTTCAGGCAAGAGGAGGGAGAGGACGGGAAGAATGGGAAGGTCAGTGGCACCGGGAGGAGGGTGGTGACTCGGTAACTCAAGGTACTGGTAGGGTGAGTGGGGGCAGATGGCTCAGGGGAGACGAAGTGGGCCTCCCTGAAGGGAATGTGGCTTCCTATGGATAAAGGGTAACAGCATGTGCCTGACCAGCATTTCCAATGTTCTCATTAAGCAGTTAGTCATCCAAGCCTTGGACAAAGAAACTAGTTAGTAAGTTTCAAGGGACTATGAGAGCCAAACATGTATCACTTTTGTCCCCACAGGACCCAGCAGATGCAACAAACATCCAGAGAGGTGGTAATACCATCAGACAGACATTTACCAGTGACAAACGCCTCCATCCCCGATCTCCTGACGTGCCCTTGATGGTCACACTTGGCACTGCTAAGGAGGACCTACCTCTTCTTGGCTGGCTCAGGTAAGCTGTTGGAGGCCGTGGAGGGCTGAGACATCAGCTGCCCAGGCTGGCTAAGTCGAGAGGCATTCATGCTATCCGGACTTCCACTGACAGGACCACGGACCTTGCTCTAGGGGACAAAATCAAAAGAAATTAGGAGCCAAGTGATGAATCACATTTTGCATTCACGCCACAGTATTTTCTTAGGAGACAACTGGCTGGCTGCCAGAGGCCAGAGCTAACCCTACAGCCTACCAGTTGGCACCCCCACCTGCGGGTCAACTGGTGCTTCACATCTGGCTTCAAAAGTGTTTCTGTATCAACGGGGACTTTTGAGGAAAGGATTCTAAATTTAAGGAGACCTGGGTGCCTACATTAATTTGCAGGCTTTTTTATTTTCATCAGCTTTACTGATTGATTATGATTGAGAGTCTTGCTCTGTCGCCTGGGCTGAAGTGCGATGTGCGATCTTGGCTCACCGCAACCTCCACCTCCGGGGTTTAAGCGATTCTCCTGCCTCAGCTTCCCAAGTAGCTGGGATTACAGGTGTGTGCCACTACACCCAGCTAATTTTTGTATTTTTAGTAGAGACGGTGTTTCACCATATTGGCCAGGCTGGTCTCGAACTCCTGACCTCAGGTGATCTGCCTCAGCCTCCCAAAGTTCTGGGACTCATGATCCACTGCATCCAGCCCCTTAATGAACTTTTACAAGAAAAGAACAGGAAAGTATTCTTACTGTTTTCCAGGTAGAAGACAGACACACACACAAAGGCTATGGGAATTCCTGTGGCTTGCATCCTCTATGACCTGGCTGAGAAGAAACAAGGACACCCTGACTCCCAAGGGGCTGCAGCCACTGCCCCTCCCAGCCCAAAGGGTCAAGCAGGGGTTCCCATTCCAGCTACCTGAGCCTCCTCAGCTCACAGCCCACGACCGCCGGCCAATCTTCAGGTCACCCCTCTGCTGATCTCTGCCCTGCATGGTCCCCAACCCACCCATGTAGCCCCCCAGGCCCCACACCTGACACTCACTTCGGCCTGCAGTCCTTCATCCCCTCACGTGTCCCTCAGGCCGTGGAACCATCCTGGCTCCACATCCTCCCCTCCAGCGAAACCTCAAGGCCCACACATCAAGAAGCCATGTTAAGCACCCAAGCCTCCCGTTCCTGGTCCTCCTGCTGCACCTTCCCTGCTGACCATGCCTGGGGAGAGGCCCGGCATTGGCCTCCTGTGCTTCTGCCCTGGACCGAAAGTATGGCAGGGGATGGCTCCTGCACTGCCTGGCTCCCTCCCAGCCAGGCCCTGCCCCAGCTCCTGCCCCACCCTGTTCTGTGCTGCACAGTGGCGGCTCAACTCCAGCCCCGCTGAGCGGCCCTTCTCAGTGCTGAGGTTGGCCAGGGACTCAGATCCTCCAGCTGCCTGGAGAGGGACTTCCCCAAATCCCAGATGTGATCATATCCCTACACTCAAGTTCCTTTAATATCAAGGGAAAAGACAGATACTGCCATGTGTCCTGTGTGCTTTGAAAATGGACATGGGCCAGGCGCGGTGGCTCATGCCTGTAATCCCAGCACTTTGGGAGGCCAAGGGGGGTAGATCTCTTGAGGCCAGTTCAAGACCAGCCTGGCCAACATGGTGAAACCCCATCTCCACTAAAAATACAAAAATTAGCCAGGTGTGGGGGCATGAGCCTACAGTCCCAGCTACTTGGGAGGCTGAGGCAGGAGAATCACTTGAACCCAGGAGATGGAGGTTGCAGTGAACTGAGATTGAGCAGCTGCACTTCAGCCTAAGGGACAGAGCGAGACTTTGTCTCGAAAAAAAAAGAAAATGAAGCGTGGCCCATGTAAGCTCACCCTTGCCTACCTCAGCAGCTTCATCCTCCATTGTGGCCTTCCCCACACACACAAGCCTGTCCCCACTCAGAACACACTGACTCCCCAGGCTCTCTGCCTTTGATAAAGCAGTGTCTCTGTCCTGGAACATCCTCACTCTTCAGCTGGAACAGCTCCTTGTGAACCTTCTTGTTGCTCCCTCTCCTCTAAGACAAGCTAGAGCTCCCCCTGTGCACAGAAACTGCAGCTCATGCCTCCTGGAGCTGCTTCCTAGCCCTTCCTGCCCTGAACGGCTCTCACTCATGCCTCTGTCTGTGCCCCTTGAAGGATCAGGCCCTCCTGGGAACAGGTGCCATGCCTTCTCACCTGTGTGTCTTGCTGGGCATATAGTTAGCATTCAGTAAATGCTCAATGGATGTAGATGGCACATCAGGCTATCACCTGCGCATACCTGCACCTCCCTCTCCTCTTCAGATCCTCCCTACCTCGTCATCCTGTTTTCTCCCGTTCCTCTCTTCTTACAGGAGGATGTGTCAATCACGCTCCCAAGGCATGCTCAGTGCTCTGGCATGCGACCCCAGCCCCTCTGTTCTCTGCACTGTGTGTGGATTGTCCCCTCTGCCTTTGACAATGAGAATCTCCTAATGCACCATCTCCTGCTTCCACCATGAGCAACCATCTCCCTCTCTCCTTCCCTTTGCTCTTAAGGGAAACTGACACCTAAATCACTCTTTCATCCATGTCACCTTCTCTGCAGCCTTTCACAATGGGGCTTGCAGTCCCAACAGCTCTGGCTCCCACAACACGGCCAGGCCTGCCCGTCTCAGTTCTTGGCTGTTTTGTTTCCCATTTCCCCACCATGTGGCATCCCATGGACTCACAGCTACGTTAAGATGGTGTGCACAGAAAGCGTGGCTTACTGCACTGAGGGCAGTGCAGACGCAGACGATGGTCAACCAAGTTGCACTGCCGTGCATGACGGTGGGCTGAATTGGTGGCCCTAAGAAGGATATGCCCACATCCCAACTCCTGGAGCCTGTGAGTGTGACCGTACTTGGAGAAAGCGTCTTTAGAGATCCTGAGATGACATCACTCTGAACTATTTGGGTGGGACTCAAATCCAATGACAAGTGTTCTTGTAAGAGTCACCCAGATAAGGGACACAGGGGTCCCATGAAGACAGAGACAGAGACTGGAGTCACACACCAAAGAACGAACGCCTGGAACCACCAGGAGCTGGAAGAAGCAAGGACAGTCCCTCCCCAAGAGCCCTCAGAGGGAGCTTAGCCCTGCTGACACGGGACTTTCAACTCCTGGGCTCTAGAGCTCAGATAACACATTTGTTTTTGTTTTTAGTAGAGACAGCTCTGCTGCCCAGGTTGGAGTGCAGTGGCATGATCACAGCTCACTGCAGCCTTGAACTCCTGGGCTCAAGCAATCCTCCCACCTCAGCCTCCCCAAATTGCTGGCGTTACAGGCATGAGTCACCATGCCTAGCCCAAATTTCTGTTGTTTTAGCCCCTCAGTTTGTGCTAATCTTTACAGTAGCCACGCGAAAGTAATACACAGATGAATGAAAACAATTAGCACAGGCCCTTCCTCTGACCTCCCCGCTTACACCAAGTCAAAGAACAGCGACGTGAAGCCTGAGCAGCAGCTGAGTGGGCTGCTGGTGGCTCTGCGGTGTCCCGTGTGGGATGGCGGCGGTGCACAGAGGTGGAAAGGCACAGGAGGCTGCTAGGCCAAGGGCCTGGGACCACAGCACTCACTCACACAAGCAATCTTCAGGAGATTCCAGAGCTCCTTCTGCCGCTTCTCCTGCAGCCGGACAACAGTCTTCTCATCCTCATTCATTAAGCTCACCACCTCTTCCACCTTGGGCAACAGTTCCAGCGCCTTCTGCTTGCAAACCACAGTTTTACTACAAAGAATAAACATGGCAAACTAATGGCATTTGGGCTGGAGAAAGCAGAACCTGTGGCAGCTGTGCATCCAGTCAGCAGCTGCAGAAAGTCTCTTCATGAGGTCCAGCGAATGAGAGAGGAGGGAGGAAGGTGACCTCATACCTGCATCTCCCAGTCCTTCCTCCAGAGCAGGAAGGTCGGGGCTCATACCTGAGCTGCGTATAGATCACTCGCACTTTCTTCTCGAAGCTCTGAATTGCCTGAAGCAGCAGCCGTACCATTTCCTGACTGTCACCCTCAGTTCGCTGGTCTGGAGAGAGGGAGGGTAGCATAGTTCCTCAAGGAAGCCAGCAGAGAGTAGTGATGCCCCATAAATGAGATAAGGAGAAGCCCAAGGCAGACACAGAACCCCACTTACCTCGAGGTTTTTCCCTTAGTCTCCTGTACAGCTCCCTTGCTTGCTCCTCTCTAAAATATACAAAGAAGTTCTGTCTAGACTTGAGGTCAAATATGGCTAATTTTTACATTTTTTTGGTAGAGGTAGAGTTTCACCATGTTGCCCAGGCTGGTCTCGAACTTCTGGGCTCACAAGCAATCTTCTTGCCTTGGCATCCCAAGGTGCTGGGATTACAGATGTGATCCACTGTGCCCAGCCAAAATCATTTTTTTTTTTAATTAGTTGAGCATGGTGGCATGCGCCTGTAGTCCCAGTTACTTGGGAGGCTGAGATGGGAGGACTGCATAAGCCTGGGAGGTCGAGGCTGCAGTGAGCTATGATTGTGCCACTGCACTCCAGCACTGGCAACAGGGCAAGACCCTGTCTCTTAAAAAAATAATACAAATACAAATAAAAGAACTAGAGGAGAATAAAGGGTTAATTAGAGAAAATACAGAATCAAAGTTCTGACATTTGGAGCTCCTGTCCTAAGAATCCTAGTGAGAGAATCAGGGAACACTGCTGAGCTCACGGTGACACAGCCCTCAAGCGGCCTGCCTGGTTCCCTCCATCTGTACGCCAGGAGCACATGTGATCTCCTTCAGGTAGGAGTGATCTGCCTAGACCCCTCCGCCCCTCATGGAGCCAATGCCAAATACCTGACAAAGACTCAAACGAATGGTTTCCAGGTCCGAACTCCTAAGCCTCATCAGGTTCTTCCTTCTCTGTTTTACTTTCTGCTCTGAGCTATGCCTGAGTCAGGGTGGGTGGAACAAATCAGGGGAGTCTGCTACAGGGGTAGAGGCTGCTTGCATTTTACAGCCTTTACAGATTATGGCCTGCGTCTCAAATGCATTATCTGAATTCATCCTTACAACTTCGTGACTTAAGACTGTTTTTCTTGTCACTGAACAGATTTGGAAACTGAAGCTCAGTGATGATTTGCTGGAAGTGACCCCACAGAGAAGCATGCTCTAGAGAATGGTCCCGCACAGCCACTGAGGGTGCCCTTGACACACACACCGAAGCTCCAGGGCTGTCTGTGTGTGCTGGGCACAGAGGGGCCCCCCAGCCAGTACTCACAGGTCGTCCAGCGTTCCCCCCTGCTTCCGGCCCATGGGGCTCCTCTGTAAGTCCACAATGTCGGTCTGCAGAGCCATCATCCGTTCTACCAGGAGTTTCACTTCGTTCTCCTAATGGAAAAGCTGTGCTAATGTCAACTGATGTGGTAGGCGCATGCTGAGATGCAAGATCTGCGGGGGAGCGAGACCAGGGGACCCGCCACATTCCCTGAGGACCCTCAATGGACTGGCTCAAAGGAATGTGGACTGTGGGGTCTGAATGGCTGCGCCTGCATCTAGGGTCCACCGCTTTCTAGCTGTGTGACCCCTTGGCAAGTTACCCCCAGCTACAGTTTCCTTTTGCATAAAATAGGCTTCTAACAGGGCCATCTGAGGAGTCAAGTAAGATGAAGTACTTAAAGCCTCTGGCATGGTGCCTGGCATACAGAAGATGTCCAAGACACATTACTTTCTCTTCTCTTCATCTGTCTATCCTGATGTCTATCCTGATGTCTATACCCGGGCAGGGAGGCCCAGACTGTTTTATTTCACAGATTATGAGTCCCAAGATGGGGAGGAGCACTCAGCCCTTCTATGGTTAATATTCACCATTAAACACACATATACTCCATCAGTACTGATTCATAAAAATCGATACTAAGACACAGGTGAAGATCCTTGCCCAAGTACACAGGGGAAAACAGAGGATAAGTCCAGGAAAAAGCCCCGGAGCCTGACTTCAACCTTCAGTTTGTGTGAGGTTCATTAAGTCACACGTATTTCCTTTGCCTTCATAATTAACTTTTTTTGGTGACATCTGATTTACGCTGCCCTGAGACTTTCTGCCTAGACCTTTTATTTCCTATGGATTTAGCATCCCAACAAAATTAGTCAAAAACCTTCGACAAGAGGGAGTGTTGATCATCCATCCAATGCCCTTCCTAACAGGAAATGGTCTTGGCTTTTCCCCAAGGGAACCTAACCCTTGCTTCTTATTTAAACCTGGATCATCTCTGTCCATTCATGCAGCTCTTGCATCTGGCCACAGAGGGGCTCCCTTCACTGGCTACTCTCTTGGCCTCTTTTCAGCTGGTCCAGTTAAGCTCAAAGCATGGTGAGGAACACCTGATTTTTGACAGAGATCGACCCAGTGTTTGATGAGAAAGTGAAAAGTGGGAGCACAAAACCTCACCCCCTTGGTAAGTTCCGAAACCCAAAATGAGTCTCCTACCCGCCCACAGAGCTCCACAGCCTGCTCCATTTCCCTCCAGGCCAGCAGCAGTTTATCTGATGCTGAAAAAAAATTGAGAAGGAAAAACAAAACAAAACAAAATAAAAACACCACAAAACTGAAACAGAAATAAGCAACTCAATTATAATAGGACAAAAGAAACCTTAGAAAGAGAAAAAGAAAAAAAAATGGTGTCTTTAAACTCATTGCAAAGTGCACACTCACTGATCCCAAACTCGGTTTGCTCGCTGTACTTCTCCAGGTCAATCTGGATGCTGGTTTTGAAGAAATCCAACTTGGCCTTGAGCTGCTGAGACATGGAAGCCATGGAATTCTTCATTTTGGAGAGGCAGCTGTTGTTTCGGAGGAGATTCATCCTGCAGGGACCACAAGGAACAGTCTTGGAGCATCTCTGGGATCCAAATTCCATTTCCTGTACAATAACAAAACCCCCTCAAATGTCAAGGGAGGTCCCTGCTATAATTATCATCATCACTATTATTATAGCAGCCACTTATAACCCAAGGACAATTTCCTAGCCCTCAGCAATGCCTGAGGTTCTGCACTGAACTTGACATCAGGCAAAGGAAGACACAAAAGGCCAATAATGTTGGCAAACGAGTCACAATGCGGAAAGAGTCCGTAAGTCCCCAGCAGCACGGTCAGGGGTGTTTTGCTAATCCACATGGTAGTGAGCTCCCCTGGGTTCCCAAACCAGCCACAGCTTGGCCAGCCCAGCTTCAGTTCCACACTCCTCACCCTGTGCCAACCACACTCAACTCGCCAGGTCTAAAGGGGCCTCCCTCAGTCCAGCCCACCCAACCGCTTCCCGTCCATCCAAACCAGTGTCTCCCTTTTGTTGCTCATAATGGTTGCTTCTGGGTCCCTGCCTCAACCACCTCCCTGTGGCCAAAGCCACCAAGCAATTTTAAATAAATTAAGTTTAAAAAAAAAGCCTGGCATGCTACATGGCGGCTCGCTGTCCCTGCTGCAGCCGGTTGCAATCTTCCTTCAGGGTCTGGATGCTGTGCCAGACCTGGCCCCACACCTTCCTCAGCTGGAAGAAGGCGAGATTCCTCTTGGGCTCTTGAACTGGAGACAGAGACACAAGCAATTGTCAAAGAATAACCACAATAACTCTCCTACAATTAACCATATCCTGCCTTCGACACTACTGGCACTTTCACGTTTTGTACCTACTATAGGATCATGTAACTTTGGAGGGTGTTATGCCTGGTTACTGTCACATACATGTATTTGTACCAACAGCATGTACCAGTGGTCAATAAGTAGCTGTTGATTTGAAGGAACACTTTACGAACCATTGGACACATATGTATATAGGGCCATATATTTTCAATAGAATTTTTTTTTTTTTTTTTTTGAGACAAGGTCTCGCTCTTGTCACCCAGGCTGGCATGCAGTGGGGGTGATCATGACTCACTGCAGCCTTGAACTCTCAGGCTCAAGTGATCCTTCTGCCTCAGCCTCCTGAATAGCTGGACTACAGGCATGCACCACCACATCTGGCTAATTTCTAAATTTTTGGTAGACTTGCGAGCTTACTATATTACCCAGGCTGGTCTTGAACTCCTGGGCTCAAGTGATCCTCCTGCCTCAGCCTCCCAAAGTGCTGGGATTACAGGCGTGAGCCACCACGCCCATCCTAGGAGGTTGAAATTAACTAATGGTTTCCTGTATTCTCTCTTGCCTGGCTACTCCTTGCATGTCCTAAATAAGGAAGGCTGCCCTGAGGACTGGCGATACTAATTTCCTTCACGTGGCTCCCTCTTCCTTAGTCCAGTCTCCCTTCCCTGCCTTGTCCCACATATTATAACGGATTATTTAGAAAAACAAAACAAAACAAATTCTTACGGATACAGCTGACACTTTCAGGTTGGGGCCGTGGGGAGATCTGAGTCTCATAGGTGATTTTACTGTTGTCAAAGAGAAAAACAAGATCCATGTCCAATGTGTGGCCCTCATTTAACTGCAAAGGGACAAGGACAAAATGAATCTTGTGGATCCAACCCTCTCTTTTCTAACTAATAATGAAGAGGTTCCACAGCTTTCCCCACTGTTCAGCAAGAGCATCATCTTCAGCCAGCAAGTAGGAAGCATCCATGAAGTGTTTAACGTTTCCAGCCACACTTACTGTCTGAACACACTCTTTATTTACAAACGTATTACATTCTATTTTACTCTCTGTCTTCCCTGGGAAGTTCAGAAATTCACTATATACTTCCCTATGCAATGATTATTTCTCATATGATAACTTTAGCTCCACAAGTCAGCTGAGAAGGTCTTTTTGAGCAGAGGTCATGTCTTACACAGCTATAGTTAACACAGGTGCCTAACCCAGTTCTGTACACAGAGGCCATCATAAATACTTTCAGTTGACTCAAGAAAGTGCAGCATCCTTTTTTTTTTTTTTTTTTTTAGTACACTTGGAAGAGGGCCAAGCAGGCAACTTGAGAGATTCGAGTGTTATAGCATCATTTTTTGCAGTAAAGGCAAGAGAACGGTCTTGGAGGGTTTGGAAGTAACAAGTCCAGCAAGGAGATTTGTGTTTCCTATCAGGCCACACAGAGGACACCATACTCCAACTTAAAAACCAGCCAGGTATCCGCACTGTGTGATTAACAGACTACATGACAAAGCAGAATTGAAATCTGAAAGTGTGTTGAGTTTCCCAGGAGGCACAGCCAAGGTAAACAGGGTGGTGTGTACGAAGCCAGGGCTCACCTTGCCGTCTGAAATACACTGAGTGGCAGGCTTATCGGGGATCAACGCCAGGCCCGCTTCCTGCAGCAGCTCCTGGTCCTCCTCTGGGATGCCCGTGTCCTGCTGGATTCTGGCCTTCAAGCTCTGCAGACTCTCATCCTCTGTCACAGGGTAGGTGTGGATGGTGCCCGTGACCATGTTCAAGATATGAACCAGCTGCAACACAATCCAGATGTTACTGGAAAACCGATTTCTTCAAGGAAATGCCCATCTATTTGCCTAGGTCCTCTCTCTGCTACTCCCAACATTTCCCAACCACACAAAGCAAGGGCCTAGCTTGAGGGAGGGAGGTCATGTGCCATGTTTCGCATATTTTCATCTTTCATAATCCTGTCTGTGGCTATAACCTCATAGCCAATGTCAATTAGCACAACTGTCCTTTCTTTACTTATGCAGAAAGACTGATGCAGGAGCCTAAATTTCCTCACTAGGTCAGCTGGCCCCATCCCCTGCTCTGTCCTAAGAACTGCATGTTCCACTGGGGACCCCAGCTTTTGCCTCAGGGCTAACTTGGCTCCATACTCACCTTTAAGTTTAAGATGTCATCCAGGGCCTTGAAGCAGCCGTTGGGCCCATACGTGGGATCCGTGCCCCTCTGTCGGGGGTGCCACATCAGCATCAGTTGCAGCCACTTCTCCAGTCGCTCAGCCAGGACACTGTGGAGAGGAGCATAGTGTGTGAGGAGACACTTTCAGCCAATGTTGGGCTACAGTGTGTGTCTCCCAGTATACACACAGACAGCAGCCAGTAGACGGTGATGGAAAATGAAAATGGGTTTATCAGAAACAGTATAAACATTTCCAATCAATTATTCAGGTGTTCACACCTCTCTCCTGAATTCTAAAATACCCCCAAATCAGAGATTGCTGACCTCCAAATGGCTGCATAAGAATGACCCATGAGAGCCGGGCACAGTGGCTCATGCCTGTAATCCCAGCACTTTGGGAGGCCAAAGCAGGTGGATCACTTGAGGTCAGGAGTTTGAGACCAGCCTGGCCAACATGGTGAAACCCCATCTCTACTAAAAACACAAAAATTAGCCAGGCGTGGTGATGCACACCTGTAATCCCAGCTACTCGGGAGGCTGAGACGGGAGAATCCCTTGAACTTGGGAGGCAGAGATTGCAGTGAGCCAAGACTGTGCCACACTGCACTCTAGCCTGGGTGACAGAGGGAGACTCTGTCTTAAAAAGAAAGAAAGAGAGAAAGAAAAAGAGTAACCCATGAGGTTTTAAAAATACACTTTATAGGCACATCCTAGCTTAGGTAACCCCTACAGAATCTAGATCCCATGCTGCCAGATATAGCGGTTCACATGACAAACTCCAAACTCCTTCCCCTGGCCCTGCAGAGCCTGCCTCCTGTGAGCACTCAAACCCTTCCCTGAGGCCAACACAGCTACTCACCACCTCCCAAATGTGCCTTGCTCACCTCAATCTTTCCCTTAGAATGTCCTTCCTCCTTTCTCTTCATCTGTCCATGTCCTGTACATCTGTCTAGACCCTTCCAAAAAGTTCTAGCTTATCCCATGTCATTCCATATAGCACTAATCCATCCAATCATCTCTTCCACCCTCTAAATATGGTAATCATTATCCATGTCACTCAATTATGTGTGACTGCCTCATAGCTTTCTTTTGCACTGTTACCCAATTCTGTACAATTATACAATATTATTAATTGTTTAGATTCTGGCTCTGAGACTGGATTGTAATGCCATTCAGATGACAAAGATTTATTTGTTGACTGTGACACAGAATTGGGCCACATGAGGGGTGGAAAGAGAAATAAGGTATAATTCCCTACCCTTAAAAGGACTGCTGTGAATCAGAGATAAACCCTATGCAAAACCGAATGTGATACAAGGTAGAGGCTATTAAGGGTAATAAGAGGTATAGATAAATTGTTATGTGAACTTAGAAAAGAGATGATTTCTAGGGAGATAAGGGAGGAGAACCCATTCCAGATTTAAGATTAAGAACGACTATCTTAATTTCTTAGTCACAGGACGATATCCTGATAGCCTGTTTAAAAGTTATCAGATGTCACTTCAGACTTGAATTTCTTTTTTCTTTTTTTTTTTTTGAGATGGAGTCTCACTCTGTCTCCCAGGCTGCAGTACAGTGGCACGATCTCAGCTCACTGCAACCTTTGCCTCCCGGGTTCAAGTGATTCTCCTGCCTTAGCCTCCTGAGTAGCTGGGATTACAGGTGCGTGCTACCACTCCTGGCTAATTTTTGCATTTTTAGTAGAGACGGGGTTTCACCATGTTGGCCAGGTTGGTCTTGAACTCCTGACCTCAGGTGATCCACCCGCCTCAGCCTCCCAAACTGTTAGGATTACAGGTGTGAGCCACCGCGCCCAGCCAAGACCTGTATTTCTAAAAAAACGAAGAAAGATATGTATTTGTGTAATGCCACTGTGCCTCACCTGTTAAGATTATTGGGGTAGGGTAAAGAGCTTGAAAACTTCACCGTTCCATTCAAGTCTTCGCTAACAACAATGTCCACCTCACTCTTCTGCCGCACTTTCGAATGCCTGCAAATATGAATCTTGTTAGGTGCAGTCACACGTTGCTATGACAGGGACACATTCTAAGAAATTCGTCATTAGGTGATTTTAGTCCTTGTGTGAACATAACACAAACCTAGATGGTTTAGCCTACTACAGACCTAGGCTGTATAGTACACCCTATTGCTTCTAGGCTACAAACCTGTACAGCATGCTCCGGTACTGAATACTGTAGGCCAGGGTAACACAATGGTAAGTATTGGTGTATCTAAACATATCTAAACCCAGAAAAGGTACAGTAAAAATACAGTATTATAATCTCATGAGACCACTGTCATCTATGCAGTCAATTGTTGACTGGGATGTCAATGAAATATACAGTCATACATATCCCTACAACACTTAGCACTCAAGAGCCATTTTACATTTGTAATATAAGTTTACAACTATACAGGAGACTTATAGCCCCAGTCTTTTGGAATAGCAGTCAGTTCATTCACATCGAGTCAGGCAGATTCTTTGAGAGTTTAAGACTGGTCAGGACTGCCTGGATGAGTTTTTGAAGAGCAACCTTTAGCAGAGTCACTGACCATCTTGTGCCCAGAGTTCTGCAGATAGTACCACTGCCTCCTTATCTCATCCTTGGCTTTTCCTTCTCCCTTGCTCTACCTTCTATTTCATCTATTACACACTCTTGTGTTTTGACAGAGGTTAAAATTAGGACTTCCAAACCTAGATTACAGCATGCATACGACATTTACATAAAATATGCAAAACCTACGCACACACATAGATACTTCCCTCTAAATGTACACAGCTAAATACTAAGGATAAATGAACTTATACATTTCCCAACTTAGGGAACTTCTTGGGGTATGTGAAGTAGTATCTGAAGGTAAAAAAATTTTTTTTTTCTGTCGCCCAGGCTGGAATGCAGTGGCACAATCATAGCTTACTGCAGCCTCGACCTTGTAGGCTCAAGCAATCCTCCCTCTTCAGCCTCCTGAGTAGCTGGGACTACTGGTGTGCACCACCACACCCAGCAAATTTTTGTATTTTTTGTAGAGACGGGGTTTTACCATGTTGCCTAGGCTAGTCTGAAACTCCTGGACTCAAGCAATTCGCCCACTTTGGCCTCACAGAGTGCTAGGATTATAGGGGTAAGCCACAGTGCCCCGCCAGTAAAAATAATCTACATACAACTGGCTTCAAATCTTGGTAATAAGAAGAGTAAATCTGAATAATACTTCATAGATAACCAAGTACTCTGACACAGATCATTTATTCACTTATTGCCGTGACAGGCCCATGTGGCAGACATTATTTTTAGTCCCCCAATTTGGACTAAAGGAAATGATGATCAAATGATTTGTCCAAGGTCACACAACAGAGTAGCAGAATCAGGGGCTCAAACCCAATGTCTGGTGTTCTTTCTATTCTGTCTGAATGTCCAACTACGGTTTTTCCTCAAAACATCTAGGAAATTCAAATAAAAAATGCTTTGCTCCAAACAATTCTCATTGGCAAGTGGTGAACCGGCCTATCGGGAGCACACTGGCACTGGAAAGCTAGAAGAGCCGGTGCATGGCAGAGGCTGGTGCTTTATAGCTTGGGTTGAAACTCTGACAGCGCTAAGTCGGGGGCTCCAAGACTTTCTAATTATGTAAGTGTGGAATAAGCCTCTGCTAGAAAACTTAGGCTGTTGATGGGAAATTAGAAAAGGACCCAAAATAAGATGCTTATTGCTTGGGCTTGTCCTAAAATATATTTCAAAGTGGCTTTATAATAGAATTGTAAAGCCCAAATTGCATTTGTCTGGAAACTACTATTTACCTGCCATCTGAGATAAGATAGTGAAATTTTTAAAAAGTTGCCCAAAGCATTAAAAACTAGATAGTCCACAAAACAGCTCCTTATTGGGTTTCAGAGAAATCTACTTGAAACTGGCCACCTGGTCCTCCAGCACTGATGAGGGAAGCTCTAGGAAGATGGCTCTGCAGACAACAGATTTCCTATGAAGACGCTGGGCCATTAGGAATGTATTTTCAAAAAGCACCTGTTCTTCTAGTTCTAATGGATTTTAACTCATCTTGTCATAAATAAGAGAAATGCTCAACAAGTGACCTGAAGAAATGCAATAATTCCTTTAGTTAAAACCACTACAGCCGGGCGCGGTGGCTCACGCCTGTAATCCCAGCACTTTGGGAGGCCAAGGCGGGCAGTTCACGAGGTCAGGAGATCGAGACCATCCTGGCTAACACGGTGAAACCCCATCTCTACTAAAAATACAAAAAATTAGCCAGGCGTGGTGGCGGGCGCCTGTAGTCCCAGCTACTCGGGAGGCTGAGGCAGGAGAATGGCATGAACCCGGGAGGCGGAGCTGGCAGTGAGCCGCGATCGCACCACTACACTCCAGCCTGGGCAAAAAAGCGAGATTCTGTCTCAAAAAACAAAAACAAAAACAAAAAAAACCACTATAGATGTACATGCAATTTGAAGCTATTTTTATAATGCGTATACTATAAAGTGTGACTATAAATTAATGAACAAATTCCTCAATATTCCAGAACCTATGTAGCTAAAGGAGCAATGCCTGTTTTAAAATAAATCACCATAGTGGGGCATACTTTGCCACTTCTCAAAACTCAGGGCAGAGACCTCCCTCACTGGGAGGTAAACGTGGAATTGAGCAGACTGCCATCACCTAAGACCACTTTTCTGGAATTGATTTCAAAGGATACACTTTATTCTTTTTTTCTTTTCTTTTTTTTTTGGTAAGATGGAGTCTTGCTCTGTTGCCCAGACTGAAGTGCAACAGCGCAATCTTGGCTCACCACAACTGCCGCCTCCTGGGTTCCAGCGATTCTCCTGTTTCAGCCTCCCAAGTAGCTGGGATTACAGGCGTGTGCCACCATGCCCAGCTAATTTTTGTATTTTTAGCAGAGATGGGGTTTCATCATGTTGGCCAGGCTAGCCTCAAACTCGACCTCAGGTGATCCGCCCACCTTGGCCTCCCAAACTGCTGGGATTACAGGCATGAGCCACCACGCCTGGCCCACTTTATTCTTATAAACAAATACTCTCAAGATGTAGACACTTGTCCTCTGAAAACATTCATGTTTTGTTTTCATTACTTCCAGAAGGTGACAATAGCCAGTGTTGGCAAGGATGTGGTGAAAGGGGCAGTGTCCACACTCCAGGTGGAGACGTGTATTTATATGACCTTCCTGGTGAGCAGTTTGCTAACTAATATGCATCAAAAACCTTTACAACGTGCAAACTCTTTAATCTGTTATTTCCCTTTCTAGGTATTATCCTAGGGAAACAACTGTGTGCAAGAATTTCCCTACAAGGATGTTATTCTTGGTGTTATTTTAAGAAGTAAAAATTATCAACGTCCTTCCAACCACGGGGGATAAGTTAAATGAACCACAGCACAGCCATTCAGTGAAATAACAGACATTACAAATAATAAGGAAAAACATACAGCATTTTTGATATCTAGTTTGAAAGGCACGTTGTATGAGGATTATAGTAACCTATTTTTGTTTAAAAAGTACAAAAATATAACGCTGAAGAGCCTGGAGACACACAACTGTTCATAGTGATTGTTTTCCAATTATGGGATGACAGTTGATTCCTGCTTTTTTACTGTTTCCATATTTTCCAAAACACAAAAATGAAACAAAGTTAATCTGGCAAAAATGAGGGGGTAATTAAACTATGCAGTACTATTTAAGTTCAAAATAATAATTTTTTGTGTTGCAGATAAATTGGCTCAAAAAGAAATTCTCATGGTGTGAAAAGCTTGAAAGCATGTGCAGGACCGTGTTCAGATAATGCTACCATTGGGGTAAAAAAGACGGGAAACATCAATGTACAAATAAACAAATATATGCCAATTTACTGGAACACGTAGCAAACACCCTTGGAAGATATGAAAACATTCTTGGAAGACAGCAGGTGCCTGTGGGGAGGTAAATGAGGGCCTGGGAGGCTGGTATGACTTCACTGCATACTCCCTTATTCTTCTGGAAATTTGAGCCACATGAACTTATTACGGTTCCAAAAAAAATAAAACTTGAAATAAGTAAATTTTGAGCAGAGTAGCATCATTTAAACTAGTGTGTGGCCTCTCAAGGAACAATCCTAAATGAAATCTAACTGATTTGGGGGAATATTCATTTTTAAATTATGCCTTTCAGTAATAATTAACTTTTATTTCTTTTCTGCCCCCAGTTCTTGATTTAAACTGACAAATAAAAATGGTCTATATTTATCCTGTACAACATGATGTACACATTGTGGGATGGCTACATTGAGCTAATTACCATATACATTACCTCACATACCATTTTTGGTGGTGATAATTAACTTTTATATAAACATATCCTGCACAATGCATTATTTCTTTAATCAGTAAAACAAAAGCTAAAGAATACAGGGTAATTCTACAAATCTTCATCATATCCTTTAATTTTTACTGGAAAAATTTTTGTGTAATTTATTAGGTTCACAATTTCAGCTACATTCTTGTGCTTTATGCTCAGCTGTTGTTGTTTTTTTTTAATCTTTTTTTGTTTTGAGACAGTCTCACTCTGTCGCCCAAGCTGGATTGCAGTGATGTGACCTCTGCCTCCTGGGTTTAAGCAATTCTCCCACCTCAGCCTTCCGAGTAGCTGGGATTACAGGCGCCCGCCACCACACCTGGCTGGGGTTTTTAGTAGAGACAGGGTTTTGCCATGTTGGCCAGGCTGGTCTGGAACTCCTGGCCTCAACTGATCCACCTGCCTCGGCCTCCCAAAGTGCTGGGATTACAGGAGTGAGCCACTGTACCCGGCCACATTCTTATGCTTTAAAAACAAAAATTTATATTCAGGTTGTAGTAACATTTGTCAACAACAAATTTTCACATATTTCCTCCTGACTTGTCATGTGTACACGTGTTTTATTTGTTTACTAACACACAGCATTCTCAGTGTAAGTGCATATATTCATACAATAGTCTTACTTCTGAACACAGAGCAGATGACATTGACACAGCATTGTATTTAAAGATGTGAAGGCTCAGAATCCACATGAAGACTTAACAGCTACTCTACCTATTAACAGGTCCTTGGAGCACAGACCACTCCCCTACTCGTGCTAGGTCCTGACAGGCCTTCCTCTCGGAAGAGACACAACACAGATCTCCTAGGCCCGGTGATGGGGCGCCAGGGAAACAGGGTACGTGAAGAGAAAGGAACAGACAGGCTCCCTCCTCCATCCAGGTGCCCCGGGCCCACTCACCACTGCACAGGCTGCCAGTTGGGGAGGAAGGGCCGGAAGCCCGTGATGCACTCAAAGGCCAGGGTGCCGAAGCTCCAGTAGTCGACGGTCACTGTGTACTTCTGCTGCTCCAGTAGCTCTGGGGCCTGCAGCAACAGGAGGGGGCACACCTGAGCTGCTCCTCTCTGGGGGGACCACGGCAGGAGGGGGCGGCCAGCCCATCTGCTTTCACCCCAGGCTTTCCTGGCTTCATCCCAGAGGGCACTGGCACATGCATGCAGGGCGAGGAGGGCACCCCAGGCATGTTTAGCGGGTATATCATGCTACCATTTCTAAGACCTTTCTATGTCCCACTCACTCCAGTAGGTACTGATGGAGGGGCTAAAGATTCAGGGCCAGAGTACATCACACACCCATCGCTAGGCTTTAACTTCTCTCCTTTAAAACTGAGGGTTGCAGGCTGGACGCAGTGGCTCACACCTGTAATCCCAGCACTTTGGGAGGCCGAGGTAGGTGGATTACTTGAGGTCAGGAGTTTGAGACCAGCCTGGCCAACATGGTGAAACCCTGTCTCTACTAAAAATACAAAAATTAGCTGGGCATGGTAGTGTACACCTTTAGTCCCAGCTATTCAGGAGGCTGAGGCACAAGAATCGCTTGAACCTGGGAAGTGGAGGTTGCAGTGAGCCAAGATCATGCCACTGCACTCCAGCCTGGGCAACAGAGTGAGACTCTGTCTAAAAAAAAAAAGAAAGAAAGAAAAAAGGAAAAAAAAAAAAAGGGTTGCAGCATTTCAGGCGCTTATTGAAAACTAGCTTAAGGCAGGACACAGTCGTGGGCACTGTGTAGAAATGGGAAGAGAGGCTACAAATGTTAAAGGAAAATGATGCCAGGCTGTCCACACCAAATACACGCATTAAGTGCTGGTTGAACCCCTGAACCAGGTACCATGTGGTTGCAGAAAGGGCCAGGATATCTAGAAACAGGCAGGGAAAGTGTGATGCATGGCTGCTGCTGAGGCGGAGAGCGCTGGGGTGACCAAAGAAGGGGCGGCAGCACGGGGTGCTGGGGGTGCAGACTGGGCTCAGCAGGTGGGTGGAGACAGAAAGGATCGGGGCAAGCAAAAGCACAGAGACAGGGTGGTGCATGGTCTGGTTGGAAATGTGAAGCTTAAGGAAGGGCCCGGGAGACCAAACCAAGAGAAGACATTCCGGGATGGGTAGGTCAACCTCTATGTCTGGTTATGGGCAGACGTTTTAGCTCACGTGAGTACATGACTTGACTCAGCTCCTGGTTAGAGCATGGGGTCCCCCTTGCTCGACTGCTGCTGAGCTGAGGAGGACTTCAGAAGGATCTACCAAATCACACGCCATATGGACACAGGCGCCTGAATCACAGCCCTCTGCGAGACCCACTCTGAAAGCCGCAGACTCCTTGAGTCAATCCCAATTGTGGTGGCTACTGCCATCATCAAGCAACCTATGACAAGTCTTGCTGGGCATTTGTGCTAAGCCCTCCCGGAATCTAATTGCCCTCTACATCTTCACTGCCCCTACCTCACCCACTCTTCGCTCCTGTTCAGTGTGATTCCTTCTCCACACAGTGTCAGGAGTGGGCTTTCCAAAGAGTTGCTCCTTCTCCCACTTAAAACCCATCAATCTCTGCAGAGGTTTTAAGATAAAGTCTAGAACTTTAGCCCAGCCCTGAAGGCCCTTCATAATCTGTGCTCTACCTTGTTCTCAGCTTCAACTCAAGACTCTCTTTCCCTTTTGTGCTCGGTTCCAGTCACACCTGCAGGTCTTCCTGTGTGTGATCCCTTTGCACAGAATTCCCCCTGCCGTCCCCCACCTCCAGCCCTTTTCACCTCCTTACCCTTCAAGTCCCAGACCAGGCTGAGGCCACCCAATATATATTCTCGCAACACCCTGCACTCTTGCTTTGTAACACTCACCACAACTGTAATTTCTTAGTTATCTGTGTAAGCATCACAGTAATGCTTGCTTTCCTGCTAAACTCTAAGCTCTGAAGGCAGAAAAGGGCTTGTCTTTTTTCCCCACTGCATCACCAGCCCTGAGCACAGTGCCTGACACAGACTACACTCCATCAATATGCTTGAATGAATGAGTGACTCAAACAGAAACCTAATATTCAGACCAAATAACGTAAACAAAGGGTGGGGAGCTCAGAGCTCTGACCCCTACTCAGTGGCCCCTGAAATACCTCATGGAAAGTGTGGCCTCGGCCAGGCTCAGTGGCTCCTGCCTGTAGTCCTAGCTGCTCAGGAAGCTGAGGTGGGAGGACCGCTTGAGACCAGCATGGATCTGTTTAAAACCCTTTCTTTTCAGAGAAGACACTGAAGCACAGAGAGGCTAGGGGATGGTGCAAGGCACATGAGCAGAGCCCTCCGGACATCAGAGAAGATGACCACATCCCTCCACAGGGCATCTGGTGGCAAAAAATGCTGACTCGACCAGGTTATGGGTGTGACCTCATGCATCTCCAAAACATTCAGAGAGCCGGTGGGACTCAGGTGCTGGGAGCAAGGCAGGACAGGAGCCCCACAAATGCAGCAGCAGGGAGGAGCTGACAGGCAAACAGGCAAGGCCCACTTCTTACCAGGTACTGCAGGGTCCCCACGAATGATGTGCAAAGACTGCCCTGATCCAGCTCCTTGGCATATCCTAGGTCAATAATTTTGTGTATTAACTAAAACAAAAGGAAGGAGAAAGCTATGGGTTATACGAACACAATGTCCTTCTATGAGGATTCTGACTGCCTGGTGTTAGAGCAGAGGTATTTCTGAATTCCCAGGTACTATTAGATCCCAAACTCCTAAGAGCCACCAGATACACAAAAGAATGCCCTCGACACGGTAGATTCAGGGCTAAAAGAAAAGGCATATTGTAAAAATGCTAGGCACGTGTCCTCCCACACTCTGCCACGCATCATCAGAGGGAAGCTGAATGAACAGAACAGGCACCAGCCCTCAAGACAGCTAAACCCAGACTTGAAACAGGAAGGACCGGGCCAGCCTCTTCTCAGTAAATGCCCTCAGTTCTCAAATCTGAGCACCACTGACAGGAGTGAGGGTGAACTGGAACAAGGGCGAGCCCTGTGGTAGTCACAGGCCAGGCCTAGGTGCTAAGGGCAGCTGTATGGGAAGGGATTAGGTGATCTAAGAACTCAGTCACTGTATTCCACTCAGCTGAGCCTGTGCTCACCACCCCAGCTGAACACATAGAGTGGGTGGGTAAAGACCACAATGTCAAGCTTGTGGGGCAGTCAACACCATGTCTGAGCCGGGTGGCCACTGAGGAGGCCACAAAGAGCTCTGGGGAAACTATAGGCTGGACCAGGCTTGGCAGCAGAGGCCAGCTCCCAGTGCCTCTTCCCAGCCACATCCACAACCAACTGACCACTGGTTTCCATTTAGTGTCGAGAGGCGAGGCTCTTAAAGCAAATGGAAAACAAAAAGTCGACTTCCAAGAAGCGCTAGTCCCAGAGGCTAGGGGTGGAGGTAGGAAGGCAAACATTATTTTCCTTATCAGATTCCTGCAACTTGAGCAACTAACAATGTAATCCATTTAAACTTGCCTCAATCTGCAACAACCTTTTTGCTCAATTTTGTTTCAAATCAAACAGCATTCCCAGAGAATCAAAGCACAGGCAAGGAAATGCAAATACACACAAATATGCAGAGTGTGCTCCTTTCCTCCCAGGCCACTTCCCGGCACGCCCACCTGAGGCTTTCCCAGTCCCAGGAGGTCACTTACCCTCTGTTCTCCTTGCTGCAGGACGATGTTTTCTGGCTTTAGATCCCGATGGATGATTCTGTTTTCATGAAGGTATCTAAGCGCAGAGGCTGAGGAAGAGGGGGGTGAGTTTTTCTTAAGCCTAAAAAATGCTTTTCATGACAGAATCTCCTATCCTGCAAAAGATAAATGCCGCATGCCCCTGAAACATACTCTGACTTGTAGCGCAATACCTCAGGGTGGAGGGCAGGGGCCCTGCTACGTGAGGCTTAAACTTCCACAGGAATCTGGCTTACTTGCGCAAAGCACTCTTTGCCTTGCATCCATGAGGTCACCAACTGCAGCCTAGAGCAGTGCTTCTCAAACTATACTACCTGGACCAGCAGCAAACAAGCTTGTTCAAAATGTGAAATTCTCGGGCCCCACCTGAGACCTCTGGATTTAAGTCTCTGGGGATGACCCCACGATCTGTGTTAACAAACTCTCCAGGTGATGCTGACGCCAATAAAGTTTTGAGAAGGGAAGCTTCTTTGGTCTAGAGGCTCAAAAATCTAAATTCTATAGGGTGGGCAAGGAAGAAGGGCCCTTGGGGACAGAGTCCTATGGTCATATGATCGACAGTCCCAAGAGGTCAGAACTGGCTTCCAGGAAGCAGCGGGGAGGCAGAAGAGGAGAACAGGGACACCTCCCACACATACAGACAGCCCTACACAGACTTACTACATGCCCAGTTCTCTGGGAGGTTCTGTGAGGGACATAAAATAAGGGGCATGATCCCCAACTTTAAAGAGCTCAGAATCTAGTTGGAAGAAAGCAGACTGCACAACACTGGCTACGGAAGCATTTGATACCAAGAGCTTCTGCTGTGAGGAGGCAACGTGATGATGTCACATGAGGAGGCACCCGCCTGCAGCTCAGATGGCAAGAAGGACGTGATTTTACCCTCGAGAGAGTGAATAACTTTGACAGACATCTAGTTCACTGCACTATAAAAGAAAGAAATGAAATAAATAGTACTGAAATGAGATAAAATTATTTTTATTTGGAGATGCTATGACTAGAGATGGAGATAGATTTGGAGATGTAGCCTAGAGAGCTCAACAGACTAAACGCTGGATAAAATTTAGCCAGTTGTCTGGAAACGAACAAGAATACACAAGTCAATAGCTTTTCTCTATGTTAGCTATATCCAGTTGCAGTGGAAAGGAAAAAAAATCCCATTCACATTAGCAACAAAAACTCCAAAACACCATGGGATACATGTAGCAAAAAGAGCAGTGTATGCAGGAAAGTCACATGGTATAAATAGAACAGTGCAAATAACATTAAAAGGTTTTCAAAGTTTATGGCAAAAGATACTATAAACAAAGCCAAAAGATAAGAGAGGTGGGGAAACAATATCTACAACACATACACCAAAGAGTAAAGATACCTAATAGATAAAAAGCTCTTATAAATCAATAAGAAAGCAACGCAGAAGAAAAATGGGGCTAGGCGCGGTGGCTCACGCCTGTAATCCCAACACTTTGGGAGGCCAACGTGGGCGAATCACCTGAGGTCAGGAGTTCAAGACCAGCTTGGCCAACATGGTGAGACCCTGTATCTACTAAAAATACAAAAAAATTAGCTGGGTGTGGTGGCATGCCCCTGTAATCCCAGCTACTCGGGAGGCTGAGGCAGGAGAATTGCTTGAACCCAGGAGGCAGAGGTTGCAGTGAGCCGAGATCATGGCCACTGCACTCCAACCTGGGTGACAGAGTAAGACTCTACCTAAAAAAAAAAAAAGAAAGAAAAAGAAAAATGGGCAAAGAATGTCAAGTGGTGAGAAAGCACAGAAGAAGAGATACAAATGGTGACAATTACATGAAAAGTTGCTTCACTTCACTGGTAGCCCAAGGATACTTACTGCATATCTTGAATGAAATAATTAGAAACAGACAGTCATTAGGAAATGTTAGAACAAATTATGGTAGTGCCACATTAGAACAGGCAACTCTTGGGTCTATATTTTCTGACTCAGAGGGATAGTTAATGGTATGACCTGTTTCTTGTTTAAAACTTAAAAAGTCAAAAGCAGTAACATTGAGAGGTTTAACAACGAACCCTCTCTATGCCGTCGCCGCCACCACCATTCTCATTCTCTCTGTTTCTCTCTCATTCTCTCTCTCTCTCTCTCTCTCGCATTCTCTCTCTCTCTCTCTCTCTCTCTCTCTCTCTCTCTCTCTCGGCAAGCCGGGGAGGGGAAGACCCCTGAGGCCCAGGCAGCGATCCTATCTGCTGTCATGGGTACGGGCCTCTGTGCAGGGTAACGGAAAAGCCTTCCACAGAAACTGAGTAAGCAAACATGCTCTGCAAAGACTCTAAGCTGAACATTTGCTGAAAACATATTTAAGAGTCAAACTGAGAGCTGGACAACTGACTTCCACCTTATTAAAGGAGTTCCAGCTCAGAACATTAAGCTATACATGATGAGTATCTCTTATCCAAAATGCTTGGGATCAGAAGTTTTTTTTTTTGGATTTTGGAATACTGGCATATTCCTAATGAACCCAAGCTTAAACACAAAATTCATTTGTTTCATATATACCTTATATGAAACAACTGAATTTTTATAAATGATTTTATAGTCTGATGGTAATTTTATACAATAGTCTTAATAATTTTGTGCATGGAACAATGTGTTAAGTACTTAAGTGTGGAATTTTCCACTTCTGGCATCATGTCAGTGTACAAAAACCTTCAGATTTTACAGCCCTTTAGATTTTGGACTTTGGGATTAGGGATGCTCTATCTGTGGTGCCAGATCTCTCCTTGCATCTGCTCTTTTAAGTCCAGCCTTCGACCATGTGGTTCCAACATATCATACTGTTCCTTACTTTTCATTTCCTTCCTAAGTGACAGAGTAGATTAGCTTAGGTCCAATTAATGTCCAGATGAGGTGAAAGACTCGCTGCTTTCCATGTGCCTAAAAAATTCTATTTCATCTTGTTCTCAATTGTGTTAATGTTTCAAGACCAATGCTTCTCATCAGCACTTTTATTTTTGTTTTACTTTTATTAAAAATCAAAGCAAATGAAAAAGCATAATAAATTAAATGAAATATAAAAAATAGCTGCACTAACACAGCCTTGCAGACAGGGATGGCACTGCTGTTGAATATGAACTACTGGCTGGCAGAGAGCAAGGCCATGTAATAACTCAAAGTGTCTGTTAACTGATAGGTTCACAAAAGACCTGTTTTGGTATATGACAGGCTGCTGGAGAGTATCAGGATGTAATACATAAAAGTGTAGGTTAGTTTTTTCCAAAGCAGAATGTATGGAAGTTGAGATACTGTAATTTGAGCAAGTACACATGCCCAGACTGAGACAAGGCCCCCAGAGCTGGAGGCATAACATCTCAGGGCAAAACCCAGGGCACAACCAGGTGAGATGTCCCCAGAACCCCCCAGTGAAGAGGAGGAGCATTCGGATCAGACCAAAGGCACCGCTCTCTACACCACGTGGATTAGAGTTGTCACCAGATCTTCAGTGAGGAGGGACAAGAGGTTGGTAACTGAATACTCTGACTACTATTAATATCTGTCTATTTTTACGCTTAAACAGCTGTACAAAACAAACTTTATTCCTCATTTCCGGGTGGTCATCTATTCTTCAATACCTCTGTCAACTTAATAAAGTCCAGATTTAAAGAATCCAACAGGTATTGTTACACATAGTTTCTGGGACTGAAATGTAAAAATTCTGATAGGCAAGTCCTCTTAAATGTACCCTGCAGAGAATAAGCTTTCAAAAAGCTTGGTTCAGTATCACTGTGCTACATTTTACAAAACAGTACTTCAGAGCTAAAGTGAAATGAATCAAAATTGTCTCAAGCCCAGAGAATCTAACTTTGTTTAAATTTGATGAAAAATGAGACATTGAGATGAAGAAAAATACTGTTGTATCTGGAAGTTTATTAAAAATCTAAATCCCTGGCAATAGCAGTAAGACATGTTTATAAAAATTGAAAGCCACACCACAAAGCATAAAACTGTACCAGGTAATTTCTCAGGTTCCCATTACAGAGAAGAGCTGTGAGAAGCACCACATTGCAAACTATTAAGCTATTCACAACTACACAGTGAGGCCAGGCATGGTGGCTCACACCTGTAATCCCAGCACTTTCGGAGGCCGAGGTAGGAGGATCCCTTGAGGCCAAGAGTTTGAGACTAGCCTGGGCAATATAGCAAGACCCTGTCTCTAAATAAAAAAAATTTTTAATTAGCCAGGCATGGTGGCGCATGCCTTCATCCCAGCTACGTGGGAGACTGAGGTGAGAGGATCACTTGAGCCCAGGAATTCAAGGCTGCAGTGAAACATGATCGTGCCACTGCACTCTAGCCCGGACAAGAGAGCAAGACCCTGCCTCTAGAAAAATGCAAAAACTAAAATAAACAACACAGTGCAGTGTATGCAGGAAAAACACAAAAACTAAGATAAATGACACAGTACATTTCCACAGAGTGGGTCCACATGGCAGACTTGCCATAGGAAGATAACAGCCTCCTTCTCTCACCCTCCTCAGAAGCCGTGCCCCGGTGGTAACCCCAGCCTTTCCCTGGCTCATGAGGAAGGCACAAACACATAACTGAAGAACGCTGACAATCCTGTGGGTCTTATTGATGAATCACAGCTCCGAATCACAGCCCCACAGCCCTATGTATTTTTTTCAGATGACAAACCACAAACTGGGGAACAGATAAGAGCAGCAAGACTTCCGAGAAGAAAGCAGTTTTATAAGGGTGGGTCCATGAATCTCTATCTATCACAAGTTTAGAGGGATGACTAAGTACCCTTCAGAACATTTTTGTTTGAGCTACATTCCATAGAGAACAGGTGGAAAGAGAAATGGTCCAAAAGGCTGAGATAGAGGTTAGAAGGGTACAAAGATGGTTGGTTGTCAACTGGCTGGTAATCCAAGTCATCACTGAGTGAGAAAGGCAACGGGATGTCCGTTCCCTCAGTAAAATCCACTGCCTGGGTCCTACTGTGCCAGCCACTTCAATGTCACTGGGCTTCCCAAAAAATACAGACTGGAAGGCCAGCTGTGGACATGGGGAGAGAGACTGAGTCTGGCTAAAGGTCACTTGGCTAAAATAGCCTTCAATTAATCAGTGGGGCAGCAAGGCAGTAACGTTGGGTGCCAAGGCGAAAGTGCGACAACTTCACTAATTCACTCAGCAAGGCTCTATTGAGCGTCCACTATCTGCACACAATGGGAAACATGCCACTGAATCAAAGCCTTTTCCTAACTTCCTGCACAGTCTGGTCAACTGTCCCCAAACCCGGAAGTCAGCCCTCACTGCCAAGGCACAGACAGAAATCACAGGGCAGTAATGGCAATGCCAAGCGTCAAAGGAGCAAATGAGGTGACACCAGCAGAAAGATCCACAGGAAAATCCCCGTGACCCCAGGCCAGGCAATCCCCACAGAGGGGCAGGTCTGCAGCTGTGCCCAAAGGACGGGCAGGCTCAGGGTCTCTGGGAGGTGCAAGAACAGCTTCCACAAGGGGCAACGCGTGCAAGGCCAGCAAGGGACTGACAGGTGGGTTTGGAATCACGCACGGAGGCTGGCGGGTAGGTTCTGTGGGTCACATGCAGAGGTTGGCAGGTGGGTTCCGAGGATCATGCCCAGAAGCTGGCAGGTGGGTTCTGCGGGTCACACACAGAGGCTGGCAGGTGGGTTCTGTGGGTCATACACAGAGATTGGCGGGTGGGTTCTGAGGGTCACGCCTGGAGGCTGGCAGGTGGGTTCCAAGGGTCACACACAGAGGTTGGCGGGTGGGTCCTGTGGGTCATGCCCAGGGCTGAGTGGGAGAAAGGTACGGTGAAGGGGCTGGGCCTTTATCTAAGAGCGGACTGTGATGGAAGTGCCCTTCCAAGACAGAAGGGTAGGTTAGCACACAGGGTTAAGGAGGCCAGGGAGGAGGTCGCTGCAGGGGTTTGCTCTGACATTGAATCAGCAGAAGCAGCGGTCTGCAGCCTCCATAATGCAAGGCTATGAGCAGGAGCAGGGGCTGACTCTGTGAGACCGGGTTCGACACGGACACTTGGTCCTGGGCAGCGGGCAGAAAGTGGCACCATGACACAAGAAAGGGGATGGCAGGAGGGACCTGGCTGAAGAAGACAACCGGAGCTTCTACTGGAATTGACTTTGGAAGAAAGACCTGGCGGACATGGGTATGACTTTAGGATGAGTTCAGGGTTGAATTCCAGATTCTGGGAACAATATGGTGAGAAACAGGCCACAAGAACGGCCAGGGAAACAGAACGTCGAGGAGCAGCGGGCAGCCAGCGCAGGGGCAGGGAGGGAAGGACGGACAGGCGAACGCAGGGGCAGGCAGTGGAGATGAGACACAGAGCCTGTGGGAAGCAGTTAGGCCACCAGCTGGCGGATGTCAGAGATGTCCCGGGGCCACCATCCTGAAAACCAGATTTCTGGACAGTGAAATGGAGTTGTTAGAGGGAGACGGGGCCCTAGAGAGCACTCGGAGGTCCAAACCCCTCATCCTAAAGAAGGGGACGCTGCGGCCATGACATTCCATGCCTCACCCAAGGCTCTAGAGCTATAAAGTGGTGGAGCCATGACTGAGGGCCGGCTGTCTTCTCTCTCATTGTTACTGTATTAACCTGGTTACTTATGCTTTCCAAAAAGCTTTATGTGCAAATGATCTTTTGCTATAATCCACACTTCAGTCAGATGGATGCATGCAACGGAACCAGTCAGAAGATCCACAATGCTAGACAGTGCACCTGATGTGCAGTTCCTGGAATGGAGCTCTCTTCCCCAAAGCCAAATGTTTTCTCTGAAACCCTCTGTTCTTTAACGCTGAAGTCCTGTATGCCTGCTAGGAGCAGCTCCACTAGGAACAGAGGTGGGGCTCAGAGAAGGAAGCAGGGACAGCAACAGAGGGGTGGGTTCCCGAAAGGCCTGGAGCACAGGATGGTGTCACCACAGCAGACTGGCCACCTGCAGAATCCAGGAAAGGCTGATTCCAATCTAAGATCTGATAAGACCCAGGCCCGCCCAGCAGAGCCACACCCCATCAGGCAGGAGAGAGCGCCACAGCCTGCCCTGCAATCTTGAGTGCCCAGAATTTTGAGCCTCCCTTGACAAAAGAAAACACATGCCAATGTTTTCCAAAGGATAATGAGCAAGACTGTTTAAATAAAGTCCACTCACATATAACTTCCTTGAGCTATTTTAGGGTCACATTACATGGCAGTCCATATCATTTCCAGCTGCTCCACATGGGTCCCAGTCTCCTATCAGCATGGAGTGATGGTCTGGCAGAAGAGTCCTGGCCAGGATGCAGGGGGCTCACCTCTGTGCCCGCCAGGCAGCTGCTCATTCTTTTTTCTTTTTTTTTTGAGACAGTCTCGCTCTTGTTGCCAGGCTGGAGTGCAATGGCGCGATCTTGGCTCACTGCAACCTCTGCCTCCCGGGTTCAAGTGATTCTCCTGCCTCAGTCTCCTGAGTAGCTGGGACTACAGGCACACGCCACCATGCCCAGATGATTTTTGTATTTTTAGTAGAGATGGGGTTTCACCATGTTGGCCAGGCTGGTCTCAAACTTTTGACCTCAGGTGATCCACCTGCCTCAGCCTCCCACAGTGCTGAGATTCTAGGCATGAGCCACCGCGCCTGGCCATCTGCTCATTTCTCACAGGCACTCTGCAGCCTCTTCTTGGGCAATTTGAAATTCAGTGGAAAAATCCTATCCATGTCTGTTATCTTGACACTGTTCTGAGCGGGTGTCTCTGGGAGGTTAGCAGCACAGAAGAGAGTAGGGGCCAACAGTTTAAACCAGAAGAAGAGGCAATGAATCCGGACCCAGCGGTCAAGGGTGTGGCTCTGCCACTTATCTGAAGTCAACCTGGCAGAGAACAGCAGTGGCAACTCCAACAAAGGAAATGTGAGGCCAGCACTTGGAACAAACAAAATATGCTCAGGAAATGTTCCAAAATACAAAAGAGCTACGTTAGATGAACTCCGGCTCAGTCACCAGATCCTTGCAAAAAGAAATTTAATGGATTTAGAATACAAATCAGAAACAGGGATAAAAGTAAAATACAAGCTCATCAGCAGCCTCAAAAACAAAACCGGGGCTGCACTGCACCCAAAAGGTGGCGGAGATGTGAACAGGTCTGAGGAAGGCTGGCCTCTTCCAGGATGGGAGTCTCAGAAGGCACCCACCCGTGTGGTTCCCTGGATCCAGCCTCAGGTCATGCCCTAAAGAAGGCACTGAAGGTTTCCAAAAGGAGAGGCCAAAAATCAAAATCCAGAGCGGGAAGGAAATGAGCAAGGAACTAACACTTGCTGACTGCACATTCTGCAGGAACAGAGCATTGTGCTAGGAGCTTTATTTATATCACCTCATTTTATTCCATAATTCTAACAAGGTGAGTAACGCTCCCATTTTACCGCTAATAAAAGGGTGTAAGTAACGTGCCCACGGTCACACTGCTAATAAGCAAAGGAGCCAGTATTGGACCTGGAGCTGTTCATGATGTGTGGACATTTGATTTAAAAAAAAAACTAGGTCCTTACTTATTTTAATTTCCTTTAGGATTTATTTGATTCATTTGACAATTTTTTTTTTTTTTTTTTTTTTTGAGATGGAGTTTCACTCTTGTTGCCCAGGCTGGAGTGCAATGGTGCGATCTTGGCTCACTGCAACCTCTGCCTCCTGGGTTCAAGTGATTCTCCTGCCTCAGCCCCCCGAGTAGCTGGGATTACAGGCATGCCCCACACCTGGCTAATTTAGTTTTTAGTTTTTTGTTTTTTTTGTACGTTTATTAGAGACGGGGTTTCACCATGTTGGCCAGGCTGGCCTCGAACTCCGGACCTCGTGATCTGCCCACCTCGGCCTCCCAAAGTGCTGGGATTATAGGCGTGAGCCACCGCGTCTGGCCTAATTTAGTATTTTTAGTACAGATGGGGTTTCTCCATGTTGGTCAGGCTAGTCTCAAACTCCTGACCTCAGGTGATCCGCCCGCTTCCGCCTCCCAAAGTGCTGGGATTACAGGCGTGAGCTACCGCACCCAGCTCTCATTTGACAAATATTTATAGAGAAGATTATATACTGCTATTCTAGATGCTGAAGATAAGCAGTGACTGAAGTTTGTGCCCTCAAGAAGTTTAACTGTAGTGTACTAGTTAGTACTTCAAAGTCAAATTATTTCCAACTCAGGGTCACAGAGAAGACAGACAGAGAATCAGCAACCTACAGAATTTAATATTCACCTACCTATCTATCTATAGGAGACCTATAGCACACAAGCACTTAAGAAGCACCTGTTTTCATTATTCTAATTTATGTGTAACTTAAATACATACATGCACATAATTTGAATAAAATAATATAAAAGCTACCACACAAGTCAATAGTAACTGAATTCAAAGTGGACCCAGACCAAAAGAATACGTAACCAGAGAGGTTCTGTGAATATCAGCAGCAAAACACCTGCAGAATAAACAACCATATGAGGAAGCTGAGAGTTATGTGCACTTGTGCCAATAATTTTTTTTTTTTTTTCAAGACGGAGTCTCACTCTGTCATCAGGCGGGAGTGCAATGGCGCAATCTCAGCTTACTGCAACCTCTCCGCCTCCTGGGTTCAAGCAGTTTTCTGCCTCAGCCTCCCGAGTAGCTGGGATTACAGGCGCCTGTCACCATGCCCAGCTAATTTTTGTGTTTTTGGTAGAGATGGGGTTTCAGCATCTCGGCCAGGCTGGTCTTGAACTCCTGACCTTGTGATCCACCCGCATCAGCCCCCCAAAGTGCTGGGATTGCAGGCGTGAGCCACCGCGCCCGGCACTTGTGCCAATAATTTAAAGACTTTTGGCCAGGCGCTGTGGCTCATGCCTGTAATCTCGGCACTTTGGGAAGCTGAGATGGGTGGATCACTTGAGGTCAAGAGTTCGAGACCATCCTGGCCAACATGGTGAAACCCTGTCTCTACTAAAAATACAACAATTAGCCAGGTGTGGTGGTGTGCTCCTGTAATCCCAGCTACTCAGGAGGCTCATGGAGGAGAATCGCTTGGACCCAGGAGGCAGAGGTTGCAGTGAGCTGAGGTCGCCTACTGCACTCCAGCCTGGGCAACAGAGTAAGCCATCATCTCAAAAAAAAAAAAAAAAAAAAAAAAGACTTTCGTAATAACTACTTGCTAAAGTCATCAACAGCCTAAGGGCCTAAGGAGTGAAAGAAAAATATCTGAGAGAAAAACATCCAAAAAAAAATAACTTGACAAAGCTTTAACCAAAGAGAAACAAAATAAAAATCACCCAAGAAAAGCAAGAGAATACTCCCCAACCTGCTAACCTGCCTTCAACCCAATTCAACAGAGAACAAATGAAGAATCTGGCCACTGAGGTAAAAAATACAATCAAGTAAGCCTCCAAGCAAAACATGGATGGGTGAGCCTTGGGTCAGGGTGTCAAGAAAACAAGTGGAATTTCTAACTGATGGATTATGCTCTAGGTAGACAGAAGAGACTCATGCGGGCCATGTGCAGGGGGTCCCTTGGGCTAGCACTGGGTGCTCATTCGAGTCAAATAAAACTGATGTAATGTCAACGTATCCTCCATGTGAACTCCACCCAAAGGGACGAAGACACAGCACAGCACAGAGCAAGATGGGCATTTTCTGTGTCAGACTATTTGGATCTTAACCTTAAATATGTCATTGCTTGACTTTTCCCCTTCCTTTCCTTCTTGCTTCTCCTCTGTCAAAAGCAGCAGTCAGGAAGAGACCAGACCCACACTAGCAAGACAGTGTTGGACCATCAACCCTTCCAGGCCCTGGCTTAGAGAAGACAGCTTTACAAATGAGGGAGAATGTTAACATCTGGTGAACCGAGGGGAACGGTATGTGAGTTTTGCTGTACTACTCTTTTAACTTTTCTATATATTTGACAATTTTCCAAAAAAACTTGAGCAAACAAAAAGAAAAAATGTATACAGCTTTGAAAGGTTGAGGTAGGGGAGGGATGAAAATGGCATCATTCTCCAAATCTGGAGGCAAAGAGTCAAAGATAAATTCTGATAACTCTAAACCTTAGACCCCAACTATCAACTTGCACCAACAACCCTGGAGATTATTTAAAAAAAAAAACAAAAAGCTCTGAGCAAGTCCCTCTCCCTGTCTCCCCAGGCTGGGGCCAGGTGCTGACCTTTAGCACCCAGCCCTCAGACCCCTCCTGAGTGAGCGCCAGGGTCTAGGAGGCTCCACTGACTGCTGCAGGCTGAGGTCACTCTTCTCCATGAATGGCCAGCTTGGCCTTCTCAGAGGGTGCCGCAGATGCCCTCATCTGGGGACGCCAACAGTACCTTGATTAAACAAGGACAGTTTTTCCTACGCCTCTCATTGGCAAAGAACTGCCTACGTGGGAGCGGAAAAATTCACTGCCAAGGGACAAAACTCATTCGAGTGACAACTTATTCCAGCGCCGGCCATTCCAGGAAAGGAGGGAGGGGAGCTTTATAATGGGAAAGGAAATCTGTTTTCCCTATACATCATAATTCACCTGATGAGTTAATCAGGAAGGAAGGGAAACCTATTTGAGTTCAGCATCTGTCTGGCTGACTCCTTGTTGACCTCCCTACTCCACCAGGGTCCCCCCTCCCCAGGCTCCCATTCCCCTTCCACCGAGACCAAAGGATTGAAGTGTCTGCCTGCAGGGCTCCGCAGGGACTCACAGGGGCACCACACTCTCCCTGAAGGACACGGCCTGACTTCCGGGACTGGGATTTACCAATGTCACTCAGCAAGGTGAGGATGGCACCTTCCCGCAGACCACAGCAGTTCTCAAACTGGTTCAGGTACTGTCAAGAAAGTGAGAAGCAGCATCAGAGCTGGTGGTCACAAACCACCGGAAATCCACACGTCTCTTACCAGCCCATGTGACCAGAGTGCTGACCCTGGGCCCTGGTCTTTAGGGGACCTGCTTTTGAGGAAGCCAGGGCTGCAGAACTAGCAGGGATTGGCCGGAGGAGGAGGAGGAAGAGGAAGCAGTCCTGACCACCCCAGGGCTCTCACATCCTCACAGCAAGGGGCCTCTGGGGTGAGTAAAGTTTGATTCTCACCAGCTGCTGCAGTTCTGAGCAAGGCAGGCTGAAGTCTAAGCACAGGAAATAGGAATTCTCTGTGCATGAGAGTCCTAGAGACGGGCCAGGCTGGGAGGGCATGACTGGAAACCACCCTCCGACCACCGCCCTGCCATCTCCTAGCCATGTGGGTGATGGTAACAGTAGAGAACAGTTACTGAGCACTTACTACGTGCCAGGGGCTGGAAGAGCTCTGCACAGATTAGCTCAGCAAAGCCTTCCCTGCGTGACCTCATTTAATACTAACCACCACCACTGAGTAAGTACAGGTGGAATCCCCGTGTTGGAGGAGGAAACTGAGGTTACACGGTCGGATACCTGTCAGCTCACACAGCTGTGAGAGGGCAGTGCTGGAATGCGGCGCCAGGTCAATCTGAAACTCAAGCCCAAGCCCTTAATCCCCTGCCTTCCTGGCCCCCTCGACTGTCAAGAGGCTCCGTGTGCTGCTGGGAGCTGGCCTCCGAGGAGGGCGGAGAGAGGAGCTTCCCATCTGAGCCTCACCGTCGGAATTCACGTCATATTCATAAACACTCATCTGTTTACGTACCCAGCACGTAGACTTTTAACATCAACTCTTACATGTCCCCATGTGCTGGCCAAGCCTGCCTCTCCGTGCCCACGGGTATATTATAGATTTGAACTTTTTAGAGGGAACAAAGGCAACAACACATAACAAGACACTGGGCAACAGTGTCCTCCCCCAACCCCGCTGGGTGACAGCAAGGACAGGGGTCCCTTAGGATGCGAGCTCTTCCTGCCTCCCCCTCAATCATCCTGCAACCCACGCCAGGCCAGTCATGTTAAACTTTCGATCTCTTCTTCCCTGGCTCGTTGGCTCTTTGCCACCTAAAAGACCAAGTCTAAAAGCCTCTGCCTCACTTCAGAGCCCTCTGTAATCTGGCCACATCCCACCTACTTCCAGACTGCCCTCTGAGAAGTCTCCACTTGACTACAACATGGCTTTATCTCTACACAGCTGCAGTTAGTAATGGGTGACTGTCAAAGGTTAGAAAAATAAGGAGAAAATCGAAGTGCTGTTGAGTTCCCCCATCTCTCATTGTGGGTCATGCCAAGGGCTGTGTTCATATCCTGCTGTGAGTGCCACTCCCAGGACATGCCTATCTCCAGGGAGAGCCACTCCAGCACGCCAAGCCCCATGGAAAGTTTCCTTTTATTTTATTTATCTGTCTCTTTCTTCTGAGACAGGATTATCTTTTTTCTTGAGACTGAGTCTTGCTCTGTCACCCAGGCTGGCATGCAGTGGCACAATCATAGCTCACCGTAGCCTCAACCTCCCAGGCTTAAGCCATCCTCCCACCCCAGCCTCCAAAGTAGTAGGGACCACAAGCGCACACCACCACACCTGGCTAATTTTTCATTTTTTATTTTTTGAGGAGACAGGGCCTTGGTATGTTGCCCAGGCTGGTCTCAAACTCCTGGCCTCAAGCTATCCTCCTGTCTCAGCTTTCCAAAGTGGAAAAAAAAAAATTTTTTTTAAGAGGCACAAGGGCCTGGAGGAACAGTGAGAACAGCACCTGAAGTGTGTCTGGGAATGGCCACTGAACAGGAATAAACGCCTGGGCTCCCGCCCCCACTATTGTGACCCTTCTGGAGTGAAGAGGTGCACTCGCAGAGCAACCGACCTCTTTTTCAATTAAAATAAAAATTGTTGTTGGCTGGGCGCAGTGGCTCACACCTGTAATCCCAGCACTTTGGGAGCCTGAGGTGGGTGATCATTTGAAGTCAGGAGTTCGAGACCAGCCTGGCTGATGTGGCGAAACCCTGCCTCTACTAAAAATACAAAAATTAGCCAGGTGTGGGGGCGGGCGCCTATAATCCCAGCTACTCGGGAGGGTGAGGCAGGAGAATCGCTTGGACCCAGGAGATGGAGGTTACAGTGAGACGAGATCACGCCACTGCACTCCAGCCTGGGCAATACAGCGAGACTCTTGTCTCAAAAAAAAAAAAATTATTTTGTTCAGAGCTTCCAGTTTTCATAATGTTATATGGCCTTATTCAGCCTCAGAGATGGAGAGGTGGCCTGCAGCTGGGTCTGTGTGGGCTGGGACCCAGGCTCTGCTGCTACAGCTGTGTGAGGCCCAACCTCTCTGGCCCATGATATCCACCCATCATGTGGGAACCATACCTGTGCACCCATGTGTGAGCTTTTGGAAATCGAATGAGGTAACATGTACTAGCAGGCTGTGTGGTACTGTCATAGGGAAAAATGGGGAGGAGGGCACCCAACTGCCCCTGAGACCAGGAGGGGCTGCCATCCACCCACCAGAAGTGAACATTCTAGGGAAGAGGAGGTGGTGTGGTGAGAAGGTGGAGAATAGAGCCCCACAGATGAGTCCAGGTGGGTCAGGTGGATCGGATGGATTGGGGCGGGTCTGCAGCCCTGGCCCGGCTCTCTGATCATGAATCCTGCTCCCTCTCTGCTATGCTCCCTGCCCCCGTGTGTGGTGCTGTCCCATCTCTGGAATAAAATCCCTCCTAATAAGGAGAGCAGTGGCGCTGGCAACAAAGGCCTAACGTGGCCCTAACATGCCCAGGGAGGAAGCATTTGTTTTGGAACTCGCCCAGTCCTTCCCCACGCCCAGACCTGTGATGAGTTTTCCTTGTCATTGGAGTAATCCCAGCAGAGTGTGCAGCACGCCCTTACCCCTTCCCTGGTGTTCTCGGAAGCGCCTCTGACTCACACACACACCAGCCCCAGGTAGGCAGGGAACAGAGGATCTGAGAGGCAAAGCAGCCCTGCTGGAGTCACTGGGGCTCCCCAAGCTTCCTGATGATGACAGAAGTGAAAGGTCTCCCCATCCCTCTTCCTGGTGTCCCACCTGCCCAGACAGGCTGTGCACCTGGCAGCCGTGGGAGCCTCACCTTCCGGAGATCTCCTCCTTGGCAGTACTCCATGGCCAGCAGGGGCAGGTCATTGGGCGCCAAGTTCTGCATCCCCTCAGGGACATCTCGGGCAGCCACCACATTGGGGTGGGTCAGCCTAGGAGGAGGAAAACCGATGAGAGCAGACCCAGGCTCCTGCCCAGACCCATCCCCACCACCCCCACCAGGTCTCAGCAACAAAGGCCCAGGATAACCCAGGGCTTTGAAACAGAGGAAGACAGAGCCCAGGACGGGTGGCCAACTGCAATGCCTGGGTCAGTGGCGCTCACCCAGCCCCACTCACAGCACCAGAACTCAGACCCTGAGGGCACACTGCGTGTAACTTCAGTTTTTTGTGCGTGCCACATCCCAAGTCCTCATCGTGCTGCCAAACTGCTCCTACGAGGTCCTTCCAATCTCATGCCCTCCACACGGGGAGGATGTGTCACACACGCAAGCAGGCAAACAAGGTGGTGCCTGCTCTTTTTGTTTTCATATTTTTTTTCTTTTGTCTGTTTAATTTTCGGCAGGTTGGTTCATGCACACACATCACCCCAAGGTGGACACAAAGAGAAGGGTCTGAGAAGGAACTCATGTAACCAAATGGAACCATGACATAACCAAATGGCACCTCCTCTTTTTAAGAGGCTGGCAGAGGAGCCCCTGCTTGGTGTCCTCCTCACTGGCTCTTTCGGAGCCCACCTCACGCCTCACTAGCTAGGTGGTCAGCAGCCACCAGGCAGATGGACAGCCCCGTCTCCACACTAGAGGAATAAATGTCAGCGACAGCATGACAGCAGAGAACGGTCACATACCACCTTGGAACTGGAAATATAGGAGGAAAGAAGGCTTTTTTTGCTGACAAAAGAAAAGTCACTGTGATAACTGTGTTAACTTATTTAATACAATGAAATTGATGAACAGCCCTTGACAAGGCCCAGTGTGGACTTTAGCTGCTCTTCCTCTGGTGTCTTTAGAAGCAGCAGAGTCACCGTGGAGACTGCCAGGCTGGCGCCCTGATGGAGGGGCAGATATTTAAGACTCTCTTCTCTTTTTTCTAGACGGAGTCTCGCTCTGTTGCCCAGGCTGGAGTGCAGTGGCTTGATCTCGGCTCACTGCAAGCTCCGCCTCCTGGGTTCACGCCATTCTCCTGCCTCAGCCACCCGAGTGGTTGAGACTACAGCGCCCGCCACCATGCCTGGCTAATTTTTTGTATTTTTAGTAGAGACGGGGTTTCCTTGTCATTGGAGTAATCCCAACAGAGTGTGCAGCACGCCCTTCCCCCTTCCCTGGTGTTCTCTGTAGCTGGGACTACAGGCGCCCACCCATGCCTGGCTAATTTTTTGTATTTTTAGTAGAGACGGGGTTTCACCGTGTTAGCCAGGATGGTCTCAATCTCCTGACCTCGTGATCCGCCCGCCTTGGCCTTCCAAAGTGCTAGGATTACAGGCGTGAGCCACCGCGCCCAGCTAGACTCTCCTTTCTAGACACACCGGGGGCTGCTGCTCCAGCTTTCCCTTGGGTCCCTGTGCGCGAGGCCCTCACCTTCTCATGATCTGGATCTCCAGGCACCACCGCTCTCGGTTCCGGGGGCTGAGCTCCTGCCGGCACTGCTTGATGGCAATCTGCTCACCTGTTTCCTACAGAAACAGCACAGTGGGGACCAGCAGAGCAAGCTGCAGGCCAAATCCCACCCTGTCTGCTGCATGGGAGGGGTCTCCAGGCCCCAAGCGTTACCTGCAATCACCTCCTGGTGCTCCGAGGTCACATGTACACCCTGATCGACAGCCACATAGCACCTGCCCTTTGGGCTGTCTCCTTACCACTCCACCTCTCACCCAACCTCTCCAGCCTCATTTCTTTCTCTCTCTTTTTTTTTGTTTGAGATGGAGTCTTGCTCTGTCGCCCAGGCTGAAGTGCACTGGCACAATCTCAGCTCACTGCAAACTCCACCTCCCGTGTTCAAGTGATTCTTGTGCCTCAGCCTCCTGAGTAGCTGGGATTACAGGCATGCGCAACCACACCTGGCAAATTTTTGTATTTTTAGTAGAGACGGGGTTTCACCATGTTGGTGAGGCTAGTCTTGAATTCCTGACCTCAAGTGATCTGCCCGCCTCGCACTCTCAATGTGCTGGGATTACAGACGTGAGCCACCGCACCCAGCCTCTCCCACCTCATTTCTATCCATCCAGAGTCTACAGAGCCTTCAAGGCCCTGCTCCATTCCCAGCTCCGCCATGAAACCTCTACTGACCATTCCTGCGCAGAGAGGTTTCCCTGTCCGAACCCCGGCTGCTGCTGTATTAGGCTGACCCATGGGACACTGCTGATAATTGACCACATTGACCTACAAAAATGGCACCTGCATGTGGTTCAACCTAATAGTGAACACCACATTGAGTGTCTTCACTGTTTCATGTGAGAGTTTTGTCCTTTCAGAGAGAACGCAAGCATAATATGGCATAATATAGCAGATGAAACACTGGCTGGTTCAAATTCCAACTGTGCCATTTACTAGCTATGTGACCTTGGGTAAACCACTTGGTCTGACTCAGTTTCTTCTGTAAAATGGGAATACTGACACCCATCTTTCAGGGCTTGAAAACAAGCCTCTAGCAGGTATTAGTAACCCTGCAGAGCAGGGAACCCAGGTCATCCGAGTACTCCAGTTTAACATCCTACAGAGATTGGCTCCCATCTGCATTTCCAGCCACTCTTCCCACGACACTGCAGCCAGACGGCCCCACCCACCCTGGCGCTTGGCCCTGCTCTGCTACACTTGCCAGCACAGGTGCATGGGCACCACGGTCTGCCGAGCTCAAGAGGGTCTCACCCTCTGCTATACTCCTGTAACAGGTAATTCCTTCAGTGCACATGCCAAAGAGTTACTTTCTGCAGAGTAACAGGCTGTTTTCTCTTCTCTTTGTTAAATTATAGACTTGTCCATCTTCATGGGCTTTAACCTCTATCGAGGTAACCAGCAGCGTCCTCAGCGGTGGCTCCTCCACCTGGTGAATCATGAGCTGAGCCACTGGCTCCTGGCGGCCTCCCCTCTTCTCCCTGGTGCATGAGTGGGGACACTGGAGACGGGCAGGCCCTGAGGCTATGGCACGGGCAGCAGGGAAAGCGGCTCTGGCCTCGGGCACTCCAGCAGCCACAAGGGAGTCACCACTGCACCACTGTCACCTCTTTTGGCTATGGGGGGTCTCCAAGACAACTGCAGGGCAGCAGCTGCCCAAGGCAGCAGCTCCCGGAGCCCCAGCCTGAGAGCCGATCCTGCCACTGCTAAACAAGCTGACCTGCACCAACATCCTGCACCTCCTGTGTACCTACAGCACGAAACTCCCTACCCGCACACACACCTGGGCAAGAGCCACACCTGCAGGGTGGCACAGGGCACCCAGCAGTAGGAGAAGATTTCAGCATTGTACCAGACTCTACTGTGGCTCACTTGAAGGATGTCCTAGAGGCCCTGTTAGGCCAATTTCTGTTTTCTCAGTTTATGAAGATACAAACTGAAAAGAATCATAAATCTTGTAAGTGAGCAACAGACATGGTACTGAATGGGACTTAAAAAGACACACAGATCAGCCTGGGCAACGTGGCAAAACCCCATCTCTACAAAAAAATGCATAAATTAGCCAGGTGTGGTGCCATGCACCTGTAGTCTTAGCCACTCAGGAGGCTGAGGTGGGAGGATTGCTTAAGCCCAAGAGGCAGAGGTTGCAGGAGATCTGGGCAACAGAGTAAGACCCTGTTTCAAAAAAAAACAAAAACAAAAACAAAAAAAGACACATAGAGGACTGTGGCAAGGCCTCCCAGTGTGGCTGTTCCCATGGCACTCAAGCCACCTCAGTCTCACAGTTACCAAACTGGCCAGGATCCCTGCAGGAACAAGGACCTTCACAGCAAGAAAAGGAAAAATGGAAACCTCCACATACACCAGAAGCTGTCTAATAAGACCACTGAGTCACTGACCAATAAACCAATATTTAACACCGACACCAAGAACCAAAAGCTTCAGAAAAAAAGGTGGAAATGGAACAGTAGCCTCCATGCCAGAAAGGAGGTACTGTCAACACCTCTAAAATACTCTCAGAAGCTGCTTTCATCAAAGCCCAATACCACTTTGGCTAAGCTTTCCATCAGATGGTGACCTTGCATGCCTACTTTTTTTAAACAGCTCTATTGAGAATAATTCATGCACCATACAATTCATCCAATTAAATTACACAGTTCAATAGTTTCTGGCATACTAAAGAGTTGTGAGACCAAAACCACGGCACACTTTAGAACATGTCTGCCATCCCACAACAAAACTCCACACCCATCAGCAGCCACTCCCTACTCCCCCTGAGCCCCTCTAGTCCTAGGCAACCACCCACCTCTTTCTGTCTCTACGGATTAGCCTGTCCTGGACATTTCATATAAATGGAATCATATATCATGTGGCCTTTTGTGACAGGCTTCTTTCCCTGAGCACTGTTTCCAAGGTTCACCCATGGTGCAGCCACAAGCTTACGTCTGTGACTATGGGAGACCCCCTCAGTCCAGTCTGCGGCAGTAGGCATGGGCATCCAGGTTCTGCCCTAAGTATCCTTCTCATTCTCTTTGTCTAGTAGAACCCTGATCTTTGGCCTAGATTCTGAGGCGCTCTCTGAACAAGAGCTGACCTCTCTCAACAATTGTAAAACCTGTTGCTATTTTTTCTTTTTAGAGACAGGGTCTCACTCTGTTGCCCAGGCTGCAGTGCAGTGGAGTGATCATAGCTCACTGCTGCCTAAAACTCCTGGGCTCAAGCGATCCTCCCACCTCAGCTTCAAGTAGCTGGGATTACAAGCATGTGTCATTGTGTCCAGCTAATTTTTTTTATTTTTATTTTATTTTTGTAGAGACGGAGTCTCACTATGTTGCCCAGGCTGGTCTCAAACTCCTGGCCTCAAGTGGTCCTCCTACCTTAGCCTCTCTAAGCACTGGGATTACAGGCCTAAGCCCCTGCACCCGGCCACCTTGTTGCTATTAAACTGATTAGTAGTGGTACAAACCATGGTGGACACAAGTCCATCTCAAGCTTTTCAAGAATTAGGGAATGTGTCAAAAGAATAACATTTCTGGCCAGTCATGGTGGCTCATGCCTGTAATCCCAGAACTTTGGGAGGCTCAGGCAGGTGGATCACCTGAGGTCAGGAGTTCGAGACCAGCCTGGCCAACATGGTAAAACCCCATCTCTACTAAAAATAAAAAATTAGCTGGGTGCAATGGTGGGTGCCTCTAATCCTAGCTACTCGGGAGACTGAGGCAGGAGAATCGCTTGAACCCAGGTGTCAGAGGTTGCAGTGAACCGAGATCGTGCCACTGCACTCCAGCCTGGGTGACAGAGTGAGACTCTGTCTCAAAAAAAAAAAAAAAAAAAAAGAATAACGTTTCTTTAATTGATGTGCAGACCATGTTACACCTCCCTGTACCTTCCGATTCCTGGTCTGTTCTCAGGCTGACGTGAATTTGCTTTCAGGTTTCACTTCCCCACAGTGCTCAGACTCATTTTTGCCCAGTTCTGTGGTAGCTTCATCCACAGCAGCTCTGCCTGACGATATCTGCTATGGCTTAAGTTCCACAGTTTTCCATAATTCAATGAAAGCCAATTCCTGTTGTAGCAGTATCACCTCGGTATTTTTTTTTTTTTTTTTGAGATGGAGTCTCGCTTTGTCGCCCAGGCTGGAGTGCAGTGGCACGACCTCAGCTCACTGTAAGCTCCGCCTCCCGGGTTCACGCCATTCTCCTGCCTCAGCCTGCCTAGTAGCTGGGACTACAGGCACCCATCACCACGCCCGGCTAATTTTTTGTATTTTTAGTAGAGATGGGGTTTCACCATGTTAGCCACGATGGTCTCCATCTCCTGACCTCGTGATCCACCCGTCTCGGCCTCCCAAAGTGCTGGGATTACAGGTGTGAGCCACTGCGCCAGGACATCACCTCAGTATTAAGGGGCAATTCGGCCACAATGGCTCTGCATCCCAGGTGGGACTGATGGTTATAAAAGGACAAGTTTGGTCCCTTTTGTCTCTTGCCCTTTCGCCTTCACCCTATGATGATGCCTTGACCTTGGACTTCATAGCCTCTAGGACTATGAGAAATAAAATCATTATAAATTACCCATTCTCAGCTACTCTGTGATAGCAGCACTGAGCCGACTGAGACACTGCTACAGACACTTGCCTCCAGTTAGGTGGAGTTTGCAGAGGAGCTCAGACGTGGGGAACGCAGGGTTCCACAAACAGAGACCGATGGCCCCGCTGCAGCTTGAGGTGCCATTGCCAAGAGCATCTATCCACCTCCATCCACCCTGCAACATTTCCATGGACAGTATTCCAAGCAATGGTTTAGCCAAAGAGACTGTAACTTATGGTTCGTTACCTCAGAATGACTGAGACTAAACCAAGATACTGAAAAATCTGCAGCAATGTAACTTCAATACACAGAAGAGGGCACTCGTTTTCTATTGCTGCCATAATAAATTACCACAAACTTGGTGGCTTAAAATAACACACTTTATTTCCTTGCAGTTCTATCTGCTGAAGCCTGATGTGGGTCTCCCTGAGCTAAGATGTTGGTGGGGCTATGCTCCATCCAGAGGCTCTAGGGGAGAGTCTGTTTCCCTACTTTTCCTTCTGCATCTTCTAGAAGCGCCACTTTCATCAGCTCATAGCCCCTTAGCCCATCCTTGTGTCAGCCATGGCCCGCCATCTTCCTCACATGCATCGGCTGACCCTGGCTCTGCTGCCTCCTTCTCCCACGTTTAAGAACCCTTGGGATTACACTGGGACCCCCCAGGGAAGCCAGGCCAATCTCTCCATCTAAGGTCAGCTGATTAGAAAACTTAATTTCATCTGCAACCTTAATTTCCCTTTGCCATGCTGCCCCACCCAGTCATGGGTTCAGGGATTAGGATCCAGATTTCTTGGTGGGGTTGGGGGGGATTATTCTACCTACCATAAATGAAACAGGACAGATCATCAGATCCAAAAAAAGATTAGATGACTTAGTTTATTAAGTGATTTTAGGTAATCTGTCTAGCTACAAATTGGATAATTGCAGTCTTTTGCCCAACACAAACACTGGACCTGATACACAGCTGTCACTTGGCCCAACCCAGAATCAGGAGGAGATTCTGATACTGAAGACTTGATATTGGTCTTAAATATCCAAATGCAAACTAAAAAGACTGAACTCAGCAATGTGAACACTGAACAAGTCTTGAAATAACTGGGCATAGAGACCAAAACTAACTTTCTACTCACAGACAGCTCAGCTTCGCCCTAGAGTTGAGGCGAAATCCTAACTCCCTGGGCCTAGGAAGGTCTGCGTAGATACAGACATACTTAAACTTTTCCTAACACAGTGGCCTTCATCTGCCTCTAGGAAGTATTCTGAAATATTCCCAGTTTTTCCATGAGTAATGTTTCATTTGAAACAGAAATGCAAACAGAATGACTTTGTTACTAAAAACATACCTGCTCTAGAAAGCAAAATTCAATTAAAACAGAAGCAGGCTACGATCACCGGTTCTGAAACCCCAGGGAGTTTGTTCTTCACTAGCAGTGGAACTCAAACACATGTAAGGTAAGAAGGATGGCTTACTTTATTTTTCCTGGAATCTAGTGAGTCTTAGCTTAGTTCTGTGGAAACCCAGACTAGGCCTGCACCATCTCAGTACCCAACTTCTGGTACATGAACTCCTCGTGAAGGACAAAACTTAAAACTGCTTTGTGGCTGGGCATGGTGGCTCACACCTATAATCCCAGCACTTTGGGAGACCAAGGCAGGTAGATCGCTAGAGCCTGGGGGTTTGAGACCAGCCTGGGCAACATGGCAAGACTCTGTCTCTACTAAAAATATTTTTAAAAACTAGCCAGGCATAGTAGTAGATGCCTGTAGTCCCAGCTACTTGGGAGGCTGAGGTGGGAGAATCTCCTGACCCTCGGAAGTCAAGGCTGGGCAATAGAGCGAGACCTGCGTTGAGCTGTGATCACGCTGCTGCACTCCAGCGTGGACTACTGGAGTGAGACCCTGTCTCAAAAAATAAACACACACAAAACAACAAAAAACTGGTCTGTATTTTGAGAAAACGGAGAAAGGGTCCCCTGTATGTCCAGATTGAATGTAGTGATTATGAAGGTCCTCAGAGTTTGCAATTCCTTGCCTTTGATGCATGTAAACATAAAACTTATATATAAGCATGTGTGTCATAAGGTGTAAAAAAGGCAGAGGGGGAGCACATCCTCAGACCAAAAGGTGCCTGGCAGATGCGAGCTGAAGACCCAGTCACAGGAGAAACAAAAGGGGCCCAGCTTCCTCAAGTTTGCCTCTTCCAATGACTCAGGGGAAACTCACAGAGGCCAAGAGCTACGTTTAGACCCTTAGCCCAGAAAGCCCAGTGTCCCGTTATCATGGCAAGCATCCAACCAGTCCACTGTGGACATGGGGGCAATTAGTAAAAACCTCCTCCTCCTTCTCAGACCCCGCCCCCTGAAATGAATGCTTCAGAAAGGAGGTGCAGGGCTGGGACCAGAGAGACTGGGCAGGAGGACCCAGGGCTGGGAGCCAAAAAGGTCCGGGATCCAGCTGCAGTTTCACCCCTGGCTCAGCAGGTGACTGGACAGACCCTGGGCCCCAGCATCGCCTGGTCTATGCTAAGAGGGCCATGACTTCTTCACCCTACTCCCTACAGTGCAGACCCCCAAGGGGCACAGTGGCCTGCCGCCTCACCCACAGAAGCCAGGCACTCAGGCTCAGGAGACAAGCAGGTCCAGGTGTAACTCCCTCCCCCACCGCCTGGTAAAGGTGCGATAGAAGCCCATGGTACAAGCATCTAGGTCCTCATCCATAAGATGGGGATGGCTCCATCCACTCCAGGGATGTCAGCTAAAATGAAACACAGCATCCGACCACAGGGAGCCGGGAATAAACGACCGCAGCCTCACTTCCTTTTCTGGCCCTGTGGAGATGCTGCTCTGCCCACCTGAGTCGGCTTCTGTCTTCTTGCCAGGCCCTCGAAAGTGTACCTCCTATCCAGATCCTGCTAAAGCTCCATTCACCCCAAGAAGCCTCCCTTCCCCAGCGTTCGGGAGAGATCATGCGGACAGGGAACCCAGCTCGGATGCCACATGATGCCCTGGAAAAATGGCAGCCACTGTTATCCATGCAGTTCAGTGCTTGGATTTAGACTCACTTAATGCATTCCTGAATGCTCCCTGGATCACTGTGATCAGAGAGTAAGCACACGAAGGGCAGGGACCCTTTTTTCCTGGTATCCCCGACAGAGCTCGGGCCCAGGCTCTATAAATCCCTAGAGAAGTGACTGAACGGAGCAGAGGCTTTAAGGCTTCCAAGCACACAGATAAGCTGTGGTAAGCTTTGCCTTGTCCCATAAAGGGACAAGTACAGGTCCGTGCTGCTTCATAGAAGGGATCGTTAATACTCTGCCTTCTAACAGCCAGTGCACACACTGCCTCCTCCACCCCAACGAGCATCCCGCAGGGCCCCAGGCAGCGCTTCCTGGCCCTCCTCACAGCCAAGTGTACACAGAACATGATGATATCACAAGGTACCCTGGGTGGCTTCCAGAAGGCAGCTGACCCACATCCTGCCCAGCCATGTTGGGGACCCAGCACTGAGGAGATCAGTATCGGAGAATCCCCATAATCCATGCAAAAAGTGGGGACCCACAGCCAAGACGCTGACAGAGCCAGGATCTGAACCCAGGTCTGTGTGACTGAGTATCGTGTTTCCCGCCCCCACTCCCAAAACATGCTGCCAGGTGGGGGCACTCGGTTATCTCCTCCTCCTCTTCCTTTGTATTTAACAAAGTTCTCATTGAAAATATCAGCCTATCTAAACGGTACTGGGAAGTGGTTTGTGCTGACCCCTGGGCTGGAGGTCTTAGGGAGTCCCAACACAATGTGGAATGGTGAGGCCCGCGTGGCAGGAGAACCACAAGAACAGGGGAAGCAGGTTGTGGCGGGGCTCGCTTGTTCACTGCCCTCCCTCCCTAGGAAACACTCAATGTGGGGTTCTCTGTCTAACAAGGAAGACTTATAAGTGTTTTGTCCTCCAAAGAAGTGTTTTTCAACCAAGCACAGTGGCTCATGCCTGAAATCCCAGCACTTTGGGAGGCCAAGGCAGGAGGACTGCTTGAGCCCAGGAGTTCGAGACCAGCCTGGGCAACATAGAAAGACCTCATCTCTATAAAAATAAAAAAATTAGCCAGGCGTGGTGTCTCACACCTGTAGTCCCAGCTACTCAGGAGGCTGAAGTGGGAGGACTCCTTGAGCCTGGGAGTTCAAGGCTACAGTGAGCCCTGATCGAGCCACTGCACTCCAGTCTGGGTGACAGAGGGAGACCCTGTCTCAAAAAACAAACAACAAAAAATCAATAGAGAAGTGTTTTCCCCTTCCTGCTTCAAAAAGGTTTAGACTGTGGGGAACAATGAGAGCCTAAGGAACACCGAGGTCCCACCCTGAGTCCTCACCACGGAGAAGCCACAGGCACAATGGAAAAAGCATGAGGTTGGGTTCCGAACAGACGCAGGTTCCAATCCTAGCCTCTTTGCTTGCGAGCTCAGGTCTGTGGGTGAGTCACAGAGACTGTGCTTCAGTCTCCTCAACTATAAAATGGGAACAAAGACAACAGTACTTCCTTTCAGAGTTGTGAGGGCTGGAGAGAAAGCACGTAAATACCTAGTTTGATGCTGGCGCATAGCAGGTTCTCAGTAAATGATGCCTCTGATTATCAGGCCACTTCTCTGACTGAGGATACCCATGCTTAGGGGCTTTTTCATGTAACTTCTATTGTGATAACTACAACATTCCTTCTTCTGCAGACAAGATACAGTGCATGGAGTGTCAGGAAAGTGCACACTGTTGTTACGTGGAGTAAAACCATGAGAGTCAAGGAACCAACACCACCATAGCCCAGCTGCTTCTTTTAAGAGGCTGTGAACAGAGGGGTTCCCAACAGAGAACATACACGCTCATCTTCTGAACTTGGACAATGATCAAAGACTTCTCCTCAGCACCCAAAGCAGCCCTACAGATTTCCCAAACTTGGGGAGAACCCATGGGGAAGGAAGGTAGAGAGCTTCCTGGCCTGGGCTGGGCTCACGGGTAGGCATCATTGAGGACCTGCAGGCACTCCACTCCTCCTGCTCCCCTCCACCTCTACTCCACCACTAAGCGCTGTTAATTCCACCCCTTAAATCTCTCTCTCTTTTTTTTTTTTCTCAGACAGAGTTTCGCTCTTGTTGCCCAGGCTGGAGTGCAGTAGCACGATCTCGACTCACTGCAAACTCCACCTCCTGGGTTCAAGTAATTCTCCTGCCTCAGCCTCCTGGCTAATTTTGTATTTTTAGTAGAGACGGGGTTTCTCCACGTTGGTCAGGCTGGTCTCGAACTCCCAACCTCAGGTGATCCACCTGCCTCTGCTCCCAAAGTGCTGGGATTACAGGCATGAGCCACCGCACCAGGCCTAAATATCTCTTAAGTCTGCCCACCTCTCCCCATCTCTCACCTAGACGACTCCAAAACATTCAGACCTGGTCTGCCTGCATCACTGGGATGGAGCCAGTGACACCCTAGTGGCAGTCACTGAGAGCTGGTTGTTAACTACTCAGGAATCGGGCTGGAGCGGGCTATTAAACTACTGGTGGCTTGAAGTCAGCCCTGGTGGGAGTAGCTACTCCATGAGAACTACTGCACACTATGGATCAAGGCATTTCTTCTGAGAGCTGATTTTTTCCCAGCACGCTGCCCACTGCTTGGGCCCTCCCAATCTGTCCCCATGGGCACAGCGCCTCCCTCTAACATCGTTCCACAGCTCCTCCATCAAAACAAAACCTCCTCGGCTGAAACTGCCCAAAAAACACCACAGGATCTGACTCGCACCGTCCACCCTCAGCCACCCAAGCACTTGTGCCCCATCCTCCCTTCCGGCCACACTGGCCTTCAGTCTTGCCCACTTGCCACACCTGCCCTCCACAGAGGCCCCTCAGGAGCCTCTCCCTTGGCCTGGAACTCTCCTCCCACCTTCTCTGTCAAGCTGACTTCTACTAGGGCCTCAGTTCAAGTGTCACTTCCTTGGGGAACCTCCTCTGACACTGAATGATCCCACCCCAACGGAAGGTCTCAGTGCACTGGGTCCTTCTCCCAACTCACACTTTACCATACTTAGGAGCTTACATTTATAATTAGTTGACTAATGGCTCCTTCCCTTCTCCAAAGGTCTGCTTTAATTACCACTGTACACATAATAGACATTCGATAAATATTTGTGGACTGGCAGAGTAGATGATTTGGGGCACCTAGCACATATACAACGTCAGGCACTTGCTACAGGAGAACTGAAGGAACTCCAAGGCCAGACCCAGCCCTGGCTGACCAGGAATGTAGGGTCCTGACAAGACTTACTCCACATGCAGACAGGAAGGGCGGCACAGGAACCAGCCCAGAGGAACTCACCGGGAGAACCAGTTGCCACAGAACAAAGCCATCCCAGACGCATATGCGGAGGAGATGGCCTAGAGTTGGTCCTGGAGGAATGTGGAGGAGGGGGAGGCCTGTCTGGCAAGAGGGCTCAGCGCTCAAAACAGAGGCAGCCAAGGGGAGGAATGATGGAGAGGCAGGTGCAGACAGACTGCGTGGGGTTCAGCCGGCAGGAGGAGGAAGCTGGCTTTTGGCTTTTTAAAAATAAATAACAGCCCAGGCGCCTGTTAGTGGCTCATGCCTGTAATCCCAACACTTTGGGGGGCCAAGGTGGGCAGATCACTTGAGGTCAAAAGCTTGAGAACAGCCTGGCCGGCATGGTGAAACCCCGTGTCTACTAAAAATATAAAAACTAGCCGGGCATGGTGGCAGGTGCCTGTAATCCCAGCTACTTGGGAAGCTGAGGCAGGACAATCGCTTGAACCCAGGAGGCAGAGGTTGCAGTGAGCCGAGATCAAGCCACTGCACTCCAGCCTGGGCAACAGAGCGTGACTCCGTTGCAAAAAAAAAAAAAAAAAATTAGCCACACGTGGCCGGGTGCGGTGGCTCACGCCTGTAATCCCAGCACGAGGCCGAGGCAGGCAGATCACAAGGTCAGGAGATTGAGACCGTCCTGGCTAACACAGTGAAACCCCGTCTCTACTAAAAATACAAAAAAAAAATTAGCCGGGGGTGGTGGCGGGCGCCTGCAGTCCCAGCTACTTGGGAGGCTGAGGCAGGAGAATGGCATGAACCCGGGAGGCGGAGCTTGCAGTGACCCGAGATCACACCACTGCACTCCAGCCTGGGCGACAGAGCGAGACCCCGTCTCAAAAAAAAAAAAAAAAAAAAAATTAGCCGGGTGTGATGGCGCTGCCTGTAATCCCAGCTACTCAGGAGGCTGAGGCAGGAGAATCGCTTGAACCCAGGAGATGGAGGCTGCAGTGACCTGAGATCGCACCTGTCTCAGCTGAGAGTGAGACTGTCTCAAAAAAAAAAAAAAAAAACAAAAAAAACAAGAAAACATACGGGAAGTGCTTCAGGGCATTGGTCTGGGAAAAGATTTTATGGATAAGACCTCAAAAGTACAGTTAACAGAGGCAAAAGTAGACAAATGAGATTACATCAAACTAAAAAGCTTCTGCACAGCAAAAGAAAAAACAGAATAAACCTATGGAACCTATGGAGACAACTTATGGAATGGGAGAAATTATTTGCAAACTATCCATCCAACAAGGGATTAATATCAAGAATATGCAAGGAACTCAAACAATTCAACAGCAAAAAAATAAATAATCCAATTTTTCAAATGGGCAAATGATTTGAACAGGGATTTCTCAGACATACAGATGGCCAACAAGTATATGATAAAATGTTCAATATCACTAATCATCAGACAAATGCAAATCAAAACCACAATGAGATATCATCTCACCACAGTTAAAATGGCTATTATCAGAAAGACAAAAAGTAACAAATGAAGGCAAGGATGTGGAGAAAGCGGAACTCTATACACTATTGGTGGGAATGTAAATTAGCACAGCCATTATGGAAAATAGTATGGAGGTTCCTTGAGAAACTACAAACAAGGCTAGCGCAGTGGCTCACACCTGTAATTTCAGCAGGTTGGGAGGCTGAGGCAGGCGGATCACCTGAGGTCAGGAGTTCGAGACCATCCTGACCAACATGGTAAAACCCCGTCTCTGCTAAAAACATAAAAATTAGCCGGGTATGGTGGCATGTACCTGTAATCCCAGCTACTTGGAGGCTGAAGCAGGAGAACTGCTTGATCCTGGGAGGTGGAGGTTGCAGTGAGCTGAGATCATGCCACTGCACTCCAGCCTGGTTGACAGAGCAAGACTCCGTCTCAAAAAAAAAAAAGAAAAACTATAAATAGAACTACCATATGATCCAGCAATCCCACTACTGGGTATCTATCCAAAGGAAAGGAAATCAGTTTATCAAAGAGATATGGGCACCCTCATGTTTACTGCAGCACTATTCACAATAGCCAAAATATGGAATCAACCTAAATGTCCATCAATGAACAAATGAACAAAGAAAATGTGGTACACAGACACAATGTACTCTTATTCAGCCATAAAAAAGAATGAAATCCTGCCATCTGTGGCAACATGGATGAGCCTGGAGGGCATTACATTAAGGGAATTAAGCCAGGCCCAGAGAGATAAATACCACATGTTCTCACTCATCCGTGGGAGCTAATAAAAAACTGATCTCAGTTGGGTAAAGTCTGTTGGCTGACACCTGTAATCCCAGCACTTTGAGAGGCTGAGGTGGGAGGATCACTTGTGTCCAGGAATTCGAGACCAGCCTGGGCAACAGACAGACCTATCTACAAAAAATCAAAAATTAGCCGGGCATGGCGACGCACACCTGTAGTCCCAGCTACTCAGGAGGCTGAGGCAGAAGGATCATTTGAGCCCAGGAGGTCAAGGCTGCAGTGAGCCATGATGGCACCACTGCACTCAGCCTGGATGACAGATTGAGACCCTATCTCCAAAGAAATTAAAAATTAAAAAAAAAAAAATGCCAGGCACAGTGGCTCATGCCTGTAATCCCAGCACTTTGGGAGGCCGAGGCAGGCAGATCGCCTGAAGTCAGGAGTTTGAGACCAGACTGGCCAACATGGTAAAACCCTGTCTCTACTAAAAATACAAAAATTAGCCAGGCGTGGTGGTGCACGGCTATAATCCCAGCTACTTGGGAGGCTGAGGCTGGAGAATCGCTTGAACCTGGAAGACACCAGTTGCAGCGAGCCAAGACTGTGCCACTGCACTCCAGCTTGGGCAACAGAGCAAGAATCCATCTCAAAAAACAAAACAAACAAACAAACAAAAAACTGATCTCATCCAGGCTCGGTGGTTCCCACCTGTAATCCCAGCACTTTGGGAGGCTGAGACGGGGGGGCGGGGGGGGGGGGGATCACCTAAGTTCAGGAGTTCGAGACCAGCCTGGCCAACATGGTGAAACCCCGTCTCTACTAAAAATACAAAAATTAGCCAGGTGTGGTGGCAGGCACCTGTAATCTCAGCAACTCGGGAGGCTGGGGCAGGAGAATCACTTGAACCTGGGAGGCAGAGGTTGCAGTGAGCCAAGATCGCGCCACTGCACTCCAGCCTGGGCGACAAGAGCAAAACTCCGTCTCAAAACAACAACAACAACAACAACAACAACAAACTGATCTCGCAGAAGTAGAAAGTAGAATAGTGGTCACCAGAGGCAGGAAAGGGTGGTGGGGGTGGGGGGAGTTGTGGAGGGAAATAGGGAGAGACTGGTTAATGGGTACAAAATTACAGTTAGGTGGAATAAGTTACAGTATTCTATAGAACAACAGGGTGACTACAGTGAATAAAACTTTATTGTATATTTCAGGCCGGACGTAGTGGCTCACGTTTGTAATCCAAGCACTTTGGGCGGCTGAGGTGGGCAGATCACCTGAGGTCAGGAGTTTGAGACCAGCATGGCCTACATGGTGAAACCCCATTTCTACTAAAAATACAAAAATTAGCTGGGCGTGGTGGTGCACACCTGTAATTCCAGGTACTCAGGAGGCTGAGGCAGGAGAATCACTTGAACTCAAGAGGCAGAGGTTGCAGTGAGCCAAGATCACACCACTGCACTCCAGCCTGGGCAACAGTGCGAGACTCTGTCTCCGGAAAAAAAAAAATATTGTATATTTCCAAATAGCCAGAAGAAAGAATTTTGACTGTTTCCAACAAAAAGGATAAGTGTTTCAAGTGATGAACATGCCAATTACCCCGATTTGATCATTACACATTATGTATCAAAATATCACACTGTACCCCATAAATATGTACAATTATTATGTGTCAATTAAAAATAAAAACAGGCCAGGTTCAATGACTCATGGCTGTAATCCCAGCACTTTGAGAGGCCAAGGCAGGAAGATCACTTGAGGCCAAGAGTTCTAGACGAGCCTGGACAACATTGTGAGACCACCATCACTACAAAAAATAAAAAAAAACCTCAGCTGAGGCCAGGTCCCATGGCTCAGGCCTGTAATCCAAACATTTTGGGAGGCAAAGACGGGAAGACTGCTTGAGGATGAGAGTTTGAGACAAGCCTGGGCAACATAGCAAGACCCCATCTCTACAAAATTTAAAAAAATGTTAATTATTTGAAATATGGATTTTCATCATCATTCTAAATGAAATTCTCACTTTCATGTGGATCTGCTTATTTTTTGCCGTGCAGTATTGCAAGCAATACTGGGAAGACATCATAATTAGCAAATATTTTAAATATATATATATATATATTTTTTTGAGACAGGGTCTCATTCTGTCGCCCAGGCTGGAATGCAGTGACACTATCTCAGCTCACTGCAACCTCTGCCTCCTGGGTTCAAGCGATTCTCCTGCCTCAGCCTCCTGAGTAGCTGAAGTTACAGGCATGCACCACCACACCGGCTAATTTTGTATTTTTAGTAGAGATGAGGTTTCACCATGTTGGCCAGGCTGGTCTCAAACTCCTGACCTCAAGTGATCCTCCTGCCTCGGCCTCCCTAAGTGCTGGGATTACAGGTGTGAGCCACTGCGCCCGACATTTTAAATAATTTTTAAAAAATGGTTTAGAAACAAGGTCTCACTCTGTCACCTAGGCTAGAGTACAGTGGCACAATCATAGCTCCCTACAGCCTCAAACTCCTGGACAAGCAATCCTCCCACATCAGCCTCCAATGTAGTGGGACTACAGGTACGCACCATGGCTGCCTAAGTTTTTTTTTTTTTTTTTTTTTTGAGACAGAGTCTCACTCTGTTACCCAGGCTGGAGTGCAGTAGCGCAATCTTGGCTCACTGCAACCTCCGCCTCATGGGTTCAAGCGATTCTCCTGCCTCAGCCTCCCAAGTAGCTGGGGACTACAGGCACGTGCCACCAAGCCTGGCTAATTGTTTGTATTTTTAGTAGCGATGGGGTTTCACAGTGTTAGCCAGGATGGTCTCCATCTCCTGACTGCGTGATCCGCCTGCCTCAGCCTCCCAAAGTGCTGAGATTACAGGTATAAGCCACCACGCCCAGCTGGCTGCCTAATTTTTAAAACTTTTTTGTAGAGACGAGGTCTTGCTATGTTGCCCAGGCTGCTCTTGAACTACTGGCCTCAAGGAATTAAAATATTTTAAACTATTTATTTAGTCTCATCCTTTAAATTTTCCTATTTCTATATGTTTTCTAAAATATAATATCAGTATATATTAGTACATGATATTCTACTGTTACCATATATATATAATAGAGACTAAGAGCTTAACTTTATTTTACTATTTATTTAGGTGACATAGTCAATAAAGCATGGAGACCACTAACCTGGAGTCAGCTCAGAAGTCCTGAAGCCCTCTTCCCAGTCCCCCTATTCACTGTCCCAAGATGACCAAAGCCAAAGGTGAGCCCTTGGCCCAGCAGGATCAGAGAAAGTGGAGGCAGTGAGGAGGGGGCCTGGTTCCCCGCCCCTCCCCAAGCTGCACAGAGGGCCTACCTGATTGTGCCATCGGATGACATTTCCAAATCCCCCTGTCCCAAGGCGCTCTTTCATTTCCCAGGCCCCACATGTCTGCGTTGTCAGGGAAGGTGACCAGCTCATACTGATGTCGTGCTAACTCTATAAGCAATCTGGGATGGGGAAAAAAGGTTAGGATTAAGAAAAAAATGGAGCTCAAAGGGATGGAGAAGGCAAGAGATACCACTGCTCTTGAATGGGAGAGAAGAAAAATACAACTGGTTTTTTACTTTGTAAAGAAACCAATGTGTTTGGTTGGTCCAAACTTTGTGGCAAACTTTTGTCCCTCTCACCCTCCCCCATCCGGTTGCTGTGGCATCAGGCAAGGAAGAAAGTCACCGAGGGAGGCGATGCCCACGCCCTTGCCCTAGCGAGGGGATCCCCAGCTGACTCCACCAGGGGCGCCCGGGCCTGCCCGCCTTCTGCCCGAGGTGGCAGGGGCAGAACCTACTTCTGAGCGTCGCCGAGGTCACGTGTTTCTTTACAATGTTCCCATAAATCGCAGGTTCCCCTCAAAGCCACCCACCCCAAGAAGCCACCCCAGGGAGAGCTGTTTCTCCCGGCTTCCCGAACTCCAACCCGCACAAGTGAAACGCTCCCCAGTCCGCAAGCTGCGACTTCCCAGCGGCACAGAGGGGTCTTCCGGGCCTTGCAGGCAGCGGGGCGGCGGGGCCTGCAGGTGGCACCCGGGCCGCACCCACGAGGGGGACTCACCTGTCGGCAGGGACGCGGGGCAGGGGGCGGGCTCCCCGGGGCGGGGAAGGCGGGGCTGGGGCGGCCAAACCCGGGGCTATGACACCCCCCTGAAAACATTAAAATGCGGGAATCTTAACGCGGGCAGCGCGGCGCGACTTCCTCAAACACTTCCTGCTCTGACGTCACGGAGCACGTTGGCCGCGGCCGCTCTTAAAGAGGCCGCTCCCGGCGCGAGGCGGACCAGGTCCGGATGCTGCGAGTGCTGCGCCTGTCCCGGGACCCTCGACCGGGCGACTCCCCCGGGGCGGGGGTGGCGTGTGGTCTCTAGACAACTGAGGGAAAGTAGACAGACCGTGCTCACCGATTTAAAAGAACAGCCCTGAAATGACCCCCGTTACACCTTGTTCTCTTTTTTAGACAAGTTACTTCCACCTGGAGCGGTTTCTGGGCCCGGGTATGGGGATTTCTTCACCCGGCCCCCTAGGCTTTCACCTCGGTGGAATTTCCCGCGCCCCCGCTGGGATGATTTAGGGACTGTTGGCTAGAACTGCCCTTGCCTACCGCCCTACTGCGGGCGCTCCCCTGTCTGGGGGGTGCTTGGCTGGGTGTGGAGAAGGATCAATCACAGCTGACTCCTCAGAGGTGACAGCCCCTGCCCCCTTAAAAACAAGAAAAGACCTAGCAGTGTGAAGCCAAACTGCACCCCCAGCCCCGGTGACATGAGGAAACCGTGAGGCGCTCAGCCTGAGGTTCATCGTTCATCTCCTTCCTGCTTGGAATCAGAATGTCCTCACTGCTGAGTTTCTCCGTTTTATGGGATTACATTAGTGGACAAAGGAGGTGTGTGTGTGTGTGTGTGTGTGTGTGTGTGTTGCTATATTTTATTCAAGCAGAAAAAAACTACCAAAGGAACCTGAAGATGATAATAATAGCTCACATCTATAGAGTGCTTACACAGTGCAGGGCTCTGTTCTAAATCTCTGTACTTAGATTTCCTTATTCAATCCTCAGGGCAACCCTGTAAATTGGAAAATACTGCATCATCATCATTATTATTATTATTATCTCGCTCCGTCACCCAGGCTGGAGTGCAGTGGTGTGATCACAGCTCACTGCAGCCTCCAACTCCTGGGCTCAAGTGATTCTCCTGACTACAGGTGCGCGGCCGCCATACCTGGTGGCGGGGTCTCACTCACTGTGTTGCCCAGGCTGGTCTCCAACTCCTGGGCTCAAGGGATCCACCCGCCTGGGCTTCCCAAAGTGTTGAGATTACAGGCTGTGAGCCACTGCACCTGGTCTGCATTATTATTATTTCCAAGGTACATAGCTGCTACGTAGATGAGCTGATACTCAAACCCTTCTTAATCCGTGGCTAAAAGTAGCATGTTAAGAAGTTCGGAAGGAGGCAAACTGGATTTTGAATCCAGATACTGCTGTTGACTACCTCTGAGGCACGGGGGCTGGTTACTTAAACACTCTGAGAACCTATTTCCTCTTTTAAAATTTAGGCAATATTAGGTTGAATTGCATTTAATTGTCATTTTTTGGAAATTGAAAACAGCCAAAACATCAGTGACAAAGATCAGCAGTTTCATCTGCTTCATTGTAATAGCAGGGGGACAGGCGGGCTCATAGAAAGTCATAGAAAGGAGGCCACCCCAGAGTTGTTGTGAGGGACAAATGAGGTATTGATAGCAGCAGTGCCTGACAGCCCTGGGGTTGAAGTTAACTCAGGGACAGATCTCAACCCAAACATAGGGGTCAATGGTGTCCAGGGCTGTGCTAGGCACGCTGGCTGCTCGGTTTCTCCCCTCTCCCCTCTTCCCTCTCCTTTCTCTTTTTCTTTCTCTCTCTCTCTCTTTTCCTTCCTTCCTTCCTTCCCCCTCCCCTCCCCTCCCCTCCCCTCCCCTCCCCTTCCCTTCCCTTCCCGGCTAGTTGGTTTCTTTCTTTTCCTTCTTTTCTTTTCCTTCCTTCCTTCCTATCTCTCCTCCTTCCTTCCTTCTTTCCTTCTTTCCTTTCCTTTTCCTCCCCTCCCCTCCCCTCCCCCCTTCCCCTCCCCTCCCCTCGCCCCTTCCCCTTCCCCTCCCCTCCCCTCCCCTCGCTTCCCCTCCCCTTCCCTTCCCAGCTGCTAGCTTTCTTTTTTTTCTTTCCTTTCTTTCTTCCTTTCCTTTCCTTTTCTTTCTTTTTTCTTTCTTGACAGGGCCTTTCTCTATCGCCCACTTTGGAGTATAGTGGCAGGATCACGGCTCACTGCAGTCTTGACCTCCTGGGTTCAAGGGGTCCTCCCGCCTCAGCCTCCCCACTAGCTGGGATTACAGGCACGCGCCACCATGACCAGCTAATTTTTAAATTTTATTTTGTTGACATGGGGGGTCTCACTATGTTACTCAGACTTGGCTCGAACTCCTGGCCTCAAAGCAATCCTCCCGCCTTGGCCTCCCTAAGTGCTGGGATTACAGGTGTGAGCCACCGCTCCTGGCCTGGTATTTCTTGATTACTCCCAGCTAAATGGCAAGCTCAGCCTCAAGGCCAGAAGCAACAGGAACATGAGTAAATAGTTGTAACACACGTAGAATAGTGACTGCATTGTCTAAGTGCAATATAAGTGTTTGCTTAATAAGTAAATTTTTTAAATAAAATATTTATTGGCCAGGTGAGGTGGCTCATGCCTGTAATCCCAGCACTTTGGGAGGCCAAGGTAGGCAGATCACTTGAGGTCAGGAATTTGAGACCAGCCTGGCCAACATGGTGAAACCACGTCTCTACGAAAAATACAAAAATTAGCTAGGCGTGGTGGCAGGTGCCTATAATCCCAGCTACTTGGGAGGCTGAGGCAGGAGAATCACTTGAACCCAGGAGCTGGAGGTTGCAGTGAGTGGAGATCGCACCAGTGCACTACAACATGGGCAACAGAGCGAGACTCCATCTCAAAAAAAAAAAATTTGGCCGGGTGTGGTGGCTCACCCCTGTAATCCCAGCACTTTGGGAGGCCGAGGCAGGCAGATCACTTGAGGTCAGGAGTTCAAGACTAGCCTGGCCAACATAGTGAAACCCCGTCTCTACTAAAAATACAAAAATTAGGCCAGGCACAGTGGCTTACACCTGTAATGCCAGCACTTTGGGAGGCCAAGGGGGGCAGATCACGAGGTCAGGAGATCAAGACCATCCTGGCCAATATGGTGAAACGCCATCTCTACTAAAAATACAAAAAAATTAGCTGGGTGTGGTGGCATGTGCCTGTAATCCAAGCTACTCGGGAGGCTGAGGCAGGAGAATCGCTTTAACCCAGGAGGCAGAGGTTGCAGTGAGCCGAGATCGTGCCATTGCACTCCAGCCTGGGCGACAAGAGCAAAACTCCATCTAAAAAAAAAAAAAAAAATTATTGAGCACCTATATGTGCTGGGCACTGTGGAGAGTCTATTTCCAGTACAATGTCATAAAAGGTTTCTCTTTAATCCTGTCATCTCTGAAAAACACTGTCCTTGAGAAACTTACCAAGATGTCCGCTAATATGCCAAAAGTTTACTCTGCGCTCCTGTAATTTGAATCCTCATTTTGCTCAGCTCAAAATAACTTGGCTTTCAACTGAACATAAATCTCTCTGATAAGGTCACGTATTACTAGGCTTTTTTTTTTCTTCAATTAATCATGGCCCAGGAAGGGGCCTCTGGGTTTTATCATATTCCAAGATATTTATTATCTTAAGCTCAATTTTCTATCCAGATAAGACATGTTTAGATATCTCTGCCTGCATCTGGTTTCTGTCCTGCTCTGGAGACATGAGCAGACTGTTTACAAAAGATATTTTCAGATTCAGCAGAAAAATGTCCCCTTTTCTTCCTGCTTTGAGGCTGAGTGTGCTTTTTAGCTGTGCTATAGGGAAATCAAGAAATACTGACCAGCCAGAGTGCCTAGCTCAGCCCAGGGCATTACTGACCCAGGGGATCCAAGCAATGGAATGAGATCTCATCAGAGGCACTTAGAATCTTACCGGGTTTTTAAGACCCACAGGGAGCCATGAAGTAAGGACAGACAAAGGCCAGGCAATATAAAATCACACACGGATTTGTTCTGCAGTAATTAGTACCACAGTACAGTACCGTTATAGGAAAGGGGTCCCGATCCAGACCCCAAGAGAGGGTTCTTGGATCTCGCGCAAGAAAGAATTCAGGGCGAGTCAGTAAAGTGAAAGCAAGTTTATTAAGAAAGTAGGGGCCAGGCATGGTGGCTCACGCCTGTAATCCCAGCACTTTGGGAGGCAGGTGGATCACGAGGTCAGGAGATGGAGACCATCCTGGCTAACACGGTGAAATCCCGTCTCTACTAAAAATACAAAAAATTAGCCAGGCATGGTGGCGGGCGCCTGTAGTCCCAGCTACTCAGGAGGCTGAGGCAGGAGAATGGTGTGAACCCAGGAGGTGGATGGATCTTGCAGTGAGCCAAGATCGCGCCAGTGTACTCCAACCTGGGTGACAGAGCGAGACTCCACCTCAAAAAAAAAAAACAAAAAACAAAAAACAAAACAAACAAAAAAAGAAGGTAAAGGAATAACAGAACGGCTACTCCTTAGACAGAGCAGCCCCCGAGGGCTGCTGGTTGCCCATTTTTATGTTTATTTATTTATGCTAAACAAGGGGTGGGTTATTCATGCCTCCCTTTTTTTAGACCAAATAGGGTAACTTCCTGATGTTGCCATGGCATTTGTAAACTGTCATGGTGCTGGTGGGAGTATAACAGTGAGGACGACCAGATGTCACTCTCGTGGCCATCTTGGTTTTGGTGGGTTAGATCCGGCTTCTTTACTGAAACCTGTTTTATCTGCAGGGTCTTTATGACCTATATCTTGTGCTGACCTCCTGTCTCGTTCTGTGACTTAGAATGCCTTAACCATCTGGGAATGCAGCCCAGTAGGTCTCAGCCTCATTTTACCCAGCTCCTATTCAAGATGGAGTTGCTCTGGTTCAAATGCTTCTGGCAGTACTAGTGATAAGGATAAGGTTTCTGAGCACTGTTAAATTTAAAATGAAATCTTGTTCACAGAGTAAGTCAAAGATAACTGTCTTCTTACTCAGTCTTTTATGTCATCCACTGATTAAATTCTGCTCTCTCACCTGATGGCAGTGAAGCAAAGCAGCACTGAGCTCCTCCAAGTAAAGAAAGAATTGTTTTCTGTACAACCTGGAGCTGAATCATAGAAGGAGAAGACAGCTTGAAAGATAAGAGGCCGTAAGGCAGACCACAGAGGACGGGGAGGATTTCCCCAGCACCCCAGCCCCCATAGTCAGCTCTGGTTCAGCGATTTCAGCAACTCTTTCATGACCCATCTGATTTTGTTTTATCCCAGCCCTGCAGAGAAAGGACTCTGCAGGTCAGGACTTGCTTCTTCAACAGACAAAAACTCCTCTGCCAGAAAAGTTGCAGAAACTAGTTTAGAAAGTCGGAGGATGTGAAGAAGTCTGCCTTTGTTCTGGGGACCTTGGTGGGAGATGAGGGTGGGCTGGTGGAGACGAGGGTGAGAATGAACCTTGCCGCAGACCCTTTGGGCTCCATGCAGAGCTGGCTGCAGAAGAGGAAGGAAAGGAAATTGGCCAGCTGCTGTCTCTGTGACTGGACCTGGGCCAATCAAGAAACTGAGAGGAGCAGGGCCAGCCAGGTTATTGTGCCTCAAACTTAGGCAGAAACAAGCAAAGGCAAGGATTTGGGGCTCTGAGTCACCCTCTCTGGAGGAATGAGAGCTTAGAGGAGGAAATCACTTTTTAAGCTCCCTTTACTTTTACACACACGTTTTTATTCCAGTAAATTCAAACTAAAGAGGAAGAAGTCATGAAAGGGCAGCTGCCACCTCAGGCCGTGGTGGCGGAGACAAAGGGTATGGGCCGGTGTAGACGTCTAAGAAACCAACAGGTATGCTTTTCGGCTTACCTTGGTTCTGAGCTCCTACTTTTGACCCATGGGCTGTGTTGCAGCTCAGCTGCCGGACTCCAGTCCTTCCTGGGCTCAGGCCTCTCTCTGCACTTCCCCTTGTCAGTGGTGCCTGGCCCTCCTACCTGCCTGTCCCAACTTTTCCTTTCTGCAGGAGTCTGCTGGTGACTATCCGGGAGGCCAGATCACTGTAGGAGACCAGAATATGCCACCCAAAATAGGCCTCTTTGGCATACAGATTATTCTGAGAAACAGCAACCGAAGAAGCAACTCCGAAAGCAGAATAAAAATGACCCTTTTGCCCGGGTGTGGTGGTGTGCACCTGTAGTCCCATCTATCCCAGAGGCTGAAGCAAGAGGATCACTTGAGTCTAGGAGTTCACAATCAGCGTGGGAAACATAACAAGAACCTATCTTTACTTAGAAAATAAAATGGGCTGGGCACGATGGCTCACGCCTGTAATCCCAACACTTTGGGAGGCCGAGTGGGGTGGATTACCTGAGGTCAGGGGTTTGAGACCAGCCTGACCAACATGGTGAAACCCCATCTCTACTAAAAATACAAAAATTAGCTGGGCGTGGTGGCAAGCACCTGTAATCCCAGTTACTCGGGAGACTGAGGCGGGAGAATCACTTGAACTCGGGAGGCAGAGGTTGCAGTAAACAGAGATGGCGCCATTGCACTCCAGCCTGGGTGACAAGAGTAAAACTCCATCTCAAAAAAAAAAAAATGTTTAAGGCCCGGCATGGTGGCTCACACCTGTAATCCCAGCACTTTGGGAGGCTGAGACAGGTGGATCACCTGAGGCCAGGAGTTCAAGACCAGCCTGACCAACATGGTGAAACCCTGTCTCTACTAAAAATACAAAAATTAGCTGGGCATGATGGTGGGCACCTGTAATCCCAGCTACTTGGGAGGCTGAGACAGGAGAGTCGCTTGAACTAGGGAGGCGGAGGCTGCAATGAGCTGAGATCGTGCTACTGCACTCCAGCCTGGGAGACAGAGTGAAACTCAAAAAGTTAAGTTAAATTAAATAATATTTTAAAAGCTACCCTTTTGTAAGGGAAATTTACATCTATAAAAACCATCTCTCTGCTGTTTTCTGTTAGCCTCAGCAACAACAAAAAACATCTCTTGCCAGGTGTAGTGGCTCATGCCTATAATCCCAGGACATTGGGAAGCCCAGGCAGGAGGATTGCTTGAGCCCAGGAGTTTGAGACCAGCCTGGGCAATATAGGGAGACCCCATCTCTACAAAAAAATCAACATATTAGCTGGGTGTGGTGTCATGCCTGTAGTCCCAGCTACTGGGGAGGCTGAGGTAGGACGGTCACTTGAAATCAGGAGTTCGAGACCAGCAAGACCTTGTCTCTAATTAATTTTTAAAAATATAATTTTATAATTAATTATAAAAAATAAAATAAAATTAATTTTAAAATAAAATATAATCATCTATGTATACTTAAATACCAAAAAAAAAGGCCCAGCTGGGCGTAGTGGCTCACACCTGTAATCCCAGTGCTTTGGGAGGCCAAGGCAGGTGGATCACCTGAGGTCAGGAGTTCGAAACCAGCCTGGCCAACATGGTGAAACCCCATCTCTACTAAAAATACAAAAATTATCCAGGCATAGTGGCAGGCGCCTGTAATCCAAGCTCCTCAGGAGGCTGAGGCAGGAGAATTGCTTGAACCCAGGAGGCAGAGGTTGCAGTGAGCCAAAATCGTGCCATTGCACTCCGGCCTGGGCAACAGGAATGAAACTCCATCTCAAAAAACAAACAAAAAAACGCGTCTCCATTTGTAAGTGTTTCTTTGTCCCTATACCAGGAAAAGAAGTGTGGCTCTAATGCACCAGAAACTCTAATCATTAGAGAAGACACCAACATAAATCTGCACTACAAACCTTAGCTTTGCTTACCAAGCTTTTTCTGGACACCACCCCATAACTGTCCACCCCAACACCGTTCTTGTTTTGTTTCAGCTGGAGATGGTATTTAAGCCCGAATTCTAAGCCATCCCTCTAGATTTTACTCATTTCTCTGGGTATCTCCTATGTATACCTGAAATATACATGTTGTTAAACTTCCTTTTGTCTTTCTCTTCTTAATCTGCCATTTCGTTATAGGAAGTCCCAGCCGGGAACACAGAAAGGATATGGAGAAAATTATTATTCTGCCCCTACAGTTTCGGTGACCCAGATGGGATCTCTGGGACACCCTGCCTGCTCTACAATTGGGATCCCTGGAAAAGTGACAGAATCTGGCAACAGGTAAGAATGTGGTGTCGGCCGGGTGTGGTGGCTCACACCTGTAATCCCAGCCCTTTGGGAGGCCAAGGCAGGTGGATCACTTTAGCCCAGGAGTTTGGGACCAGCCTGGGCAAGATGGCAAGACCCCGTCTCTACTAAAAATACAAAAAATTAGCCAGGCATAGTGACTCACACCTGTAATCCCAGCACTTTGGGAGGACAAGGTAGGTGCGTCACTTGAGCCCAGGAGTTTTAGACCACCCTGGGCAAGATGACAAGACCCTGTCTCTACTAAAAATACAAAAAATTAGCCGGGCGTCGTGGCTCATGCCTGTAATCTCAGCACTTTGGGAGGACAAGGCTGGTGGATCACTTGAGCCCAGGAGTTTGAGATCAGCCTGGCCAACATAGCAAGACCCTGTCTCTACTAAAAATACAAAAAATTTAGCCAGGCATGGTGGTGTTCGCCTGTAGTCCCAGCTACTCAGGAGGCTGAGGCAGGAGGATCACTTGAGCCCAGAAAATCGAGGATGCAGTGAGCCGTGATTACGCCACTGCACTCCAGCCTGGGCAATGAGCATGAGACCCTGTCTCAAAAAAATAAAAAAATAGGCCAGGCGTGGTGGCTCATGCCTGTAATCCCAGCACTTTGGGAGGCCGAGGTGGGCGGATCACGAGGTCAGGAGATCGAGACCATCCTGGCTAACACGGTGAAACCCCATCCCTACTAAAAATAAAAAAAAATTAGCCTGGTGTGGTGGCGGGTGCCTGTAGTCCCAGCTACTCAGGAGGCTGAGGCAGGAGAATGGCGTGAACCCAGGAGGCGGAGCTTGCAGTGAGCCAAGATTGCGCCGTTGTACTCCAGCCTGGGCCACAGAGTGAGACTCTGTCTCAAAATAAATAAATAAATAAATAAATAAATAAATAAATAAAAGAATGTGGTAGTTAGCTCTCCTGGATCTGTGTGATGTCAGTCAGGGGAGGAAGGTACAAGTTTCTCTTTTGTGCCTTCTATTTCTTTTCTTTTCTTTTTTTTAAATAAAGTGGTCATCTTTTATTTATTTACTTTTTATTATTATACTTTAAGTTTTAGGGTACATGTGCACATTGTGCAGGTTAGTTACATACGTATACATGTGCCATGCTGGTGCGCTGCACCCACTAACTCGTCATCTAGCATTAGGTATATCTCCCAATGCTATCCCTCCCCCCTCCCACCTTCTATTTCAAATTCACATTAGCAGGAGAAATCATTTGTAAGAATTAATTTTTTTGGACAGTGACTCTGGTGAAATGTGGTTTGGGGTAACCATTGGTTATTGATCCTTTCACTCCCAGGGACAGCTATTGTTTTCCTGTTTGTCTCCTTTTGTGTCCTAAAAACGTAGCGTGACTATCCGCCTGCTGAGGCGCCCAGATTATCCAGGCTGCCTGTGAAGGCAACCAACTGCCAGGTAAGGGACACCCCAGAATACGGCCAGCCAACCACCAGGTCAGGGACACCCCGGAATATAACCAGACAGAAAGAGAAGTGTGGGCTGCATCCCATCTGTGACCAGTGTCTGTCAACCTACAATCATCAAAACGGTCAGAATCTAGTTCAAAGAGAGGTCATCAGCACAAAGTTGAGGACTGCAGCCCGGGACACACTTCCAAGTTGCCTTGGGGACTGCTCCAGACAACAAAAGAGAGGCTCAAGTTTTTAAAGGAAAAAATAACAAATCAGGAGAAGGAGAATTACAAAAGTTGTTTGTCAGGAATTCACATTGGTTTACAGAAATAACCTCGGTTATTTTTATGAATATCATTGGTGATTGGCTGTGCATTCTTGAACTACAGGGTGTATGGCATTTTATGGCTACTTGGTGACAGTTAATCTAGAGCCCCCATAGTGAGTGGCTGCTAGAGGTAATTATTTCACTCAAGGGGGAGAGGGACATGACTGGTGTTACATTTTAAATGCCTTTCTGGGTCTCATAATTTAAAGGGGCTTGCATTCCTCAAATGAAATATATTTCTTGGAAGAGGAGGTGAATAGGGTCTCACTGTCACCCAGGCTGGAGTGCAGTTGCGTGATCATGGCTCACTGCAGCCTCAACCTCCTCAGGCTTAAGCAATCCTCCCATCTCAGCCTCCTGAGTAACTGGGACTACAGGTGTACACCAGCACATCCAGCTAATATTTGTATTTTTTTGTAGAGGCGGGGTCTCACCATGTTGCCCAGGCTGGTCTCAAACCCCTGAGCTCAAATGATCCACCTGCCCCAGCCTCCCAAAGTGCTGGGATTACAGATGTAGGCCATAACAGCTAGCCAGATGAAATGATTTTTCTTTTTCTCATATCCTACCAACCACTGCCAGCTCTTGGGGTGTTTTCTAAGACTTTCTTCCCTTGGCTGTCTATGGGAGTGGCTCCCATAGTCTATGGAAAGGGCTGTATCTTTGCACCCTGTTTGGAGAGGCATCTCATTTCTGTGGCTAAGCCATAAAAGGCTCATTGGTTTTAAGTCCTAAGAGGTTTATGGCTTTGGTCTTCAGTCATTTGCTAAGTATACATTTTCTGTAAAAGAAAAAGGAAAAAAACTATTCAAATAGGAGTTCAATATTGCCAAGAATACTTAGTGTTTGTCCCAGGAGAATTTGATAATAAGATATTTGAAAGGATTTTTTTTTTTTTTTTTTGAGACAGAGTCTTGCTCTGTCACCCAGGCTGGAGTGCAGTGGTGCATCTCGGCTCACTGCAACCTCTGCCTCCCAGAGTCAAGCGATTCCCCTGCCTCAGCCTCCCAAGTAGCTGGGATTACAGACACGTGCCACCATGCTAGGCTAATTTTTGTATTTTAAGTAGGGTTTAAAACGGAGTTTCACCATGTTGGTCAGGCTGGTCTCAAACTCCTGACCTCCTGATCCGCCCGCCTCAGCCTCCCAAAGTGCTGGGATTATAGGCATGAGCCACTGCGCCCGGCCTTGAAAGGCTCTTTTTTAAAGGAGCTCTATGGTCAGAAGTTGGCCTGACTAGAAGCCAATATTCAGACCCTAGTAGGAGTTACTGTTTTAAGTCCTCTCTGTTCTGTCAAGCTGATCCTGCAGCTCCCGTGGGAATGTCTCCATCGCCTGAAACTCCCTTCCTGAAGCCCCACTGTCTATGTGCTCAACCAACTCTGTCACTTCCCTATGGTTGGCACAGTTTTTCTGAGGATAATATGGGACTTTACTGGCTTCTTTGGGGAACTTGAGATCTCCCGACTCTGGCTCCTCTACAACCTCTTCCTTCCCGTTGCTCCTGTTTCTCCTTCCTTCTCTCATCTTCTCTCCACTTCTCTCTCTCTCTTTTCTCTCTCTTTTTTTTGTTTTTTTTTTTTTGAGACGGAGTCTTACTCTGTTGCCCAGGCTGGAGTGCAGTGGCACAATCTCAGCTCACTGCAACCTCCGCCTCTGGGGTTCAAGCAATTCTCCTGCCTCAGCCTCCCGAGTAGCTGAAATTACAGACTTCTGCCACTATGCCTGGCTAATTTTTTGTATTTTCGAAGAGACAGGGTTTCACCATGTTGTTCAGGCTGGTCTTGAGCTCCTAAGCTCGGGCAATCCACCCACCTTGGCCTCCCAAAGCACTAAGATTACAGGTGTGAGCCACTGAGCCCGGCCAATTAAACTCTTACTTTATTGCAATGCCATGCTCTTCATTTGTGCAGCAGGCAGGAAGAACCTGTCAGGCAGTTATAAAAATAGGATAAAAGTATATAAATGAGCTTTTAACAATGATTATGGTTTATCACATGTCTACTAAAAATGGTTTCCCAAATCTCTTTGGTAACCTATACTCAGGGTTTTGCTAAGTTAAGTTAAATTAAATGATAAATATTTACTGCATACCTAGATATTTTCCAAATATAATAAAACATGGAAGCATTAATTGCTGAATATATGTCTGTCTACTCTTGGCTTCATAGTACAAGAGACTCCAGATGTTTGAGTGTGTTAGTAAACATATCCCATGCCACATTGAAAAACTGTGCTACAGGCTGGGCACAGTAGCTCATGCCTGTAATCCCAGCACTTTGGGAGGCCAAGGGGAGCAGATCACCTGAGGTCGGGAGTTTGAGACCAGCCTGACCAACCTGGAGAAACCCTGTCTCTACTAAAAATACAAAGTTAGTCAGACATGGTGGTGCATGCCTTTAATTCCAGCTACTCAGGAGGCTGAGGCAGGAGAATCGCTTGAACCCGAGAGGCAGAGGTTGTGGTGAACCGAGATAGCGCCATTGCATTCCAGCCTGGGCAAGGAGAGTGAAACTCCATCTCGGAAAAAAAAAAGAAAGAAAGAAAGAAAGAAAGAAAGAAAGAAAGAAAGAAAGAAAGAAAGACTGCATGACAAAATATATGTTTCTAAAAATTATAAAATGGTATATTCATAGATTTGCCTGTCTACAGAATGCTAGTGTGACAGTTCATGATTGCTTAATTTCTAGTGAAAACTAGAAATTTCTTAATGATTGCTTAGTTTCTAGTGAAAACCAGAAAGTGTAAAGAACAAAACTTGTATGCAAGGAAAATAGGATACAGGATTTCTGTAAGATAAGGTATGAAGCAGCTGGGCACGGTGGCTCAAGTCTGTAATTCCAGCACTTTGGGAGGCCGAGGCGGGCGGATCACCAGGTCAGGAGATCTAGACCATCCTGGCCAACATGGTGAAACCCCGTCTCTACTAAAAATACAAAAAATTAGCCGGGCATGGTGGTGGGCGCCTGTAGTCCCAGCTACTCGGGAGGCTGAGGCAGGAGAATGGCGTGAACCCAGGAGGCGGAGGTTGCAGTGAACAGAGATCGCGCCACTGCACTCCATCCAGCCTGGGCGACAGAGTGAGACTCCGTCTCAAAAAAAAAAAAAGAAAGAAAGACAAAAACTGAATGGAGCTAGGCATGGTGGCACATGCCTGTAGTCCCAGCTACTCAAGAGGCCAAGGCAAGAGTATTGCTTGAGCCCAGGAGTTCAAGACCAGCTGGGGCAACATAGCAAGACTGTCTCAAAACAAAAATAAAACAGAAAAAACCCTGAATAGATTTAGAAAGTTAGAGAGAGAGAATCTTGTGTGATTAAGTTGGCTAAAATTGAATCAATTTATTATAAGGATCTCAAAAATGAGCCTTAATATCAAAAGTACAATCCAAAACTAGAGTTTCATCTTCTTTCTTAAAATTACAAAGTTTTATTGGAGTATTGGACTTCTCTTGATAAAATACTATGGAAGGTTTTTCTTTACCATCTATGTAATCTGTGTAGGAAATCTAGAATTTGCTGAGGTGGAAAAAAATCTGCGTCTTATCAGAATAATTTCCTGTGTTTCATGTTGTCTTTTTCAGGTGTTTGATTACTTAAGAAGACTCAGTCTTCTCTGTTAAAAGAGCTAAGCTAAAAAAAAAAAAAAAGAAAACTGTATACCTTTCTGTAATTACCTCTGAAATCTTCCAGCGCTTTGGTTAAATGGATAACTGAGTAATGTTTTACAGTGATCTGTGATCCTGTTTAATCAAAAAATTTAGTCTTTTGACTTTTAAAAAAAAAATTGTCCTTTAAAAATTTTTTTTTAGAGATAAGGTCTCCTCCTATGCTGCCCAGGCTGATGTCGAACTCCTGGGCTCAAGTGATCCTCCTGCCTTGGCCTCCCAAAGTGCTGGGATTATAGGCATGAGCTACTGAGCCCAGCCGTCTTTTGGCATTTTTGACAACTTTGAAAAATCAAACTCTACATGAAGTGTTTTTGACCTTGAGCTAACTTTGGAATTTTCCTGAAGGCCCCTAAAAAGTCACAAAGGACTTGTCTTTCTTCTTTTTTATTTATTATTAATTTTTTTTTTTGAGATGGAGTCTCGCTCTGTTGCCAGGCTGGAGTGCAGTGGCGTGATCTTGGCTCACTGTAACCTCCACCTCCGGGTTCAAGAGATTCTCCTGCCTCAGCCTCCCAAGTAGCTGGGACTACAGGCACGTGCCACCACACCCAGCTAATTTTTGTATTTTTAGTAGAGATGGGGTTTCACCATGTTGGCCAAGATGGTCTCAATTGGTTGACCTCGTGATCCGCCTGCCTCGGCCTCCCAAAGTGCTGGGATTATAGGCATAAGCCACTGCACCCGGCCTTGTCTTTCTTCTTATAAAAACAAACTTGTTAAATTAATTTGGTATGTTAAATTACATGGGAAGCATTGTTAAAAAAGAAGTGATGCTAAAGCTTCTTTATGTCATATTTGTATGTATTTATGTGTTCCAGAAATTGCATGAAGTTATAATGTTGTCAGTTATAATTCTAGTTATTATCTTAAAATGTATGTGACAGAAGTAACTGAATTTTTTTCTCAATTGTATTACAATTAATTCTCATCCTTTAACCATGGCCATTTGAAGTCTTTTGTCATCCACAGACAGTTAATTGTTTTATTTTGATGCATTCCTAAAAGCTTTTGCAAACAACTATAATATGAACCACCATGCTTATGTGGTTTCTTTGCATGGCTGCTGTGCTGATGAGTAAGAAAAGTCATTTCCTGGTAGGCCCAGGAACCTCAAGAAAGTGCATTTGTATTTAAGGAGATTCATGGAGAAAATGGACAAGTACACATTCCTGATGACTTTAAGATCATACCGTTCAACTTCCAGAACACTAATAGAAAAACTGACTCATTCATGAAATTGCTAACCAAAGATCAAGCAGAACAAGAATTAATTACATCAGACTAGATGACCCAATGAAGATGATTTAAATTATTTTTAATTATTATTATTTTTTTTGAGATGCAGTTTTGCTCTTGTTGCCCAGGTTGGAGTGCAATGGCACAATCTTGGCTCACTGCCACCTCCGCCTCTTGGGTTCAAGTGATTCTCCTGCCTCAGCCACCTGAGTAGCTTGGATTACAGGCGCATGCCACCACCCACAGCTATTTTTTTTTTTTTTTTTGTATTTTTGGTAGAGACGGGGTTTCACTATGTTGGCCAGGCTGGTCTCAAACTTCTCACCTCAGGCTATCCACCTGCCTCAGCCTCCCAAACTGCTGGGATTACAGGCATGAGCCACCACGCCCGACTGATGATTACAATTCTTATGACTTCTTGTTTTAGGACATTTCTGGGTCTTTAATGGCTTTTCTCTTTTTTTCTTAAGCTAACTAAAATTTACAGCAATCAGGTAAATTATACCTTCGTAAACAGAATTGAAACATTTATCCTTTTTTCTCTACCTGATCCCTGTAGAATTCAGAAACTCTTACTGGCTATTCTTATTTTCATGACTACTCATGACTATATAGTTATTTTCTTTTTCTTTTTTTTTTTTTTTGAGATGGAGTTTCACTCTTGTCACCCAGGCTGGAGTGCAATGGTGCAATCTCGGCTCACTGCAACCTCCACCTCCCGGGTTCAAGCGATTCTCCTGCCTCAGCCTCCCAAATACCTGGGATTACAGGTGCCCGCCACCACTCCTGGCTAATTTTTTTGTATTTTTAGTAGAGATGGGGTTTCACTCTGTTGGCCAGGCTGGTCTTGAACTCATGACCTCGTGATCCACCCGCCTCGGCCTCCCAAAGTGCTGGGATTACAGGTGTGAGCCACCATGCTTGGCACTATATAGTTATTTTCATAAATTCAGTAAGAATCTAGTCTCCTTATAACAGGGACACAATTGAAAACCTTGATTATATTGCTAAGACGTTGACTGGAAGGAATATCAAATATGAAAATGAACATATAATCCGATATGATCAGACAGTTTTAAGGAACTAAGGTTGACTTTATGGAGCCAAAAAGCCAACCTCGTACTTTGCTTATGTGGTTTCTTTATGTGGTTGCCTTACAGATGAGTAAGAAAGGTCACTTCCTGGCAGACCTCAGGTATATTGGGGACATCAAGAAAAGAATAATTCATCAAAGTCTATAGATATTGCAGGCAAAGTTGAAACAAGCCAGACAAGTTCTCTTTGTATTCTTGAGAGACTTGGAAAGTCTAACCTGAGATTCCTTATTAAAAGTTCCAGCAAAACAGACTTAAAAAGAGCCTATATGATTTTTTTTAAATTAAAAAGTAAACTTTAATGTCGAAAATGCGAACTTGGGGAAGACAGAAAAGATCACAAACAAGGCTGTCACGTCACAGTTGGAAGGTTGCATAGCGGCCAGGCAGAGGCACTCCTCACTTCCCAGATGGGGCGACAGCTGGGCAGTGGCACTCCTCACTTCCCAGATGGGGTGGCCGGGCAGAGGTGCTCCTCACTTCCCAGACGGTGGGGGGGCTGGGCAGCGGCACTCTTCACTTGCCAGACAGGGCGGCAGCTGGGCAGACGCGCTCCTCACATCCCAGACGGGGCGGAGGCCAGGCAGAGGCACTCCTCACTTGCCAGACGGTGGGCAGCCGGGCAGAGATGCTCCTCACTTCCCAGACAGGGCGGCAGCTGGGCAGAGGCGCTCCTCACTTCCCAGACAGTGGGCAGCCGGGCAGAGGTGCTCCTCACTTCCCAGACAGGGCAGAAGTCGGGCAGAGGTGCTCCTCACTTCCCAGACAGGGCAGAAGCCGGGGAGAGGCGCTCCTCACTTCCCAGACAGTGGGCAGCCGGGCAGAGGCACTCCTCACTTCCCAGACTGTGGGCAGCTGGGCAGAGGCGCTCCTCACTTCCCAGACAGTTGGCGGCCGGGCAGAGGGGCTCCTCACTTCCCAGATGGTTGGCAGCTGGGCAGAGGCACTCCTCACATCCCAGATGGTGGGCAGCTGGGCAGAGGTGCTCCTCACTTCCCAGACGGTGGGCGGCCAGGCAGAGGCACTCCTCACTTCCCAGACAGTTGGCAGCCGGGCAGAGGTGATCCTCACTTCCCAGACGGGGCAGCGGCTGGGCAGAGGTGCTCCTCACTTCCCAGATGGGGCAGTGGCCAAGAGCCTATATGATTAATCACTACTCTTGTTGCACTTAATCAGGGCAAGTATAAAGAGACTAGACTTATTTTGCAAATTAGTCTTTACTGTGACTATCTTTGGTAGAAATGGAGGTGACAGAGAGAAATATTATGTTTTAGTAAAAAAACTATCATGCACCTGTAAAAAGTAAAGTAGAGGTTCCTCTTCAAAGACTTTCCTCCCCGTCTGATTAGGAACAAATAGTAACTTCTCTTAGAAGCAAAATTTATTCAAAGACCTGTGCTAACATTCTTAAATATCTGCTAGCCGTAATAAAGAAATCAATGTACTTTATGTTGTTAGCTCCCACAATTTAGCCTAAATATTTGCCCTGGCATGCTTATACTGGTCCAAGAAAGCATTAGGTCATAGCCTGTTCTTCTTCCTTATTTGAAGGTGTTTTTACCTTTCTCAGCATTCCACGTTACCTCCTCCTTCCTTTGTTCTCCTCTGCCTTTGCCTCTTTTAAAAAGTTCTGAGTTGCTAGAATACAGAATGTGAGGTCCTGTTGCAGCCAGTAGGGTGGATGCGTCAGGTTATAAATGACCCTGACTCCTTTGTTCGGTGTACTCTCATGGCAAAACTGCTGGCGAGTGTACCCTTTCTGCAGGAAGTATACAAATGGCCTTGCTGAGTAAATTAAATTTATGTTCAAGTGCTATTTCTTTACAGCACCAGGAAACAAGCATTTCAAACACACCTGTGACTAGATTCTAGTTCTGTTCATTGTCTTTGAAGTTTTGTTATTTACCTGCAAACTGGACTGGATCCCCAATCCTAGTTTCCTCCAATATCTGGTTATGACTCTCCAAACTAACATTTGGAGAGTCCAATTTTTTTCCAACCCTTCTGACTTGGAATCACTAAGAACAAACTGCTCTTTTCATGAAGCTGCAAAAACTGAAGCTGCTTGACTTGATATTAACTTCAGAGTGTCGATGAAGAGTCAGACTCTTTGATTGATGATCCAATCAAACATTTGATTGATGTCAAATGTATTCATCATCAATCAAATACATTTGAGAAATACATTGGTTTGGTCCAGAAAGACAAGACAACTCAAAGCAGGGGCTTTCAGGCTATAGGTAAATTGAAACATTTTCTGGTTGAAAATTGGTTGAATTTGTCTAAGACCTGCGATAATAGAAAGGAAATGTTCAGGTTAAGATAAAAGATTGTGGAGACCAAGGTTCTTTTGAAGTCTTATAGTGGCTGCCCTTAGAGACAATAGATGATAAATTTTCCTATTCAGATCTTTAAAAGGTGCTAGACTCTTCGTTAATCTCTTCAGGATTGGAAGGGCCTGGAAGAAAAAGATCTAGCTTTGTTAATAGAGATTCTTTACAGATACAAATTTTCCCCCACAAAGGACAGCTTTGCAGGGCCATTTCAAAATATGGCAAAGAAACATGTTTTGGGTTAAAATACTTTAACTTTCTTCTTTGTCATGTTAGGCTAGAGTCAGATTGGAAAGTACGTCACAATACATAGGGTTAAATAAAACCCATCTGATGAGAATTTATGGTTTGTAGAGGAATGACCCCTTTGTACTTTTTAAGGTATGATGATTCATTTGGAATTTCCTTTTGTATGAGGAATGAGGAAGAGATTCAGCACTATTTCTTTTCCCCAGTGGGCTAGCTTATTATTCCAGACATTTATTTAAAAATCTATCTTGGCTGGGTGCAGTGGCTCACGCCTGTAATCCCAGCACATTTGGAGGCCAGCGCAGGAGGATTGCTTGAGCTCAGGAGTTCAAGACCAGCCTCATCAACCTAGTGAGACTTGGTCTTTACCAAAAATTTAAAAAATTAGCTGGGTGTGGTGGCACGCACCTGTAGTCCCAGCTATTAGTGAGGTGGTGTTGCTCATCTGGGGTAATGCCTGAGGTTCATTGCCTCACACCAAGGAAAAAGAGGATGCAGACACACGCAGGAGTGAGTTTAAGAGCAGAGGTTTAATAGGCAAAAGAAAGAGAATAGCTGGCTCTCCTACACAGAGAGAGGGACTCCTGAGTGGGTCATCCGGTTCTGTGGTGGAATGCATGGGTTTTATAGAGGAGCTTGAGGAGGCAGTGTCTGATTTACATAGGGCACAAGACCTTGGTTGGACCAGGTGTGCCGTTTGCATAGTGCGAAGAAGCTGGCCATCCCACCCTAATCTTTTATTATGCAGATGGGGTCTCTACCTGGCCAGTGCCATGTCACCTGCTCTTTTACTGCATATGTGGGGACAAAGAAAAGGGAAGATGGAGCCTCCATGTTGAACATGCCTGGCCTCCAGGTAGCCTTTTCCTATTGGCGCAGCAGCCAGCATTCACTTATGAGAGCTTCCAGCTTGCTTATCTATGTCTGCAGCTTGATTTTACAGGCTCTCAGTCTGCCTTATGCCCCTTGGATGAATTCTTTCCTCTGAAGAGGCAAGAAATGAAGTTGCTGCAGACCTGTATGGATTTGTCACTGCTAACAATCTCTCCATTTGTTACTTTTCTTTTCTTTCTTTTTTTTTTTTTTTTGAGATGGAGTCTTGCTCTATTGCCTAGGCTGGAGTGCAGTGACACAATCTCAGCTCACGGCAACCTCTGCCCCAGGTTCAAGCGATTCTCCTGTCTCACCCTCCCTAGTAGCTGGGATTACAGGTGTCTGCCACCATGCCCGGCTAATTTTTGTATTTTTAGTAGATGTAGAAAGTAAAAAGTTTCCTCTTCAAAGTTTTCCTTCTTGTTAAAGAATAAATCATAAGTGTTAGGAAAAATAGTTTCTTTTAAAGACTAACTTTCTTCAAGCCTCCTTGCTTTGTGCTAATAACTCTTTGTTAAACCCTATCCTATGTAACTGTTGGACATGCTCACAGGCACGTTCCAGCTCACAGCCTATCCCCCTTCCTTATATGGAAATGTTATTGCTTCCTTAAACCTTCCGTAAGCAACTTCTTTGTTCTTCCCTGCACTAACCTATTGAGGAAAGTTTTAGGCTATTAGCAAATCGGGTATCAGTTTAAGATTGTGAGGTCCTGCTTCAGCCAATGGATGCAGAATACAGTAGTAGAGACGACCCAAATGCTTAAGGGATAACTATGTCTGCTTTTCCTTTGTTCAAGTGTGCTCTTGCCATTGTTCCATCTGTGAGTGAGCACCCTTTCTGCAGAAAGTAAAGATGGCCTTGCTGAGAGATCTTTTGTCTCTGTGGTTTCTTTTCTTCATGGCACCGATGATCTATTTCTAAAAGTTTTGGTATTTCTAGCAGTAGAGGTGGGGTTTCACCATGTTGGCCAGGCTGGTCTCGAGCTCCTGACCTCAAGTGATCTGCCCACCTTGGCCTCCCAAAGTGCTGGGCAAAGTGCTGGGATTACAGGTGTGAGCTACTGCGCACAGCCCTCCATTTGTTTCTCTAGGAACTATTTTAATTACTATAACTTCATAATATGTTTTTTTGTTTGTTTGCGAGACAGGGTCTCACTCTGTTGCCCAGGCTGGAGTACAGTGGTGTGATCATAGCTCACTGCAGCCTTGATCCTCCAGGTTCTAGCAATCCTTCTGCCTCAGCCTCCTGAATAGCTGGAATTACAGACACACACCACTGAAACCACCTTTACAAAAAGTATATCAGTGGGAAAATGATGGCAGTGGGAAAGATCTGATCTTGCCAAGCCCCATCACCACCGTTCCCTGCCCCCACCTCCTCACCCCTCCCGGCCCTGTCTTTGGCCTTCTGGCTGCCCTTAATTATTCCTGGGCTTAGGCCAAGATAACTTTGGGAGACATTTAGTTTATAGTTTAAACGATAGTAGCCCTTCCCCAAACTCAACTGCCTTTATAATCCTAATGAGGGAGCACCAGGCTAGGAGAATAGAAGATCCTGAATTCTGCTAGGGTGTAGATGTAAATGATTGGCAGCCATTATTCTGAAGGTCACAAAATATGCAACTTCCCCCAATTACCCCTGCAGATAACATCACTAACATAGAACCAATGATTGGCCTTTTGAGATGTCTTTTCAGGTTTTTTTGTATGTGTGATACCGATGGCTCCACCTGGATCCACCAACTGCTCCCGTGGCCCCACCCAGAAGTGACTCAGTGCCCAGGAGGACTATTTCCCACACCCCTGTGATTGCATTACCAACCAACCAGCAGCAAGCAATCATTACCTAGTCACCCCAACCCCTTTCCCCAAACTACCTTTGAAAAACCCTAGCCCCCAAATGCCCTAGGAGACTTATTTGAGTAATAAAAACAAACAAACAAACAAACAAACGAACAAACAAAAACCTCCAGTTTTTCATTCGGCCAGCTCTATGTGAATTAAACTCTTTCTCCACTGCAATTCCCCTGCCTTGATAAATCGGCTGTATCTGGGCAGTGGATAAGAATTCACTGGGCAGTTACACCACCACACCCAGCTGAATTTTTTTTTTTTATTTTTAGTGAAGACGAGGTTTCACTGTGTTGCTCAAGCTGGTCTCGAACTCCTGAGCTCAAGTGATCCTCCTACCTCCACCTCCCAAAGTGCCAGGATGACAGGTGTGAGCTACCGTGCCCGTCCCATAATGTCTTAACATCTGGAGAATAATACATGTTTTCTTTAATCCTCAAAATAATTCAGTGAGTAAAATCCTTCTTCCATGATTGCAAATGAGGAAATGGAACAGTGGTGAAGCAACTTGTCCCTGGCCACAGGGACGTTAAGTGCAACCCTGAGATCTGCACTAGCCTCTGCATTTCTCTCCAGGGCCTTTTTGAATGCATGGCCTTTTAGTAGAGCTTTGTAGGTTCTCATGTCATCCTAAGACTCAGAAAGTCCATCAGGTTTCCCCTGGTAGAATCAAAAGTCTTGTAATTTATTGGTCTTGTTAGTCTTAGTCCCAGTTAATAAAAAAATCATATATATATATATGTATACACACACACACACACACACACACACACATACATGCATATATAAATTATAGGGATATTTTGTCTTTTTTTTTGAAACAGGGGCCTGCTCTGTCGCCCAGGCTGGAGTGCAGTGGCACAAACACAGCGGACTGCAGCCTTGACCTCCCAGGCTCATGCAACCCTCCCACCTCGGCCTCTCGAGAAACTGGGACCACAGGCACGTGCCATCATACCTGGCCAATTTTTCAATTTTTTTGTAGAGATGGGGTCCCCTGTATTGCTCAGGCTGGTCTCAAACTCCTGGGCTCAAGTGATCCTCCTGTCTTGGTTTCCCAAAGTGCTGGGATTGCAGGTGTGAGCTACTGCACCCGGCCCAATAAAAAAATCTTGTTCTGTGAAAGAAATGTTTAATAAAAGTTGTATTGTCAAATTTTTATAAAGTGAATCCCTTTTCAAATGAACCAGTGTAAAAGAATGCTTGAAAGAACTTCCAGTGAAGCAGAGTCCTTTTGCAATTGTAAAATTTGCACCTTTGTTTATCTGTTTTGTGATGCAAATTTGGAGGGGATATTTTTTTTTTTTTTTTTTTTGGTAGAGCCTCTGTTGCCAGGCTGGAGTACAGTGGCACGATCTCAGCTCACTGTAACCTCTGCCTCCTGGGTTCAATTGATTTCTGCTTCAGCCTCCCAAATGGCTGGGACTACAGGTGCCTGTCACCACACCTGGCCACTTTTTGTATTCTCGGTAGAGACAGGGTTTCACCATGTTGGCCAGGCTGGCCTCGAACTCCTGACCTCATGATCCGCCTGCCTTGGCCTCCCAAAGTGCTGGGATTACAGACATGAGCCACTGCAGCCGGCTATTTGGGTCTCTTAAAAAAAGGCATACCCACCCAATTAAAGTCAAATTGCATTATGGAAAATGTTTGTGAAAATCAAAGCTCTCTGTAAAAAGAGCAGTAACATTGGGCTCTAAGGTAAAGATCAATGCTTCCTGGAAAACATCTACCTTTCTACATCACCAGCAATTGATATGCACTGTACAGCTGCTTGGCAAAAATGGCCAGAACAACAAATGGTAGTATCAATACTCTAAGACAGGGGTCTCCAAACCAAGAGCCGAAGACAGGTCCCGGTCTGTGGCCTGTTAGGAATCAGGCTGTACACCAGGAGGTGAGTGGTGGGCAAGCGAGCATTACCACCTATATTAGTCCGTTTTCACACTGCTGTAAAGTGTGAGATATACCTGAGACAGTAATTTATAAATGAAGGAGGTTTAATTGATTCACAGTTCCACATAGCTGGGGAGGCCTCGGGAAACTTACTGGTGGAAGGAGAAGAAGACACTTTCTTTTTTTTTCTTTTTCCGAGACGGAGTCTCGCTCTGTGGCCCAGGCTGGAGTGTGGCGGTGAGATCTCAGCTCACTACAACCTCCGCCTCCCAGGTTCAAGCAATTCTTCTGCCTCAGCCTCCTGAGTAGCTGGGATTAGAGGCGCCCACTACTGTGCCCAGCTAATTTTTGTATTTTTAGTAGAGACAGGGTTTCACCACGTTGGCCAGGCTGGTCCTGAGCTCCTGACCTTGTGATCCACCCGCCTTAGCCTCCCAAAGTGCTGAGATTATAGGTGTGAGCCACTGCACCCAGCGCAGGCACTTTCTTCACAAGGCAGCAGGAAAGATAGAGAAAAGCCCAGAGGAAATTGTCACTTATAAAACAATCAGATCTCACGAGAACTCCCTCACTATCATGGGAACAGCATGAGGAAACTGCCCCCATGATCCAATCACCTCCCACCAGGTCTCTCCCTCAACACCTGAGGATTACAATTCAAGATGAGATTTGGGTGGGTACACAAAGCCTAACCATATCATTCTGCTCCGGCCCCTCCCAAATCTCATGGCCCTTTCACCTTTCAAAACCAATCATGTCTTCCCTCAGAGTCTTAACTCATTCCAGTATTAACCCAAAAGTTTCAGTCCAAAGTCTCATCTGAGATTAGGCAAGTCCCTTCTGCCTATGAGCCAGTAAAGTCAAAAGCAAGTTAGTTACTTCCTAGATACAATGAGGTACAGGCATTGGGCAAATGTTCCCATTCCAAATAGGAGAAATTGGCCAAAACCAAGGGGCCACTGGTCCTATGCAAGTCCGAAATCCAGTAGGGCAGTCATTAAATCTTAAAGCTCCAAAATAATCTTCTTTGACTCCATGTCTCACATCCAAAACATGCTGATGCATGGCCTTGGGCAGCTCCACCCCTGTGGCTTTGCAGGGTACAGCCCACCCCCTCCGACTGCCAGCTGCTTTCACAAGCAGGCATTGAGTGTTTGTGGCGTTGTCTGTGGCTTTTGCAGACACACGATGCAAGCTGTCAGTGGATCTACCATTTTGGGGTCTGAAGGATGGTGGCCGTCTTCTCATAGCTTCACTAGGCTGCCTGAGCTCCGCCTCCTGTCAGATCAGTGGCGGCCTCAGATTCTCCTAGGAGCAGGAACCCTGTTGTGAACTACGCATGTGAGGGATCTAGGTTGTCTGCTCCCTATGATAATCTAACTAATGCCTGATGATCTGAGGTGGAACAATTTTATCCCAAAACCATTCCCCCTCACTCCCACCCCAACCCCAGGTCCGTGGAAAAATTGTCTCCCACGAAACCAGTCCCTGGTGCCGAAAAGTTTAGGGACTGCTGCTATAAGAAACCAGTCCCAACTTCCTTAGAAAACTTGAAATTGCCATGTAGGGATAGTCAAAGGGTAGAAAAGCTGCTTAAGAAGCTGTTTTCTCCTGACCCTTCTCCCTGAGATTCTGCAGTTTTATGCAACAAGATCAAGAAGGTATCCATTGCACATAGATGTTTACTGATATCGTAGAGCTAAGATTTAGTGAGCATCACTTGATGCCTGACTGTGCTAGGGGCCTGCTAAATCTCACTGGATCCTGACATATAAGTTTTATTACACATATCTTTCCCATTTTGATATTTTTAAAGTGTAGAACAATGTATTTTGGGGAGAAGGGAACCAGAGCAATAGAGAAACATATTATAGAAAGTGAAACTCTGACAAAGTCACTCACAGAGATAAACTTTTCTGCAATTTTTTTTTACTTAATACTATATCTTGAAACTATATCTGGACTGGGCACTGTGGCTTACACCTGTAATTCCAACATTTTGGGAGGCCAAGTGGGGTGGATCGCTTGAGCTCAGGAGTTTGAGACCACCCTGGACAACATAGTGAGACCCTGACTCTACAAAAATTAGCCCGGCATGGTGGCATGCCCCTGCAGTCCCAGCTGCTCAGGAGGTTAAGGCGGGAGGATTGCCTGAGCCTGGGAGGTTGACGCTGCAGTGAGCTGTGACTGTGCCACTGCGCTCTAGCCTGGGTGACAGAGCAAGATCCTGTCTCGAAACAAAAAACAAAACAAGCATAAAAGAAAATATCTCTGCATCAGATCTTATTCTTTTTAACAGCAGGATCATATTCCATTGGATTGATGTATCACTTCTTAATTAACCACTTCCCTGTTTATGATTGTTTCCAATTTTGGCTACTGCAAAATGCTGCAATAAACATCCTTTTACGTGTATCTGCAGTAAACATCCTTTTATATGTCAAGAGTTTCAGAGAAGTTCCTGGAGGTGAAATGGCTGCTTCAAAAAGTAAGCAGATATAAATATTGTAATAGTTCTTGCCCAACTGCTTTCCAAAATGTTTATCTTTTCAGTACATTTTCCAGGTAAGGGCTCTCAGGTCTTGTAAACTAAGGGCTGTCTTTCCTTTCTGAGCTTTAGAGTACTTGATTCTATAATGATTACAGAACGATGAAACAATGAGCCCTTCGAGACAGGATTTCACTCTTCCTTTATCTTGCTGTCAAATGCATGCCAAGTGTGTTCAGACAGAACCTGCGTTACTCTGCCTGGCTGTGTGATTCTCCACCGCTCAAAGGCTTCTCCAACACATTTATGTGTGGCTCCCTGGGAGCTGCTGGCAGATGGCCTGGGGCCTGTCAATCAGCCTTTGTGAACACAATCAGTTTGCAGAACTGAGGGACTGAGGTGTCCTGACCCATTTTCTGCTTCCATCACACCAGAAGTTGTAAACTCATGGTGTCATTGGAGACATGGGGGTGAGGTATTCCCAACACGTAAAGAATCATCAAACTAGAATTTCTTTTATTATTATTATTTTTAAAATTTTATTTTTGAGATGGAGTCTTGCTCTGTCGCCAGGTTGGAGTGCAGTGGTGCGATCTCAGCTAACTGCAACCTCCACCTCCTGGGTTCAAGCGATTCCCCTGCCTCAGCCTCCTGAGTAGCTGGGACTGCAGGCACGTGCCACCACGCCTGGCTAATTTTTTTTTTTTTGTATTTTAGTAGAGACAGGGTTTCACCATGTTGACCAGGATGGTCTCAATCTCCTGACCTCGTGATCCTCCTGCCTTGGCCTCCCAAAGTGCTGGGATTACAGGTGTAAACCACCACGCCCGGCCCAAACTAGAATTTCTAAAGAAAGGGCCCAAAAGTCCTTGGAAAGTAAATCATTTGGCAACAACATGCTCTCAGACTAGTCTCTCAAATGCCATAGAAGAGCTTTTTCCATAGGTTATAAGCTAGAGCACAGAGCTAGCACTGAAGTGCAGTTCAGCCTGGTAGGGCACAGGAAATAGCACTTTTGTGTGTGGTCAGTTTGGACATTGGGTCTTTCCAAACCCTGACCCAATTATAGGCGGCAGCCCAATGTAGCTAATCTATTTATAACTAACAATTTCACATATAAAATGAAACTCTAATTGGGAGGCTGAGTCAGAAGGATCACTTAGGCCCAGGAGGTCAAGGCTGCAGTGAGCACCACTGCACTCCAGCCTTGGTGATAGAGCAAGATCCCATCTCTAAAAATTAAAAAAAAAATTCAATTGCTTTTTCAAATTATTATTAATCAGCACAGGAATACCTTAAGGAAGATTAAAAGAAGTAAAAGGAATGTGGCATACTTAAATCAGGTCTGTTTACCCAAAATATAACCAATAGCTCCGTATGTGTCTGTCTGTTAACCGTCTCCACCAATGACACAGTGCTGGGACTGCCCGGGAAGCCCCCTCCCTTATTTTCTAAAGGGGAAACGGAATGGGCTCTGTTCCAAGATCTTCTTCTCCCAAGTAGGATAACTGACTACCCTGTGTCAAGTAAGACTGGAAGACTCTGAAGATTTAAAAATAATTAATCCATTCAAATAAAATTACCTGATCCATGTGACAAACACATGGGCCTGGGTTTCCTCATTTTGGGTGGATGACCTCAAAGCATGGCAAAACTTCCAAATAAAATAAGGAATACATTTTGTGAAACATTTTCATAAATATAATTGAGGGAACCAAAGCTTAGTTTCCAGAAACAGTTATCCCAAGGATAATAGGAACTTGTTTTGCAGTTTGTATAGACAATCGGGCATACAGGCTTGGAGTTAGATTAGAATTCCCTAATGGGGCAGCAGTAGATTAATCCACATCTGCTTAGATGATCCTGCATCATCTGAGTTCAGCCAGTTTCTACCTATATTCTAATTTTTCCAGTATGAACAAAATTCTAGACCATGTGCAATTGCAAAACCTCAAATATTGTGCGACCCAATAAATGAGCTTATCCAAATACATAGACTCTTAAAATGATTAACCCAGAATCCAGAACTGTTTATCCTTATTTTAATGCTCTGAACAACATGACCTTACTCACTACCAGTTACAAACTGGGTTCCTGTGAGTACTGTCCGTCTAAATTAAACTCAATTCTACCATCTGACCAAACTTCAAACCGAAGTGGCTTTATGGAGTGCTATAAGCAGTAGCACCAACAATTTCACGTGAAGTTACACTAGTTATTCTTCTACTGTCCATGATGTCAATTAATAGTTGAGATTATGATTAATCCTAATCAAAACTCAGGGAAGTGGTGGGACATAAAACCTCCAGAGATGTTCTGGGGTTCTGAGAACACAGATCTGTAACCAAGTACCCCAATTTTTCTAAGAAATAGTTTAATTATTTTTTTCTCTTTCTTCTTTTTCCTACTTTTCCCCACTTCCTACTTTAGCTCTTTAGAAATGCAATAATAGTCTATTACCTCCTCTTCATCAGATATTTCTTACAAATTCATCTAACTCTGTGCTTAGACGCTCCAGAGCAGAACGCTCACCCACCAGGAGGCTGCATGGAGAGATAACAGTCAATTTACAATCCAAAGTCCCACTACAAAACTCTCTCCCCCCCTGGAGAGTTTTAGGCCACTTTTACAACCCATTTCTGCCATGAAAATGCCAGTCCAACCGCCCAGTAGGTAAGACACTAAGCTGAACGCTCACCCACCAGGAGGCTGCATGGAGAGATAACAGTCAATTTACAATCCAAAGTCCCACTACAAAACTCTCTCCCCCCCTGGAGAGTTTTAGGCCACTTTTACAACCCATTTCTGCCATGAAAATGCCAGTCCAACCGCCCAGTAGGTAAGACACTAAGCTGGCACGAGGACCACCCCCCACCTGCTCACCTCCTCCCCTGCCTTTTAAAAGTGCCCACTTTCTACTCCGAGAGCAAAGCAGTACCCTTAAGCCAGGAAGCCTATGCTTCTTCCCCTAAGCTGGCTTTGGAATAAAAGCCACTTTATACCAGAACTCGCTCTTGTGAATTGGATTCTGCAAGTAGCAACTGACAGACCCTGCATTTTGGTTATGATCTGGGCCTTCGCTGAGTGGCCTGCTCATTACTACAAAGTCCGGTTCTGCAGCCATCATGTGGAAATCGCACTGGGTGTGGCCAGAGCCAGTGTCCCTCAGCTCCCTGTAGAGCATCAGAAGGGACTGGGGGAGGCTCAGAGCACCAGCAGCGACTTCTCAGCATGGATGAGGGGACACTTGGCAGAGGTGGCCCTGGCTATACAAGCCAGAGGCCGGGGAAGGACTGTAGGCATCAGCCGCAGATGCTGCAGCAAGTGAGGTCAATGACTAGCGACCAGGCCAAATGGAGGACATTGCTGTACAGGGTGGCAGAAGATAGCATGGACCAGTACACTCCCCACTCTCTACAGAACTCAGCTACAATTAATGGGCCAACCACATATATAGAATTCTCATTATACCTTAATTATGGGTTATAGAGACCCTACTTCCTTGATACATCCACTTGACAACATCTACCTTAATATCTCTAATTTCCTTATTATTTTTAGTGTAAAATACTGCTATAAGGTGAGCTCTGCTAATAACAGCATCTAAACCCCACAATATTAGTTCTATTCAAAATCCATTTTTCAATGCTAGGAATCTTTATCCCAACCACAGGGATGATGCTATAATCTGCTTACTGTATTTATTTATTTACTTATGTCTATTTTTAAATATTTATTTATTTATTTTTGAGACGGAGTCTTGCTTTGTCACCCAGGCTGGAGTGCAGTGGTGCAATCTCAGCTCACTGCGACCTCTGCCTTCTGGGTTCAAGCGATTCTCCTGCCTCAGCCTCCTGAGTAGCTGAGATTACAGGTGCGCACCAACATGCCCAGATAAGTTTTGTATTTTTAGTAGAGATGGGGTTTCACCATGTTGGCCAGGCCAGCTTCAAACTCCTGACCTCAAGGTGATCCGCCCGCTTCGGCCTCCCAAAGTGTTGGGATTACAGGTGTGAGCCACCACGCCAGGCCATCTGCTTACTTTAAATAGGTACCCTTTTTCATATTAACTGACCTCTCTCCTCTGATATTAGTTCGACCATCTAACTGAAGCTTGAGTTCCATACTAACCAGTTCTACCCATTCTCTTTGTGTTCTCCTGCCAGCATTAACATGACTTTTACCACTGCTACTTATAAGCAGGTGGGCTGATATGTCCCTATCAATTCCACTCTATTCTACCACAAAGGTTTGAAGCTTTCTATTTTTTCATTTGTTTCCAGTAGGTTTCTAGTTGCTCATTGAAGCATTTTTAGGATGACTGCTTTAAAATCTTTGTCAGATAGTTCTAACATCTCAGCGTTGGCCTCTGTTGATTGTCTTTTTCATTCAGTGTGAGATCTTCCTGGTTCTTGCTGTGATTAGTATTTTTTTAGTGGAAAATTCCTTGTTTATTAAGAATGTCACATTTTGAAACTAGAAGCAGTGAAGTGTACGAGAAGTTTAAAATATAAATTTCAGAAAACTCTTATAGCAGCAAAAAAGCAGAATAAAGAAAGACTTGAAAACACAGACATAGCCTTTTCCTATTACTGTGCCATAATTAACATCAAGTAGCCAACCAGTTTTTCCCCAGAAAATGGTATTACATTCTCTGCCTCCTGGGCCACAGATTTTCAACTGGCCCTTCCTAGGCAAAAAAAAAAAAAAAAAAAAAAAGATTCCAACATATCTAAAGGCATCAACAGTTGGGAATAAACCAGTAGCTTCTTAATTCAACCCTGACAAACAATGGAAACAAAGATTAAAAGCATCTGATTTTTTCTTTTAACATTTGACTATAATGGCAAAAATGATACAGATCATGTAATATCTGTTTTCCTAGCACAGCCAGACAGAAAAGAAGGTTGAATTGGAACAAGAAAAAATTCATTTTGTGGGTGTCCTAAATGTACCACATTTTTTTTTTGAGACGGAGTCTTGCTATGTTGCCCAGGCTGGAGTGCAATTGCGCAATCTCAGCTCACAGCAACCTCTGCTTCCAGGGCTCAAGCGATTCTTCTGCCTCAGCCTCCCAGGTAGCTGGGAGTAAAGGTGCGTGCCACCATGCCTGGCTAATGTTTGTATTTTTAGTAGAGATTGGGTTTCACCATATTGGCCAGGCTGGCCTCGAACTCCTGACCTTGTGATCCACCCACCTCAGCCTCTCAAAGTGCTGGGATTACAGGCATGAGCCACAGTGTCTGGCCCACATTCTGTTTTCAAGGTGTGTGGCAATATAGATTACTTGCTCTTTTTTTTTTTTTTTTTTTTTTTTTGAGACTGAGTCTCGCTCTGTCGCTCAGGCTGGAGTGCAGTGGCACGATCTTGGCTCATTGCAAGCTCTACCTCCCGGGTTCACACCATTCTCCTGCCTCAGCCTCCCAAATAGCTGGGACTACAGGCGTCCACCACCATGCCCGGCTAATGTTTTTGGATTTTTAGTAGAGACAGGGTTTCACCGTGTTAGCCAGCATGGTCTCGATCTCCTGACCTCGTGATCTGCCCGCCTCGGCCTCCCAAAGTGCTGGGATTGCAGGTGTGAGCCACTGTGCCTGGCCCCAATTACTTGCTGTTTCTAAATAAACTTAAGAGACAGGCTTAGAATTAACACTTCTAATAAAGTTGTAACTAACAGGGGAACAAAAAAACCAAAGTGATTCCTCAAAAAAAAAAAAAAAAAACAGCATCTGGCTAACAAATTGCCATCTGGTGTCACATGCTTGATTATGAAAGCATCTTGTGCAACCATCTTTAATTTTTCAAATTTTCTTATGTCTAGAGGCTGTATCATAGTTTATGTACAGAACAAGCAAATTTAAGTATTCTGTTAATGTGCAAATGACTTGGGAATCTAAAAATCAGTTTGTTATAAAGGAAAACAGAAATTCAAAAAGATTTTTCCTGGAAGACATATCATCATTCAGTTTACAATCTTGTATTTATAGTTGTAAAAAATTGCCTTTTACGGCCAGGCACGGTGGCTCATGCCTATAATCCCAACACTTTGGGAGGCTGAGGCAGGTGGATCACCTAAGGTCAGGAGTTCGAGACCAGCCTGGCCAACATGGCAAAACCTCCTTTCTACTACAAATACAAAAATTAGCTGTGGGTGGTGGCTGGTGCCTGTACTCCCAGCTATTTGGGAGGCTGAGGCAGGAGAATCACTTGAACCTGTGAGGCAGAGGTTACAGTGAGCCGAGATCATGCCATTGCACTCCAGCCTCAGCAAGAACAGCAAAACTCCGTCTCAAAAAAAAAAAAAAAAAAAATATATATATATATATATATAAATCGCCTTTTACAAAAATTGGTTGGCTCATTTGAAACCATTCAAAAGAAAGTATTTGTTTTGGAGAAACAAATACACTGTTGTTGGGCCTCAAATTGGTAATTTGTCAATTTTGGATGCTAATTCTTAATACAATATAAAGGAGGTCCAATTTGAAAACACTTTAAATTAGGCTGGGCTGGTGGGGAGAGGTACCCCCCCCTCCGGTGGGATGGGGGCCAAGCAGGTCGGGCCAGGCCACCTGAGGAATGGCAGATGCAGTGGCCCGGAGGATGGCTAAAGGGAGCGAGAAGGAAATGGGAAGGGGGATGAGGGCCATGCTGTTGGGCTTCGAGGATGGTCACCCCAGGCTCACAGGAGAGGCCCCGTAGCTGTGGCTGCTGACATAAAGCCTCCAGCTGAAGGAACTGTGATGAGTGTTTTTTGATTGATCCATGGACATTTGGGGCATTAGACTATGAGTCTCTGGATCTTACTTAAAGCATGTGTTTTAGTTTGCTTCCTCTGATACCACTCTGACAGGGGAGGAGGAGCTACCTCATCACAGCCAGATGGGGGTACAGGTCCAGGTGTAATCACCAGATGGATTCTTCTTGTGTACTGCACAGAAAAAACCAATTCACAGAGACAGCAGTGTTGCAGTAGAGAAAGAGTTTAATTAATTCAAAGCTCGCCAAGCAAAAGGATGGGAGTTTATGACTCAAATAAGTCTCCTGAAGAATTCAGAGGCTAGGGATTTTATGGATAATTTAGCAAGCAGGGGCTAGGGAATGGGTGCTGCTGATTGGTAGGGGATGAAATCACAGGGGTGTGAAAAAGAGCCCTCGTGCTAAGTCAGTCTCTGGGTGGTGGCCACAGGACTGGGTGAGTCATGACCCTTGGGCCCAGGTGGAGTCAGTTGGTCCCAGAATTAAAAAGCCTGAAAAACATCACAAAACACCAATCTTAGGTTCTACAACAAGGATGTTATCTATAGAAGTGATTGGGGAAGTCACAGATCTCACGACCTCTGGCTCCGTGACTCCTAACCAGTAAAGGATTATAGGAAAGCCACCTAAGGAACCATGGCTGATTATCATTTAACTACACCTGCATCTTAGCAAAATTCGGGCCCCTCCCATCATCCTCATCTTGTGGACTTTCATTAGTCTTTCAAAGGCTCTTTCAGTCCCTGAACAAGGAGGGGGTCAGTTTTATGGAGGGGCTATTATCATCCTTGCTTCAAAGTTAAAGTGTAAACTAAATTCCTCCCGTGGCTAGCTTGGCTTACACTCAGGAATGAGTGAGGACAGTCAGCCTGTAAGGCTAGAAGCAAGATGGACCCAGCCAGGCTAGACTTCTCTCACTCTCGTAATTTTTGCAAAGATGATTTCACACGCTCCCCACTCAGCCAATGTTGGTTCTCAAGGGTAGGGACTCATTACTGCTAGGCAGGGACAATGGTTTCCACTAACATTTCTCTGGCTGGCAGGGATCAGAATTCCTAGTTACTGCTCCCCATTTGGTCTCTACTGATACTGAGTTGTGGGGTAGCCTTGTTACCCCTGGTCTTGGTGAAAGTCCTTATTCTTTTTTTTTTTTTTTTTTTTTGAGACAGGGCCTTGCTCTGTTGCCCAGGCTGGATGGAGTGCAGTGGTACCATCTCAGCTAACTGCAACCTTGACCTCCTGGGCTCAAGTGGTCCTCCCACCTCAGCCTCTGGAGTAGCTGGGACTATAGGCATGCACTACCACACCCAGCTAATTTTGTTGATTTTTTGTAGAGAGGGGGTCTTACTCTGTTGCCCAAGATGTTGTTGAACTTCTGGATTCAAGCAATCCTCCTGCCTTGGCCTCCCAAAGTGCTGGGTTACAGGTGTGAGCTACTGCACCTGGCCAGTCCTTATTCTTCACCAGGCTCTTCTGCAACCCCCAGAAGAGAGGAGCAGATCCCCCTCATTGTAGCCTGGGGAGGGAGAGAGTCCCCCACTTGGCCTTTACTGGTAGGGGTGGGTGTCAGTCCAGAATTTTTTCTTCGACATTTGGCAAGGTATAAACTAAAAATAAGATCCTAAGGCCCACATCAACTGAAAGGGTCCCCCTCTTGACCAAGGGAACCCTAGAAAAACCTTAAAAACTGAATTCCCAGGCATTACGGGAAAGGAGGTCAGATATGCTCCATTATACCCCTCCCTTTCAGAGTTTAGATGCAACAACTGATGAGTATTAATGTTAAAATAGAGATCATAAGACTAGGCCGGGCATGGTGGTCATGCCTGGAATCCCAGCACTTTGGGAGGCCAAAGCAGGAGGATCACCTGAGCTCAGGAGTTCAAGACCAGTCTGGCTAACATGATGAAACCCAGTCTCTACTAAAAATACAAAAATTAGCTGGGCATGGTGATGGGCACCTGTAATCCCAGCTACTCGGGAGGCTAAGGCAGGAGGATCGCTTGAACCCGGGAGGCGGAGATTGCAGCAAGCCGAGATTGTACCACTCCACTCCAGCCTGGGCAACAGTGAGACTCCATCTCAAAAAAAACAAACAAACAAAAAAACTGAGACTTCTCTCGTAAAAGAGATAAGATTTGGGGTGTTTTTTTAAAAAACAACTACATTGGCCGGGTGTGGTGGTTCATGCCCATAATCTCAGCACTTTAGGAGGCCGAGGTGGAAGGATTACTTGAACTCAAGAGCTCAAGACCGGCCTGGGCAACATGGTGAGACCTTGTCTCTAATTTAAAAAATATTTTAAATTAAAATTTTGAAATATTTTTAAAAGGCTATGTTAGTTTTTGTATTTGCTCTTGAAATTTTTTTCACTTTGGTTATATGGATAACTAAGTATTGTTTCACAGTGACCTATGATTTCTTTGTGTGTGTGACGGAGTTTCACTCTTTTTGCCCAGGCTGGAGTGCAATGGCACAATCTTAGCTCACCGCAACCTCTGCCTTCTGGGTGCAAGCAATTCTCCTGTCTCAGCCTCCCAAGTAGCTGGGATTACAGGCATGCGTCACCACGCCCAGCTAATTTTTAGTAGAGACAAGGTTTCTCCATGTTGGTCAGGCTGGTCTCAAACTCCAACCTCAGGTGATCCACCTGCCTCGGCCTTCCAAAGTGCAAGGATTACAGACATGAGCCACTGTGCCCAGCCCCTGTGATTTATTTTAATCAAGAGTTTTAAATGTTTTGACAGTTTCGACAACTTTCCCAAATCAAAATCTAAATGAAGTCTTTTTGACCTAGACCTCACTTTGAGATTTTACAGAGAGATATTAAACTAATTAGGCTTATTTGATATGTTAAATTACATAGGAAGCATGACTGAAAAAGAAGTAGCCAGGCACAGTGGCTCACACCTGGAATCCCAGCATTTTGGGAGGTCAAGGTGGGTGGATTGCTTGAGGCCAGGAGTTCAAGACCAGCCTGTGCAACAAGGCAAGACCCCATCTCTAAATATTAAAAAAAAAAAAAAAAAGAGAAGTGATGCTTAATCTTTTAAAAGTTTCCTTTGTATGGATATATGTTATTAATATGAATGTTCCATGACATATCCTTGTATAATGTTATCAGTCATAATTCTAGTTTTTTTGTTTTTTGTTGTAGTTTTTTGAGATGGAGTCTCACTCTGTCACCAGGCTGGAGGGCAGTTGTGTGATCTCAGCTCACTGCAACCTCCGCCCCCCAACCCCCACCCGGTTCAAGCAATTCTCCTGCCTCAACAGGTGCCCGCCACCATGCCTAGCTAATTTTTGTATTTTTAGTGGAGATGGGGTCTAACCATGTTGGCCAGGCTGAGCCAATTGGTTCTTACTGCCCACTGCACAAACAAAATCAACTCACTCAGACCATGGCATTGCAGTAAAGACAGTTTAATTGACATGACGCTGGCCATGCCACGTGGGAGATGAAGTTACTACTCAAATCAATCTCCCCAGAGGCTTGGAGGTTAGGAGGTTTTCAAAGATAGTTTCGTGGGCAGGCCGGTAAAGTAGGGGGAATGCTGATTGATTGGGTTGGAGATGAAATCACAGGAAATCGAAGCTGTCCTCTTATGCTGAGTCAGTTCCTGGGTGGGGCCATCTGGTTGTTAGAAATGCAAAAACTTGAAACGCCATCTCAAAAGGACAATCAGGCCATGTGCGGTGGCTCATGCCTGTAATCTCAGCAATATGGGAGACCAAGGTGGGCAGATCACTTGAGGCCAGGAGTTTGAGACCACCTGGTCAACATAGAGAAACCCTGACTCTAGTAAAAATACAAAAAATTAGCTGGGCGTGGTGGTGTACACCTGTAATCCCAGCTACTTGGGAGGCTGAGGCATGAGAATCACTTGAACCTGGAAAGCAGAGGTTGCTGTGAGCTGAGATTGTGCCACTGCACTCCAGCCTGGGTGACAGAGGGAGACTCTGTCTCAAAAAAAAAAAAAAAAAGAAAGAAAGAAAAGAAAAGAAACAAGAAAAATCCACAGTAAAAAGAGTTAAAAAAATAAAAAAGAAAAAAAGAAAAAAAATTGACATCAAAAGGCCAATGTTAGGTTCTAGAGTAGTGATGTTATCTTCACAAGTAATTGGAGAAGTTGCAAATCTTATGACCTCTGGAACAATGGCAGGTAATTATTTAGAATCTGAGCCATTTTCTTTCTCTTAACTTGGTGGCCTTTCATTCGTTTTATAACAGTTTAATTTTGGGGAAGGACTATTACCATTTAAACTATAAAATAGGCCAGCACAGTTACTCACGCCTGTAATCCCAGCACTTTGGGAGGCCAAGGCGGGCAGATCACCTGAGGTCAGGAGTTCGAGACCAGGCTCGCCAACATGGTGAAATGCCATCTCTATTGAAAGTACAAACATTAGTCAGGCGTGGTGACTAATATTAGTAATATCAGGTACTTGGGAGTCTGAGGCACGAAAATTGCTTGAACTTGGGAGGTGGAGGTTGCAGTGAGCCAAGATTGCACCACTGCACTCCAGCCTGGGTGACAGAGTGAGACTCCGTCTCAAAATATAAAATAAAATAGAATAAAATAAAATAAATAAAGTATAAAATAAATTTCTCCCAAAGTTAGCTTGGTCCATGCCTAGACAGCCAACCCGTGAGGCTACAGACAAATGCAGTTAGACACATCAGATTTATCTTCTTGTCTTAATTTTGCAAAGGTGATTTCATTATTGTCTTAAAATGTTGTGTATCACAGAAATAATCACATTTTCTTGTCAATTACATTATAATGAACTCTCATAAAATCTTTTATCATGACCATTTTAAGAATTTTGTCATCCACAGTTAATTGTTTTATTTTTGTTACAGTGGGAAGCTCGTCAGGCAGGAACAGGGCAGGAGAGGGCCTCATGCCTCACCAGGAAAGTCAGGCGACCATCAGGTGATGGTCATGAAACTGCCTTTGCAAAAGGCACTGAGACAGTGAAAGAGGTCTAACTTAACTGACTCCATCTTGCTTCTAACCTCCAAGCTGTCCTTGTTCATTCCTGGGCGTAGGTTGAACTAACTTTGGGAGAAACTCAGTTTATGGTTTAAAACAAAGATGATAGCAGCCCTTTCCCAAAGCAGACCTCCTTCTTGCCTGGGTACTAGATTGCCTTTGTAGGACTGACATTAGCCACAAGATTAGAAATTATGGTTTAGGGGTCATGCAGCTGGAGGCTACAAGATTCTGACCCTCCCTAAACTGCTCCTAAGATCAGTGCTTGAGATATTTTGCAGACCCTGTACTTGATGGATCAGCTGGCACCACCCAGATCAATAAACTGACTCATCTTATCTTGCAGCCCCCACCTAGGAACTGACTCAGAGCAAGAAGACAGCTTCAACTCCCTGTGATTTCATCCCTGACCAATCAGCTCTCCTGGCTCACTGGCTTCCCCCCACCCACCAAGTTGTCCTTAAAAACTCTGCTTCCGACTGCTGGGAGAGACTGATTTGAGTAATAATAAAACTCTGGTCTCCTGCACAGCCAGCTCTGCATTAATTAGTCTTTATTGCAATTCCCCTGTCTTGATGAATTGGCTCTTTCTAGGAGGCGAGCAAGGTGAACCCCTTGGGTAGTTACAGTCAGGCAGCTGTCACACTGCCTCTCTAAAATAACAACTGGTCCTAGCCACTGCCAGGGAAAGGCAGTCTCCCTATAGATAAAAAAAACCCCTGAAACTGGTGATCAGCATCTTCCTGATAAGATCTCAGGAGTTGGGCAAGTGAGCTCAAGCATGCACATTAAGAGGCAAAATGGCGGAGTTTAACTGGTATATGACCTTCTTGGGGTATTCCACCAGAAAAGGAATGCAAGATGCTGGAAGTAAGCCGACATATAAAGCCCCAAGTCAAAAGGTCAAACCCGGCTGGGCACAGTGGCTCACACCTATAATCCTAGCACTTTGGGAGGCTGAGGCAGGCAGATCACTTGAGGTCAGAAGCTTGAGACCAGCCTGGCCAACTTGGTGAAACCTTGTCTCTACTAAAAATACAAAATTAGCCGTGCTTGGTGGTGTACACCTGTAATCCCCGCTTCTCACTTAGGAGGCTTAGGCAGGAGAATCACTTGAACCCAGGAGGCAGAGACTGCAGTGAGCTGAGATCAAGCCATTGCACTCCACCCTGGTCAACAAGAGTGAAAACTCCATCTTATATAAAAAATAAAAAGATAAAAAGGTCAGACCCCCTGCTGGACCTCCAAGATGTCCACCTGGCTCTCTTCCAAGTGTACTTTACTTTCTTTTCATTACTGCTCTAAAGCTTTTTAATAAACGTTCACTCCTGCTCTGAAACTTGCCTTGGTCTCTTCTTCTGCCTTATGCCCCTCAGTCAAATTCTTTCTTCTGAGGAGGCAAGAACTGAGGTTGCTGCAGACGGGCATGGATTTGCCGCCACTAACACTCTGATCCTTTCCTGAAAGCTTTTGTAAGCAACTATAACCTGAAAGAGCTTTGTCTCCAAGGAAATGCATGATGACAACTCTGACAAGTATAAGTTTCTGATATAATAACTTTAAGATCATCTTACTGGATTGGGTAGGAATTTCCAGAATTCTAATAATGAAACTGAACTAAGATCAAGCAGAACAAGAATTAATTACCTGGGACTAAATAAACTGAGGAGGCTGATTATAATTTTTATGACTCCTTGTTTGAACATTGGTTTTTTTAAATGTTTTGTTTTTGCTGATTTAAGGAAACATTTTTTCTCTTTTTTAAAGCTAACTATAATTTACAGCAATCTGGTAAATTATACGTTTGTAAACAGAATTGAAGTATTTATTTTTTTCTCCCTACCTGTTCCATCTGGAATTCAGAACTCTTACGAAGCATTCTTATTTTCATGGCAATGTAGTTTTTTGCATAGGTTCAATGAGAATCTGTTCTCTGTATGTCAGAACACAACTGGAAACATTGGTGATATTACCAATTATTTCACTGAGCCATACATGAGAAGAACATGCACAGAATCAGATATGACCTGACTGTTTTTGGGAACTAAGGAGGACTTTAAGGAACCAATAAAGCCTTTTGGAAGAATTGACTTGGTACCTGGCTCAAAAAGCCACCTGGCCTTATGGTGTCAACCTAAAAGCAAGAAGCTGAGGCAAAATTAGTACAAGTAAAATGTTTCTTTGAGTCACGCTTGAGGATTGCAACCCAGGAACACAGATTCAAGTTGCCCTAAATATATACCCTGCTTAGCAGCAATTGCAAGTGGATTTTTGTGGGAGGCAAGAGGCAGTTTCTGAGTTGATTACCAAGAATTTATATTAAAACAACATGAGTTATTGATTGGCTATACATCGTTAAGCTGAGAGTGTGGGTTATAGTGTCTGTTATAGCATTGTTGTGTTAATTTATAGCTACCTGTGGTAATAGCAAACAGGTTCAAGAGATGAACACATAGCTCAACAGCGGGGAGTAGAATGTGTAGAATGTGATTGCTGTCAGCACACTGATCATAAGGACCCCTCATTCTCCAAAAGCTAAAGGGCCTTAGCAGCAAGCACACAACAAGGCATACCACATCTTGTTTGACCATGTCACCCCGGAATCAGCAGTGATTTTTAAAAATCAAATGATACATGAGGGTTTGACTAAGCTATCCTCAGAATGGTTAATTTCATCCTAAGCTATCCTCAGAATGGTAAATTTCATCCTGGCAACTGAATTCATACCATTGACTTAAACCAGTACTCCCCAGTGTACGGTATGTTTACAATTTAAAAAGTGGCTGAATGCAGTGGCTCACACCTGAGATTTACTCATTTTTTAGGTATCTCCCATATATACATGAGGCACACAAGTAATTAAATATCTGCTTCTTTTTCTCTTGTTAATCTGTCTTTTGTTACATGGGTCTGTCCTGTCCACCTAAAAGGAAGGGGTTGAGACACAAAATATAATTTAGAGTCTGCTTGAGCCAACGTGAGGACAACTGCCTGGAAGACTCAGACCCAAGCCACCTCGAATAGGCGCTCCATTTGGTCTTGGCTACAAATGGGTTTTTAAAGGCAATAAAAGGGGAATACAAAGTTCCTTGTCCAGAATTCTCATTGTTTACAGAAATAGCACTGATTTGTGATTGGCTGTATATTGTTATAAGGTATAGGGTATGTGTCATAGTGTGCAGTGCACCATTCTTAGGTTAATTCATAGCTACTTGTGGCACTAGCAAGTAGTTTCAATAGATGAACACATAGCTCAATGGGGAGCAGGACATGATTGCTGGCTCATTTTTATGCCTCTCTGGGGCTGAATAATTTCTTTTTTTTTTTTTTCCTGAGACAAAGTCTCGCCCTGTTGCCCAGGCTGGAGTGCAGTGCTGCAATCTGGGCTCCCTGCAACCTCTGCCTCCTGGGTTCAAGCAATTCTCATGCCTCAGCCTCCAGAGTAGCTGGGATTAGAGGCACCCGTCACCACGCTCAGGTAATTTTTGGTATTTTTAGTAGAGGTAGAGTTTTGCCATGTTGGCCACGCTGGTCTTGAACTCCTGGGCTCAAGTGATTCGCCCGCCTAGGCCTCCCAAAGTGCTGGAATTACAGGCCTGAGCCACCACGCCCAGCCTGGGGATGCTAATTTAAAAGGCTCACACACATCACATAAAAGTTCTTTTCTCAGTTCCAGTTAAGAACTGTGAAAAATAGAAAATGATCTTTCCTCCTCTACATAAACATTACTGTTTTACTGGTAGGTCTAAATTAAGTATTTACAGCTCTCTAATTGTATGGAATCATTATAATAGAATGTAGGAAATTTTATATCAATTAATTAATTAAGACAGTGTCTTGCTGTGTCACCCAGGCTGGAGTGCAGTGGCACAATCATAGCTCACTGCAGCCTCGATTCACCCAGACTCAAGCGATCCTCCTGCCTCAGCCTTCTGAGTAGCTGGGACTACAGGTGTGTGTCACTAAACCCAGCTAATTTTTTTTTTATTTGTAGTAGAGATGAAGTCTCACTATGTTGCCCAGGCTGGTCTCCAACTCTTGAGCTCAAACAATCTTCCTGCCTCAGCCTCCCAAAGTACTGGGACCACAGGTGTGCCCCAACGTGCTTGGCCAAGGATCCTTCTTCTTGGCACTGGCCTACTGTTCAAAGCAATTTCTAGGCTGACATATAGACAGCTAGTATCTGGGTCTTTCTTCAAGATCATGCAACCCAAAATTGCCCTTCATTCTCTTGAATAAAACCTCATGACAATGAATTCATGACTAATAGGTCTATAGTCATGCATAACTGGTTTCATCTGTTGGATATCTTTTGTTTTGTTTTATTTTAATGTAACCTTAGCAGACAAACAGAAAAGTGCACAAATCATACGGATACATCTTGCCGTCACCCAGGTCACATGGTATCTTATTAAATATGAGGGATGCTGCAATCCTGATATGGCCATGGAAACCGAAAAATAGGCTCACAGCTTGCCATGTGCAATCTGTAAATGCTGTTTACTTAATGTTTGTGAGTGGTCGGGTGTGGTGGCTCACGCCTGTAATTCCAGCATTTTGGGAGGCTGAGACCACTGCACTCCAGCCTGGGCGACAGAGTAAGAGTCCATCTCAAAAAAAAAAAAAAAAGTATAAAGTAGAAATAAATATAAAATTAAATTAATCTAATTAATTTACTGCAAATCCTCCCACCTCCCTGAATTACTAACCCTATTACTTTTATTATCTTGTTAAGCCTCTAAAGGAAGATTAGTATCTACAACAGTAATAACTATTATACTATATCAGAAGGCTAATTGTTAAGTATAAACAATGTTTAAATTACTAATGTGTCTTATAATACTTGTAAATTGGATTTACATGTATGTAAATTACCTGATTTTCTGCTTTAATAAAGACACAGGCTGGGCATAGAGGCTCACACCTGTAATCCCAGCACTTTGGGAGGCCGAGGTGGGCAGATCACTTGAGGTCAGAAGTTTGAGACCATCCTGGCCAACATGATGAAACCCTGTCTCCACTAAAAATACAAAAATTAGCCAGGCGTGGTGGCGGGTGCCTGTAGTCCCAGCTACTCGAGAGGCTGAGGCGGAGAATCACTTGAACCCCAGAGACGTAGGTTGTAGTGAGCCAAGATCACACCACTGCACTCCAGCTTGGGCAACGGAGTGAGATTCTGTCTCAAAAAAAATAATAATAATACGGACACAGGACGCAAAAGCTTCCCGAATTAATTTAGCTTATATGAGAGCCGGGCAATGGAAACCCACAGATGGGCTTTTATAGGCCAAGATGCATGGAGGTTGGGCCTGGCTTCACTGTTAGTTGTCAGCAGAACTATGCATGGGAGCATCAGCATTACTGATCATAAAGACCCCTTGTTCACCGAAAGCTAAAGGGCCCTGGCAGCAAGCACACCATAAGGCAGCTTACCATATCTTGTTCAACTGTGTCACCCGGGAATCAGCAGTGATTTTTAAAAATCAAGTGATACATGAGGGTTTGACTAAGCTATCCTTAGAATGGTAAATTTCATCCTAGCATAGCAACTGAATTCATACCATTGACTTAAACCAGTACTCCCCAATGTACAGTATGTTTAAGATTTAAAAAGTGCAGTTAAGTTTCAACTAAATCATGGATAGCTCCAGCTGAAGTATAAATGAAGCTAAAATTATTTTTCCATTTTTGAAGGCAGAGGTTTCCAACACATAAAAGTTGAAAGAATGGTACAATGAAAATCTACACACCTTCCACCCAGATTAAACAATTGCTGACATATTATCATATTTGTGCATTCTTTCTCTCTCAATCTGTCTGTTAGGTAGACAGATGAGAGATAGATAGATAGAGAGACAGATAGATAAATAGAAAATTTACGTTTATATTTTGCTATGTCATTTGAAAATAAGCTGTAGACATTATTATGAATGACAGGTCATCCCTAAATATTACAGTGTGAATCTTCTTTCTTTTTTTTTTTTTCGAGATGGAGTCTCACTCTGTGGCCCAGGCTGGAGTGCAGTGGCATGATCTCAGCTCACTGCAACCTACACCTCCTGGGTTCAAGTGATGCTCCTGCCTCAGCTTCCCAAAAAGTTGGAACTATAGGCACCACCACCTTGCCCGGCTTTTGTTTTTTTTTTTTTTTTTGGAGACAGAGTTTCGTTCTCATCACCCAGGCTAGAGTGCAGTGGAGCAATCTCGGCTCACTGCAACCTCCACCTCCCGAGTTCAAGCGATTCTTCTGTCTCAGCCTCCCAAGTAGCTGGGATTACAGGCACCAGCCACCACCCCCAGCTAATTTTTGTATTTTTAGTAGAGACGGGGTTTCACCATGTTGGCCAGGCTGCTCTCAAACCCCTGACCTCGGGTGATCCGCCCACCTCGGCCTCTCAAAGTGCTGGGATTACGGGTGTGAGCCACTGTGCCCAGCCTCCAGTGTTAATCTAAGAATAATCTCCTATGTAAGTACAGTACTATTATCAGACCTATAAGAACGAATCATAATTCCATAAGATCATCTATATATAAACAGTATTCCAATTTCTGAAATGATCCCAGGAATGTCTTTCGTAGCTTTCACTGCTTGCAAGTGCTAGCTGTGTGTTCTTCCATCATCCCTTTCAGCCTAGCCCTGAAACACCCAGCCCCTTTTTTTCCCCCCAATAACTTTAATTTTTTTTCTTTTTTTTTAGAGACAGGATCTTGCTCTGCCACCCAGGCTGGAGTACTGTGGTGTGGTCACAGCTCACTGTACCTTGAATTCCCAGGCTCAAGCGATCCTCCCACTTCAGCCTTCTGAGTAGCTGGGACCACAGGCACATGCCACCGTGCCCTAGCCATTTAATTTTTAAACATTTTTTTTGTAGAGAAAGGGTCTCACTATGTTGCCCAGGCTGGTTTTGAACTCCCGGCTTCAAGTGACCCTCCTGCCTTGGCCTCCCAAAGTGCTGGGGTTACAGGTTTGTGCCACTGCATCACCTGTAGGCTGACCTTGAATTTGTGGTAAGTCTGGGACAGTCATCTTGTGCAATGTTACACAGGTTGAAGTTGCCTAGATCTGTGTAATTGATCTCTTGATGACTTTTTAAACTTTTTCTCTATCCCCTCTACTTCCAGGGACCTGGAAGTTACATTTGCCACCTTGAATAGACTCAGATTAAACATTTTGGACACTAAAGAGTTCATGGATGATAGGGTGTACTTTTTGCATCACATTAGGAGGCACATTGGGTGAGGCTGTTCCACTATCTGTGAGGCTAATTTTGATTGCCTTATTAAAGTGGTGACTGCCAGATCTCTCCATCATAAAGGCACATTTTCTCTTTGCAATTCACAATGAATCTGTGCATAATTCTTTAGTGCCATGAAAATACTCTGTTTACCATAACCTTTCACTTGATGGTTTTAGTATCTGTTGATAATTCTTGACTAAATAAATTATTACATTTAGGTTTGTAAATAGGTGATATTACAAAAATGACTTTAATATTGGAGAATACATAAATCGAGACCCTGACAAGAACTAGGTATCTCACCATGCTTTGTCCTAAATACAAAGAATTTTTTTTACCAGAGAACTGCAAGTAATGGCTTAACATTAAATGTGTGGTGCTTATATCTCTCTGAGAACCTCTTCTAGAAATGATATTCTTCTATAACCTCAGCTTATTTACCCACCATATCAGCAAAGCCTTGGTTGGATAGAAGAGTCGGTACAAGTGTAGTTATAAAACTGTTAGGAAGGCCAGGTGCAGTGGCTCACACCTGTAATCCCAGCCCTTTGAGAGGCCAAGGTGGGTGGATCATGAGGTCAGGAGTTCGAGACCAGCCTGACCAACATGGTGAAACCCCGTCTCTAGTAAAAATACAAAAATTACCCCGGCGTGGTGGTGTGTGCCTGTAATCCCAGCTACTTGGAAGGCTGAGGCAGGAAAATTGCTTGAACCCGGGAGGCGGAGGTTGCAGTGAGCAGAGATTGCACCACTGCACTCCAGTATAATTGACACAGCGAGACTCCATCTCACAAAAGAAAAAAAAAAAACTGTTAGGAGAAGCGCAGACTTTGAATTTAAAATCAACAGGCTACATTCACTTGCTTAGACTACAATGTTTATGAAGGTCTCCATGGTTAAATAGTCCAAAGGAGAATTTGACAATTAATAAAACAGTCCATAGAATGCTCACACACCACCCCTCTCTCTCCTCAATGAAAAATCTGTAATTCATAATATGATGCATTTTATTGGAACTTCTAAAGGAGATGAGTCAGAACATGGTAAGAATGCTAAAAGGTTTGGATGATCGAATTATAGCTCAGTCCAAGAAACTAATTTACTAGGGGTAGTTTTGGGGACATCTGATTACTCTGAATTCACCCTAGTCCTTTCCCACGTCTAATTAAATTGTGTTTAACATTTCCCAAAATATTCATATTCAGTCATTGACATGAAAAACACTGGGAATCTGGAAGAAGTGCTATGTGATCCTTTCGTAACTCATAAGCAGATAGTTGAGTTTTCACGCTCATGGATGGATGTGCCTCCCTCAAACCTTATCAAGATGTCGGCACACTACCTGTGTGATGTAAATTTTTAAAAAGAAAAAAAAGAAAAAGTGCTGTATGAAAATAACAAAGTAGGCCAGGTGCGGTGACTCACACCTGTAATCTCAACACTTTAGGAGGCCAAGGTGGGTGGATCACCTGAGGTCAGGAGTTTGGGACCAGCCTGACCAATATGGTGAAACCCCGTCTCTACTAAAAATACAAAAATTAGCTGGGCATGGTGGCATGAGCCTGTAATACCAGCTACTTGGAAGTCTGAGGCAGGAGAATCGCTTGAACCCGGGAGGTGGAGGTTGCAGTAAGCCGAGATCGCGCCACTGTACTCTGGCCTGGGTGACAGAGCGAGACTCCGTCTCAAAAAAAAAAAAAAAAGAAAAAAAAAAAGAAAATAACAAAGTAATAATAAAAGTTAGCAAAGACAAAAAGTTACATCGTTAGCATAAAAAATTAACCGGAACTATACGCCCAACTCTTATCAGTTTAAAATCCCATAACTGAATGAACAACTCATTAAAAGTTAACAGAATGAAGCCATCTATGTTGCAAAATAGTGAGAAGATTTATTAATAGTGGGAGAGGCCAACTTCACTTAGACATAGTTGTTTAAATGGAACTTGGGTTAAACTTTAAATACACTTTTACCAATAATAACCTTAGGATTATTTTAATAGAAAAAGGAGGTACAGCTATTTGGAAATAAGGAATATTATTTGTCGACGAAGAAAAACACCAAAATTCCCTAGCAGGCATAAGAGAAGTAATCAATTAAGTGGCTTAAGTCCTATAATCAACCAGCACTTTTTTTTTTTTTTTTTGAGACAGAGTTTTGCTCTGTTGCCCAGGTTGAAGTGCAGTGATGCAATCTCCGCTCACTGTAACCTCTGCCTCCCACGTTCAAGCAATTCTCCTGCCTCAGCCTCCCAAGTAGCTGGGTCTACAGGCATATCCCACCATGCCTGGCTAATTTTTGTATTTTTTAGTAGGGATGGGGTTTCACTATCTTGACCAGGCTGGTCTTGAACTCCTGACTTCAAGTGATCCGCCCACCTCAGCCTCCCAAAAAATTACAGGCGTGAGCTACTGCGCCCAGCCTCAACCAGCACTCTTAACAGCCCATTGAAGCATTCCCCAACCTTTTTGGCACCCGGGACTGGTTATGTAGAAGACAATTTTTCTATGGACCAGGGTTGTGGGGCATGGTTTCGGGAAGATATAAGAGGATTACATTTATTGTGCACTTTATTTATATTATTATTACATTGTAATATATGATGAAATAATGGTACGACTCAGCATAATGCAGAATCAGTGGGAGCCCTGCGCTTGTTTTCCTGCAACTAGACAGTCCCATCTGGGGGTGATGGGAGACAGTGACAGATCATCAGGCATTAGATTCTGATAAGGAGCACACACACAACCTAGATCCCTCGCATGCACAGTTCACAATAGGGCTCACACTCCTGTGGGAATCTAATGCTGCTGCTGATCCGACAGGAGGCAGAGCTCAGGCCGTAATGCTAGCTGGCCTGCCACTCACCTCCTGCTGTGTGGCCCGGTTCCTAACAGGCCATGGACCAGTACCAGTCCGTGGCCCAGGGGTTGGGGATTCCTGTGCCATTGGATTTGTCTATAATTTCTAGAAGAAATAATATTGTATAAGTTAGAAATAAGAAAATCAGATTTGTTAGCACACCTTCATTTAAAGAAGTAGGATAGAAGTAGGCTGCAAGGGTGAGATGGGGACCAGATCGGGGAGGCCTTGAGTTCTAGAGTCTGCACATTCTCCCACAGGTAGCAGAGTGTCAGTGAAGGTTGTGGAACGAGGTGGCAATGCGTAGAACACGTGGTTGGGGGATGACTAGGGGCCCCTCTCTGAGATATAACATCTAATATGAGTTGGACACTGCAGGCCCAGCCAACATGCTTCCTTCAGTCCTCAGAGCTAGTCTGCAAAGTGAATATTGTCCCTGTCTGAACAGGCTCAGAGAGCATGTGTCTCGCTGAAGGCCACGCTACTGGTAAATTGTGGAACTAAGATTCAAAACAGGTGTCTGACATGGGAGCCGACATTCTGCCTTCCACCCCAGGCAGTGGCCATGAAGAAGCAGCTGCTGCAGCCAGAAATGTAGAAACCCTGCCTGCCATGGCAAGGGAGGGCGCTGGCCTGGCACATGGGTTTCTCCTGTCTTTCTGGGGACACTGGCACAACCAGGGCATCCTCTGGGCTTACGCGTCCCTCTCCCCTCCCCATCCCTGCTACTATGTGTGTGACCTTGGAAAAACCACCTTATCTTCTGTTTAAACGGTTAAAGACTTGGCAAAGGAATGAATTAACAGGGCACAGGATGTACACACCCTATGTAGAGTGGCAATTTCAGAGACGAGGTGTTTGGCTGTCACCCTCAAATGTGTCATTTCAACATTTTTCTACTCTCACTTCCTTCTTTCCTACTTAAAATCATCATTGTTGCCAAAAGCAGGGATGGGGCAGGTACACTCAAGGGGAAGAATTTGGAAGAGGAAATTTGTAGGGGCTCATGATGTTTCCTGACCTCAGAATGTAACTTGATTCTGAATATATAAAGAATATCACTTTAGAAGTTATCAAAGGAATGGAATTGGGGTTAATGATTGTTTCTGGGTACAAGCGCAAAGTCATGTCCCCAGTGTTTCTCAGATCTTAACGTGCATATGAATCACTGGAGGATCTTTTTGTAATAAAGCTTCTAGTTCAGCAGGTCTGGGGTGGAGCCTGGGAGTCTGCATTTCTCACAAGCCCCCAGTTGCTGCTGGTCCCGAGTCCACACTTTGAGTTGCAAGGAACCAGATTTCTTTGCTTTTTTTTTTTTTTTTTTAAATATATATAGAGAGTCTCAGTCTGTTACCCACGCTGGAGTGCAGTGGTGCAATCTCGGCTTACTGCAACATCCACCTTCTGGGCTCAAGTGATTCTCCTGCCTCAGCCTCCTGATAGCTGGGATTACAGGCACCTGCCACTATGCCTGGCTAATTTTGTATTTTTAGTAAAGACAGGGTTTCGCCATATTGGCCAGGCTGGTCTCACACTCCTCACCTCAGGTGATCCACCTACTTCGGCCTCCCAAAGTGCCTGGATTACAGGTGTGAGCCACCGCACTTGGCTTAGCCAGACTTCTTTGAGGACAAATCTCTGTAAAATGGTGGCAGGTCTTGCTTGGTGTGGAGTAAATGTAAAGGAGTAAATAAAAGGCATTTGTACAAATGATGCACTTCAGTATTAATTGTTTAACTCAGCAGATATTTGGTGAAGATTCCCCAAATGCCTGACACATATGACAGAGGAAAAGAGACCTATTCTTGCAAACTGCTCCAACTTTCAGAGGGTGGAACGAAAAGAACCAAAATATTCTGCAACTAAGCAACCAAGTAAACTGGGTGCAGAGAGGAGATGAGCTGGGGCTGATGCCTCAGCAGGAATCTCTGGAATTCCTCTCGCCTGGTGACCTCAGTCACAGAGCAGCGGAGCCACGACCCCTTGGGTGGGCTCCAGGTGGGTCTCAGCCAGGATGAAGAGAGCGGAGCAGACAAACACTCCACTCCCTTCTCCCCAAGGGAGCCAGGCTTTTGCATCCCCAGGCAGCTTCCCGGGGTGAGTGGCCAACGCCTTGAGGTCCCCACCCTGTACCACCCCAGGTTCCAGGGTCCAACTCTGGGAAATCGTGGCATTCTCTGAACCCTTCCTGCTGGTGGGGTGAGGAGGGGGGTGGTTCCTGGCGATAGGGCGAGGGAGGAAAAGCATCCTGGGTCTCACGCTCCATTAGAGGCTGCACTGTGGAGAGAGCAGGGGTCCAGCTCCTGGAGGATCCGGGTTGGATGGGACTCTGCCACTTAGGGGAAGCAGTGAACATTGAGCTAGTGTTGCTGTCGCAAAATGGGATGTGTAACACCCACCTCATCGAATTTCGTGAGAATGAATGAGATCATTAATCATTTATGTAAACTATCTGGAACAGCGATGAAACCCAGAGGCTCCTTTAGTTCCTATTCTCCCCGCCCTGAGGATAAGGACCAAAGCCCTTAGCATGGCTCACAGTGCCTCTCGGAGCTGGCCCCGCCTCCCTGTCTAGCTTCATCTCTGGCTCTCACCTCCCTCGTCTCCAGCCACACTGATGGGCTGAGACTGCCAAGGCCCCAATGATGCCATGCTTCAGGGCTTGGGCTCCCACCTATGCCTCTCTTTCCAGCAGTGCCCTTTGCCCCAGCTCGCTTGGCAAATGCCTACTTCCCTTATTCAGCTCTGCACAGCAATGCCTGTCCCACGAAGCCTGTCCCATTCCAACCCCCTGCTCAGAGAAAGCGACCAGTGCCTCCTTTGAGCTGTCCCATACCAGGTGCTGCTTCTGTCTTGTGTCTCCTCTCTAGTGTAAGGTGGCAAACAACAGCCTACGGACCAAATCCAAATCACCATCCGATTTTGTAAATAACTTTTTTTTTTTTTTTTGAGACGGAGTCTCACTCTGTCGCCCAGGCTGGAGTGCAGTGGTGCGATCTCAGCTAACTGTAACCTCTGCCTCCTGGGTTTAAGTGATTCTCCTGCTTCAGCCTCCTGCGTAGCTGGGATTACAGGCACGTGCCAACACTGCCGGCAAATTTTTGCATTTTTAGTAGAGATGGGGTTTCACCATGTTGGCCAGGCTGGTCTCCAACTTCTGACCTCAAGTGATCCACCCACCTCAGCCTCCCAAAGAGCTGGGATTACAGGCGTGAGCCACTGCGTCTGGCCTAGAAATAACATTTTATTAGAACATAGCCACACTCATTGCATAGGGTCCCTGGCTGTTTTCACGTTGCAAGGGCACAATTGTATAGTTACAACAGAGACCACGCTGCCTGTAAAGCCTGCACTATTCACCACCCAGCCCTTCCCAGAAAAGTATTTCCAGCTGCCAGCTCTAGTACTTCCTTGTCTCCTCTCCCTAGACTTCTGAGACATTTGTTCTGAGGGCCAAGAACAAATGTCACTAGCTTCTGCAGCATGCTGCCTGGCCTAGCAGAACCCGCACTGAGGAGGAGAAGGCTGAGCACGTAATCAAAAAGAAGAAATCACATGTGTTTTCTTCTTTGTCTTTCTCATTCCTAGGGGAGTGAGGGCCCCTCCTGTGGCTTGAATTAGAGGTATAGGGTCTGTTTGATGGAGTCAAGGCTTCCTGGGTCCTAGTAAGTAGACCAGAGTGAAACTGTGATGTAAAGCAGCCTCTCTGCATCAGGAAAAGCTCCATCAGGAGAGGTTCCCTCCTGGCACAGTGCTCCTGAGGATGGCCCCCAGGATGCCGCAGAACCAGAGAGAAGACTCTGGGGACAGGAGAACAGCAGGGAAACCTGGCAGAAGTTCTGTTCGAGGAAGTGTTATACAGTCAGATTTTGTAAATGTCAGATCTTGACAAATGATCAAATCAGTTTCTCAGGAAGTGATGATGACATTAAATTGGTTGGGACTTTTTTTTTTTTTTGTAGAGATGGGATCTCCCTATGTTGCCCAGTCTGGCTTCAAACTCCTGAGTTCAAGCAATCCTCCTGCCTCACTCTCTCAAAGTGCTGGGATTACAGGAGTGAGCCACTGCGCCTCTCCCTACCCTTTTTCTTCAAGAGACATGGTCTTGCTCTGTCGCCCAGGCTGGAGTGCAGTGGAGCAATCATAGCTCAATGCAGCCTCAATCTTCTGGGCTCAAACAATCCTCCTACCTCAGCCTCCCGAGTAGCTGAGACTACAGGTGTGTGCCACCATGCCTGGCTAATTTTTAAATTTTTTTTTATAGAGATAGGATCTTGCTATGTTGCTCAAGCTGGTCTCAAACTCCTGGCTTCAAGCAATCCTCCCACCTTGGCCTCCCAAAGCACTGGGATTGTAGCCGGGAGTCACCACACCTGGCCTGTTTTTTAAAGTATAGTCAGGTCAAGGGAACCTGTGGTGATGAAATATTTGAAACCTTGACAACGGGAGTGCCAGTGGTCACTGTTGGTTCCAGCAAGAGGCAAGACCCCAGAAGCCTCCCCTGCATGCTGGATCATCTTGTAGGGGGCACAAGAGAGCCACACAGAATCACAGAGACATGTGTTTGCAAATGGCAGTCACTCTCAGGAACACAGCCTCTCCCAGGGACTTGAAACCACCAGGAAATAAGAATGCAGGTTCCTGGGTTCCCAAAATGTTCTCTGCAGTGGGCATGCCAATGCATACCAACAGGGGAGCTACGGTCCTTTGATGTCTTCTGTCACAATTGAGGAAGTTTGGACCATCCACTGAAACACGTTCTCCTTTCAGCTTGGGAGGGTAGGTGACTTAATACATTAATAAACACTTGAGTTTGACTTTTGTCCAACTCCTGGCCGCTGGATAGGAGCACTTCAGATGTATTTTTGTTTATTGCTTTACCTTGAATCATTTATAGGAATTCAGCAGTCAGGCACCACTTCTTGTTTAGGAGAGGCAGGAGTGCTTCAGGGAAATGGTGCCATTCAGCCGTTGGGTGCTTTGCTCCCTGCGCTATTGAACCCCTATACCCCCAGTGCTTCCACTAGCACAGCTGGAGGACCCCAGGGCGACCTGAAGAACATCCCATGCAGCTGGGCTCCCAAGCGGAGCTGCAGAGGTAGCTGCATTCCTTCCCACCTTCTCTGCTCCCGATCCTCCTTTCTGGTCTGTGCACTTTACAAAGTTACTTATTAGGGAATAAAAATTTAATGTATGCTTGATTATAGCAATGTTGCACAAATTCTCCTTTTATCCTCTAAAAGCCCTTTGGGGTAGATAGTGTCAGGTGCATTCCCATTTTATTTACTTTTGCTTTATTTATTTATTTAAGAGACAGAGGTCTTGCTCTGTCACCCAGGCTGGAGTGCAGTCACATGAACATGGCTCACTGCAGCCTCGACCTCCTGGACTCAAGCAAGCAATCCTCCCACCTCACCTCAGCCTCTCAAGTCACTGTTAGCACAGCCACACGCCAACAAGCCAGGCTAATTTTTAAAAATGTTTTGTAGAGATGAGATCTCACTGTGTTGCTCAGGCTGGTCTCGAACTCCTAGGTTCAAGTGACCCCTCTGCTTCAGCCTCTCAAAGTGCTGGGGTCACAGGCAGAAGCCACTGTGCCCGGCTCACATTCCTATTTTACAGATGAGGAAACCCAGTCCAAGAAGCGAAGTGGCTTGCTCAGTGGCTCACGGCAGATGGTCTCGGGTGTGGTTTGACCTCTGGATCGTGTTGATGCTAATGCAGAATGCCAGGGCCTTTGGGTAGTTGTGTTCCAGATGTGGGCTTGTTTCCCCACTGGCCTCCTCCAGCCTCATTCAGCTGGAAGGCAGCTTCCCCTCCTGGCCCTGTGGCACAGCCAGGACAGCTCTGCCCTTCGGGCCCCAAGGAACACAACCTCTTGCTGCTCTGACATCCTAGTGGCTGAGCGCAGGCCAGGAGGCTGCCAACATCTGCAGGGACAACTTAAAGACTCTGGCCAGGGGATGCCTTTGGCATCTCTGGGGATGGAAAATGGGCCACCTGTCCCAGCCCCACAGGGTGGAGGCTGCTGTGAGGGCAAAGTGCCACTGCAGCTGCAGCTTCCCGGATCGGCGCCCGCCCTCTCGCCAGGAGGCTGCGGCCACTGAGACCAATCGTTCCTGTGCCCGGCCAGGGGCTCCTGACTGGGACATGGGCACGGAAAGCCTCGGAGCAGATGTGGGGCAGTTGTGGGACTCAGGAAGGGGTCTCTGTTCCCATCATGGGTGAGCAAGCAGGAGGAAACGCCATGCAAAGTCTCAGGAATGTTCTGCGGAGACAGGAGCCCCACTTGCCCCCTCTGCCTTGGGGACCCAGCCGCAGCATCTGCAGGGGCGGCGTGAGCTCCAGGAAGCCACAGGACATGCAACTGCCACCGCAATCCCTCCTGGCCAGCACGCTGTTGTCGGTGTTTCTCCTCTGGTGTGGGCCCTGCGGGTAGCGCGGCAGACAAAACATCAACAAACTCCGTCCTCACTTGAGCTGCCTCCTAGGAGGCTGACAGGTGGCCCAAAGGCATGGAGCGTCTCTGTGCATGGCGCCCTGGCTGGAGCCCAGATTCCATCGTGATTGGCCTTGTTGGTTTCCCTTATGTACCGATGAGCAAACCTGTGGCCACAGGCAAGTCACCTGACCTCCCTGGGCCTCGGTTTCCTGTTCTGTGCATTGGGTATGATACTGTCTCGGCAGGCTCTTGGGGAAGTCTCTTGCTTCTCCCTGTTCGATTCTCCTTCCTCTCTCCCTCTTCTCTTCAAATCTTTACCATCCTTGAGGTATTGTGGTGGTGGTATGATGACTTGGAGGGCCATGCCATGCAGAATCAGGAATCATTGTCACTTTCCTTGGTGACTCAGAATAACTTTCATTTCCCCACTGCTGCTTCCTTCTCTGCTCCATGTTAGAGTGGCCCCCGGCTTATCTGTGGTTTCACTTGCCACAGGGTAACTACCTGTGGTATAGCACTCACTGCAGCCTCGACCTCCTGGGCTGCAGAGATCCTCTTATCTCAGCCTCCCAAGTAGCTGGACCACAGGAGCAAACCACCATGCCTGGCTAATTTTCTGTATTTTTTTGTAAAGATGAGGTGGGTCTCACTATGTTGCCCAGGCTGATCTTGAACTCCTGGCTTCAAGCAATCCTTCACCTTGACCTCCCAAAGTGCTGGGATTACAGGTGTGAGCCACCTTGCCCAGCTCACTTCTATAATAAGTTGAGAGAGAGGTATATATAGAGAGACCACAGTCACATAACTTTTATTACAGTACCTTGTTATGATCGTTCTATTTTACTATTGGTTATTGTTGTTAGTCTCTTGCTGTGCCTAATTTATACATTAACCTTGTTTTGTTTTGTTTTGTTTTGTTTTTGAGACACGGTCTCACTCTGTCACCTAGGCTGGAGTGCAGTGGCACGATCTCGGCTCACTTCAGTCTTCGCCTCCTGGATTCAAGCTATTCTCATGCCTCAGCCTTCCGAGTAGCTGGGACTACAGGCACACACCACCACACCCGGCTAAGTTTTTTGTATTTTTAGTAGAGACAGGGTTTCATCATGTTGCCCAGGCTGGTCTCCAAGGCTGACCTCAAGTGATCCACCTGCCTCGGCTTCCCAAAGTGCTGGGATTACAGGCATGAGCCACCATGCCTGGCCACATTAACCTTGATCATAGGTATGGATGTGTAGGGAAGAGCATCGTATATATAGTGCTCGGTACTACCCACAGATTCAGGCATCCATTGGGATCTTGGAACACATCCTTGTGGTTAAGGGGGACGACCATGTGTGATGGCCCTCCCAGCTCCCTGCCTCCTGCTCCTGGAGTCTCCATGGCTCCTCAGCGCCAATCCTCCCTGTCTTTCAGCCCTTTGCCCTGTCAGCCTAGACTCAATGACCCATTGTGAACCATTAACACCATGCCCGTTGACATGCTGGAAACTCTTCCCTTCTTATTCTAAACCCCAAGGCCCTGTCAACACGCTCTACTGGGGAAGCACACCTACTGCTTTGGTTTCCAATATGATTTCAGAGCAATTGCCTTGCAAACCTCCAGCAACAACCTCTCCTGTGCTGTTAACCCTTTGAAGGAGTGTGCATTTTTAAAAAGTTGGCATGGGGCACAGTGGCTGAAGCCTGTATCCCAGCACTTTGGGAGGCCGAGGCAGGTGGATCACCTGAGGTCAGGAGTTCGAGACCAGCCTGGCCAACATGGTGAAACCCCGTCTCTACTAAAAATACAAAAATTAGCTGGGCATGGTGGTGGGCACCTGTAATCCCAGCTACTCGGGAGGGTGAGGCAGGAGAATCACTTGAACCCAGGAGGCAGAGGTTGCATTGAGCCGAGATCGCATCACTGCACTCCAGGCAGGGTGACAGAGCAAGACTCTGTCTCAAAAAAAAAAAAGTTGGCATCAATGTGTTCTTCCATCTGATTTATGTCTTCACATTACAGCATGTTTTCTGTATGAGCCCACACATATCAGATGGTAACTTTAGAATGGGTGGGTCTGTGCCATTGTCCCGGCACAGCTGTGAGGGTGGTGACGGGCAGGTCAGCAGGTGCGTACAGAGGGGCTTTCTTCTACATTGGAGTTCAGGTCGGATGATCCGGGTCCACAGTGTTCATTCGGGGCTCTGTGTTCTGGTGGCTTCCGTTGATTTCTAATAAAAGCTGCAGACTGAGCCAGTCCTGCACACACAGGGAGATAGGACAACGAACATTTGGGATGTGATTAAGCCCATCAATCCAATCGGTGACTAAAATCAGACAGGAAGCCCTGTGCCCCTTAGATAAAGAAAGCCTGGGGGGAAAATGATCTCAAGTTCATTTCGATTGGCGCAAACTCCTCACAGAGGAAAAAATGTACAGTTAGAGTGAAGTGAAGGAACATCTCTATGAAATATGCATCACTTCCCTGGCGGGGAGGAGAGAGGAGCTATGGAAAGCTGCACCAAAGCTGTACTCACTGGACAAAAATGCTTGACTCAGGAAGGAGGCCGGAGCGGCGAGTCCTGTGATGCCATGGCGGGAGGTGGGTCCCATGTAAACAGTGGTGTTCCTGTCACCCTGAGCACATGCAGTCTCCCGTGGGTGACCAGAACTGATGCAAGAGCCTCTGCTGTGGAAGTCACCACGCTCTCCCAGAACGCGCCTCCCCCCAGGTCTGAGTGATCTCATTGCCGAGGTGAATAGGGCTTTGGCCGCTCTCCCAAAGGAGCCCGCCCCAGACACAGCCATGGCCTGGGACTCTGGGGTCACCCTGGGGTCAGAAGGAATTATCTGTATTCACTTGGTTTTGGTTGTTGTCAGCGTTATTTATGTGTTTATTTATTTTTTATTTTTAGAGACAGGCTTTCACTCTGTCTCCCAGGCTGGAGTGCAGTGATGGGATCACAGTTCACTGCAACCTCAAATTTTCAGGTTCAAGGGATCCTTCCACCTCAGCCTCCTAAGTAGCTGGGACTACATGCATGTGCCACCACACCTGACTAATTTTTTAATTATTTGTAGAGCTAGGGTCTCGCCATGTTGCCCAGGCTGGTCTCAAACTTCTGGGCTCAAGGAATCCTCCCACCTTGGCCTCCCAAAGTGTTAGGATTACAGGAGTGAGCCACCTCACCTGGCCTGGTGTTGTTATTTTAAAACAAGAAAAGAAATGACCAGAAAAGCTGAAAGGAAACACGCACCATCCTCCATAGGAGGCTGCAGGGGTTGGTGGCACCAGGTCCAGAAGAAGAAGGGCTCATAGAGCAGAAACCAGAGCTTGAGCACCACCCGGGTGGCATTTGGAAGTGCCTCAGCACAGCCACTTTGCAGAGTTTGCACATTTAAAATAAGGAGTAGGCTGGGCACAGTGGCTCACGCCTGTAATCTCAGCACTTTAGGAGGCCAAGGCAGGCGGATACCTTGAGTTCAGGAGTTCGAGACCAGCCTGGCCAACATGGTGAAACCCCGTCTCTATGAAAAAAATATATAAAAATTAGCCAGGCGTGGTGGTGTGTGCCTGTAGTCCCAGCTACTCAGGAGGCTGAGGTGAGAGAATCACTTGGGGAGGTGGAGGTTGCAGTGAGCCAAGATCATGCCACTGCACTTCGGCCTGAGCAATAGAGTGAGACCCTGTCTCAAAAAATTAATTAATTAAGTTAAATAAAGAGTAGCGCAATTTTCCTAAACAGATTGACCAGAGACACCCTTAAAATTATAAGACTGTGATAGAATTCCTACAGATATTCATTAGCTATGATATGTTGGATATGTAAATAAGCAGATGGCAGTGAATGTTCTCACAGACCAAATATTTCTGCAAATAAAATTAAATTCTTATGTAAAATATGCATACATAAATATATTCTAGATATAATTTTATAATATCAGAAATGATCATATTTTTCATTTGCAAGTACTTTCTTCTTTTTATTTTTAGAGTTGGGGGTCTTGCTCTGTTGCCCAGGCTGTACTGCAGTGGCATGATGATAGCTCACTGCAGCCCTGGACTCCTGGGCTGACGTGATCTGCCTGCCCCAGCCTCCTGAATGGTTTTTTCTTTTTTTTGAGACGGACTTTCACTCTTGTTGCCCAGGCTGGAGTGCAGTGGCGCGATCTCAGCTCACAGCAACCTCCACCTCCCGGGTTCAAGCCCTGAATGGCTTTTTAAAAATATTTTCTCAGAGTCAGGGTCTTGCTCTGTTGCCCAGACTGGTCTCAAACTCCTGGGTTCAAGCGATCCCCCTGTCTTGGCTTCCCAAAGTGCTGGGATTATAGATGTTAGCCACTGCCTCCTGTCAATATTTTTTAAATTAATAGACATTCCTTAGAGCAGTTTCAGGTTTACAAAAAAATTGAGCAGGAAGCACAGAGTTCCCATATTATTATCCCTTCTCTTCCCTCCGCAGTTTCCCCTGTTATTATCTTGTACTTAGTCCAGTGATATTGTTTTTTTTTAAAACTACTATTGTTTTTCAGTTTTTAGATAGTCAAAACAAAGTTGTAGACCTATCATTACCTTGTATGGGAATTTAAAAAATGTATTTCACTGGGCTAATGTATTAGTCCGTTCTCATGGTGCCGTAAAGAAATACCCAAGACTGGGTAATTTATAAAGAAAAGAGATTTAATGGACTCACAGTTCCCCACGGCTGGCAGAGCCTCAGGAAACTTACAATCATGGAGGAAGGCACCTCTTCACATGGCGGCAGAAGACAGAATGAGCACAAGGAGGGGAAATGCTAGACGATAATAAAACCATCAGATCTCATGAGACTCGTTATCACCAAAACCGCTTGGGGAAAACCGCCTTCGTGATCCAATTACCTCCACCTGTTTCTGCCCTTGACCTGTAGAGATTATGGGGATTAAAATTAAAGGTAAGATTTGGGTGGGGACACAGAGCCAAACCATATCAACTAAATATTCAAAAAAAGTACTGCTCTAAGAGAGTACTTCAATTTTTAACTTGGTAGCCTTGGTTCTTGTTCATGTGTGTGACACTAACGTTGCTTAGGAGGCAGTTGGAAAAAATTTGAGTCAGGGGCTCTTTAAAGTTCCTTTCTTCATCTTTGAGAAAACAGTACGAGGCTTTCCCTTGCAAAGTTCTTTCCATCTTTACTTCTCTTATCTGAAACGCAAGGAACCTATAGCTTATCAAAGGCAAGTGGACTGGACCAGAGTCATGCAACTGACCTCAGAGGAGAGAAAGGAAGCTTTCTGACTTCCAACCCCAGGCTCATTCCAGTAGCCTGCACATTCACCACGGGGGTGTATTTGAAGATTGATAGCTGGGGATGTGTTAGGAGGCTCAAAAGAGGTAGATTTAGGAGCAGAGAAAGAAAGTTCTGTGTCGGAGAATCAGCAAACCAACCTAAGAAACTCAACTCACTCCACAAAGGAATTGATTGAAAATTAGATGTGTTCAAAAATAACTTGAATAAACTCATGGATACTCCATCATAAGTTATTAAGGAAAATTCCTATTCTTCTGACACGCTTCCATGAACAACCAGGTCCTTCCAGTGCCAGAGAGAGAGTGTTGGGCTGGGCACACCCAGTGTGGAGCCAGTACATCTACTTTTATGAAAGTCATTTAGAAGCATCACTAAAGGAACTGAAAAACAATTCACCGATAATGACAGTACTCCAACACCTAGTTTTATCTTCTAATCTCTATCCATACATCTATGTAGTGTTTATATTATTATTATTTTTTGAGATGGAGTCTCACTCTTGTTGCATGATCTTGGCTCACTGCAACCTCCACCTCCCAGGTTCAAGTGATTCTCTTGCCTCAGCTTCCCGAGTAGCGGGGATTACAGGTGCCCGCCACCATGCCTGACTAATTTTTGTGTTTTTAGTAGAGATGGGGTTTCACCATGTTGGCCAGGCTGGTCTCGAACTCCTGATCTCAAGTGATTTGCCTGCCTCGGTCTCCCAAAGGGCTGGGATTATGGGCGTGAGACACCATGCCTGATCTACATTATTTATATCACAGCTCATGTACAAATTTATTTTCTTCTTCTTTTGGGCAAGGCAATTTTATGATTTATTTTGGTATGTCGGTATAATTATGTTATCAGTCATCACAATGGCTACACAATATTGCAGTATTCTAACATGTCCTAGTCTACTAGGCCCCTATGTTTTGACATCTAAGTTATTTTCAGTTTTTAGATAGTCAAAACAATGTTGAATACCTATCATTATCTTGTATGGGGATTTAAAAAATGCATGTCAGCAGGCTAAATATTCAAAAAATTACTGCTCCAAGAAAATAATCCAATTTTTAACTTAATATTTTGAAATAATTTCAAACTTACCAAAGAGTTGCAAGAATAAAGACCTCCTCCTACAGTTTGGTGAACAGCTCTTAACAAGAATAAGATTTGTAAGAGTCCTTCCCATGCCTTCAGCTTGTCCTGTTTTGATGTTTCTCATTGTTTGTGTGGAATTCACACAACTGGTGCTGTTACCACCATGGGCGTCTAGTCTGGATCAGTGGTCCTCAGTCTTTTTTGCACCAGGGACCAGTTTTGTAGAAGATAGTTTTTCCACGGACAGAGGGAGGGGAGATAGTTTCGGGATGATTCAAGAGGATTACATTTATTGTGCACTTTATTTATATTACTATTACATTGCATTATATAATGAAATAATGGTATGACTCAGCATAATGTAGAATCAGTGGGAACCCTGAGCTTGTTTTCTTATAACTAGATGGTCCCATCTGGGGGTTATGGGAGACAGCGACAGATCATCAGGCATTAGATTCTTATAAGGAGTGCACAACCTCAATCCCTCGCATGTACAGTTCACAATAGGGTTTGCACTCCTATGAGAATCTAGTGCCACTGCTGATCCAACCGGAGGTGCAGCTCAGGCAGTAATGCGAGTGATGGGGAGCGGCTGTAAACACAGATGAAGCTTCACTGGCTCTCCAGCCACTCACCTCCTGCTGCGCAGCCTGGTTCCTAACAGGCCATGGACAGATACCAGCCCATGGCCCCAGGGCCGGGGATTCCCAGTCTAGATGGAGACCTAGACAAGGCGTGCGACAATAACACCGATTTTAGATCCATCATGACATTTACCCCATCCCCTGCAAAGCCAGATGGCTACCAAAATTAAATCTTAGTTTAGACACAAAATGTCCGTCTTCTGGTCCAAAACATCCTTGTCATAAGTTTCTTGGCTGGGCGCGGTGGCTCACACCTATAATCCCAGCACTTTGGGAGGCTGAGGCAGGTGGATCACGAGGTCGGGGGTTCGAGACCAGCCTGACCAACATGGTGAAACCCCGTCTCTACTAAAAATACAAAAAAATTAGCTGGGCGTGGTGGCAGGCACCTGTAATCTCAGCTACTCAGGAGGCTGAGGCAGGAGAATTGCTTGAACCCGGTGGAGGCTGCAGTGAGCCGAGATCACACCACTGCACTCCAGCCTGGGCGACAGAGCAAGACTCTGTCTCAAAAAAAAAATAAAAATAAAAATAAAAAAAAAAAAAAACAAGTTTCTTGCCCACTCTTCCTTTCTCTGAGTTTCCAGAGACATCACATCATTTCTTACCCAGCTGAGCAGAGTCCCAGCATGGCTCTCGTTCAAATACCCATCCTGCCACCTGCCCCAGTGAGAAGGGTTGGAGCAGCCCCTGTTCTCTGCCCCCGCCACCTCCATGACTCATGCATTCTGTGGAGGAGGCGCCCACTGCAGAAACAGCCAGGCTGGCTGGGAAAAGCCCTGCAGCAATTCCCCGTCCAGTTTCCCTGTGCCCGCTTTGTCTCCGTGTTATCTAGGCCTGGATTTATTTCTCTTTTTTGAAAATGAAGGGCTTTGATGAAATGTTCACAGGATGTGAGGTCACCAAGATTTTTTTCCTTTTTTTCTGTTCTTTTCTTTTCCTCGAAGTGATCCCTTGACTAAAATCAAGGCTCCCATTGTCACTTTATCAGCCTGCCCATGCCTAATTCTGCATTCTCAGGCTTCCCCAGAATCTGTCCGAGGGAAACCAATCTCAATTCAGAAGGAACACAGAGGCCCCAGTTTCTAGGGCTGCAGGATATTGCTGGGTCTTAATCATTCGGGTATATTTCAGCAAAGCTCAGGGCCCCTGCTAATGATCTGCAAACCCTCTCCTCTCAGTCTCCCATTGTTTAGCCCCTATTTATAAGTGAGTGCATGTGGTTGTTCACTTTCTGTTTCTGAGTTATTTCAGTTAGGATAATGGTCTCCAGTTTCATCCATGTTGCTCCAAAAGACAGACTTCATTGTTTTTTACGGCTTTGTCGTATTCCTCGGTGTATATGTGCATTTTCTTTATCCAGTCCTCCATTGATGGACACTTAGGTTAATTCTGTGCCTTTGCTATTGTGAATTGTGCTGTTGTGAATTGTGTGTGATAAACGTGTGAGTGCAGGTGTCTTTTTGATGTAATGATTTCTTTTTCTTTGAATAGATACTCAGTAGTGGGATTGCCGGGTCAAATGGATGTTCTATTTTTAGTTTGGGAAATCTCCATATTGTTTTCCATAGAGGTTCAGGATCCAGGATTTAAGTGCAACCATTCAGTGGAAAACCATCCTCTCAAGAGTTCAAATGAGAGTCCTCATGACCAGCACTCCCTGCTGAACGGCAATGCCCCACCCCCAAAAAAAGCCTCCATCCTCACCATCTTAGACCACATTGCAGGAAAGCAGCCCCATGCCCACCAGACAGGCCCACAGCTGCTGCTGCTCATGGGAGGTCTACCTCCCGTGCTCAGCAGGCAACCCACCCCAGTGCCCCTTTTCTACAATGACCATCAGCAGGGCTGCAGCTTCATAAAAATGTGGAAAAACAGTTTGAAAGCAATGTGAAAAGCAGTTAGGTGCCTTTCAACTTCAAACTCAGCACTCATGGTTTGACAAATATGAGTATATTTAGGATCAGAATGTATGAAATCTGGCCTCTCCTGAATAGTCGGTCATCCCACAATTTCCTCTGCCAAACTTCTCTTCCCTCCCTGCGTTCTTTCTTTCACCTCTCTCTCATTTTTACAAGGTCTGGTCTCAGCCAGACATGAACCAATGATGACAGATGCTCCTGCTGAGCCCTGTGACGTGCCAGGGCCCTGACATGCGTGGCTTCTCTCTGATCCTCACGTGACCTGCAGATGCAAAAGCCAGAGCTCAGCATAGTTGAAAATCTTGATTGAGGTCATATCCCAGTTACTGGCACAGCCGGATTTAAACCTAAGACTTTCCCCTACACGACAGGGCTTTTATTTCTCTGTCATCTGAAAAGGTGTCAGCAAGGGAAATGGCTTGTCTATTTCCAGGGGCATTTTACAAGCAAATACTGAAAGGCTTCGGTGGGCTTAAGGGCTGATGGCTTTGATCGAATTTCAGGCATGTTGGCCCCAAGGCCCTGTGTATATTCCCTGGGCCCATTCAAGGGGATGCTGGAGCCAGAAAGTCCCCAGAGGCCACCTACTGCAGCCCTGCACTTTACAAAGAAGAGAAAGATTCTCCCTAAAATTACAGAGCAGGGCCAAAGATGCCTACTGGAGCAAACCCCCATCGGGGCACCTCCTACCGCAGGTGAGCCCAAGGCTGGTCCTGCCTTCTCAGTGGCTACTCCCCTGAGCTCCCGCCACCACACAAAGTGTTCCAATCCTTGTGCATCCTCCAGTCCTTTTAACCTCTCATGTCCTGAGAGGCCAGAGCTACAGCCACAGATTCCAGAAGACACCCCACTCCCAGCCCCAACCTGGTGCCTTTAGAATTAGAAACACTTCTTGTCATCACAGGGTCCTGAAAGTCCCTTTTAAGCCTGGGACACTAGGACTCTAAAGGAAGATGATTCTTAAGGTCCCATCCCACTTCCAAATTCCTGCGATTCAATGACATCACGGCTGTGAATAATCAGCCTGGCCCGAAGCCAGGATGGGCTGTGCTGCTTCCACCGTGAACTTCCTCCCCCTGCTTTATAAAAACAGGCCCGCCTCAGCTCCCTCATGGCCCTGTCCACTGAGCATCCTCCCGCCACACAGAAACCCGCCCAGCCGGGGCCACCGACCCCACCCCCTGCCTGGAAACTTAAAGGAGGCCGGAGCTGTGGGGAGCTCAGAGCTGAGATCCTACAGGAGTCCAGGGCTGGAGAGAAAACCTCTGCGAGGAAAGGGAAGGAGCAAGCCGTGGTAGGTCGGGTTTCTGTGCCTTGGGGTCTGTCTCCTCTTCTTTCTCTTTAAAGTCTTTCCAGCAAGCTGAGCCAGTGAAGGAATGCTTTAACCAAGGGACCAACTTTGTAATTCAGGCAACTAGAGGATCCGCTAGAATCCACTCCAGAGGGGAGATGTCTGTTTGCATTTGCATGTGATTGGGATAGGCTGGAGTGTTTTAGAGGGGAGAGGCAGTCGGGGAAAGGGAGACTAGGGAGGTTGCATTCATTGGAGAAGCCTCTGCTGACAGAGTAAAGGGGAAAGTGAAAAGAACGATACAGAAAAGCCCCAAATAGCCTATGGGAGTACCTCAAGATGAGCAAGCAATAAAAGGAAAATCGGCTGCCTTGGGACACGTGCCTGTGACAGCTGGGAGGGCCCTCTGGGTCCCCTAGTTTCCTCCCTCCCCCGATGAACCCCCAGGAAGGAACTGAGGCTGTGGATGGGGCAGAGGGGGACTTACTTCCAGAGCACTATTTGCTAGGTGCTGGGAGAGAGAAGCAGGTGGCTTTCACACCCCACATTACCCCGTGGGATAGAGAAATGCCTCTGATCTCCTCCCTAGGTGCCACCCCTACGAGTCTCCACAGGTCAGTTTGGCCCTCTGGCTTTTTGCCCAGGGTGCATCAGTCAAGTGTGCAGTCCTCCTTAAAGGACATTTTAATTACAGGGGAAAAAACTGACATTAATGTCTTTTATTCCTAAAGCACTCTGCAGGAAGCATGTGGGGTTCTCCAGATTTTCACTGTTATTATCTTTATTTTCTTAACCTCACAGGGAGGGAGAGAGGAAGGGAAGGAGGGAAGACGAAAACACGCCGAGGTCCCAGGTAACTAATGACAACTCAAGCTCAAAGAAGTGTGGTAACAAGGATGCGTTTGGTGGCCAATTGGGAATAATATGGTGGTCTCCTGTAGCTGCTTGATGACAGAAAAAATGTCGTGTGTGTGTGTATGCGTGTGCATTGCAGTCCCGGGAAGCGGTCTTGCAAATACCATTGTCAGGTGGAGTCCCCTCAAAGGTGACTTCCTAGCAGTACTTGCTGTGGCAAGAACACTCATTCTGGGATCTAGACTCAATCCATGACGGTCAGCATGAGCTGCTGGGTGCGTGCTTCCTGTGCAGGCAGAGTCGGACTCCAGCACTGGCAGGGACATTGTGAGTATTGAGATATGAATAGCTCCATCCTGCCCACCCATTTATTCCACCTAAAATGTTCTCAAAGACGCCAGCCTCCAAGCTCTGGATCAAATGATAAAGCCCCAGATCAAAATCTCAGGAGCAAATGAAAGCTGCCCTTGTCTCCAAAGTGCTCCTTCTCTGCCCGACTCCCCAAGACCAGCTCGGTTTATTTCACAATGACTCGCATCGGATTCTCCCAGTGTCTGCGGCTCCCCCTGCTTCATCACAGGCCTGGGACAGTCCAGGCAGCCAGGGAATAGCTGGGAATAGCAGTTCCCCTTTGTTGGTTTTTGAGTTCACTGAGGCTTTGATTTCCCCCAGGGCCTGACGTTGCTGAGCAGAGCCAGCGGCCAGTAGATTCCAAAGGATTCCAAAAAACAGCCAGGCACTCCTTTGTGAACCCAAAAGTATCTGAGACAGGTCTGTCAATTTAGAAAGTTTATTTTGCCAATGTTAAGAACACACATGTGACACGGCCTCTGGAGATCCTGAGGACATATGTCCAAGGTGGCCAAGGTGCGGCTTGGTTTCATACATTTCAGGGAGACATGAGACGTTAATCAATGTATGTAAGATGTGCACGGGTTCGGTCTGGAAAGGCAGGACAACTCGAAGTAGGCGCTTCCAGGTCATAGGTAGATAAGAGAAGGCTTCATTCTTCTGAGTCTTTGTCAGCCTTTCACTGAATACCCAATTTACATATGAGCGGGGGGCAGAGGAAGAGTCACTTATGCCTTAGTTGGCTCAGTGAATCTACTTTTTTTTTTTTTGAGACGGAGTTTCACTCTTTTTGCCCAGGCTAGAGTGCAATGGCATGATCCCGGCTACTGCAACCTCCACCTCCCAGGTTCAAGTGATTCTCCTGCCTCAGCCTTCTGAGTAACTGGGATTACAGGCACCTGCCACCACACCTGGCTAATTTTTGTATTTTTAGTAGAGACAGGGTTTCACCATGTTGGCCAGACTGGTCTTGAACTCGTGACCTCAGGTGATCCACCCACCTCGGCCCCCCGAAGTGCTGGGATTACAGGCATGAGCCAACATGCCTGGCCTGAATCTTCATTTTTATAAAAACAATAGGGCAGAGGAAGCAATCAGATATGCGTTTGTCTCAGGTGAGCAGAGGGATGACTTTGAGTTCTGTCCTTTGTCCTGTACCCATTTGCATTGCCAAGGTGAAGTTCAGCAGAACTGTTTTAGGGTAAAGATCTTGAAGTCCACAGGGAGTTTCCTTGTGGGTAAATTGTGAGAGAGGTATGTAGCCTTTTATCTTTGTAGCTGTCTTATGTAGGAATAAAATGGGAGGCAGGTTTGCCTCATGTAGTTCCCAGCTTGGCTTTTCCCTTTGGCTTAGTGATTTGGGGGTCTTGAGATTTATTTTCCTTTCATACCTTGGTAGTGTCACTTGAAGCCACCACGCCCAGCTAATTTTTATATTTTTAGTAGAGACAGGGTTTCACCATGTTGATCAGGCTGGTCTCGAACTCCTGACCTCGTGATCTGCCCTCCTCCTCCAAACTGCTGGGATTACAGGCATGAGCCACCATGCCCGGCCAATTTTTCTTTTCTTTTCTTTTTTTTTTTTTTTTGAGATGGAGTCTCGCTTTTTCACCAGGCTGGGGTGCAGTGGCACAATCTTGGCTCACTGCAACCTCCACCTCCCAGGTTCAAGCGATTTTCCTGCCTCAGCCTCCCAAATAGCTGGGATTACAGGCGCCCGCCACCACGCCCAGCTAAGTTTTCACCATGTTGGCCAGGCTGGTCTTGAACACCTGACCTCAAGGGATCTGCCCGCCTTGGCCTCGCAAAGTATTGGGATTACAGGCGTGAGCCACCATGCCCAGACAGGTTTTTCTTTGATTATTTGGCATTATGCACCTGCAGTCTCAGAATAAATTTTTTACTTTCTCTGAGTGATTTTCGCTTCTGCTTTGATGAGACTGTTGGGACGGACAATAAGGGACCAGTGCATTCTGCTCATTCCTTCTTGGGGCCATTTCTTTTGTATATACGGGAGAAAATTTCTGTCTATAGTGTCAGGCTATAAACCTCGTCCTAGTCAAGCAGCTCACAAAACCACATGGTGGGTCTCACATCAAACCAGGTAAAAGAGTGAGGATGATTTAGACTCAAAGAAAATTAGAGCTAGAAAGAAATTTAAAGCTCATCCACCCTGCTCCAACCCTAAGTCAAGCCACATGGTCTTCCGATAGTGGCTCAGTTTTCTACTTACGTATAAAGACAGCACATTCTCTTAGCAATATGTGTTTGTATGTGTGTGTGTGTGTGTGTGTGTGTGTGTGTGTATGTGTGTGGGTATATATATATATATTTAGAGACAAGGTCTGACTCCATCACCCAGGCTGGAGTGCAGCAGTGTGATCGTAGGTCACTGAACCTTCAAACTCCTGGGCTCAAGTGATCCTCCATCTCAGCCTCCCAAGTAGCTAGGACTACAGGGGCATGCTGCCATATCCAGCTAATTATAAAATTTTTTTGTAGAAGCAGGGTTTTGCTTTGTTGCCCAGGCTGGTCTCAAATTCCTGGCCTCAAGCCACCCTCTTGCCATGGCCTCACAAAATGCTGGGATTACAGGCAAGAGCCACTGTGCCCAGTCCCTCTTAGTGATATTTTGCATATTATATATTCAAAAAATATTTTCTATGTATGCCACTTGGGAAACTTCTGTAGAATGGGATAGAGGGACAGATAAACCCAATTCTTGATCCACTCAAAAATAACACCTGTGACAGAGTGAAGATGAAACAGGTGCTGGGCACACAGCAAGTGTTTTAGAAACATTTTTGAACTCAACTTTGCCTGAGTTGTGGTGCTGATCATGGCTGCCAGGAAATGCTAGCCAGCTGTTCTTCCTATACAAGTATATGACTGGGTGTCTGCAGCAGCTGCCCGGCTGTGAATTGCACACACCAATGGCCAAGACCCAGCAGCGACTTGGCTAACAGGCCCAGTCGATGTGCATGGGTGACCACGCGATGCTCCTGACACACGCACTGGTGGCTTAGGGAAGTTTTTTTGAGGATTGATCAGAAGATCTGATTCCACCTGGAGCCTCTGAAGTGATCACTTCCGGGTTAGGCTGAACCCAGATACCAGGAGACCTGTGTATTGAGAGCCTTTTGTTTTTTTTATGTAGTCACAACTATTCCATTAACATACAGCTAGGCATTAGAGAATCCATGCTGGACTCCTACAAAGGCCCCTAGATCCTTAGAACACTCAGAGATTCCAAAGCACACGTCCTCCCAGGACACCCTGGCAGCAGAGCCCGGGGGCAACTGTCACCTTTGCCTGCTGTCGGGAGCTGTGCTGATGGGTAGGGGGCTCTGTGCTTGCTGTGGCCCAGACCCAAGCCGTGGGGATGTGCTCTGTCTGGAGCAGACCCCTTCACTGTCTGCCCAACTCCTTCGTGTGTTCCCGGAACAGCTTCTGTGTTATGCATTCCAGAAAGCCTGCCTGACCAACCCCACCTCAACAAGCCTGGGATGGACAACCTCCTCCGCATTCCACTCCAAGCCCACCCCCGTCCCCACCCTGCTGCGTGGTATGGCACTGCTCTGCTGTACCCTGAGCGTCTAGTTATTCATCAGGCCTCTTCCTAACTATGAGCTCTTTCAGGATAAGAGCTGTGTCTTTGCATCACCAGAGCCTGCGCCAGGGCACGGCCGGTGCTCCATACACGTTGATGGTGAATATATAGCACGGGTAGATCATTGTCTGTGAATGCTTAACAGAGAAGCAGCTCATGTGGGTGCTTGAGGGCTGGGGGGGCAGGGTGGGGGTCTGGTAGGCGCTGGGAGGAGGACATCCCTGCAGCTTCTCCAGCACCATAGATGGGACTCTTGATGTGGGCAGTTTTTATTTCAGCTGAGTCTCCAGAAGGCAGGGGACAGGGACTGGGAGGGGATGCTAAACCCGATAACCCAGTATGGATGAGCTAACAGAGGCAGGGCACACAGCTCCTGCCTGTAATCCCAGCACTTTGGGAGCCCGAGGTGGGCGGGTTGCTTGAGCCAAGGAGTTTGAAACCAGCCCGGGTCTTGAACATAGCGAAGACTCTGTCTCTACAAAAAAATGAAAAAAAAAAAAATTAGCCAGACATGGTGGCACGCACCTGTAGTCCCAGCTACTTGAGAAGCTGAGGTGAGAGGATCACTTGAGCCAGGGAGGTTGAAACTGCAGTGAGCTGTGATCACGCCACTGCACTCCAGTCTGGGTGACTGGGCGAGACCCTGTCTCAAAACAAATAAATAAGAAAGAGAGACTACTGGTCAACTTGATTTCTGCTGGTTATTCTCTTTCTGTCATGTTCACCAAAAAGAGAAACCTGTTGTATTTTATCTTGTTGTAGCAAGAGCCAGTGTCTAACACCTGGGCTACTGAGAGAAAGCGAAGGGTTTTTTTCTGGGAAGCTCCAATTTCCTTATTTCTCTCACATGATGCCTCTGACTTTCATAGTGTGACTTGGTCAGATGGGCCTTATCAATAGAGATGGCCTGATGTCTCAGCTGTCTCATCTCAGCTGCTAGTTCTGGCTTCTGCTGGGAGTCCACAGTGGCCTCTGCATGCATGGTGTGGGAAAGGCAAATAAAAAAGCAGATTAAAAACCAGATTAAAGACATCATCCTGTATTCAGGAAATAATGGCTCCTGTTGATACTGTTCTACGAACACAGATGAAGGCACAAAATTCTACATCAATTGCAGAGAATTGGTTATAGGCTAACACAGGTGGTCGGATGATCTAGGAAGCAGGATTCAGTATTAACGGGGATCCATGAGGACCCCATGAAGCGTGGCATCTCTTCTGCGTCAGCAGCTTCAAGTTGTTCCAGGGAGAAGCGGGAAGCCTCAGTGCTTTTGTTGAGGAAGGATGTTCATGACAGTAGGTGCAGGTCACTCCTGCCGTGCAACCAGATGTGGGGGAAGGACTTTCCTGCTTCTTTTCCAATTACCTTACAATTCAGCAAGACGGAAATGATTAGCCCATGACAAAAACCAGGAAACAGGCTCAGAGAGAGTGAGTTGCCCACACAGAATGTGTGCTGTAAATGCAGTTAGATTTCCAGGTTGAGAATCCAGTGACCACGCCCCTTCTTTGTGGCATTCTGCTGTCATATACCATGTGGAACACATTAAGAACGTTATGGCCAGGCGTGTTGGCTCACGCCTGTAATCCTAGCACTTTGGGAGGCCAAGGTGGACAGATCACCTGAGGTTGGGAGTTCGAGACCAGCCTGGCCAGCATGCCGAAACCCTGTCTCTACTAAAAATACAAAAATTAGCCAGGCATGGTGGCACACACTTGTAATCTGAGCTACTCGGGAGGCTGAAGAAGGAGAATCGCTTAAACCCAGGAGGCGGAGGTTGCAGTGAGCTGAGATTGCACCGTTGCAATCCAGCCTGGGCAACAGAATGAAACTCCATCTCAAAAAAAAAAAAAGTCACAATTGGGTGTCACGTAGACAGTGAGGAGTAGTGGAAAGAGTGTTAGATTTGGGGTAAGAGAACTGTGTCTCCTGGGCTTGACTCCTGATGCCAACTCTCACAAGATGTGTCACTGTACAGCACGCCGCTTATACTTTGTTTGTTTTTTTTTTTTTTGAGACAGGATCTTGCTCTGTCTCAAGCTGGAGTGCAGTGGTATGATCACAGCTCACTGCAGCCTCAAACTCCCAGGCTCAGGCCATCCTCCCACCTCAGCCTCCCAAGTAGCTGGGACTACAGGCATGTACCACCATGCCCAAATAATTTTTTGTATTTTTTTGTTGAGATGGGGTTTTGCCATGTTACCCAGGGAGGTCTCAAACTCCAAGGATCAAGCCACCCACCCTCCTTGGCCTCCCAAAGTGTTGGGATTACAGATGTGAGCCACCACACCTTGCAAATTTTTGTATTTTTTGTACAGACGAGGGTCTCCCTATGTTGCCGAGGCTGATCTTGAACTCCTGGGCTCAAATGATCCACCCTCCTCAGCCTCCCAAAGTGTTGGGATTACAGACGTGAGCCACTGCTCTCAGCCCCTTACACTTTTTTGAAGTTCAGTTCTCCCATCTGTAAAAACGAGGTAATAATATTGCCTCAAATGACTTAATGGATGTGAAAGGGTTTAGTAAACTCTGTGCCTGGAAAGGTAGAAGCTACTCAAATATCTGTTGAGTGAGTGGCATTCATCCATGTGTACATTTCTCAGGCAACAATAATGTCACTTTCACCTAAAGCCAGTAAAATGTGGGTAAAGTCATATAATGATACAATGAAAGTTTCTGATCAGTATTTCCTAATTCAAGTGTGTTGAAATGTGGAGTTGGGCTGGAGAATTGTCAAATCATTGCGTATTTAATTACCTTGTGGTGATGTTTGCTTTAGGGAGTGGAAGGAACATGAGGAACGAACGACCTTCATCACGGAAGATGACACTCATTTAGATTCACTTTAGATTTCAGGGCTTGTTTAGATGCAGACTTTGCGGTTAACATTTTATTGCACTGACTGATTTAGTTTTCACCAGGTGGTCCTTGTGTTTGCTTCAGAAGGATCTAAGTGTATTAGGACAGTGTTTCTTCTGTTTTGATTGTGGGAGGAGGCGGGATAGACTTCTGTTTTCCTAGACCCACAACCAAAATTCCCCACTCCTCCAAATAACCAGGATTACCAGGCAGAGGGTGGAGCATTGAGGAGATGACAGCTGGACATGCCTGCTGTAGCTTTTTCTGAGTTTAATTCCATATAGCTTAGACACAGGCCATATGCCTACATTTGGAAGATGTTTTGGAGAAAATTCTGCTCTGATGGGTGGGGGGCAGGGTCTGCCAGGAAAATATTCTATTCTTTTGAAGACATGGGGTCTTGCTATGTTGCCTAGGCTGGTCTTGAACTCCTCGCCTCAAGTGATGCTCCTGCCTCAGCCTCCTGAGTAGCTAGGACTACAGGTGCAAACCACCACACCCAGCTCTGAGAGGATGCTATACTCTTCACTTCACTGGAATTGGTGAAATTAGATAAGAAACAGACTCTTCCTCTCTTCTCCCCTAGTTATAAACAGTTCTGTTAAGAGAGGGAAAATAACCATTTAGCCTATAGAAAATCACCTTTTCGAAAAGTTAAGAATTACTTATGTGATGGTAGTTTTTGAAAGTGGTTTTTATTCTGAGATCATGGCCTCTGTACTATGCAGGGCCTGGAGAAGTGGGATGAGAGCTACCAGGCTCAAAGCTCCTGTCCCGAACAAAGGGTTGCTTTCGTGGGAGCACGCCACCCTTTCCAAGGCTAGTTCCTCTCCCAGCATCTCACTTCAGCTCTCGTCCTGCTCTAGAAACGTGCCTTTGCTGGTCCAAGGAATCCTGGCCGTTTCTTTTCTTAATTGTTGGCATTCATCTGGGCTATGGTGGTTGTGGCGGGGGTGGCAGTGGAGAGTGTGTTGTTTTAAATCCATGAGTAATTTTAGGGTATTGGTACTCTTGAAGACTGACTTTCTCTTGCTCAGGTTTTCAGAGAGACCTTTTGCTAAGCAACAATAGCCTAAGAATCTCCTTGACCAAAGATAAATGTAGCAAACTTTGCACATGGTGCAACATTTGATAATAGTATCAATTTACGTTTGTCTTTCCCTTGCAATTTCCCTCCTCCTCTAGCTTGCTCACATTTCTGCCTTCTTCTTGCTGGCAAGAGTACAGACTATAATTCTCCAGTTCACTAACATCTGGAGCGACTGCACTGTTTGCAATTTCATTGATTGACTACATGTGTACAGTTCCTTTATTGCAAGTCACTTTTCTGTATAATCTTTTTTGAGACGAAGTCCTGCTCTGTCGCCCAGGCTGCAGTAGCGCAATCTTGGCTCACTGCAACTTCCGCCTCCTGGGTTCAAGCGATTCTCCTGCCTCAGCCTCCTGAGCAGCTGGGATTATAGGCGCCCACCACCATGCCCAGCTAATTTTTTTGTATTTTTAGTAGAGATGGGGTTTCACTATGTTGGCCAGGCTTGTTTTGAACTCCTGACCTCAAGAGATCTGCCAGCCTTGGCCTCCCAAAGTGCTGGGATTACAGGTGTGAGCCACTGTGCCTGGCCATATAATCTATCTTTTAAATGTTTTTATATTAAAATAAACAGAGACAGAGTCTCACTGTGTTGCCCAGGCTGATCTCGAACTCCTGGGTTCAAGTGATCCTCCCACCCTGGCCTCCCAAAGTGCTGGGGTTACAGGCGTGAACCACCTCATGTGGCCTCGCTTTCCTATGTAATTGAAACAATAGAACTATAGTGCCATTTGTAAGAGTTTCCCAGTTTATACTGCATGTGACACTCCCCATGTCGTATGTTCTCACAACAGAACAGAAACCGCAGGATGTCAGCACCGGAGGCAACCTTGGAGCATCCAGCCCACTTGGTTTTGCATTGCTGGCAGGAGATTTTATGTCTCAAAATATAGATGCTTTTTGGAAGGACAGCACATTAATTATTTTTCAGTCATTTTTACCTTATGCGAACAAGCTGATTAGTTCCTTTCCTAGGAGCTGGTTTTTATGGAGGGAAGATGGGGCCGGTAGAGGCAGATAGAGGGGGATGTAATACACAGGCACTGAGACAGCACCCCACTGACTTTCCCCTGTCCCTCCTCCAGCTGGCCTCCTCCTTTCCAGGGGCTGTGCCCAATCCAGAATCAGTTACTCACTGGTGCCCATCGACCATCATTTCCCCATGTGGCCACCATAGAAATGAACACCACCTTTCTGGTTGGCATGATCATCAATTTCTCAGCCAAAACGGCATGCATCCTTGGCTCTGGGAAACAGTACATCTCCCAGGAAAGTGAGCTTACAGCACGGTACCCCACTTCCTGGTTACCAGACTATTGTTCCCGTTTTCCCCTAGAACAGTCATCATTCACAGGTTGTTTGGCAGGGCCCGGGAACAGAGTCACTCTGGTTGCTACCGCCAACAGACCAAACACGGCTTCCAGGCAGGAAGGTCAGAGCTGCTCTGCAGGATGCACATGCAGGTTGGAAGCAGACAGGGCTGGCCGAGCACAGATATGCTGGCTGTGTCCTACACACAGGTGCCTACACACACATCCTTCAGATCCGGGCTGCACTCTATCAGCCAACCCACGGACTCTGTTTTTTCTAATTTGCACAGATTCTTTGTCAACCTGCCATGCCCTGAGACTGTTGAACTTCATCCAACAGAGAGGGTACCTTTTGCAAATCTGCAAAAATCAACTTTGTGTGCTAAGGTGGCCTGACAGGGCTAGGCCTTGGGGTCTTGGGGACCAGCATTCCACCTCTCCTCTCATACAGTGATTCTGGATTCCAGCCCAGCAAAAGTCAGCCAACCTTGGGGCCTTCCTTTCTTTCATCCTTTCTTTTTTTTCCTTTCTGTGTCTCCCTTCCTACCCCCTTCCTTCCATCTTCTCATTTGCCTGTTTTTTTTTTTTTTCAGTTCTTTGATGATCCTGAGAAGCTACTAAATATAGCAAAAGGGAGATAACACAGAACAAAATTAGAAGTCTTTCTATTTATAAAAATGAACCTCTTCCATCCCTTCCGCCAATGTCATCTCTCAACCGGGTCTCGCCAGAGCACTCATGGACCTCCCTTTGGTGAGGCCCAAAGTCCATCCCAGCCACGCCCTGCGGTCCCGAGTCTGAGTCCATTGTTCTGGCTTTCACTCTGCTCTGCATCCCGTCACTGGCCCCAGACCTCGACGCCCACCTCTTCAGCGAAGGCAAAACAAGGACTCATTTTTCCTCCCTCTCTTCTCTCTTTCTTGTTTTCAGACTGCACTGTTTTTCTGCTGGCCGGATGACTCATTTCTTTGTCATCTCTTACCCCACTTGGCCTTTTCAGCTGCTCGAATCGCCTCTGTGTGATGCGGACAGAGCTATCGCCCTGCTGGGGTGAGATTCACTTGCATTGAATCAGCTCAAGGCGCAGGAAGGCCCAGGGAAGCCAAGGAAGAGAAGAGACAAGTCTCCAACTCTCTCAGGAGCAAAGACAAAAATATACTCCTGCTCTCTTATCTCTTATTCAGACCGTTCAGTTGCAAAAGGGTTGAACATGATGCAGCGGGTGGTATGTGTGGACCAGCCCTAGGTCGTGCTCCTCCTCCATCTGGTCCCCCCACCCCTAGTTATCCAGAAAGGGGGATGTTCCCAGGCAATGCCAACGTGTCCATACTGCACTCTTCACATTGCAGTTTCCCGGCATCTGGGATTGCATTCCGTTTGGAAGGACTTTGAGTTCTTGAAATAAAGAAGTAACTTGGTGGGCATCTGGAAAAAACACCCAAACTGTATCCCAGGCTGGGGTGCAGGAGCCTATCGAGAGGGCTGGGTGGTGTGGACAGCATGATGAAGAAGGTCAAGTTCCTTGTACTCACTCGTTTGCTGTTTCATTCACAATTCCTGTGAGGTGGGAGCTCTCACCATCCTTGGGTCTTGCTTAAGAGTAAGGAGTGGGGCAACCTAGAGATACATGAACATCAAGGAGAAATGGGGAGGGAGTTTCACACGAGCTATTTTTACAAGATTAAGTAATGGGATAAAATTTAAAAGGGGAATTTAAGAGGAATTTTGGGCAGTTTTGAGAAACAGGAAATTTGAGGAAAGCTGAGAAAGAGAAGATCTGGAGTAAGTCTCTGTGATGAGAAGATTCCACCCCGCACTCCTGTTCTGGGTGGCCTCGGCTCCTGACTCCCTTTCTTCTGAAACTGCCTGGAGCCAGGGAGTAGCACAGCTGCTTCCTCCCGGGGAGAAAGGGACACCCAAAGAGCGCACTCCAGGGAGACCTTGGGCACTGCGGGCTCAAAGGCTGGAGATGGCACTTCTGTTTCCTCCTGATGGGACAGGTGCAGGGAGGCTAAGAGGATGCCACGCTGGCGAGCCTCCCTCTGACCTGTGTTTTCTCATTGGAATTGCTGTACCCGGAGCCTCCTGCAGGCTTCCCTCACCCTCTCCCTAAGCTCCTCTGCCTGACACAGGAGCCCGGGGAGAATCTGTCAGGCATGAAATGCAGCGAGGCAAGGAGGGTGATCAGCACCTCCCACGGGGGAGTTCGTTTCAAAGTAACAATCAAAGATCCAGAGCCGGACCCAGGCAGGGAGGCAAGGCCTGGAAGCCCCTGTGCCTCCAGGCCCCTAGGACGCTCGGGGGAGGGGGAGGGGGAGGGTGGGACCTGAAGTTGTTGTGACCGAAGGGAAATGAGTCAGGGAAAGAAATGCCATGCTTTAATTTTTGTGGATGAAGGAGGGAACAGGCCGCCAGACCACAAAATAACACCCGGCCGACTAACCTACTTTTAGCTGCCGAGGGCAGGATCACAGAGGAGAGGCAGATGGAAACTGGGGCTCTGGGGTCCAGGAAGATCTGAGTCTTCCGACCAAACATCATTTGCCTCCCCTCCTTCCTGCAAATATGCACATTGCCGGATCTGCTGCAGTCTATGAAAAAGGAGACAGATGTTCTGGCAGAGCGGTGGGGGTGGGGGTGGGCGTGGAGGTTGGGTTGGGGGGCCTCTGCTTTGTGGGGAGAACCTCAGGCAGGGGAGTAGGCTCCATCCTGCGTGGAGGAACCTGAGCAGTCTAAGGCAGGCTGGCTCTATGATGTGCTGGCAATAAAATCCCAATGGCTTCCGCTGCAGAAGTCCAAGAGGACATGACTGCGGCTCCATCCAGTCAAGCCCAGGGCAGGAATTCCCTTCCAGGAAACCAAGCCAGAGCGCTGTGGTCTCTGGGCTGCCAAGATGTCTCAGAAATGGTCTAGCCCTTCAGCCCACAGAAATCTCTGGGCAAAATTATCTCCCAGCATTGACAGACGAATGGATAAACAAAATGTGTTCTATCCCACAGTGGAGTATTATTCAGCTTTAAAAAGGAAGGAAAAATGCTGGGCGCGGTGGCTCACGCCTGATCCCAGCACTTTGGGAGGCTGAGGAAGGAGGATCATTTGTGCCCAGGAGTTCGAGACTAGCCTGGACAACATAGAGAAACCTTGTCTCTACACACACACACACACACACACACACACACAATCTCTCTCTCTCTCTCTTAGCCAGGCACAGTGGCACATGCCTGAAGTCCCAGCTCTGGGAAGCTGAGGCAGGAGGATCTCTTGAGCCTGGTGGGTCAAGGCTGCAGTGAACCATGTTCATGCCACTGCACTCCAGTCTGGATGACAGAGCGAGACCTTGTCTCAAAAAAAAAAAAAAAAGAAAGAAGAAAGGAAAAAGAAAAAAAAGGCAGCGGGGCGCGGTGGCTCACGCCTGTAATCCCACTACTTTGGGAGGTCAAGGCGAGCGGATCACGAGGTCAGGAGATCGAGACCATCCTGGCTAACACAGTGAAACCCCGTCTCTACTAAAAATACAAAAATTAGCCGGGCGTGGTGGCAGGCGCCTGTAGTCCCAGCTACTCAGGAGGCTGAGACAGGAGAATGGCATGAACCCGGGAGGCGGAGCTTGTAGTGAGCCGAGATCACACCACTGCACTCCAGCCTGGGCGACAGAGCGAGACTCCATCTTAAAAGAAAAAAAAAAAAAAGGATATGCTACAGCATGGATGCACCTTGAAGACATTTGCAAAGTGAAACAAACCAGTCGCAAAAGAAGAAACACTGTCTGATTTCACTTCTAGGATGTATGTAGAGCAGTCAGGTTCATACAGACAGAAAGTAGCAGCGTGGCTGCTGGGGAAAAGGGGAATGGGGAGTTATTCTTTAATGGCTACAGAGTTTCAGTTAGGGGTGATGGAGAAGTTCTGGAGATGGGCGGTGGTGACGGCCGGCCGCACAGCAATATGACGTGCTTAATGCCACTGAACTGTGCACTGAACATCGTTAAGGTGGTAAATTTTGTGTTATGTATATTTTGCAACAATAAAAAATACGTAGTTTCTAGAATCCTCTTCTAGATGCATGTCTGGCGTTTCTCCCGCGGGGCTGGCACTGGAGGAAGCCAGACAGGACAACATTGCGGCTTATCCTCCTCTGTTGCCATCATGGACCTCTCGCACCCCGTGATCAAGCTGTTTTTTCTCTCCTTCCAGAATTTAAGGGACGCTGTGAAGCAATCATGGATGCAATGAAGAGAGGGCTCTGCTGTGTGCTGCTGCTGTGTGGAGCAGTCTTCGTTTCGCCCAGCCAGGTTGGTGTCCAGGATCCCTGTGTCCCGCTCCTCAAGGCTGCGATGCTTCCGGAGGCTCCAGGGGTCTGTGTCCATCTGGGCCACGGAGGTGGGAATGCTGTCAGGGAGCAGAGAGGCACAGGGACGAGGGGCTGGCATTGCTGTGGAGCACATAGCACACATTCCCTTCTGTACAGCAAACTCTGTATTTGGGGGCCCAGTGTGTAGCTGGGCCCTAGGCACTTATTTTGACCTGAGTAAGCGGAATTAACATTCCATTCCCTGCCTGTGACTGCCTTTTTTTGCAGCTGTTTTTAAAGAATGTATTCAAATTAATCCATAAAGTACAGTTGTCCCTCATATCTATGGGGTATTTGTTCCAGGACCCCCAAGGATACCAAAATCCAGGGATACTCAAGTTCCTCATATAGAATGGTGTAGAGTTTGCATATCCTATGCACACCCTCCTGTATACTTTAAATCATCTCTAAATTACTTATAATACCTAGTACAATGTTAATGCTATGTAAATGGTTGTTATAAGGTATTTTTTAATTTGTGTTATTTTTATTGTTGTATTATTTATTTATATATTTTTTGGAAACAGGGTCTCACTCTGTCACCCAGGCTGGAGTGCAATGGCACAATCATAGCTCACTGCAGCACCAAACTCCTAGGCTTAAGCCTTGACCTCCCAAAACTCTGGGGTTACAGGTGTGAGCCACAAGCCCAGCTTATATTATTATTTTTTATTTTTCTGTTTTGGTTGCATCCACAGACATGGAACCTGCAGATACACAAAGTGGACTGTATTTATAAAAGACAATGCAGGACAGGGCACAGTGACTCACACCTGTAATCTCAGCACTTTGGGAGGCCGAGGTGGGAGGATCGCTTGAGCCCAGGAGTTGGAGACCAGTCTGGGCAATATAGTGAGATGCTGTCTCTACAAAAAATTTAAAAATTAGCCGGGTGTACTAGTATGCACCTGTGGTCCCAGCTACTCAGGAGGCTGAGGCGGGAGGATCGCTTAAGTTCAGGAGGTTGGGACTTCAGTGAGATATGATTACGCCAATGCACTCCAGCCTGGGTGACAAACTGAGATCCTGTCTCAAAAAAAAAAAAAAAAAGAAAAAGGCAATGCAAGTGCCATGAGCCACAGCAGAGGCAAGCTGCCCTCATGGTGCCTACTCTCTAGCTGAGATGGAAGCGCTACACACACTCTCTGAAAATGCCTAGCAATAAAGGGCCTCACGGAAGTCCAAACTAACCACACCTCTCCCACAGGACCCTACAGCGGGGAGAGCCAGGTGACTGCGTGGAGTAGACAGCCAGCTGCAACTCCATTGCCCAATATGGTGGCCACTTACCATGTGCAACTGTTTAAATTTAAAATAATTAAAGTTAAAAATTGTTTCTCAGTCCCACTGGCCACATTCAAAGCACTCGGTGGCCCTGTGTGGCTTCTGTCGTGGACAGCACAGACAGAAAACATTTCCACCAAGCAGAAAGCTCTTCTGGACAGAGCCAGTCAGGAAGGAGAGGAAGAATTGGACTAGAAGGCAGGAGATGGACTTTCACTTGGGCCAGTTACCCGAGGGGGTTCTCTGAGCAGGGGTATCTGGCCGGCAGGTTCACATGGGCTTCTGGGTTGGCCGCCTTTACTCTTAGTACACCTGGCATGTGCTGATCCTTCCTCCACCTCTGGTTTCTTCGCAGGAAATCCATGCCCGATTCAGAAGAGGAGCCAGATCTTACCAAGGTCGGGTGAAGCTGAGGGGTGCATGGGGTCATCAGGGAGGGAGGCAGGGCGGGGTGCAGGGTGCATCACCCACCCACCACCTGCCTTCTTCCACCCACCACCTGCCTACGGTGTGACAGTGCCATTGCAGCATGATTCTACAGAGATGCCTGTGTCGGCACCATTCTCCCATCAGCTGCGGCCACTGGGCGGGTTCTGATTCTGAGGGGAGCAGAAACAGGTGTTCCCCCCCAAGGAGCCAGGCTGTCAGGGATCACAACCTAGCGGGGGCTGGGGGGGCGGCCACTGGCCCAAGGTCCTGGTTATACAGATCAGAAGGCAGAGCCCAGGAGAGAGCAAGTGGCTTGCCCAGGGTCACACAGCCGCCAGCAGCAGGGCCAGGGCAGTCACGGCCGAGGCCAGGCCCATGCTCTGGGTCTCATCCTAGGCTGTGATCCCACCACAGTGCACCGGCAGCTTTGGTAACAACATCCCTATGTATCCATTTCCCTCTGTTGATCCAACCGGGATGTCCCAACTGGGATGTCCCACCCAGGCAACCCCTAGACATGGTGGGGTCTCTAAGTCCACATCTAGAGTTGACTCTAGAAGGCTGAGGAATGCGAGGCCCAGCTTCAGGTCCAAAACTACCCACTTAGGCCCTCGATTTCCCTCCTTCACGACCCAGTTCCTTCGAGTCTGGAAGACTCTGCAATACCCTTTGTAAAGGTGTTAAAAAGGGTGACTCACTCCCCAGAGTGAGTCACACCTGGACTCTTAATGCCTTCGTTGTTGGATGGCATCCTGCTTCCTACCAGGTTATCCTGGCCTCAGTGACCTCAGAAGCAGCAAGGGTCTGACTTACAGTGGGCACGTGCTACTTCTTTAATTAATTGAAAGTAAAGTTGTTGTTTTTTAAGTTGGCATTCTGGCTTGAAAACAGAAAGATGGCATGAAAATATTAATGGGAGTACTTCAACTATTTTCATTATGCCAAAAATACTTGGAGAAGTAGCACATTTTCTGCAAAGTCTAAAATGTCAATTTTCTTTGGGGCCAAAAATGCATCATTTCTGTGTGGGAATACTTATGTGGATAAAAAACTCTGGTAGACAGTTATGCATATATATATTTTTTGGTGAATTACAATGAGAAAAAGTCCAGGTGCAATGGCTCACATCTGTAACTCCAGCACTTTAGGAGGCGGATCCAGGAGGATGGCTTTAGCCCAGGAGTTCAAGACCAGCATGGGCAACATAGTGAGACACCTCTGCCTCCCCCACCCCACCCTGCCTCTACAAAAAAATTTAAAAATTAGCTGGGTGTGGTGGTGTGCACCTGTAGTCCCAGCTACTTGGGAGGTTGATGCAGGAGGACTGCTTGAGCCTAGGAGGCAGAGGTTGCAGTGAGCCAAGACAGCACCATTGGACTCCAGCCTGGGTGACAGAGACCCTCGAAAAAAAAAAAGAAAAAGAAAAGAAAAGAAAAAATTAGGCTGGGCACGGTGGCTCATGCCTGTAATCCCAGCACTTTGGGAGACCGAGGCGGGTGGATCACTTGAGATCAGGAGTTCGAGACCAGCCTGTCCAATATGGTGAAACCCCGTCTCTACCAAAAATACAAAAATTAGCCGGGCATGGTATCGGGCACCTGTAATCCCAGCTACTCGGGAGGCTGAGACAGGAGAATCACTTGAACCCAGGAGGTGGAGGTTGCAGTGAGCCGAGATTGTGCCACTTCACTCCAGCCTGGGCGACAGAGTGAGACTTTGTTTCAAAAATAATAATAATAAATAAATAATAAATAAATAAATCATATGAGAAGATACTCAATGGCACTCAGAAAAGAAATGCAAATTTATTTTATTTTATTTTGAGATGGAGTCTTGCTCTGTCGCCCAGGCTGGAGTGCAGTGGTACAATCTCGGCTCACTGCAACCCCCACTTCCTGGGTTCAAGCAATACTCCTGCCTCAGCCTCCTGAGTAGCTGGGATTACAGGCACCTGCCACCATGCCTGGCTCATTTTTGTATTTTTAGTAGAGATAGGGTTTCACCATGTTGGCCAGGCTGGTCTCGAACTCCTGAGCTCAAGTGATTCGCCCACCTCGGCCACCCAAAGTGCTGGGATTACCGGCATCAGTCACCATGTTTGGCCAGTATTCATTATCTTGTTGTCTTCCAGTTGTGTCTCTTCAATAAGGGAGTATGCAATGGAGTCTATAGAAAGCAAGTGAGGGAGTTTTCTCAGTAGGTGCAAGGGTAGTGAGGCATTTCATTTTGAGTCATACTCTGATGAGGCTGGCCTGTCTTTTCTCATAGTGATCTGCAGAGATGAAAAAACGCAGATGATATACCAGCAACATCAGTCATGGCTGCGCCCTGTGCTCAGAAGCAACCGGGTGGAATATTGCTGGTGCAACAGTGGCAGGGCACAGTGCCACTCAGTGCCTGTCAAAAGTATGTACTGAGGCTGGGAGGTGGTGCATGCCTGTGATCCCAGCACTTTAGGAGGCCAAGGTGGGAGGGTCGCTGGAGCCCGGGAGTTCAAGACCAATCTGGGCAAACATAGCAAGTCCCCTGTCTCTACAAAAAATAAAAAAATTAGCCAGACCTGGTATGTAGTCCCAACTACTTGGGAGGCTGAGGCAGAAGGATCACTTGAGCCCAGGAGTTGGAGGCTGCAGTAATCTACGATTGCGCCACTGCATTTCAACCTCGGTGACAGGGCAAGCCCTCATCTCTAAAACAAAACAAAACAACACAAACAAAAACAAAAACACAGAAAAGCCCAGTACAAATCGACTTCAAACTGAGACTTCGAGTTCAGGGGTCCAGTCATGAACCCTGTCTTTCATGGTCCCCGGAAAGTTCAAATCTTCAAAAGGAGCCTTCAGGCCTGTTAGGCCTTAGGCGGAGGTGAAGGTACGAGCAGAAAAGGGAGCGAGACCAAGTGACCTTGGGCAAATGCCCGCTTGCCTCAGTTTCCTCATCTGTAAAGAGGTGGGAATAACAGTACACACTTCATGGTTTGCTGTGAGGATTAAATTAGCTAATTTTTGTAGACTGTACAACAGCGCCTAGCACATAGAGCACATTCTTAATATTTTAACTCACATCATCCTTGGAGCTGCTTTGAAAGTACAGGGGACCCTTGAACAACACTTGTCTGACCTGCAGGGTCCACTTATGTATGGATTTTTTTCAACCAAAGGCAGGATGAAAACAGTATTTGTAGGATGCAGAACTGGTATACGCGTGTTCCACGCTGCAGGACTTGAGTGTGTGTGGATTGTGGTAGACAGGGCTCCTGGAACCATGGCCTGAGCACACAGAGGGAGGCTGTCATTAGGGGCTTCCTTGTTTATACTTGACAGGTTGCAGCGAGCCAAGGTGTTTCAACGGGGGCACCTGCCAGCAGGCCCTGTACTTCTCAGATTTCGTGTGCCAGTGCCCCGAAGGATTTGCTGGGAAGTGCTGTGAAATAGGTGAGTAGGTGAGAGCACGTGAAACGAGCTGAAATCCCACCTCTCCAGTCTCCCCCGCCCCCGGAAGGAAAGGCAGGGTGCGATGGCAGGGCCAGGGGTGGGGGCCACGGATAGGGAAGGCGCTTCTGCCATGGGTCAGGAAGCACAATGCCACACAGCAAGCAGAGCCTAGGTGTGACCCTGAATCCAGGCTGGCACCCTTGCCACCCAGCCTGTGGCTTCTGAGCCAGCCTGCATCAGGCCTGGGGGAGGACGGGGCAGAGAGGGGAGCCTCCTGAGGGCTGAATGAAAGGGGACTCCCATGTGAGGCATCCATGCCCTGCTCTCCGTCAGATACCAGGGCCACGTGCTACGAGGACCAGGGCATCAGCTACAGGGGCACGTGGAGCACAGCGGAGAGTGGCGCCGAGTGCACCAACTGGAACAGCAGCGTGTTGGCCCAGAAGCCCTACAGCGGGCGGAGGCCGGACGCCATCAGGCTGGGCCTGGGGAACCACAACTACTGCAGGTGAGGGCACATCCCCAAGGAGGGATTCCCCCTGTGAGAAGCTGCTACGGCTGGGGAAAGATTCTGTCAGATCCGTCAGGGTTCTCCCAAGAAACATAACCAATACAGGATGGATAGATGGATAGATGATAGACAGATAATAGATGATAGGTGATAGATGATAGATTGATAGATGATAGATGATTGATAGGTGATAGATTAGATAAATAGATGATACATACATGATAGATAGATGATAAATAGATGGTAGATGGATGACAGATAGACAGATGATAGGTGATAGATGATAGATTGATAGATGATTGATAGATAAATTAAATAGATGATAGATACATAGATGATAGATGGTAGATAGATGATAGATGGATAGATGATAGATAGATGATAGGTGATAGATGATAGACAGATGATTAGAAAGATAAATAGATGATAGATACATAGATGATAGACACATAGATGATAGACAGATTGATAGATGATAGATGATTGATAGATGATAGATTAAATAGATGATACATAGATGATAGATAGATAATGATAAATAGATGATAGATGATAGGTGATAGATAGATTGATAGATGATAGAAGATTGATAGATGACAGATTAGATAGATGATAGATGATAGGTGATAGATTGATAGATGATAGAAGATTGATAGATGATAGATTAGATAGATGATAGATACATAGGTGATAGATAGATAATAGATGTAAGATGATAGATGATAGATAGATGATAGACAGATTGATAGATGATAGAGAGATAGAGATAGAGAAAGAGGAGAGAGAAATAGAGAGAGAGAGAGAATGTGTGTGAACCCAAAGTATCTGAGACAGGTCTCAATCGATTTAGAAAGTTGATTTTGCCAAGGTTAAGGACACCCCCGTGACACAGCCTCAGGAGGTCCTGAGGACATGTGCCCAAGGTTGTCAGGGCACAGCTTGCCTTTAGACATTTTAGGGAGTCATGAGACATCAATCAACATGTGTGAGATGTACACCGGTTTGGTCGGGAAAGTTGGGATAACTCGAAGCAAGGGCTTCCAGGCCATAGGTAGATAAGAGACAAAAGGCTGTATTCTGAGTCCTTGATCAGCTTTTCACTGAACACACAATTGAGTCTGGCTCAGTTCATCTGCATTTTTACATAAAAAATAGGGCAGAGGAAGCAATCAGATACGCATTTGTCTCAGATGAGCAGAGGGATGATTTTCTGTCCTGCACCTGGGAAGATAAGCTATCCATTTACAATGCCAAGGTGAAAGTCAACAGAACTGTTTTAGGGTAAAGATCTTTAGGCCTGCAAGGAATGTCCTTGTAGAGAATTTAAAAAAAAAAAAAACAACTTTGCAGCTATCTTATTGAGGAATAAATGAGAGGCAGGTTTGCCTGACGTAGTTCCCGGCTTGACATTTCCCTTGGCTCATGACGTTGGGGTCCTGAGATTTATTTTCCTTTCACACTAGATAGATAGACATTTATGTTAAGGAACTGGCTGACAGGATCGTGGGGGCTGGCAAGTCTGAAACATCTTGGTAAGCCAGGCTGGAAGTGCAGGCAGAAGCTGAGGCTGCTCTCTTAAGGCAGAATTTCTTATTCAGGAAACCTCATATTTGCTCTTAAGGCCTTTAAGTGATTGGACGAGGCCCAACTACATTATCTAGGACAATTTCCTTTTCTAAAGTCAACTGGCTGTAGATATTAACCACATCTATAAAACACTTTCACAACTCCTAGATGAATGTTTGGTTAACTGACTGGGTGCCACAGCCTGGCCAAGTTGATATATAAGACTATTCCAGTCCACACCTTGTCAATTTGGCACCCATGTGCATCTCCTTAAACCATCCTTCACCTCCAAGTAAACACAGGAACAAAATCATACTCCTGTCTAACATGATAGAACTACCAGTGTACAACCAAAAACGCACTCCCGGCTGGGCATGGTGGCTCACGCCTGTAATCCCAGCACTTTGGGAAGCCAAGGCAGGTGGATCACCTGAGGTCAGGAGTTCAAGACCAGCCTGGCCAACATGGTGAAACCCTGTCTCTACTAAAAATACAAAAATTAGCCAGGCATGGTGGCAGGCACCTGTAATCCCAGCTACTTGGGAAGCTGAGGCTGAAGAATTGCCCAAATCCAGGAAACGGAGGTTGCAGTGAGAGGAGATGCGCCGCTGCACTCCAGCCTGGGATAAACAGCGAGACTCTGTCAAAAAAAAAAGCACCCCCCATTCCTCCAGAAAAGGATACCAAAGTCCCTGGGTCCTAAAGGAGAGGCTTCACCTTTGACCTACCCTGGCCCTTCCCTTGGCTGATTTTTCAGAAACCCAGATCGAGACTCAAAGCCCTGGTGCTACGTCTTTAAGGCGGGGAAGTACACCTCAGAGTTCTGCAGCACCCCCGCCTGCTCCGAGGGTAAGTGGCAGCCACCCCGCCTTTCCCTGAATGTCCCTGGGGGAGGAAAGTCCAGGAGGACAGGCCGACAGCCCTCCTGCACCTGAGGGGAGAAAGGGGGAGGCCAGGAGTGAGTCATTTTGGTTGCAGAGGGAAGAAAGACAGGACTTAGGTCTGTGCCTGGGCTTGGCCTCTGACTGGCTATTTGTCTGACCTGGAGCTGATCTCCTCACACTCTGACCCTCAATTTCCTCCTGTACGGAGGAGAGGATGGGGCTGAATCAGTGGTTTTCAGTCCTTTTGAGAATGAATGGAGATTCTCCCTTTTTTGATTAATGGGTGAATGGGGCTTTCTCTCTCTTTCGCTCCCTCTCAAACTTTTTAATGCAAAAAAAAAAAAAAAAAAAAAAGAACTTCCAAGATTGAAAAAAAATATATTAAGTTACAAGACCAGGCGCAGTGGCTTATGCCTATAAACCCAGCACTCTGGGAGGCTGAGGCGGGCGGCTCACCTGAGGTCAGGAGTTTGAGACCAGCCTGGCCAACATGGTGAAACCCTGTCTCTACTAAAAATACAAAAATTAGCCAGATACGGTGGCAGGCACCTGTAATCCCAGCTACTCAGGAGGCTGAGGCAGGAGAATTGCTTGAACCTGGGAGATGGAGGTTGCAGTGAGCCGAGATCATGCCACTGCACTCCAGCCTGGGTGATAGAACAAAAAACTGTTTCAAAAAAAAGAAAAAAATGAAATGCTAAGTTACAGAAAGGTACTATGAATTCAGTGGTGCTTACACAAATCATTACGTTACTTATCACATTTATCACAGCACTATGAAAGATTTTTTTTAAGTTCTAAATATATATAGGGCCAGGTGCAGTGGCTCGTGTCTATAATCCCAGCACTTTGGGAGGCTGAGGCGGGAGAACTGCTTGAGCCCAGGAGTTTGAGACCAGCCTGGGCAACAAAGTGAGATTCCATCTCTACAAAAAATACAAAAATTAGTCAGGTGTGGTGGCTTGTGCCTATGGTCCCAGCTGCTTGGGAGGCTCAGGTGGGAGGATCGCTTGAGCCCAGGAGGTTGAGGCCACAGTGAGCAATGATTGTGCCACTGCACTCCAGCCTGGGTGACAGTGAGATCCTGCCTCAAAATAAATACATAAATATGTGTGTGGGTGTGTGTATATATATATGTAATACACATATATTAAATTTATATATGATATATATAAACACACACCAGCTATATGCATTCAGCACCCAGGTCCACGGGTGATGCCTGTGACTCTGAAGACTTTACAGTCACTCTACAATATCCTCCCCATCCCCCATGGTCTGGTCTAAATGAGGACTCGCAGATCTAGATAATCTTGAAAATCCCTTCCATTTATGGTATTTATGTATAGAGGTATGCTTTGTCAGTTTCAGGTGGGGAGAAAAAAATGGAAAAATGGGGGAAATAGATGAAAACAGGCAGCACTCTACGGCTCATAACCCTCCTCCTTCCCAAGCCCATCATCAGATCCTCAGGACACTGGCAGACACAGTCCGAGAAATAACCCCCACCCCAGCCCCACTGAAGCACGTTGGTTCACTGCAGCCTGTTAAGTAACACAAGGAAACCCCTACTGGCTTTCAAAGCAGCTTCAGAAACAGCCCCCACTCATGGAATGTAGCATCCTTCCTGCTGAACCTGAAGATGTCCCCAGACTCTCTCTCAACATAGCAATCTAGGGAGCCACTTCCGGTGGAGATGAAACCCCCTTGCCATCTCTAAGTAAAAGGACTCAAAGAGGGGGAAAAAGGCTCAGGCCGGGCGTGGTGGCTCACACCTGTACTCCCAGCACTTTGGGAGGCTGAGGCGGGCAGATCACCTGATGTCAGGAGTTCAAGACCAGCCTGGCCAACATGGTGAAACCCTGTCTCAACTAAAAATACAAAATTAGCGTAGCATGGTGGCGCATGCCTGTAACCCCACCTACTCGGGAGGCTGAGGTAGGAGAATCGCTTGAACCCAGGAGGTGGAGATTGCAGTGAGCCAAGATCGCGCATTGCACTCCAGCCTGGGCAACAAAAGGGGAAGTGTGAGGTGTTACACTCTTCTCAGAGCCGGGCTAGCAGCCTCCAGCTTCCTCGACCGGCAGCTCCACTTCAAGCCCCAGCCCTGACTTGCGTGCTTCAGAATTTGTTTTTGTTTCAGTTTGAGAATTCTTTTCTCCTAGGAAACAGTGACTGCTACTTTGGGAATGGGTCAGCCTACCGTGGCACGCACAGCCTCACCGAGTCGGGTGCCTCCTGCCTCCCGTGGAATTCCATGATCCTGATAGGCAAGGTTTACACAGCACAGAACCCCAGTGCCCAGGCACTGGGCCTGGGCAAACATAATTACTGCCGGTAGGTAGCACAGGGGTTGGGGGTTCAGGTCTCGGCAGAACGTGGGATTAGGGTGTGAGACGGGGGAAGATCCGATGTCTCAAGTTGCATGACAGACCCAGTGCGTGGGAAGCACCCATGGATATTATCTAGTCCAACCTCTTCACTTGCTAGAATAACACATATTGTGAAAAGCAAGGTCTACCAGTTTTCCAACCTAAATCCCAAGTTAAGGGTCCTGGCCTGTAACCATTTAGTCCTCAGCTGTTCTCATGACATCTTTATTGCAATGATTTGTAAGAGTTCCGTAACAGGACAGCTCACAGTTCTGTCTGACAACCCTATGAGATTAGAACACTACATTACTGACCGGATAACAAAGTTAAAGAGAAGTTCTCCTAGGGTGGGGGTGTGCCACAAAGTCAAGATGAACTCGGCGTCCTCCCTCCCAGCTCAGTGGTTTTCATTGGTTTACTGAGTCTCCTTCTACTCTTACATGGCCTGTGATGTGGCTGAAAATGGGATTGAAAATCTGAAACTCCTGGCCTGGTGTGGTGGTGCATGCCTGTAATCCCAGCACTTTGGGAGGCTGAGGCAGGAGGATTGCTTGAGCCCAGGAGTTCAAGACCAGCCTGGGCAACATGGCAAGACCCCATCTCTACAAAAATTAAAAAATAAGAAGATAAAAAGGAAACCTTAAACTCTCTTATCATTTAGGAATCCTGATGGGGACGCCAAGCCCTGGTGCCATGTGCTGAAGAACCGCAGGCTGACGTGGGAGTACTGTGATGTGCCCTCCTGCTGTAAGGGCTGGGCCCCGGCTGCCTCCCTGCACCTGGTCTCCCTTCTTCACCATCTCCTCGCCACTTTCTAGGCCTTCATGGCTGTCTGGTGCAGACTGTGTGCCTACCAGACTTCCAGGCTGGGTGGGGAGGGGGCTTCCATGACTGAAGCCACGGTGGGTGGGCGGGTGTCCATGACCCATGCATGGGGGTGGTGGGGAGGGGCAAGAAGAAAGAAAAGAACACAGCAACCTCTCTGAGAAGTCAGTAGGCTCTACCCGGCTCTCTCTAGACGCTTCTATTGGTGTTGCTGAGAGTAATGGGGAATGAGGAGGAGGCCTTGCATGCATGGCTCCTTAGATAATAAAGTGCCTTCACCACATTCGTCTAACAGCGTGGTGGAGGTGGTCTTCCTACCTCCAGTTTACTGAGTAGGAAGCAGTCTCCCAGACGCCAGGTGGCCTGCCCAAGCTCGCTGGGCGCCGGGAGGTAAAGCTAGGGCCTGCCCTCATGCCCTCTGACCCCAATGGCATGTACTTCCACTGTGAGATCTTCCACGTTTCCTGTTGACCTATTTCACACAGGGGAGCTGGCTCATGATGTGGGTGAGAGACAGGAGATTCAAGTTGGTGCATATTGCTAAAAAATGAAACTTTAGTTTGGAAATGGCCAGAGAGTAGGTTATTAATCACCTCCTGTGAACACAGATCAGCCAGAATGTTCCCCAAGGAACACAAGTCCAACTGGGACGATGAGACACAGACCACCAGCTAACTCACACCCAAGGGCATTAGTGTGAGTCCTCAGTGGTCCGTGTCCCTAAGCTCCTCAGAGCTGAGCAGGTGGGGACGTCAGGAAAGCTTTGCAAGGAGGCAGGATTGCACCTGGGCCTTGAAGCATGGGTAAGGTTGGACAGATGGAAAAGAAATGAGCAGACATTCCACAGAAGGAAGCTGCAATTCTTCATTTCTTAGGCCAGGAAATGGCTGTAGGAAAACATTAGAAGGAATGAAGGATGGCAGATCCCCAGTTTTGGAGTCAAACATACTTGGGAACTAATCCAGGTGCCATTGCAACCTTGGGCAAAAACGTCTCCGCCTCCTGAAACTTATCGCTGTGGGAACTAAAGAGAATGTATGGACAACATTCGGCATGCTGATCCCACCAAGTGAAAGTTGTGGTTTTACAGCCATGCTGATGGCCTCCTCACTCTACCTACACACGTGCAGGAGGCCTGTGGGACTGACTGCCTCCTCGTCCTTTCCTCCGCAGCCACCTGCGGCCTGAGACAGTACAGCCAGCCTCAGTTTCGCATCAAAGGAGGGCTCTTCGCCGACATCGCCTCCCACCCCTGGCAGGCTGCCATCTTTGCCAAGCACAGGAGGTCGCCCGGAGAGCGGTTCCTGTGCGGGGGCATACTCATCAGCTCCTGCTGGATTCTCTCTGCCGCCCACTGCTTCCAGGAGAGGTAGGGGCTCGGAAACCCAGTTGGTTTTTCCACCCTCTAACGCCTAGAAACCAAGCCCTTTAGGGGAAATCCCACAGCAAAAATAGCATTCTAAGGCTGTTTCTCCACCAGGTTTCCGCCCCACCACCTGACGGTGATCTTGGGCAGAACATACCGGGTGGTCCCTGGCGAGGAGGAGCAGAAATTTGAAGTAGAAAAATACATTGTCCATAAGGAATTCGATGATGACACTTACGACAATGACATTGGTAAGAGCTCGTCATTCCCGGCTCCAGTTCATACAGATCACACAACACACCCACATGCACTCACCTATGTTTACACACACGGGCCTCCTCCTCCAGCCCCTGCCCCTCCTGCGTGTTCCTCCCCTCCCGGGGACGAGGCCCTCACGCCAGCTCACTCCTCCTTTCTCCCTCCCAGCGCTGCTGCAGCTGAAATCGGATTCGTCCCGCTGTGCCCAGGAGAGCAGCGTGGTCCGCACTGTGTGCCTTCCCCCGGCGGACCTGCAGCTGCCGGACTGGACGGAGTGTGAGCTCTCCGGCTACGGCAAGCATGAGGCCTGTAAGTGGAAGGAAGTCTCGGCCCCATACTGTCTGCGGGACAGCAGGGGAGGCTGCGGTCCACCAGAGGAAAATGGGGTCAGGAGAGCGAGGTTCCAGCCCCGGGTCAGGCACTGACGCCAGTCCCGTCTCCCTGTGTCGTGGGGGCCCGTCTCTGCTGTGTCTGCCTCACAGGGACACTGCAGGCGAGGAAAGGACACAACAGTATGAGGGCCTAGAAGTGCTGCAGGTGTTGGGAAGGTTCTGAGTAGGAAGTGGAGTACAGTCGCTAAGCGTGTGGGTTCTGGGAAGCTGGAGTTACAAAGACCCGATTTCAAATCCCACTTGCTGAGCTGTGTGACCGTGGACATGGATTTTTATTTTGAACTGCTCCCAGCCTCAGTTTCCTCGTTGGTAAAGTGGAGATAGAACTATCTCCCTAATTAGATTAGGAGGGTTAAATGAGATAATATTGAACGAATGGTTGTCAGCTGGGGTGATTTTGTCCCCCAGGAAACGTTTGGCGAGGTCTGGAGACGTTTTTGGTTGTTACAGTTTAGGGCGAGGGTTAACGCCGGCCTTCAGTGAGTGCAGCCAGGGATGCTGCACACTGCAGGGCTCGGGACTGTCCCCATCCCCCACAACAGGGACCTCCCTGGTCCGAAGCATCAGCAGTGCCACTACGGAGAGGCTGTGGGTTCAGTCCCGGAATCCTGCTGTTTTTGTGGGTCAAAACGATAAAATACCAGCAGTGTCATAGGATTCGACCTAATACATGTTGAATCTTGATCAATGTTAGCTATTATTGGAAAATTTGGCTTTCTCTTTCAAAAACGTTTATAAATAACTTTCCCTAAAACCATATGATGGTTCTCCCCTTTCAGTGTCTCCTTTCTATTCGGAGCGGCTGAAGGAGGCTCATGTCAGACTGTACCCATCCAGCCGCTGCACATCACAACATTTACTTAACAGAACAGTCACCGACAACATGCTGTGTGCTGGAGACACTCGGAGCGGCGGGCCCCAGGCAAACTTGCACGACGCCTGCCAGGTAACCAGGAGTGGCGTGCCCATGCTGGGCACAACCCAGGGGAGAATGCCCCTGGGACAACAGGTTCTTCACCAAAGAAAAAAGTTATCACCAGAGTGGAGTGATTTCCTCTTAGTGATACCCCTGGGGATTCTAGATGAGGGCCTCACAGAATAAAGCAACTGGAGGAAGATCAAAGTCACCTAAACCTAAGAATTCTAAACTGCAGGAAATTTCCCCAGGATCTGCACAGGCAACTCCACCTGTACAGGATTTCCTTTCAGCCCAGGCAATTGATTGACTATTGAAGTGATGGAGAGAGCCACACAATTAAGAAACGTTTGCCTCGGCCTGGTGTGGTGGTTCACGCCTGTAATCCCAGCACTTTGGGAGGCTGAGGTGGGAGGCTCACCTGAGGTCAGGAGTTTGAGACCAGCCTGACCAACATGGAGAAACCCCATCTCTACTAAAAATACAAAATTAGCCTGGCATGGTGGCACATGCCTGTAATCCCAGCTACTCAGGAGGCTGAGGCAGGAGAATCGCTTGAACCCGGGAGGCAGAGGTTGCAGCGAGCCGAGATCGCGCCATTGCGCTTCAGCCTGGGCAACAAGAGCGAAACTCGATCTCAAAAAAAAAAAAAAAAAAAGAAAGAAATGTTTGCCTCTGTTGGCACTAGAGAATTGGAGTCTGCTTTGTAGAAGGAGAAGGAAGAAAGGCAACTTACTGGGAAGCAGGATCTAGATGATGTGAGAAAGAAGTTTTCAAAACTCACATTCAGCCCTAATACCCTGGGAAAGCACACTATTTGAGGTCCTTTGTGTGGGCATCCTTATCAGAATTAGTACTTAGATTTCATGATTAGCCAGATACTGGGGTATGGGAGGACAGGCCAGCCTGCTGGTATTAAGACCTGCACAGAGCCAAGGAATTGATCTTCCTCAGACATTTCAGTGCCTGCAGCGTGCCAGGCTCTCCTTTAGGGGCTGGGGGTAGAAGAGATACAAAGAGAAGTGAGGCCAGGCTCTGGTGCTGAAGGATGTGTGGGCTTTGTTTTCGCAAGGCAGTCATATCGGCGGTTTCCCCTCTGATTCCCTGACAGGATTTAGTTTCTTTTTGAATGGTTTCTTCAGCAACCTCAGCTGTACCAGCTTACAGTCCAAAAACAAAAAGGTTGTACCAAAGTGAAACCATTATCTATCTGCAAGCTTAGTTAAAAGCAAAACCAAATCATTTTAATTCAATATAAGAACAGCTAACAATTACCAAGAGTTTTACTAGATGTCTTCCAGTGCTTTTCATGCATTCTTCTACTGAATGCCATAACCACTCTATGGGTAGTATGAATATTATCTCTATGGTACAGATAAGAAAACCGAAGCATGGTTAGTCTAAGGCCATCAGCTAGTAAGTGGTGGAGCCAAGCCAGGGTTTTTGAGGCCTGAAACGTTTGAGTAATTTACTTTACTAGAATAGATACAGCCTAATCCTCCATGGGACCAAGATAACTGAGATACAATCTACCCACTCTTCAGTAAGTCTCCACTTAACAGCATGCCTGGAAAAAATAGGTTCTTAGAAACTGCAACTGTAAGTGAAATGACGTATAACAAAACCAATTTTACCATCAGCTAATTCCAAAACCAATTTTACCATCAGCTAATTGATATAAACAAGAGTTGGTCAGGTGCGGGGCTCATGCCTGTAATCCCAGCACTTTGAGAGGCTGAGGCAGGCGGATCACCGGAGGTCAGGAGTTCGAGACCAGCCTGGCCACCATGGTGAAACCCTGCCTCTACTAAAAACACAAAAATTAGCCAGGTGTGGTGGTGCGTGCCCATAAGCACGAGAATTGCTTGAACCCCAGAGGTGGAGGCTGCAGTGAGCTGAGATTGCGCCACTGCACTCCAGCCTGGGTGGGTGACAGAGTGAGACTCTGTCTCAAAACAAAAAAACAAAAAAACAAAAAAAGAAGAGTGAAGTTCTTGTGGCAATATTTCTAGTCATAAAAACATCAGCAAACTTCTAAATAAAGACCCAAAACACTTCTAACATTCAATATTGAAATAAATGTGAGCTATACAACATTTAAGAAAGGTTAATAAAAACAAACATGGTATTTATTTACCCAATTTTTGGAGAATAAGTGAGTGATGGCGGCCATAATAGTGGTGGGTTAATTCAGGGAATAAATGTTTGCAAAGCAAAAATGGTAAGGAACACCTCTTACTACCATGAAGTTCAAAAACAATCACAAATAGGGCAGGCTCCCTGACTGCCTCCACACCTCACAGTTTATCATCATGCATTCGTGTATTTATCACAGACTAGACAGACTTTTACTTTATAACACTTTGTATTCATTCATTTTCCAACCTGCTTATTCCGGTTCAGGGTCTTGGGTGGGGGTGGCCAGAGCCACCTGGCAGCTCAGGGCGCCAGGCGGGACCAGCCCTGGACAGACGCCACCATCCTATTGCAGAGCCACTAACACCCACACTCACTCAGACTGGGCCCATGTAGACACATCCTCAGTTGGCTTAATGTGCAAGCTTTGGGATGTGGAAGGAAACCGGGGTACCTGGACAAAACCCAGGCAGACAGTGTCCCCAGACAGGAATTGATTTTTGTTTTCCTCATCAATGTTATAATGAAATGACATTGAATGGAATATTATTGAAGGGCCTGCTGTATTTTGAAGATTACGATGTTCATGCTACACATACTGACTTTCTCCAGATAGTCTGCTTTTTTTGCAAACGCCAAACCTGCTATCTCCTTTGCAGGGCGATTCGGGAGGCCCCCTCGTGTGTCTGAACGATGGCCGCATGACTTTGGTGGGCATCATCAGCTGGGGCCTGGGCTGTGGACAGAAGGATGTCCCGGGTGTGTACACCAAGGTTACCAACTACCTAGACTGGATTCGTGACAACATGCGACCGTGACCAGGAACACCCGACTCCTCAAAAGCAAATGAGATCCCGCCTCTTCTTCTTCAGAAGACACTGCAAAGGCAGAGTGCTTCTCTACAGACTTCTCCAGACCCACCACACCGCAGAAGCGGGACGAGACCCTACAGGAGAGGGAAGAGTGCATTTTCCCAGATACTTCCCATTTTGGAAGTTTTCAGGACTTGGTCTGATTTCAGGATACTCTGTCAGATGGGAAGACATGAATGCACACTAGCCTCTCCAGGAATGCCTCCTCCCTGGGCAGAAAGTGGCCATGCCACCCTGTTTTCAGCTAAAGCCCAACCTCCTGACCTGTCACCGTGAGCAGCTTTGGAAACAGGACCACAAAAATGAAAGCATGTCTCAATAGTAAAAGATAACAAGATCTTTCAGGAAAGACGGATTGCATTAGAAATAGACAGTATATTTATAGTCACAAGAGCCCAGCAGGGCCTCAAAGTTGAGGCAGGCTGGCCGGCCCGTCATGTTCCTCAAAAGCACCCTTGACATCAAGTCTCCTTCCCCTTTCCCCACTCCCCGGCTCTCAGAAGGTATTCCTTTTGTGTACAGTGTGTAAAGTGTAAATCCTTTTTCTTTATAAACTTTAGAGTAGCATGAGAGAATTGTATCATTTGAACAACTAGGCTTCAGCATATTTATAGCAATCCATGTTAGTTTTTACTTTCTGTTGCCACAACCCTGTTTTATACTGTACTTAATAAATTCAGATATATTTTTCACAATTTTTCCAAAATCAGAATGGAATGGTTTTGTTATAGATGCTGTATCCCACTCTTTATTCATGTTCACATTTTAAAATCATTTGGAATTCTGCTTCACTCGCTTAACATATACACAACACCTGTAACATACAAGGCAATGGGCTAGGTGCTCCAGACCGGGAAAAGGAGGGACAGGAATGCTTGGTCTGATGGGCTAATATGGCATTTAGAGAAGTACCAAGGTACAGTGGAGCCGGTCACAAAAGGGCAGACTTGTAGTAGAATTCAGTTGCAAGAGGGATTGGGGAATCTTAAGGAAAAAATAGAATCTTAAGGAAGAAATAACTAGGTGAGACGTGGACTGTGGACAGGTGTGGAAAAGGCACTCTCCATGGAGGTATGAATATGTAGAGGGCCAAGAGAGGGGAGTACAGGGAGAAATGAGTTGAGCTTGTCTGAAGTGAACTTCAGGAAGAGGAACATAGGCTGGAATTTAGATTATGGGGGCTCTGAACACCAAACTGAGTTTGGACTTAATTGACTTCTGTAGGCAACGAGGAGCCATGGAGATTCTGCTCAGGGAAGTGAGGAACTGGGCATGCCTTAGGAAAATTAACCAGGGGGTGGCTGGCAAGCAAGCAGACAGCAGGAGAGGAACGCTGTGGGGATAGGGAGGAAGAACCTCGCATGACCTTGCTAACACAGCAACATCCCAACCGTTGGTTCGGCCTAGAAGCTGGTATTTGGGCCATCTGTTTCCCATTGTCTTAATTTTCTGCTCATTAGAAATCGAACCCCTAAACCAGTCCACACAAGTACATTATCTAAGTAATGTTGCATTCTGCTTCTCTTAGACTACTTTTTTTTTTTTTTTTTTGAGACAGAGTCTCGCTCTTTCGCCCAGGCTGAAGTGCAGTGGCGCTATCTGCAAGCTCTGCCTCCTGGGTTCACGCCATTCTCCTGCCTCAGCCTCCCGAGTAGCTGGGCCTATAGGTGCCCGCCACCACGCCCGGCTAATTTTTCATATTTGTAGTAGAGACGGGGTTTCACCGTGTTAGCCAGGATGGTCTCCATCTCCTGACCTCGTGATCCGCCTGCCTCGGCCTCCCAAGGTGCTGGGATTACAGGCGTGAGCCACTGCACCCGGCCCTCTTAGACTATTTTCTACTTGCGAGATGCAACCCCTATTCCTGGCTGCTGTCTGGCAGCTTTTGTTCTCGCTGACATCCTAGTTCCAAGAATAAATCGGATGCTGCAATGCTGCTGTTGGGGATATGCTGACACAGCTCTCAGAGAGGAGAAAGGTGGTCGTCTCTCTGGTGGAGTTGTCAGAACTGCTCAGTTTAGAGGTTCTTGGAACAAAAGTCGTTTAAACTCACAAGAGATTCTTTAACTCCCAAGAGCTTGATTGGGGTGGGGGAGGCAGCGGGGGACATCCCTGAAGTGTTGAAGTACCTAGGCCAGTAAATAAATGCAGGTCACAGAGACTTAAGTCACAGATTTCTTGACTTCAGACTGCTCACTTGCATGTTCTACAGTTTTTAGACAGATGTGTGTCTCAGCCATTTAAGAAAAACATTGTTTGAGGCCAGGAACGGTGGCTCATGCCTATAATCCCAGCACTTTAGGAGGCTGACGTGGGTGGATCACTTGAGGCTAGGAGTTTGAGACCAGCCTGGCCAACGTGGCAAAACCCCATCTCTACTAAAATACAAAAGTTAGCTGGGTGTGGTGGTGCACGCCTGTGGCTCCAGCTACTTGGAACACTGAGGCAGGAGAATCGCTTGAGCCTGGGAGGCAGAGGTTGCAGTGAGCTGAAATTGTGTCACTGTACTCCACCCTGGGCAACAGAGCAAGACTCTGTCAAGAAAAAAAAAGAAAGAAAAAAAAAAAAGAAAAACACTGAGGACCAGTGCGAAGGAACCCCCAGCCACTGAATCTCTGGCAGAAATTCAGCTGGTTTCATCCCCTCCCCCTTTGCAGGACAAGCTCTTCTTCAGGATTAATGAAATGAACTGAGGCAGTGAGGCCCCTGGGGATGGAAATGGGAGGTAAAAAGGCCCCAGCATTCCTCCCACGCAGTCTTGGAACCACAGACTAGATAGAGACAATTGCTCAGAAGAGGCCCCTGACTGACAGACGGGGCCCCAGCCCAGTGATGCAAATTCTAAAACACGCTCAAAGAGCAACACATCATTACCGGGAATGGGTGTCAGGGGAAATTAAATATCATCTCATTATTCCCAGCTAGTTAATAAAACAAGCAGATGGTAACAGTCCAGGAGAACAAGATCTCCAGGTACCTGTGCAACTCTTCTTACTGGGTGAAGACCTAGAGGAACTCTCGGATGGTGACACTGTACCCTCCCAGAGCCCCAGTCATGTCTGTTTATCAGAAAGTGCATAAACTTTTCACTCCACTTAACTTCAAAAGCCAAAGACTCATGCAATCCTCAGTACTTAGGATCTTGGAGGAAGTTTCAGAGTTTGAAATTAAATTTCCTTTTATTTTATTTTATTTTGAGATGGAGTCTCACTCTTTTTGCCCAGGCTGGAGTGCAGTGGTGCGATCTCAGCTCACTGCAACCTCCGCCTCCTGGGTTCAAGCGATTCTCCTGCCTCAGCCTCCCCAGTAGCTGGGATTACAGGTGCCCGCCACCAGGCCCAGCTAATTTTTATATTTTTCAGTAGAGATGGGTTTTGCCATGTTGGCCAGGCTGGTCAAATTTCCTTTTAAAAATTTTAACAGGGCCGGGCGCGACAGCTCACGCCTGTAATCCCAGCACTTTGGGAGGCCAAGGCGGGTGGATCACGAGGTCAGGAGATCGAGACCATCCTGGCTAACACAGTGAAACCCCATTTCTACTAAAAAAAAAAAAACAAAAAATTAGCGGGGCATGGTGGTGGGCTCCTGTAGTCCCAGCTACTCTGAGGCTGAGGCAGGAGAATGGCGTGAACCCGGGAGGCAGAGCTTGCAGTGAGCCGAAATCGCACCACTGCACTCCAGCCTGGGCGACAGAGCGAGACTCCGCCTCAAAAAAAAAAAAAATTCTAACAGTTGGCCAGGCGCAATGGCTCATGCCTGTAATCCCAGCACTTTGGGAGGCCGAGGCAGGCAGATCTCAAGACCAGCCTGGCCAACATAGTGAAACCCTGTCTCCACTAAAAATACAAAAAAAAAAAAAAAAAATTAGCTGGGCATGGTGGCGGGCGCCTGTAATCCTAGCTACTCGGGAGTCTGAGGCAGGAGAATCGCTTGAATCCAGGAGGCAGAGATTGCAGTGAGCCAAGATCCCGCCACTGCACACCAGCCCGGGCAACAGTGCAAGACTACGTCCCCCCCCAAAAAAAAAAAAAAAAAAAAAAATCTAACCATTAAAATAATGAGTATTGATGGCATGGAGTCCCCACCTACTGGCCACAGAGAAAAGTACATGCATACAACCAACTTCCTGTCCCACCACCAGGGTCGGAGCACCCGGGAGCACAGGTGAAGAGACTGTTGACGCCGGCTGAGCGGGAGAAGGGGTGGAGCACTAGCTGGCACTGAACACTCACAGTGAGTACGCATTGAGTTTTAAGGTTTTTTGATGGCCATGAGATGTTTATAGAAAATTGTTACAGGTGTGGCGTAACAATCGACTCGCAGTGCCTTATCTTGTAAGAAGCCTCTCCTGGAATAAAGACGCCAGAGTACTGCGACACCCTGTTTCATGCCTAAATTAACAAGACAAGAGAAGCAGGTCAAGAGAATGGGGAAAGCCCTAGACTAAATGCCGGCAGCTTCAACGATTTCGTCTTTTAAAACTCTGGTGAAAAATAACTAGGTGGATCTGGACCTTACGCTCACAACCCTAAAAATGACATTAATTAATATCAGCATCTGCTATCTTCCAGATGTGACCAAAGAATCGATCAAAACACATGCTTTAGGTCTGCTGGCTAGACAGGACAGAAGCAGTAAGATCCTCCTGAGTCGATGAGTTCCTTACTCACTGCTTCTACTGAGGTTTGAGTGGCATAGCACTATTGTTAGTTCTGGTAACAAACCACTTAGGACATAGAAGACTGGTGAAACTCAACTTTATTAAACTTAAACAGAGAAGCTACTTCTGCACATGTTAAACACACATGGAACCAAACAGCTCAATGGAGACACCCTGCACTGCTTATGGTGACGCTGCAGGAATGGCGGCGGCGATGCCCGCTACACTCCATGGCCTGCTGCACATGTGACAGGACAGTTATTTCATCTATGCTTACACCTGCAGGTCCCTTACCCTAGAAACACTCTATATCTTCTTAGGTACTTCCCTTGAAACAGGATGAGTTCTAGAGGAAATAAAACTGCTGCACTTACAAACCTAGAAATATTCAGGGACCAAGATTAGTTGTTCAGTGACCTAGGAAACCTTAGAATCCTGTAGGTTCCTCAGGAGAGGTGCTTCCAAGTACTTGAGAATCCACAGGCAGAGATGCTTCCCTTTCCGTGGTGGATGTGTATGTCACTCCAGGACAAACTGCGGAGTCATGGAGTGTGGAACACATCTGGTTGTGTACAGTACACTATCCCAGAGGAAAATCACAAAGCAACACAACTCTGCAGCAAAAACTAGTCCCAAAGTCAGAAGATAAAACTAGCAAAAACTTTGCACAATATTTAGAGAAAAGCTCTAGGGTGTGGAGAGTACGGGTCTTCCTTTTTCTCCATGCACGAAGCAGAGCACAGTATCATTCCTTAAGCTATAAACAAAAACCCTTTTGTATAAATATTTAAATAGTAACAGACACACTGAACTAGGACAAAAATGACCCACTGGGAAAGAAAGCCTGAGGTATCCCTTTAGTTGCCATGTTTCTTAAACTGGGTTGCTTACACCCATGATCAACACAGTCCATCTTCCTACAGCACTGATTTTATTCAGAGATTTAGGAGAAATGTTTTGTCTTAGAATGAAAAGGGACTGGTAGATATTAATGAATACATGATAAGAGTACAAAAGAAAAGACTGAGGAAATGATAACTTTACCAAGCAGCTTCAAGGATCAACCACACCCTCGATGGTAAGCTTTCTCTTTTTCTAGGGCGACAGATGGAAAAGTTTCCGACCAACGGGAAGGTTACGATCTGGTACCAGTCCAGCACTGACAAATGGAGATATGAGCTCACTCACTCACAGCTGTGCCCACCTTCATGGGAAGAGTCGGCCCTCTCTACTCCAGTACGATGACACACAAACCCTGGCTGCACTGGGGATTATGGGATCGGCTTCTCTGAAACTCTCTTACTTTTTAAAAATCCTGTAGAAGGATCAGGTAACAGGAAAATGGCCGGTGAATTCTGTAAAAGGAAGTGAGTAGAACTGTTTTGGGTTAGAAAAGAAGTACTTTAGGCAGCCACCATGGGAAGAAGGCGGGTCACCTTCTCACTGAAGATAAGAGACCAAGTGCTGATGGACAGCAACAGGCAGTGTCTGAAAACTAGTCCGATACCATCATGGTCTTCGAGGGAAAATCTGATTCCACTGGGGTTTCCATGTCAATAGTGGACTCAAATTTAAAAAGTCTCCAGTCCATTTCCAGAAGTACAAGTGTTTTCTACATGAGTAGAGGAATCAGAAAGAAACCAACTCAACTCTTTCCTTCCCATCCCTCCTTAAGGTAGAGTCCGACCGCTTTTCTTGCCAATCTTTCATTGAAGTGTCTCCTCCTAACTCCTTTACTTCTTTTTCCTCTTTCTTCTCCTTCATAGATCAGATCCTTAAGTGGCCTTTCCTTGACTAACATGCATTTTCTTCCCATCTTTCTTTCTTTTTAATCTTTCTATCTTAAAAAATCAACAAAGAAGTCTTTCATTGGCTTTAGATAATTAAAGCCAAGCAAGCTAAACAAATGTTGGTCTTTCCTATAGAAACCACGTTTAAAATGGTTACATAAGCACCAAGCTTCCGACCCCCATCACACACCTTGTCCTTGAGAACTGGTGTTGCTGTGTTTCAGTTCTGTCCAGTTCTCCCTGGTGACCTTTTCCTCCCTTGATTAGTTCCATGGCACTGAAGGCTAAGGAAAAAAGGGAGCGGGTGGGTCCAGGAGGGGACTGACCTAGGAGACAGGCTGATATTTTGTTTTACTTTTAGACAAGTAAGAAATGAAAAAGTGTGCAAGACTATTCCCTCAGCAAATGCTCCCTTCAGGTTCGAACTTGGAACTTCCCAGCTTTGGTCATGTATTTTATGCCCTTAAAGGGTTTGTACTTTTCTCCATACATATCCAGACGATTCACCTTGAGTCCTAGAAAGGAGGGAGAGAGGGAAAATAGACATGAGTATTATTCAAAAGGAGCAGGTCGCCTAACTGTTTCTGTTCAATACACTGAGGTCAGTGGGACCGACATTGCTGTGACAGGGAACCACTTATGCAGAGCAGATGGATTCTCCAGTCTTGGGACAGATACTGACAGCAAAAAAAGGCTCCAACAGACAAGCTACCTATGAGAAGACCTGTCCCTGAAGTGGAAAGGGTACAAAGTAATGTGCAGACTAAAATGAGGATAAGGAAAAAATTAGACCACTGCACGATTTTTCTCAAATTATTGGACTGAAAAAATGAATAACAAAACAAATGAATAATGAAGTAAATTATAACTAAAGGAATTAACAATGAAAGTAATTAATAAATGAATGCTTCCTAAGTATTCTCACTAGACTAAGCCAAGAATATTTTATATGGTATAGAGCTTTATAGTTTATTGTTTCAAGATTGAAGAGCTTATACATCAAATGAATTCCAATCACTTAAATTGTATAAGGCCCGTTTGTACAGAAAAACAGAAACTTCATATAAAGCTAAAGTCATCTCCTTTCCACATCACAGAGTTTCTAAGGATTAAAAAAGAAAACACATGAAAAGAGCTTAAAACAGTGCCTGGAACATGGTAAATGCCCCCAAAGTGGTAACTGATGACTACCGTGCTAAGGTCGGCACAGACTATAGTGAACTGACCTGGAAAGGCCCAGTGGTTCCAAAATAGAAATAAGAGCAAACATGAAAAGTCTTCTGAAAACAGAAGAAAGGAGTGGAAATTACTCTTCAGTTATAGCTGAGAATGCACATGGATTCTCATACTGAAAACCTTGGGAACCTGAAATGAACAACCCTAAGATGATCCAAAAATGGCTAGTGAATACTTCCTTCTACCAATACTGTTTCTTTCTCAGTGTGTCTTAGGCACTTTTATTCAGGTCACTTATGCCAACTTCAAAGGAAGGATTGTAAATTTTCCCCAGAAACATGCCAGAAAAGATGTTACTAAAGATTGTTTATCAGGTAATGAAACTAAACCTTGTAAACAGGAAGCCCAGAAAGGCTTCCTGGTGCCTGCGCCATATGGCAGAAAGCCGTTTTTGTTCCCTTTGGAGCCTCTTGAGCTCTGGGTCACTTACCAGAAATGGCCAGCTGCTGGATCTTAAACTGCAGGTTAATTGTGGGGTTTTCATCTGGTTTGGAAGCTCCAGCCTGAAGACTCATGGTCCCCTTCAAACTTGGTAGCTTTTGTGGATTTATTTTTCCTACATCCCAAGACAGCATCTTCAAAGAAAATAAAAATGGAGAAGTGGTCTTTCCAAAAAATAGTTACAGCAGAATCCTGCATTTGAGGTGGCTGAGATCTAAACTCAGGGCACCTGTCCACAACATTATAAGCTGCCTCTGGGTATCTTTCCATTGAGAATCCTACGTGTTACTGTTAAGTTACCTGGCAGGAGAAAACAAGGTCCCTTTGACTCATCTCACCTTCCAAACAAGATCTAGAGTCTACACAGAGAACCTGCAGACTGGTTTCTGCTTAACATCAGCAATTCAAGATGTCCTACTCATCCCTACCTTTGTGACTGGGTCGAATGTGTGTGTCCCCTGTGATGGAGTAAGGCTCATGTTCAGGACCCCCTTGGGCATCTGGCTGGTGACAGTCACTCCCTCAATGGTCTTCCCCATCGTCTGCTTGGGTCCCACCGTTATTTCAAAGCGTCCAAGGGAACTACTGTCCCGGAAACTGATGTTATGTTTGACATACACTGGGATTGCAACCAGACTGGAAATGAGAGACAAAGAGTCATTTCATTCGTGCACTGGGAAAATGGTAGTTCTTCCTTTCACATGATGCTTTTTCTGCCCTGTGGGTAGCTTCTTCTCCCTTAACTATGTCCTTACTTTTTATCTGAAAAAATAAACAGAAAAAAAACCCAGTAATCTAATTTTTTCTTTTTGAAAAGCTACTGTCTAGTAACTAAATTAACTTTTCTAATGACTCTGAATAATATAAACAAAATCAAAAAGTATACTACTATGACAAAGGCATAATGTACAAAAATGTATTGTCATTATGTCTCCATGTGTTTAACTTGTAACATGTGACCAATCATTTGCACTGGGGAGTATAATATTCATAGCTCATGGACCTTTTATAATTTCTTTTTTTTTTTTTTTGAGATAGGGTCTGGCTCGGTCAGCCTGGTTGGAGTGCAGTGGCACGATCATAGCTCACTGCAGCCTCGACATACCAGGCTCAAGTGATCCTCCCACCACTGCCTCCTGAGTAGCTGGGACCACAGGCACACAACATCACACCCCACTAATTTTTACTTTTTTTTTTTTTTTTTTGTAGAGACAAGGTTTGGCCATGTTGCCCATGCTGGTCTCGAACTCCTGGGCTCAAGTGATCCTCTTGTCTCTATAATTTTTTTAGAATGCTTTCATCTGACGTCATCTGGTCCTTACAAAAACCCCATAAGGTAGGGTAGGCTGTCATGATTTGACAGAAGAAAAGGATTCAGAGAAGTCACGGAATAACCCTGAAGTAATAACAGTTCCTAACATTTATTGAGTACTTCCTGTTTGCCAGTCACTATGCTAAATGGTTTCTATCCATTTAACTCCTACCGTGTTTAATCCTCCCAATAAGTATGAAGTAGATACTGCTACTGTAACTATGCAGTAGGTACTGATTTTATAGATGAATACTGATGTCCTTATACTTAACTGAGATTAAGTAACTTGCCCAAGGTTCTAAGTACTGAAGATGGGGTTTAAGTCCAGGAAGTCTGATTCCAGAGGCTTTGACCTCAAGCACTCAGATATTTTCCCAAATGATTCATTCCACATCACACGGGAAGGGACTGGTGGCTCTGAGGCCTCCTGACTCTCTTCTGTCTGCATACCTTATACTATACAAAACTGCTTCCAAAAGCCTTTAGATTCCAAATTAAAGAGAATGTTCAAGACCAAAAATCACTGCGTTTTATGCTTTTTCATAGCATAACTTAATGCTTCTTTTAGACCAGGGACATTGAACACAGTATGCCCAGATTCTGATTTGAGAAAATAATGTTCTTGTTTAGACACATAACAACAACAAAAATAACAGCAAACTTAATGAGCACTTCTTTGTGTTAAGCACTATTCAGATTCTCTTATTCAATCTTCAGAACAAGGTACTTTTATTATTTTCAATATACAGATGAGAAAAGAGATACATAGGGGTTAAGCAACTCACCTGAGGTTACCCAATTAGTAACCACAGAAGCTGGAATGTGAACCCAGGTAACTCTAGAGCCTGAGTTCTTAATCACCACAGATACGGTTTCCACATACATGTACATACACAGATTCCATTCTTAATTATAAGAGCTGCTTACTTCTGTGCACTGACATGGTAAGACAGCAGGCGGAAGTTTCCATCAGGAGGGATGAAGGAGAGGATGCGCTCAGATTCCCAGCGCTTGAAACGAACACAAGGATGGAAGCTGACATCATCCAACAACCTAGGGTTCTACAGTCATCAGGAGAGGAGAAGCAAGAAGTGGGCATTAAACACCCGCAGTGCTTTCAGGAAAGCAATTTAAATGCTGTTTTTAATTAAAACACACCACACACACACACACACAGAAATCATGTAGTAACTTCTAGAAAATTCAAGCCTGAGACAAGCTTCGTGGCTGTCCTAATTATTTCTTCTTGTTCTATTCCATTCCCACTACTCTGTCTTTCCAGCAGCATTTAATTTCTCATCCCAAGAACTTAATCTCTGGCCCAGGATTTTACCATGAAGGAAAGTGTAAGGTCTGGCATGCCAGTCAGCTTGACACAGGCATCAATCACCCCCTGGATCTCAGCAGTAATTGTGGAGCCTGAGACAGGAATAAGACAAAAAGAACACAGATTACTGAATACTTCTCTGTCCTTCTCAACAAACTTATCTCCTCCCTCCTTCTCTTCCTCTCTCTCCCTCCCCTTCCTCTCTCTCCCTTTCTTTCCTTCTGCCTAGCCATCCAATTCATTTATACAATCCATCTATCCATCATTCTGAACACTTATCAACTGCACATCAAGCATGAGACACTATGGTGAGGTAACGGTGATAAAAAGATTAACGAAGTAGTTATTAGCCTAAAGGAGTTGTCAGTCTAATATCAGAATTAAACAGAGCATCATTATTTTAGCCAATGGTTCAGAAAATTTCCTATCAGAAACTGTTCTCCCTAAGGTCACCAATGAGCTCTGCTGCTAAAGTGAGTGGTCACTCCCGGTCTCTTATTCTACACGTCCTCTATGTGGCATGTGTCACTGTCAATCACTTCTGCCTTCTCAAACATCCCTCCCTCCTAACCTCTCCTGGTGTCCTATTTTCCCAGCTCCTCTTCCTCAGTGTCTTCGGCAGGTTCTCTTTCTTTGCACATCCCTTAAATGCTTTTTCAGTTCTGAACTTCTATTTTCTTTCACTTTACACACTCTCCTGGGTTATTTTACCTACTTCCCAAGGCTTCAATGTTCATTTACAGCCCATTATTACCTATTCTTTTTTCAAGTTCAGCCCCACTCCTGCCTAATGGACATCTCCACTTGGATGACACTGAGGCACATGTCAGAAATGAGTCCATTCTCTCATGCCCTGAACCCGGTGCTCCCATTTCCAAATCTGTGTGATGGCACCATCTATCCTGCTGCCTAAGCCAGAAACACAGATGCATCCCTGACAACGTCCACTTCTCCCGCCCACATCCAGCCAATGATCAGCTCCTTTCTTTTCGAGGATTCACCTCTCTCTGGTCTGTGCATTCCTCTCTGTCCTCATTGCACTATGGACGTCTATGTTTTGGGCCTGGATTTCAGCCTCGTAGCTGCTCCCTGCCTTCAGGCCCACCCCACTTCAGGCCATTCTTCACACAGCAGCCAGACTCATCGCTCTAAACTACAAGTCTCATCAAGTCATTCCCAACTTAAAACTCTTCAATCACTCACATCTACCCTCCTTAAACTGGCAGGCAAGGTTCTTCATGATCTGGCCACATATATTTTACTTTTTCGTTGAGGTAAACAGTAAAATGTAAAAGTCTTAAAGTGTACAGCTCAATGAGTTTTTAAATATATATACATTTATGCAAATACTAGCTACAGCAAGATACGGAACATTTTCAGCATCCAAGCACTCCCTCTTACCCATCCCAGGTAATTCACATCCCCAAAATTCTGACTTCTATTACCTTAGACTAAATTGCATCTGTTTTCAAACTTCATATACATGTAATCCCACTGTCTATACTCTTATGCATCTGATTTTTTGCTCAATATTGTGATGTTTGTGCATACTTTGCTCCCAAATCCACACATCTTAATAACTTCATTTCAATCCACTGATGAAGCATAAACACCCCCACCTCTCTGTTGCACTTTGCTCAGGGGTGGGTACCTCTTATATGCTCTACCTTTTTACCTTTCTCTCTCCCTCACTAGACTTAACTTCTGCAGCCACAGACTATGTCTTATTCATCATCAAGTGCCCACTATCTAGCACTGTGCTATGATGCAAGTTTTCAGTAAACATCTGTTGAATTTAATAAGTTCACTAATGTGAAAAGGACTTTTTACAATTTTTTTTCTTTTTAATTAAAGACAGGATCTCACTATGTTGCCCAGGCTAGAGTGCAGCTATTATTCACAGCCATAATCATAGCTCACTGCAGTCTCCAACTACTGGGCTTAAGTGATCCTCTCACCTCAGCCTCCCAATAATTGGGACTATAGGCTCATACCATCATGACTGGCTTCTACAAATTCTGAAGCTCCAGGACTTCTAGTCATATTTACCTAATTCAGAACACATAGAAAAGGCAGCTCCCTGAATTTTGTGATTACAACTTTAGTTCTGCCATCAGAACTGGGAGCCAAATACTTTCGAGAAGGTAATTTAATCAATAAGAAATTAGTTATTTTTTTTTTTTTTTTTTTTTTTGAGACAGGGTCTTGCTGTTGCCCAGGCTGGAGTGCAGTGTCATGATCAGGACTTACTGCAACCTCAACTTCCCAGGCTCAAGCAATCCTCCTACCTCAGCCCCTCACAAAGTTAGGAATACAGGCATGCACAACTATGCTCAGGTAATTTTTTTCACTTTTTGTAGAGATGGGGTCTCACTATGTTGCTCAGGGTCTCACTATGTTGCTCAGGCTGGTCTTAAACTCCTGGGCTCAAGCAATCCTCCCGCCTCAGCTTTCCAAAGTGCTGGGATTACAGGCGTGAGTCACTACATCTGGCCTGTTACTTCTCTTTTTTATTCAAGAGGATAAGACCAATAAAGCAAGTAAACATATGAAATAAACCCTGGTCTGCATCATGATATTAACGTCCATTCCCAGTACCCAGCACAGTGCCTGGCACAAAGTAGGCACTAAATTAAAGTGGATGACCTTGAATGGGGGTTAATTCTGAAACTACAAGCATTATATGAAAGAGGTCCCTTTCTATTTTCATATTTCTGAGAACATATTAAAAGCACCTACCTGATTTATCAATAATTGCATCAATCTCTTCAATCACATCAAAATAGGCCTCATTGTTGGTGTATTTCACCCCAGTCCGTCGCCAAGGCACCACTGACAGCTGCCCAGTGGGAAGCTGGTCACCCACATTCGTGCTTCCTGAGGCAATTAATATTACTGTATTTTAACACCATTTTGACTCTAGAAACCACAGAACACCTCCCTAGAAGTTTCTATGCTCCCACTATTCATGCACTCAATTGAAGAATTTTTCAAACAGAAGATGAGGTTTTTCCCAACTTCTATATGGGGTAACCTAGTCTATTTTTAAAACCCCTTGTTGCCATCTGGTCTGCCTTTTCAAACAGAATAAAGGTTTAAGAAAAAGTTACCTGAGAAACAGATATCATATTTTGGTTTTGAAAGTAACCTGAACTTAGTATCTCAGATGCAGCTTAAATAATGTATTGGCTTTCAGTAGAGTTCGTGATCTACATATCGATATAAAAATTTCATGGGTAAAAACAGTATTTGAGCCTGAGATAGGTTCTTAGGTACATTTATGGTAGGTATTAAAATGTACATATCAATATGATCTGTCTCATTCCTAAGTTCCAACACTGAAACTTAGGAAAAGAACACAAAGTTGATCTCTCCCTGTCTTTAAGAATTGTAGATCAATTCCTTCACTTGTTTTTTCCTTTACAGGCATAAACTTTTTTTTAATTTAAAAGGTTTTATACTGACATAATAAAATACATTAATTTAAATTCTATTTCCTTCTTCCATTACCTGGATCCTTTTATTTTCTGTCTTTAAACAAAATTTTTTTTAGATAGAGTCTCGCTCTATCGCCCAGGCTGGAGTACAGTGGTGCAGTCTTGGCTTACTGCAACCTCTGCCTTCCGGGTTCAAACAATTCTCCTGCCTCAGCCTCCCGAGTAGCTGGGACTACAGGCGCGTGCCACCACATCCGGCTAATTTTTGTATTTTTAGTAGAGACGGGGTTTCACTATGTTGGCCAGGCTGGTCTTGAACTCCTGACCTAATGATCCACCCGACTCGGCCTCCCAAAGTGCTGGGATTACAGATGTGAGCCACCGTGCCCACCTAAAAAATTTTTTTAAGAGATAGGGTTTTCCTATGTTGCCCATGCTGGAGTTCAGTGGCTATTCACAGGCACAATCATAACTTACTGCAGCCTCGACCTCCTGGGCTCAAGTGATCCTCCCACCTTAGCCTTCAGAGTAGCTGGGACCACAGGCATGCACCACCATGCTTGGCTAATTTTTGTATTTTTTGTAAAGACAGGGTTTCATCAAGTTGCCCAGGCTGGTTTCGAACTCCTGTGCTTGAGTGATCCTCCCGCCTCAGCCTCCTAAAGTATTGGATACAGGCATGAGCCAATATGTCAGGCCCATTTCAACTTTTCAAAAGTGGTTCTTAGATACCCTTTTCTAGATTAAAGTGAGATACAGGCTTAACTCACTTCATAATATTAGTAAATGATTCAGGCACTAACAAAGCTTTTAAGGCTTAAAATGAACTCAGAATATTGAAGAAACCACCAAATTTGTTTCCTTAAAAAGAGGAACTATGTATTAAAATGTATCATCAAGATATAATAATCAAAGTAGTCTAGGGAAAAGGCAGGAAAGCCTAAAAACAGACCAAGAATCCATAATGACAGGACAAGATAGAAATGTCATTCTAAAACAGGGGAAAAGGATAAATTACACAATGGTGCTAGGAAAACTCTTGAAGAAATAAACATTATTGCACACCAAGATAATTTTCAAATGGATTAAATAATTAAATCCAAAAATAAAATCACAAACCAGACTTTTAAAAAAGATCTTCCCTTCTCTGAGATCAAAAAGACATTCTCCTGTTTTTGTCCAATAATTATAAAGTCTGTGTTTAACTCCTTAACCTAGCTAGACTTTATTTTGTGTATAGTGTGAAGTGGAGGGACTTAATTTTTTCCATATTAAAGCTGACTGCCCTAATACAATATAGTTAACAACCAGCCCCTGGTCCACTGATTTGATAAATGACCACATCTATCTACACCAAATTCCTATAAAAGCAAGGGTCTGTTTCTGGACTATTTTATCCCAATGACCTATCTGTCTGTTACGGACAAATACCAAATTTTAAAAACTACCCAAACTTCATACAGATTGAGTAATCTTTACCTGAAATATTCAGGACCAGAAATGTTTCAAATTTTGTATTTTTTTAAATTTTGGAATATCTGGATTATACCAGTTGCACATCCCAAATTCAAAAATCTGAAATCCTCCAATGAGCATTTCCTTTGAGTGTCATGTCAGTGTCCAAAAAGTTTTGGATTGTAGAGCATTCTGGATTTTGGATTTGGGATGTTAAACCTGTAATATATCTGATATCTGGTAGGACACATTTTATCTTTCCTCTTTTTAAAAATATTATTTTCAAAACTCTCTTGGGTCTTGTAGGATGTCTACTGTATGAATATTTGTCTTGTGTATTATACAAACTCAACGTGTCCTGATATTTGACAGGGCAAATCCTCCCAACAACCCCTTTATAATTCTTTTCCAAAACTGTCCTGGCTATTCTTGCAATATTTATACTTTTAAAATGTATTTTTCAATCAGTTTATAAAATTCCATGAAAATGCTTGCTTATGCATTAAACAAGACCCAAAATGTAAAACCTTAATGAAAAGAATGATTAATTTGATTAAATCAAAACATTTAAAATGTGGCTAAACACCACCAGAACAAAGCTAAATCACAAGTGATAGACTGTAAGAAAATATCTGTAATGCAGTAATCAAAAGACATAAAGATCTCCCATAAAAGAGATTTTAAATCCACATGAAAAAAGAGATACATTTCAACAACAAAAAAATGAACAAAGGACATGAAAAGGTAATTCACAATAGAGGAAAAACAGTCAATAAATACTTGAAAAGATTTTAGTCTCCTTAATAACAAAAAATGACTGTAAATACAAGATATCAATAAACTATCAAATTGCCAATGTTTCTAAAAAATTATTAATGACAATAACAGGGTTCACTACAGTGCTTTGAAATTGTTACTGAAAGTATAAATTGGCCTAACTTTTCTGGAGAGCAACACATTACAGTACTTAAAATGTATACACCCCTTGACACAGCACTGCTACCTCTACTACTTTAAAGAAATCATCCCAGATGTGCACCAAGGTTCAAGTGTAAGAATGGTAATCCTTGTTATTTAAAAGAACAAAAATCAGTAACATCATAAATAGGGATTCAGTACGTAACTTTGGGTCCACTCCACATGGAAGAAAACTATAAATTATTAAAAATGAAGGCCAGGCATAGTGGCTCCCACCTGTAATCCCAGAACTTTGGGAGGCCAAGGTGGGTGGATCACTTGAGGTCAGGCATTAGAGACCAGCATAGTCAACATGATGAAACCCCATCTCTCCTAAAAAATACAAAAATTAGCTGGGCATGGTGGCGTGTGCCTGTAATCCCAGCTACTCGGGAGGCTGAGGTAGGAGAATCGCTTGAGCCCGGGAGGCGGAGGTTGCAGTGAGTTGAGATCGCACCACTGCACTCCATCCTGGGCAACAGAGCAAGATGCCATCTCAAAAAAAAAAAAAAGAACCATGTAGAAGACATCATCATGGGATAATGTTCATAAAATATCACATGTTAAAAGTGTGGTGGGATTAAAAGCAATTTTTGCATTCTTTGTGCTTTTCTGTATTTCTGAAGTTTCTACAATAATCATGTGTTTCTTCTGTAATCAGAAAAAAATATTTTTAAAGAACACTTCATTTTGTCATTAAAATCAGGGTATTTTCCACAAAGCAAAAATATTATTTCAGGTTGTACTCAGTCTACAAGAGGGGCCAGGCGCGGTGGCTCACACCTGTAATCCCAGCACTTTGGGAGGCCGAGGCAGGTGGATCCCCTGAGGCCAGGAGTTCAAGACCAGCCTGGCCAACATAGTGAAACACCATCTCTACTAAAAATACAAAAATTAGCTGGGTGTGATGGTGCATGCCTGTAATCCCAGCTACTCGGGAGGCTGAGGCAGGAGAATCACTTCAACCCAGGAGGCGGAGGTTGCAGTGAGCCAAGATCATGCCACTGCACTCCAGCCTGGGTGACAGAGGGAGACTCTGTCTCAAAAAAAAAAAAAAAAATACAAAGAGCAAAATTAAAGCACTGGGACACCTGAGATCCCCAAAGACAAACACTCAAAACAACGTGCGACACTTGACTAAGCCACTCAGGCTGTAGGATGGCCACTATCTATCAGTTTCCCCCTCCGCCGTACCTGTGATGGTGTTGACAACCGTTCGAAGGATGGTGGGAGGCTTTATGAGTTCTTTAAGAATGTTCGACTCGGTAGCCAATGGAAAACCATTGTCAAGCATCTCTTCCAATACCTCATAAACCACAACTACATTGTCTTTGATCACTGGCTCTGAACAGACTCCAAAATAATCCTGATGGAGACAGAATATACACATTGATCACTCAGATACTGTAAAATAAATACATAAATAAAAGAATGTGCCTACAGAGAATAAGGATCTGGCCTGTCCATGTGTTTCTGGGCTACTCTTCTACAATGAGGGAATGCAGCATAACCATAGTTCTCTTAGGCAGTCTGTTTGGTAGAAAGCACTAGACTGGCTTATGGTACTACTGTCATTACTAGCTTCTTCTACAAACAAGAGGAACTTAAATCTTTTGGGTTAATTTCCTCAACTTGATAAAATACACAGAACACAAAATTGAATCTTGATTATATGTGCTTATCAACAAGAATTTGAAAGAATTATACAAAATAATACTTGATATAACAAAGAACAGTACATGAAAATCTTTACCCCTACTGCTGTGCTATTTCTTAACATTCATGCAGTGAATAAGAGTTGAGGGGAAAAAAATGAAATGAGGGGGACAAGCTAGCACACCTGAAAATTCCTTTGGACTATCTTTAAGACGCTAGCATTCCAAGAACTCTTTGTCCTTTTATTTAAAAGGCTAACGTTAGGTGCTAAATTATCTGCATTGTGGGAAAGCACTGGATTTCAAACCAGAAGACCTGGATTATAATTTTGTCATTTGTAGATTAAGTCATGTTAATTAATTTTGATCTTGATTCTTTAATGGTATAATCAGGATAACACCACTGGAGGTACAGGGCTGTAAGAATTAGGCATGACTAATTAAACACTAACGCTCATGAATGTACTTTGTAAACTATAAAGCACTACAAAATGGAATGCGTGATCATTATTTAGCAAGAAATGTTTGTGGCTATTCAATGGTCCCTTCCAGCAATGTCAGTATGTCTTTTCCAGGACCTCTGAGAGGGTCATGCAACCCTCTTGAACTCATAGAATGAAGGAAAATTTACTCCTTTTGAGAAAGTCCATTCTATTCATGAATGGCTCTGATCATTCCAAAGTTCTTTCTTTTGCTAAACTGAAATTTGCCTCCTAGCTCTGTTTTACAGAGCAAGTGTACATAACAGCCCTGCAATTATCTGAAAACTACGAGTTTTCACCTCAGTTTTTTTCTTCTCAGGGCCACACTTTAAAGATACTTCCGCTGTTCATAAGGTATGGTTTCCAGGTTGTTTCACCATCTTTCCATTTCTTTGACATCCAAAACTGAACAGACTCTACTAGAGTCTAAATTACATTAGATAACGTCAATTATCCACAAGATTCCAATACCCGGGTCACCTAAGAGTCAGGAATGTATTCCTAAAACAAAAAAGATTTCCTCTTTAAGAGGAAAATTCTCATTTTGAATGATAATTTAAAAGAAGAAAAAGTCACACATTACCTTCCCAAAAGTGATTTATTTTTAAAAAATAAAACACTTCACTAGGTTTTATAAACCAGGCATCATGTGAACTAAGCAGCTGGAAAGGAGCCTCGCAATACAGCCAAGTGCTGCAGCCGGCCTGTGAGCCTGCAATTCTATTGCGGGGCCGCTCCTGTCACATTCTGGTCCTGGAAAAATCATGCTGCCGGAGAGGATGCACATCGGAGACCTGAGAATCAGGATGTCCACTGACTTTTAACAACTGCTTCAAGAATAACAAGCTCTGAAGTCTCAGACTTCCAAATTAGCAAATTTACTCTGCTTTCCCAAATTCCCCCGTGGTTTCAACTAGATCAAACAACTCTTCTCACTTCCTGTCTTGTAATAAGTTACATTAGTATGGCCATATAGCAGCTGTCAGTTTCACCAGTGCGACTGTTAATCTCAGAATGAGTAAAGTATCACATGTGGAAATCATAACAAGGCCCAGTTAAAAGTTGTTTAGGATCACAACTCCTGGGTTCTTCTAGTTCTTCCACATACTGGGACTTATCATACTTACGTTTTCACTGTGCAAAGGGGCCGGTATGTTGCATGAGAACTGAAATTCCAGAACAGTAGTACTACAGAGTATTGCAGGGAAAAACAAAAAATGTATTTTAATTCTCTTGGGAAGGGAAGTTGTTCTAGACGTGGTGCAGATATGAGTACAAGAGAAGGAACTCTTTGACTTGCTTTTTAACTTTTATCATAGTGTGTGGGTCCTCATTCTCTTCTCCAATTCCACAATTCCAGTGTTCATATGACTCATTCCAGACCTCATATGACACAGAAGTTAAACCAAAAGGCCCTCGCTTCTCATTTGAGTTATGCAAATAACCACAACAGTTAGAAGTTGATTGGTTCTTTTGGGAGAAAGTTCCTCTGTGTGAATCCAGGGCCGGTGCTGTCTGAACTCCTGTGCTGCAAGTGGTGTCGTGTCCTGGTATCACTGACCTCCCTTGGACATCACCCCCTAAGTTCTTAACATCTATTCCTGAAGAAAAAGCTTAAAATGAAAACTGCCTCATAAAATGGCTCACTTAAATTCTTACAGGCACATGAGATTTCCCAATCTCATCTTTGCAAGCAGAGCTCATCAGTACCACTCTCTCACTATAAAGAACCACCTCGAACCTGAGAACTAGTACAGGTTCATGAATTACCCCTGACTGGGAGAGTTAAATTAAGCATTCCTTAGCTTTTTCTACTTTTTCTTTTCTAAAACTTTATACAATCACTTTCTGATGCAACTCAAAGCAATGCAGATAACAATGGTTAGGATCAAGACCACCAGGCAAAAACAATCTAAACTCTAATTTGTGAGCAAAAAGTAGAATCAGAGCTAGAAAGACTATACATAGTCATCGCAAATAGGATGACTTTCCCACGCAAGAGGTTCAAAAGTATTCCATTTGTCATTTTGTATGCAGCCAATTCAATAAATAGAAACCAGAATCTTATCAGATGGGAGAGGAAGTGAGTAATACCAGAGTTTTGATTTTTTTTTTTAAGTTTCTTAATGGAGGCTTTACACAATGGAAACAGGACTACAAAGACACTTTACGGTTTACATATATGAACTTTCCCACATTCACGAACCTGAAATGTGTCCACCACTCGGTGAAGAAACTCAATGACAAACAGAGGGGGGACCTCCGTCTGGATCACGGCCACAAAAAAGATCTTGTGGCGGTAAACACTTAAGAGATAGTGGTGAGGGGTAGGGATAACCGGAGGCACATTTTCTGCCTCAGTAGCTCTCTCTTGCGCCTCAAAAAAGTAATCACAAACAGAACGGCTGACCACACTTTTCCAATGTTTCTCCAGGAAAATGTCTCCAGAGGAGTTGATCAAGAAAAGACTATGGATCATGGTGACGATTGTCAGTGACAGAAGAAAGCCTTTTTCAGTCTGAAAGCCTCAGGACTTTGTAAATTTTCAACTCTAAAAACAAAAGCAGCGATATTCAGTTCCATTCAACCAAAAGGCCCTCCCCATCTTTTCCCAACAGTCCAAGACTTACCCATCTTTCAAGACCAGGCCCAATCTTCCCCTCCTGCATGAGCCTGAAGATAGCCCTCCCTTGAATTCGAAAGGATAATGATCAGTCATTTGACTGTCAATCATATACTCCCAGTTATCTTTACTATCGCCCAAATTGCATCCATTTAAAATGCTACTTATCTGTGGGTGTCTATTTTCTCAACCGAACTGCAAACTCCTTGAAGAAAAGGGCCGTGCCTCATGTTTTGCGTTGCCTGACTGCAACACAATCAGTGTTCTTTGAAGAGGGCTTCGAAGAACACTGAATTTGATGTCATGTTTTGGCAACAGCTCACACATACACAAGAAATGTGCAGCTTAATACGATAGCCACTATGGGACCAGCGAGCACTTGAAAGGTGGCTGGTGCGAACTGAGGTGTGCTGTTAAGTGTAAGACACACGACAAATCTGAAAGGCTTTGCATGAAAAAAAAAATTTCAAATATCTTACCAATAATTTAATATTGATTATATGTTGTAATAACATTTTGGATATCCTGGGTTAAATCAAATATATTAAAATTAATTTAACCTGTTTTATTATTTTAAAGTGGTTACCAGAACATGTACAATTATATATGTGGTTTGCTTTCTATTTCTGCCCACCAGAATTGGTGGGAGGAATGGAAAGCTGCCCTTGGGGGTCTTTATTCATCCAATCAGAGCTATTCTCTGAGCACTCCTTAGGCACTTGCTAATGCAGTAAGACATTTAAAAAGATCCCTTGGGGCTCCCGCCTGTGATCCCAGTACTTAGGTAGGCCTCCGCGGGCAGACCGCTGGAGCTCACGAGTTCGAGACCAGCCCGGGCAACAGAGCGAGAACCCCGCCCCCCTCCACCACCTCCAAAAAAAAAAAAAAAAAATTTCCCTGGGGGACAGACACCCCAAGGCCCTCAGACGGTTGCATCTCTCTGGTGCCAGTCGCCAGGATGTGGCCATTCCGCGAAGCGGCGCGGGTGGTCAAAACGCAGAGGCCTGCGGTGCCCAGAGCCGCCCGGACGAGACAGCAGGAGGGAGAGACAGCCAGGCAGCCCGGGGTGCGAGGGAAAGGCAGCGGCCTAGGCGGGCGGTCCCTGCGCAGGCCCCGGCCCAGAGCCGGCGGCGACGGAGGCCGCGGGGCGCAGGCGGGCAGTGGCCTGGCTGAAGGGGCACGCGCGTTCCGGGGTGAAGAGCGCAGGGGCGCCGGGCCGCGCCAGCGAGCGCACGTGCGCTGCCATGGCAACAGTGTCCCCTCCGCCCGCAGCCGCGGCGCCGGGAAGGACCCCCTCCCCGAACCCTGAACCCGGCCCCTCACCTCTCCCCGCCGCGTCCGCAGCCTTGAGAGGCCGCCCGGCTGCATCCTGAGACCCCGCCCCGACCCTCGCGCGCCCCCGCTCCTGCCCCGGCTCCAGGCTCGGGGTCGTCCCTACTCCTCACCTGGCCTCGCTGCTCGCAGCGCCCACTGCTCCTAGGCGCGGACAGGCCCCGCCCCGCCCACCGCGCGCGCTGAGGCAGCCGCTCGCCCGCTGATTGGCCGGCCCGCGGGCCTGGCTACCGCTCCGCCCACGATCTGCGCCTGAAGGCCGCTGATTGGGCATCTGGGAGCCGCTCCTCCCCTCTGGTTGATCGCTGTTGGCGGCTTGCCCTGTTGTCGGGCTCGAGTCCGCCTTTGGCCCTGTTGAGGCCACGGTCATCTCCGATTGGTGCAGCTCCGAGACCCCGAGTCCTGATTGGAGGTCGAAGACAGTGCGTGCTGCTCGGCCCCACTCATCCAGTCACAAAGGGCTGGGGCGGCCGCCGCGCTCGCGTGTTTGCGGAGTGCGCCTGGAGGGGGCGCTGGAGTATGTGTGTGCCGGGGCGGGGTGGCTTCCGGGCACGAGTTGCTGACAGCGCCTCGCGGTTGATAAATCCTGAGGGCGGCGGCTACCCTCCACCCCATCGGTGCCTTTGGGAAGCGCCGCCTTCTCTGTTGTACCCGGCCGTGGGTCAGGTCGGCGCGGCTGGCGGTGGAGCCTCGGACACCGAGCCCTGGACCCCGACTCTGGAAGCCCCCAGCCCCACTGGGCCGCGGCAGGGCGCCCACGCTCCACAATCTCAGTTCCCAGCCGGGGAGTGAGGGGCTGGGCGGGTCTCTCCACCGCTTTGGAGACCTCAGGACTTGGATACGCTTTTGAGTGGTCCCAGTCGTCCTGATCCACGAAGGCGTGGAGTGGAAGTCAGGACCAGGGGTCGCCCCAGTGACGCAGGAAGTCAGGCCCAGATGCGGTGAGGCGTCGCCAGCCTTGGACCCAGCAGTGGGCGCTGGTGACAGTGGCGACCTCGCCGATGAGGGGTTCGCCCTCCCTAGCATTAGTTTTCACTTTGGTGAAATGGAGCGTGGGTGGCAGCTCCTCCACACACAAGCCCTTTGCTGAGGTGGTGCGGGGGGTTCTCTCCACGCTTGCTAAGGGCAGGTAGTTGGCTGACTTTGAACTAAGGAGAAAAGCCAGAAACAAAATGGCAGAATGGTATGACTCTGGGTGGGCTTAGGGACGCTGGTGCCAGAGGACTTGGCTTGAACCCGCTCCAACACTTACAACCTGAGTGACCGTGAGAAAGAACTGTAACTCCTCTAAACTTCAAGTTCCTCACTTCTCAAATAAGAACGTGAATAGTACCTCCCTCCTAGAGTTGTGAAGATTGAGTTAGAAAATGCTAGCAATTGTTATGCCCTAAGGAACAGCACAAGATACAATAACACGTGATAATGTGTGTCGAAGGTGCAGAAATGCAGTCGCTGCCGTGAGAATTTCTCATTCATTCACTGAATTAACATTTGCCGAAAACCCCCACGTATCGACCTGTGCTGGATGCTGGAGATGCTGCAATGACTGCTGTCACAGGCATTGTCCCTGTGGTTACAGGGCCCAGCAGGGAAGACAAATGAGAAGCAAGGGATTGCAATGTAGTGTGATGAATAAGGAACGCATAGGGGGTGGGAGGAGTGCTGTAGAGATGGCTGACCTAGAGTCAGGGAAGACCCTCTACCTTGAAACCTGAAAATGAGAATGGATCCCTCAAATGCAGGGATAGATGGACAGAGAAAAAAGTACATAAGGAAGGCTCTGCAGATCAGCAAGTTAAGTATAGCTGAGCTGGAATGGTAGGAAGAGCACAGGGAGATCAGGCTGGAAAGGTAAGTAGGAGCCTAGTGGTTGTGAACCTTGGAAATGTTAATATTTATAAAACACTGTGTGCCATACACTGTGTTTTATAATTTGTAAGTACCATTCCATAAATATTTAGTGAGCCCTACCATGCGCCAGGCACTGTTCCAGTGCTTGGATACATAACACCAGTAAACAAAAGACAAAAATCTCTTGGAGCTGGGCGCGGTGGCTTACGCCTGTAATCCCAACACTTTGGGAGGCTGAGGTGGGCGGATCACTTGACGTCAGGAGTTCAAGACCAGCCTGGCCAACATGATGAACCCCTGTCTCTACTAAAATTAAAAAATTAGCCAGGCGTGATGGCACGTGCCTGTGGTCCCAGCTACTCAGGAGGCTGAGATGGGAGAATCGCTTAAACCCAGGAGGCAGAGGTTGCAGTGAGCTAAGATCGCACCACTGCACTCCAACCTGGGCGACAGAGTGAGACTCTGTCTCAAAAAAAAAAAATCCCTGTCCTAGTGAAGCTTATATTCTAGTGGGGAAAAGACAGATAATAATCAATATACATAAGTAAAGTATATAGTAGGTTATAAGATGGCATGTGCAAAAAAAAAAACTACCAGGAGTGTTATGGGATTGGAGGGCAAATTACAGTTTTTAGTGAGAACAAGCCTCATTGAGAAGAGACATTAGTGCAAAGACTTGAAGAAGGCAGAAGAGTTAACTATAGGGAGATCTTGGGGGAGAGCATTCCAGCAAAGGGAACAGGCACTGCAAAGCCTGTAAGGCCAGAATGCTCCTGGGGAGTTTCTGGAGCAGGAAGGGTGACAGTGTGGCTGGAGTGAAATGAGCTCAGGGTAAAGGAGGAGACAAGGTTACAGGGTGGGCGGCCTGATCACACAGGGGCTGGAAAGCTCTTTTAAAGATTATGGTTGTGAAAGAGAGAGCCCATGGAGGGTTTGGACAAAGGGGTGATAGGATCTGATTTATCAGTCATCTGGGTTGAGAAGACTGTGCAAGAAGACTAGTGAGACCGCTGCAGTGACCCAGGCGAGAGGTGATGGAGCTCAGACCAGGCTGTAGCCATGGAGGTGTTGAGGAGGAGGTGGACTGTGCGTGTAGTCTCCAGGAGGAGCCAGCTGGATTTCCAGATGGATGGGATGCAGGGAGTGAGAACAAGAGAGAAGGGAGGGCCACTGAGCTTCAGCATGGAGAAGGATAGTTTCATCAGCTGAGACTAGAAAGACTATGGGTAGGCCAAGCACGGTGGCTCATGCCTGTAATTCCAGCACTTTGGGAGGCTGAGGCAGGTGGATAACCTGAGGTCAGGAGTTCGAGACCAGCCTGGCCAACATGGTGAAACCCTGTCTCTACTAAAAATACAAAAATTAGCCGGGTGTGGTGGCGGACACCTGTAATCCCAGCTACTCGGAAGGCTGAGACAAAAGAATTGCTTGAACCTGGGAGGTGGAAGTTGCAGTGAGCCGAGATTGTGCCACTGCACTCCAGCCTGGGCAATAAGGCGAGACTCCGTCTCAAAAAAAAAAAAAAAAAAAAAAGCAATCACAAAGAAATCCGATAATGTTTTAAGAGAGTTTATGAGTTTGTGTTGGGCTGCATTCAGAGCTATCCTGGGCCGCATGCAGCCTATGGGCCTCGGGCTGGACAAGCTTGCTATAAAGGAATACCTGAGACTCAGTAATTTATAATATTAAAAAAAAAGAGGTTTATTTGGCTCATGGTTCTGTAGGCTATGCAAGCGTGGCACCAGCATCTGCTCAGCTTCTGGTGAGGCCTCAGGAAGCTTTTACTCATGGCAGAAGGTGAAAGGGGAGCGGGCAGTTGCATGGTGAAAGCAGGAGTGAGAGAGAGGAGGTGCCAGGCTCCTTTAAACAACCAGCTCTCTCATAAACCAACAGAGTGAGAACTCACTCATTACCATGGGGAGGGCACCAAGCCATTCACGAGGGATCCAACCCCATGACACCTGCTAGACCCACCTCCAAAACTGGGGATCACATTTCAACATGAGATTTGGAGGGGACAAACATCCAAAGTATATCAATATATCTGTGAGCTCCATTAACTATCCAAGTGGAGATGTTGAGAAGGCAGCTGGACATATAAGTCCAGGGTTCCGGAGAGTGGGCTGAGCTTGAGATATAAATTTGGGTGTTTTCAGTATATGGATATTTAAAGTAGTAGGACCTGTTGAGATGACTGAGGGAAGGAGTGTGGAGAGATAAGAGAACCAGATTCCAGGGACACTCCAAATTTAAGAGTTCACATAAGAGAGGAGGATCTGAAATCATTTAATCCCCCCAACTACTCTAAAATGAATTACTGTTGTGATCCCCTTTTCGTAGATGAGGAAGCTGCAAAGACTGCTTAAATAACCTGCCCAAGGTCGAACAGCAAGCTGTGATTCAAGGACGTTGGAAGATCTGAGCAGAATGGCTCAGATTCCACACTTCCTACCTCTAAGCCCAGGAACCCACTGAAGAAATGTGAAGCAAGAGAGTGGCACACTTTCAGATTTCCATTTCAGAAACACTATGTGTGCAGGATGGACTGTAACAGGCTGAGCCTGGAGGCTGGGAGGTCATTTAGACAATTGCAGTAATCCCTAGGAGAGAGCTAGTGCCTGGAGCCATGAGGCAGGGAGTAGAGAGAAGTGGACACCTTCCAGAGAAGATAGGGATTAGGGATTAATGGAATGTCAGTGGTGAGGCAGAGTAGGTTTCTGATTCAGGCAATGACATGGATGGAAGCATCATGTGTTGAGATGGGGATCACTGGAAGAGGCCCCTTGCGGGGAGGGCGCATGAATCCAGTATATAGCAATGCCTGGGGGCATGAACTAAGTTGACACTCAAGTGTTTGTTGAATTGAATCAAGTAACAGAATCTGAGAGCTCATGTAATACTTTCCCATGACTTTAAGAGAGGCCACAGGAAATCATTGACAAATGATAAGTCAGTCTATTTTGTGCATAAAAATCTCTAGGGAAAGATTTCCTAAAGCTGCCACTGACAAACCATTCTAGTGTTTAAGAGCTCTCACTGCTGAGCAATTTTTCTACCATAAAAAGTCAATCCTAGCTATCAGGATTCACTGGGAACCATTTATTTATTTATTTATTTATATTTCATTTTTGGTCTGAGACAAGAGAGGCCTTGCCCACCCAGAAAGACATTTTTTTCAGAGCTGCAACATCATTTCTGCGTCTTTGCCACTTCCTCCCTGTTCACACGTATGCTCTCCTTGCAACACACCTCACTACCGGTCATGCACTGAAGCAATGGAATGCCTTCTCCTCATGCCTCCTTTCTCACGGAGCCCTCTACCTGGCACATGTTTGTCTTTTACTCATCCTATTTTGGAAATTCGCTCCAGCCCGCAAGGCCCAGCCATATGTTTCCTCCTCCACAAAGTCTGTTTGAAGCTTTATGCCCCCACACTGGGAGTAATGTTTCCCTCCTCTGTGATCAAAGAGCATTTCCCAGCTCTTTCATGTAACCTACAGAGCGGGCACACTCTGCCATGCATCAACATGTGCATCTGCTGACCAAATCTGGATTCTAAGCTCTTTGGGAAACCACAGTGTGTCTCACAATGTCTAGTGAACAATCACCTATTAAACTAACAGTGATGGAGTGCTTACAACCTCCTGGACACTGCGGGTACAAAGATGCGGTACTCTATGTTACTTCAAGGAACATACAGTCAAGTGGAGGGGGGATTTAAAGTATAGACTGCTCCCCTTATCAAAACCAGGCCGGGCGCCGTGGCTCACACCTGTAATCCCAGCACTTTGGGAGGCCAAGGTGGGTGGATCACCTGAAGTCAAGAGTTCAAGACCAGCCTGGCCAACATGGTGAAACCTTGTCTCTACTAAAAATAGAAAAAAAAAATTAGCCCAGTGTGGTGGCATGCACCTATAGTCCCAGCTACTCGGGGAGGCTGAGGCAGGAGAATCACTTGAACCCAGGAGGCGGAGATTGCAGTGAGCCAAGATCGCGCCACTGCACTCCAGCCTGGGCCACAGAGGGAGACTCCATCTCAAAAAAAAAAAAAAAACCAGCTCCTTTAAGCCTGGCCATGAAAGGAGCCTGTCCATGTGGAGAGGAGAGACTGAACCTGACGCCCTACTCTAGAAAAAGAGATCCGCTTTCCCCTTAGGGACCTCTCACTGCTGGCTGCAGCTCCCACCACCATACTGGTTTTGGGAGGGTCAGTATCCCTTTAACTCTTCAATGGCATTTAAGACACACTATTTTTTGTTGTTTGTTTAATTTCCTATAGCAGAGCAGAGACCAGGATGGACATTTATCCAAAGCTTGTCTAAAGACTTGAAGATAGGCCGAGCACAGTGGCTCACGCCTGTAATCCCAACATTTTGGGAGACAGAGGTGGGCGGATCACTTGAGGTCAGGAGTTCGAGACCAGCCTGGCCAACCCATTTCTACTAAAAATACAAAAATTAGCTGGGCATGGTGGCGGCCACCTGTAATCCCAGCTACTCGGGAGGCCGAGGCATGAGAATGGCTTGAACCTGGAAGGCAGAGTTTGCAGTGAGCCAAGATCGTGCCATTGCACTCCAGCCTGGGTGATAGAAGGAGACTCAGTCTCACAAAAAAAAAAAAAAAAAAAAAGACTTGAAGATAACAGAAAGGAAGTGAGCAGAAAGAGTAACATGCAACTAAAAATGTAGCTCACAAATGTGATCCAATCCGGGCATCTTAGATGTCTCTATGGGATGCACACCTGCTTCCAGGGGACAGGGATGCTGTGTACCTCCTCTCACCTAGGAGCCCCGGCAAGCCATCTGGAGTTCCTGAAATCCAAATCTTGTCTGACAAGGAGACAGCAGCCTCCCTCTCCTGGTGGCCTCAGGCTGGCCTCCTGGTTCCAGTCTCCTGACGGACATAATTATTGCACCAAATGGTCCCTTCCCCAGATGATTAGCCACAAGAATATCCAATCATGAGGCCACACCCTCACCTCAGGGGCATGGCATTATTCTGTGGCTTGTTAGTAGACGCTCCGCGGTTCTTTCTCTGCACTCTCCCTAGATGGCTTCATGAGTGTAATACCCTTTTAATGATGACAGCTCTCGATGTATCTCCAACCTCAACTGTTTTCCCCAGCTTAGTAAACAATACCACTATCCATCCAGCTACTCAAACCCATGAGTCATCCTCAAGTCCTCCATTACCCTCATCCCCTCATGTAATCAGAAGCACACCCTGTGGATTCTATCTTTAATGTACATCAGGAATTCAGAATCTCTCCAATGCAATGTCATCACTTTAGTCCAGGCCACAATCACCACTTCCCTGAAAGATGATAACCGCTGCCATACTGGTCTCCCATTTCTACTCTCACTCCTCCAATCCATTTTCTATACAGCAGCAAAAGTGAGCTTTTAAAACTGTAAACAGTTATGTGCAGCTTGGAACCCATCAATGCATTCCCATGGCATTAAATCAAAAATGCCTTTACTACTTCTTTTTTTCCCCCCTTAGAGTCAGGGTCTCACTGTGTTGCCCAGGCTGGAGTGCAGTGGTGTGATCATAACTCATTGCAGCCTTGAACTCCTGGACTCAAGCAATACTCCCGCTTCAGCCTCCTGAGTAAATGGGACTACAGTCATGCCACCACACCCGACTACCTTTAACAATTATCTGTCCTCTCGATCTCTCCAGTTGAATCTCTTCCCACACCCCTCCACCACTCACCCCCACTCTCAGCTCTGGGCCTAGAATATGTTCTTTCCTCTGCTTGGAAGCTCCTGTTCTTCCTTTAAGTCTTCCTTTATGGTACCTTCTCAGGGAGTCTTCCATTAAGCACCTTGTCTAAATCTACCCCCCATCTTTGTCTTCCTCTACCACCCTAAGTATTCTGTCTCTATTCTTTACAATACCCATCGCAGCTTGTAATTACTGTGTTTATTTATCTGTGGTCTTCTCTTCTTTGTCAGTCTTCCCCACTAGAGTATGTGCCCCCTGAGGTCAGGCACTGTGTCTGTCCTGCTCACCTTTGTAGCCATTGCCTAGCACAATATCTGGCACCCAGGAGGTTTCAGTAAATGTTTGTTGCCCTGTGAAAAGCAGTTTGGGGATCTCTGAAAGAACTTAAAATAGCACTACCATGCAATCCAGCAATCCCATTACTGGGCATATACCCAAAGGAAATAAATTGTTCTACCAGAAAGACATATGCACTCGTATGTTCATCACTGTGCTATTCACAATAGCAAAGACATGGAATCAACCTAGGTGCCCATCAATGGTGGATTGGATAAAGAAAATGTGGTACATTTACACCGTGGAATACTATGTAGCCATAAAACAGAGTGAAATCATGTCCTTTGCAGCAACATGAATGCAGCTGGAGGCCATTATCCTAAGCAAATTAATGCAGAAACAGAAAAGCAAATACTGCATGTTTTCACTTGTAAGTGGGAGCTAAATGTTAGGTACACACAGACACAAAGATGGGAACAATAAACACTGGGATCCCAAAAGCAGGGGAAAGGGAGGAAGTCAAGGGTCAAAAAGCTACCTATGGGTACTGTGCTCACTACTTGGCTGACGGGATCATTAAAGCCTCAGCATCATGCAATATACTCATGTAACAAACCTGCACCTGTACCCCTGAATCTAAAATTTTAAATAAATAAATGTTTGTGGCTTACATGGGCTGTTCTGATCACCTTCCACTGTTGGTGAATGAGGGGTATCCCTGCCCTAAAAAGTACAAGATAGCCAAACACATGACACCTGGCCCTGGACGGATGAGGTTGATAGCAGTTTTTTCACAATGTAAACTCACAGCTGCAGGAGGAGGAGATTGTGGACGGTGGGGGCTGCATTCTGGAGTAGAGCAAACCCCCAGAGAGGCAGCCTTGGTAGAGACAAGAGGGCAGGATGGCCCTTGGTTCCCATTGGAGCATGTGATTGGTTTGTTTGAATTATTTCGCAGGCTAATAGGAAGGTGAAGCTCATTAGGTTGAGAACTGCATGGGGTGCAGCTTGTCCTGCTGACAGAATTAGCCAGGGATGTCTGCTAAGATGAGGGGAATTCACAAGCATTCAGGCCCTGTGATCTTCAAGAATGTCAAGGTAGCACTTGAAAGTTTAGTTCTTACCATACATGGATCTATAATAGCATCTGGACAAGAGACATACACATATAGTAGCCAGAGGCAGGGGGTAAGGGGAAGAGATTATTTTATTACAAGACTAAGTGAATGAATTACTATACTACAACCCTGTGATTTGTATGTACAGGCTACTAGATGAGTAGCTAGTAAGTTTCCCTTAAAAAACTGAATTCCTAATCCTACCTTTTTTTTTTTTTTTTTTTTTTTGAGACATGGTCTCACTCTCACCCAGGCTGGAGTACAGTGGCGCAATCTTGGCTCACTACTGCAGCCTTCACCTCCCGGGCTTAAGTGATCCTCCCACCTCAGCCTCTGGGCTGGGTGGGACTACAGGTGTGTGGTCACCATGCCCAGCTAATTTTTCTATTTTTTTGTAGAGACAGGGTTTCACAACATTGCCCAGGCTGGTCTTGAACTGGACTCAAGCAATTTGCCTGCCTCGACCTCCCAAAGTGCTAGGGTTGCAGGGGTGAGCCACTGTGCCAGGCCCCCTAATTCTCCTTTATTCTTGTCCTAAATTGGAGCCCATGGGGATTATGCTTAGCTACATGTAACAGAAAAGCCAAATAACACTGGCTTAAACAAGATAGGGGTTTAGTTTTCTCTCCACATCATGAGATGTCAAGAAGTTCATAAATCCAGAGCTGGAATGGCAGCTTCCATCATGGACTCAGGCATCTCTTAGCTTGTCATCCTACCCTTCCTGGGGGTGGAGCTTTCATCCTCATGTGCATAACATTGTTGCTGTGGCTCCAGGCATCAAGCTATATTCCAGGCAAAAAAAGATAAAGAGCAAATGGGTGTGAGCCAACTGCATCGGCTCCCTTTAAGGAACTTTTCCTGAATCCCACTGGTACTCTCTTGTTCAGATAATATTATGTTAAAGGAGGTCCTGGGATTGTTCTTAGCTGGGCACATTACTGCCCCCACTCCCACTTCCAAAATGGATTCTGTGAATAAGGAAGACAGGAGAATGGATATCCAATAGGCAACTAACAAAGTGAAGTGTGATTACAATCAATGAATAGACTGAATATTTTAATTAAAGTCTAGAATTGGAGGGCTTAGGTAAGGTGGACTGGAAAACAGGAAGGTTCCACAAAATAGACTTTACTTAATTTTTTTTTTTGAGACAGGGTCTTGCTCTGCTGCTGACACTGGCCTTGAGCTGCTGGTCTCAAGCAATCCTCCAGCCTCAGCCTCCTGAGTTGGGATTACAGGCACAAGCCACAGTGCTCGACTTTTTATTTAATCTTGTTAGAAGACAAGACAGAAACATGTCCGTTGTGAAAACAAGGTACAGTACGTGATGTCAGGGTAAGAGTCATGTCTGAAAGCATTGTGGGGATGATAAGCAATCACAGGGTCATCTGCGTGGTGACAGGGTCACCACAAACTGGCGGTGTGACCTCAGGAGGTTACCTAGGGAGGTCCTTGGGTCTCATGGGTCGTAAAATGAGAGGATTGAACTAAATTATCTTTAAGATCTTTCCCAACGCTACAATTCTAGTGGTCATTTTTTTTTTTAAGAGAGGGTCTGGCTCTGTTGACCAGGCTTAAAGTACAGTGGTGTGATCTCTGGTCACTGCAACCTCTGCGTCCTTGACTCAAGCCATCCTCCAACCTCAGCCTTCAGAGTAGCTGGGACCACAGGTGTGCACCACCATGCCTGGCTAATTTTTTTTATTTTAAAAGATGAGGGTTTCACTATATTGCCCAGGCTGGTCCTGAACTCCTGGGCTCAAGAGATCCTTCCGCCTCGGCCTCCCAAAGTGCTGGGATTACAGGTGTGAGCCACCACACCAGGGCAACTTTTATTTTAATTACGTGAAATATTTTAGACAAATGGAAGGTTTCATAGAAAACAGATGAAGAGCTGGGTGAGACAGCACACACCTGTATTCTCAACTACTCAGGAAGCTGCGGGGGGAGCGATTGACCCCAGGAGTTCAAGACCATTCTGGGCAACATAGCAAGACTCTACCTCTGAAGACAAAACCAGCCAACCAACCAACCAACCAATCAACCAACAAAAAAGATCAAGCAGAGGTGCTCCAGAGGATGCAGCAATAGAATTCCGGAGCAATGTCTGCTTGGCCTCGGTCTTCATTCCCATGGTGGCCCCTGAGTTCCGTGGAGCTCACTTCTACATAGTTCCATGTGTGACTTCAACAAAATAAAATGACGCATTTATTGGTTAAAAATTAGACAGATTACCATCAGATATGGAAAATTGCTTTTACTTGGTAATAACAATCTTACGTACTTTTTACCAAACCCATCGCATTAAATAACTAGCGTTTCAAATTTTGACACTGCATAATAAACCCTCATTTGAAATGACTGGAGAAATACTCATCAAATCTCATGGAAGAATGACAGAATTTTCTCCAGAATTTATCGGAAAGGAAAAGAGGTTGGACTGTCAGGAAACGTTTTCAGGGTAACATACTTACTATTTTCTAGATAGTTACTCAGATAACACTTGTACGCAGAGGGAAACACACCCCTGGGCTTTGCAAACACTTGTTTCCTGTGTGTCAGACTCGCCTGCATCCTGTTTATCAAATGGAACTGATAGTTATTGAAAGCAAAGACCAGAACAACTTACATCTTGTCAGTCACCTGCTTTTCTTTACTTGTCATACTTTTAGCATTTACAAAGTTTTAAAAATGTGTTTATCATTTGGTAATTATTTTTAAACTTTATTTAAAAATATAGACTGAGTTCTGAACAAATTATCCTTAAATTTCTTCCTCTAGTAGTTACACTTTTCAGTATCAGTGAAGTTTTATGACGCCTCTATTTTTCCTACCCACACAGCATCTCAAGTTTGTCTTTACAGAATAACTGGAAGTCCTAGCTTTATCCTCTCTCTGCGTTTCTCTCTCACAGCCCCCTCCTCTTGGACTCTGCTCTTCCTCTCAGCACCGTAACCTTTTTTATTTCCAGATAGGTTTTGAAAACACCATCTGTTCCCCTCTTAGGATCCCTGGGGCAGATGATAGGTGAACCCCACATCCCAGACACATGGCCACCAAAGATATTCTTGCTTTTTTAATGTTTATCAAGTTCCTCCGCAGACAACAGAAAGTAAGTTTTATTTAGGTATTTATGAAAGGTAACACGCATCTTTAAAAATATGATCATGATACATTTCGAATGAGAACTGTGTGTAAAACATACAGGTCCTATTGTTTCCCTCGTCGTTTTGTCTTTTCTTCAGCCAGAAAGTGATGCGCTGCCAGCGACAGGGAGACACACAACTGGTCCTTATTCTAAAGACCCGACCCAGCCTGGAATGGGGCCCGGCGAGGAGTTCTTGCGCCGGCCGCGGGGACCGGGCGGTAATGAGCCGCTCGTCTCGGAAGGTGGTGCTGTTGGGTGTGAGGGGAGATCCGGCTTGCGCTGAAACTCAGCGAGCGGCGTGCAAGGAGGAAGCCGCGATTTCCAAGGCGGATTCCCTTCGCTGGGACACAACTCTTGAGAATAAGACTTATAAGGACTCTGAGAGTTTGAGGCAGAGGCAGAACGGCTCTGGGCTGAGTGATGGGGAGGATACCAGCACTCAGCGCGGGTGGCGGGCGCGGGGCCGAGCGCGCGCATCCAGGGACGCCTTGGGGACGGGGCGCGGAGAAAAGTTGCCGGGCGGAGAGAAAGGGTGGCGCTGGAAACCAAATGGCTTTCATCCCCTGGAGACAAAGAGGTGCCTTCTTTTGACAACAGCTGCCAGTGACACACACACCATACGGCGGGGCCGGCGGGGGAGGGGAGCCCGGGAGGAGAGCGTCTAAGGCGGGGACCGGCACTGACTTTCAATAATGGGGTGGTTGCCATGGTGACGGGCCAGGCATCTAAAGGGGCGGCTGAAAGCACCCATTGTTCTGGGGCCCGGCTGCCCGGGTTGTGCCTGTTCCTAAGAGACACCTTTAGACACCTCCCTCCGTGCAGGGGCGAGCTGCGGCCCGCGGCTGGGAGCGTCTCCGCGGGAGTTTCACACCAGGGCCCCAGGCCGCAGATCGCAGTGCCACCGCGGCTGCACGCGCGCTGCATACGGAGGGCAGCGCCGCCTCCCACGCACTATCCACCCGAAATCCGAGCGCGACGCGCGCCCGCCTGGGCCCAGATGCGCAGGCCGGGACACGCAGCTCCGCCTGCTCCCCGCTGTCCCGGGGAGACTTCGAATAATAATGCGGAGCAGGACCCGGTGACTCCACAAATAACTCGCTGAGGTCTGGGGCGAGGGCACTCGGGAAAACCCCGCAGAGTCACTTTGCAGTCGTGCTGGAAGGAAAAGCAGAACGGAATCACAGGATAAAGAAGATTAAAAGTAACAGGGCAGTGTTGCAATGTTGCTTGTAAGAGCAAGCAGCTGGAAACAACCTAAAAGCCCGTCCCTGGGGGCTGGGTGAATGATATGGGGCGCATCCCTCTGAGGGAACACTAAGCTGCCATTAAAGAGTACAGGGCAGCTGTATTTGCTAAGACGTGGAAATTTTCCGGTGTATTCTAAGTAATAAAGTGCAGAAGAGTGTGAGTAGGGCTGTGTGTATGTGGTATGTGTGTTTGCATCTCTGGAAGTGGTTGCTTCTTAGGATGGTCACTGTGGGACTAGGAGTGGAGGAGAGAAAGAAAACTTGCTTTTCACCGTACTAGAATCTTCTGCACCTTTTGAATTTTGCCGTTTATACTATGTCTTTACCTGTAAAGAAAAAAGAACTTTGAAATAAAATTGCATTTGCTTGAACACTGTCTAATGAGATGTGCCACTCTCCATAAAGCATCTGAACTCATTTTTAGTGCTTTAATAAATATTAATTTTTAAAATATATATGCACAAATGCCATTAGCCCACAGATTTGTAAAGGTAGTGACAGTGGCAAGTTAGAGATGAAAAGATACACTTCTTTCCTGCCTTCCTGTGGTGCCGAGACGGACGGAGCCAGCTGTCATTCAAGGAGCCTGCTGTATAACCCATCTGTTATTATATCACATTAATCATAGGGATCTCACATTAAACAAACATGACATTAGGGAAATTTTCCTAGTTACAAAATGGTATATAATCAGTGAAATGGACTATTGAACACCAAATGTCATGGTTTTTTTTTTTTTTTTTTTTTTGAGACGAGTCAAGCTCTGTTACCCAGGCTGCAGTGCAGTGGTGCGATCTCGGCTCACTGCAAGCTCCGCCTCCCTGGTTCAAGTGATTTTGCTGCCTCAGCCTCCGGAGTAGCTGGGACTACAGGCACCCGCCACCACGCCCAGCTAATTTTTTTTTTTTTTTTTTTTTTGGTATTTTTAGTAGAGATGTGGTTTCACCATGTTGGTCAGGCTGATCTCGAACCCCTGACCTCAGGTGATCCACCTACCTCGACCCCGCAAAGTGCTGGGATTACAGGTGGGAGCCACCGCGCCTGGCCGTGGATGATCTTTCTACACAGATAAAAATAATCATTACTTAGCAATGACTTCACTGACTAATGATAGTAAGTTAACATCTATTGAGAATTTACTGTGTGCCTTATTGAGCACTGGGTTTAGAGTTTGATATGCAGTCTGGGAGCAGTGGCTCATGCCTGTAATCCCAGCATTTTGGGAGGCCGAGGAGGGTAGATCACTTGAGGTCAAGAGTTGAAGACCAGCTTAGCCAACATGGCGAAACCCCATCTCTACTAAAAATACAAAATTAGCCGGGCATGGTGGCATGGGCCTGTAGTCCCAGCTACTTGGGAGGCTGAGGCAGGAGAATCACTTGAACCTGGGAGGCTGAGGCTGCAGTGAGCCAAGAGGGCAACAGATTGAGACTCAGTCTCAAAAAAAAAAAAGAGAGTTTGATATGCATTATTTCTTTTAATCTTCAAAACAATTTCCCTATTTCACAAATGAAGAAACATAGAAACATTCTTCAGTTTACCTGATACAACACAACTAAGAAAGCCACAGAGTCTGGATTTGAATTCACTTCTGACTGACTCTAAAACTTAAGTTTTTAACCTCTACCTTACTTATTACTTTTAAAATTATGGTGAAAATTCAGGCTCAGTATGTCTGTAATCCTATGGTTTCATGAATTGAATAAAAGGTGTCTAAAGGTTGAGAACTAGATTACCTTTGAGGAAATAGTTGCAAAGTATAGCAGGTGTAGCTGATGTAGTCTTCATCTCAGTCCATAACTAAAGTTTGATTGGAGTCCAGCCAAGCTCGTTTGTTTGTGTTGTCTGTGGCTGCTTCTCTGCTACTATGGCAGAGTTGAGTACTTGCAACAACCAAAAATATTGACTAAATGGACCTTTACAGAAATGTTTGCTGATCCTTGTTCTAGAGTGATGGTCATGTACTCAGAAAGGCAAAAGAGAATAAAACTTTTAGAATTTAAAAATACCAGCCCCATTCTAAATGTGTTATTTTCATATTCACCCAAGTACTCCATTCCTGTTCAAAATTGCGTATTCAGGCCAGGGGCGTTGGCTCACACCTGTAATCCCAGCACTTTGGGAGGCCAAGGTGGGCGGATCATTTGAGGTCAGAAGTTTAAGACCAGCTTGGCCAATATGGTGAGTCTCCTGTCTCTACTAAGACTACAAAAATTAGCCAGGCATGGTGGTGAGTGCCTTCTAATCCCAGCTACTTGGGAGGCTGAGGTAGGAGAATCACTTGAACGCAGGAGGCAGAAATTGCAGTGAGCTGAGATCGCGCCACTGCACTCCAGCCTGGGCAAGAGAGTGACACTCCGTCTCAAAAACAAAAACAAAAACAAAATTGCATATTCAGTGCTGACCTAAAGAGCTTTAGCATTTGGGGAAATAACACCTGTTTTTAACAGGATGAATATGGTATGGATTTCATTCAACCACAAAGCCTCTTTTCGACGCTTGATCGGAGCCAAAAGGCTGAGAAGCAATAGGACTCTTCTTTGGTTTTGTTTTTTGGTTGGTTTTTCTGTGAGAAGGAGCTAGCTTACCTATGAGCACACATCCTTTGCTCCTGAGTCTATTCTTAAGCAAAGACCTTCCAGGAAAAGAAATAAGCCAAGGATAGATGATGTTTTGCCAAAATGAAATAATTATTATGGCTTGAGATATATATACGGTACTTGGAACTGGCTTAGAGAGATGATTGCCAGTTTTCCTTAGATTTCAAAGAACAGTGCTCCTTTTAAAAAAGCTTTAATGGCTCTAGAAAACATACAGAAGATTGTGTGAATTTGTAGAAGAGGACAGGGCTCTCTGTCGGGACCGTGGCCACCAATTGCAGGGTGGAACTTTTAGTGAAACTGATGTGAAGGGATATGAATTCCAGCTACCCCTCCTCTTGTCACTGTCTCTGTCACCTTCTGCCCCAGAGAGGTGGCAGTTGCTCCTTGTTGCACAACCAGAAATCCAAGGTTATGCTTATGGACATCACCTGCTTCCAAGAGCCAAAAGCTGTGGGTGTCTTTAGGCAGCATGCCAGATGACTTTGAAATTTTGTTTTTTTAAGCTGGGAAGAACTCTCTAGAAGCTCCTCCACCCAGCTAACAGCTGACCTGTGTTGGCTTGTTTAAAACACTCATGAAATTGGCCACAGTACAAAACTCTTATGAAGCACTGGGCTTACCAGCAGAAACAGAGTACGTCTATGTAATTATGATAGAGCTATCACTACTCAATATCACTTGTAGGTCTAGACAAATGCTAATTCTAGCTAGTAAAAATTAGGTTCTGATTATAGAATCTGGGTGGTGGGTATATAGGTATTTACTGTACGTTTATTTTTTCTTTTCTCTCTTTCTTATTCTTCTATTTTTTATTTTTTATATTTTTTGGAGACAGGGTCTCTCTGTTGGCCAGGCTGGAGTTCAGTGGCTCACTGCAGGCTCCACCTGCTGTGCTGCACAAGCCATCCTCCCACCTCAGCATCCTGAGTAGCTGGACTACAGGTGTGTACCACCACACCCGGCTCATTTTTATTTTTCTTTATTTATTTTGAAATGAAGTCTCGCTCTGTCACCCAGGCTGGAGTGCAGTGACACTCACTGCAGCCTCTGCCTCCCGGGTTCAAGCAATTCTTGTGTCTCAGCCTCCCAAGTAGCTGGGACTACAGGCACGCACCACCACACCTGGCTAATTTTTGTATTTTTAGTAGAGACATGGTTTCACCATGTTGTCCAGGCTAGTCTCTAACTCTTGGGCTCAAGTGATCCTCCCACCTCGGCCTCCCAAAGTGCTGGGATTGCAGGTGTGAGCCATGGCACCCAGCCATTTACTGCACATGTCTTACAAATTTCCTGTATGTTTGAAGTTTTTTCTAATCAAATGCTGGGAAAAAATTAGATTCCAGTCTGAAAGCTGTCTTTTCTCCAATTTTTTGGAGGACAAAACAAAATTGAGAAAATATTAGAACTTAGGTAAAAATGTATATACCCTCTCCCCCAAAAAATACCTCAATTAAGATCATAAGGATTCTATGAATAATAAAAATAAAAGATGAGATTCATAAGCTATGATAATGTTAATGATCTTTTCCTAAGCCTTGAAAACACTTTGGGAAAAACATTTGGACATTTCCTATTAAAATAATTCCCAGGATTATTCTTAAATTATCAGTGAATAATAGTAAGACTAATTGTGTGTGTGAGCGGAATGTTCTCCTCCCATTCAGACTTAAATTGCCATTACTTAATTGTTTCTAACTCCCAAGTAGCCCTCTTTGAACACTTTCATCTCCCGGAAGTTCCCAAAAAGCCTCAACCCATGAGGATGTTGAAGTTCCCGCTTTCATTTTTTCTCATTTCCCTAATAAACATCCATTGCCATCTCTTCCTACGGCTGCCAAACTACCCCTGAGCTTCTACTCAGTCCACCTCTCAGCCTTTTCTGCACACATATAAACAAGCAGAGAAGAATATGAAGTGACTACTGAACATTGTACGTTTGGCTAATTAGACCTAATGAATTTTCTCAGCTTACTGATATTTTTTCTATTAATATACTGATATTTCATATTCATATACTAATACACCCTAAACCTAATCCCCCGCTCCACAAAAAGTCTCTTGATTAAGTACATAAGGAGCTACGTATTTAGCTTAATAAGAAAAAAAAAAGAAATTGAAGAAGAGAAAATGAAAATAACAATAAAAAGTGAAATTGAAAACTGATCAAGCAAAAAAGAGAGAAAGTAAGGGAGATGGGGAGAGTTAATAAGTACAAAAAAATAGAAAGAATGAATAAGACCTAGTATTTGGTAGCACAACAGGGTGACTATGGTCAATAATAATTTAATTGTACATTTAAAAAAATACTAAAAGAGGGGCAGGGCACGGTGGCTTATGCCTATAATCCCAGCACTTTGAGAGGCCAAGGCAGAAAGATCATTTGAGGGCAGGAGTTTGAGACCAGCCTGACCAACATGGTGAAACCCCATCTCTACTAAAATACAAAAATTAGCCAGGCGTGGTGGCTGGCGCCTGTAATCTGAGCTACTCGGGAAGCTGAGGCAGAAGAATTGCTAGAACCCAGGAGGCAGAGGTTGCAGTGAGCCCAGATCACGCCACTGTACTCTGGCCTGAGCGACAGATCAGGCCAAAAATAAATAAATAAAATAAAAATTAATAAAAGTATAATTGGGTTGCTTGTAACATAAAGGATAAATGCTTCAGGGGATGGATATCCCATTTATTTATTTATTTATTTATTTATTTATTTACTTATTTACTTATTTATGTGTTTCTTTGAGACAGTCTCGCTCTGTCACCCAGGCTGGAGTACAATGCAATGATCTCAGCTCATTGCAACCTCCACCTCCCAGGTTCAAGCAATTCTCCTGCCTCAGCCTCCCGAGTAGCTGGGACTATAGGCATGCGCCACAAGGCCCAGCTAATTTTTCTATTTTTAGTAGAGACGCAGTTTCACCATGTTGGCCAGGATGGTCTCAATCTCTTGACATCGTGATCCGCCCACCTCGGCCTCCCAAAGTGCTGGCATTACAGGCATGAGCCACCGGGCCCGGACAGATACCCGATTTTACACGATGTGATTATTATGCACTGCATGCCTGCATCAAAACATCTCGTGTACTCCATAAATATATACACTTGCTATGTACCCACAAAAATTAAAATAAAAAATTGAAAAGAGGGAAAGTAAAAATCAAAAGAATAAGAAAGATATAACCGTGAATACAGGAGAGATTAAAGATATAAATGTTAACTTCACAAAATTATGTGGCAGCAAATATGAAGATCTAGAGGAAACGGGTAACTTCCAGTAGCATGTAAATTACCAGAAATGACCCAAAAGAAAATGGAAAATCTGAATGGTCCATTATCATAGAAGATATTGGAAAAGTTATTAGACATCTTTCATTAGAAGAAGAGGAAACAAGTCTGGCATGGTGGCTCAGGCTTGTAATCCCAGCACTTCCGGATGCCGAGGTGAGCAGAGGTGAGCAAATCACCTGAGGTCAGGAGTTGGAGACCAGCCTGGCCAACATGGTGAAACCCTGTCTCTACTAAAAATATAAAAACTAGCCAGGCATGGTGGCACAGGCCTGTAATCCCAGCTACTCAGGAGGCTGAGGCAAGAAAATTGTTTGAACCTGTGAGGCAGAGCTTGCAGTGAGCAGAGATCAAGCCACTGCACTCCAGCCTGGGTGAGAGAGTGAGACTCTGTCTCAAAAAAAAAAAAAAAGAAAAAAAAGAAAGAAGAGGAAGTATAAAAACTATTATCAATATCGTCAGAGTGATCTCCATGGAATGAGAGCAGGATAATACAAAACAAGGAGCAACAGAGAGCAGATGATAGAAAATAACTTTTAGAAATTTAAAATATGACTATCTACATAAAAAACTCAATAAAACATTAGGGAGAGTAAGTCTAGGAAATCCCCCAGAAAGTATAGAAACAAAGACAAAAGTATAGAAAACAAAAGATAAAATATAGGAGAAATAGAAGACCATTTCAGGAAATCTAATTTTTATTTTAATTTATTTTATTTTATGAGAGAGAGTCTCGCTCTGTCATCCAGGCTGCAGTGCAGTGGTGCGATCTCAGCTCACTGCAACTTCTGCCTCCCAGGTTCAAGCCATTCTTCTGCCTCAACCTCCAGAGTAGCTGGGACTACAGGTGCACACCACCATGCCTTGCTAATTTTTTGTATTTTTTGGTAGAGACGGGGTTTCACCATGTTGGCCAGGCTGGTCATGAACTCCTGGCCCTCAAGTGATCTGTCCACTTCAGCTTCCCAAAGTGCTGGGATTACAAGCATGAGCCACCGCACCTGGCCCTTATCAATAGGAATGTTATTGTAAATAGAGAAAAGGAAGTTGTTTTGGGTGTTTTTTTTTTTAACTAGTAAATTTCCTAGTACTGAAGGGAAGTAAATCACTGAGTATCTAAATTGAAATAAATCAATGAGTGTCTAGGTCAAAGAATGAAAACCAACCACAGTAAAACAAAGAAATAACTAAAACCTACATGGATGCAAATTTTTTAAAGTGGAGAAAAAAGAAAAGGAGGAGGAGGGGAAGAATTGACAGGCTGCTTGGTGCCTTTGACCAGATGGGGAATAAGAAAGAGAAGTTCTATTGAAGAATGAAGGAAGAATGATTTGGGTACATACAAACCTGAGCAAATGAACAAACAAAAAGCAATCATTAACTTCAGGAAAAACAGAAAGTAACTCAAGAAAAAAAATGTCATCATAGCATATTAATTGGCTCATCAGTGAACATAATTTAACTAATCGTTATAAACTCCATCAACACTGGGACTTTATTTGGATTACTAATGAATCTCCAGCACCTACAGTAGTGCCTGACACATAGTATGCTCTCAAAAAATACTGATGAATTAATGAATGAGTACTGAATAATAACATTAACTGCAATATAACGACTAGAAGAATGTGGGAGGAGAAGGCTTAGGAAGGCTGAAGCTTCCTCCTGTATAATAGAAAATCCATAAGTAAAGTAACAACAACAACAAAAAAGAAGTAGGGATGGGGTGAGTCAAGAAATAATTGTAAAAGAATATGGAAGTATAATCCTGAAATGAATAGGTAAAAGAGTTGCAAGTGTCTGGCCTTGGGGTGTGTGGCTTAGTGGGTGTGGGTGGGCAGAGAATCTTATTTTCTTAATTACAATCTTTGTAATATAAAGAGAGGCAAACTGGAATGGGCCTGGGGCTTCCTTTTCCTCCCCCTCTGCACCCCTACAGTAATTTATCAAGAAGCTAGCTGAGCAGGTCTGAATTAGCTCAACAGAAGAACCAGCAGCCTCTGGCTGATACTAAGAGCTCAGCTCTGGAGGCTCCTCAGCTCAGCTTCTTCTCCCCAAAGAGGTTCCCACTGTTGCCTAACTGACTCAACATTCCCTGCAACTTTCCAACTCCCCTATAAACCTGCAAAACAGCACGGGGTGGAATCCTTCTCCTGGAGCTCTTTCTGCTGTAGAATGTCTGTGCCCAGGCACATCTCTAGGTGAGAAAATTAGAGGTGTGAGCACTGAAGATTCCCTGCCTGTCTGTCCCAGTGAGCCTTGGACTGAACATGCATTGTTCCAAAGAAGATATACAAATGCCAATGATGTCTCAATCAGAGTGAGAGAAAAAATAAAAACAAAACAAAACGACGAATGGCCAACAAGCCCATAAAAAGTGCTCAGCATCACTAATCATTAGGGAAATGCAAAGCAAAGCCACAGTGAGATGTCATCTCCTAGCCATTAGGATGGCTACTATTAAAAAAAAATCAGACAGAAAATTACAAGTGTTGATAAGGATGTGAAGAAATTGGAACTTTTGTACAATGTTGGTGGAAATGTAAAATGGTGTAGTCACTATGGAGAATAGCATGGTAGTTCCTCAAAAAATTAAAAATAGAATTACTATTTGATTCAGCACTTCCACTTCTTGGTATATACCTCAAGGGATTAAAAGCAGGTAAGTGGGAGCTAAGCTATGGGTATGCAAAGGCGTAGAGAATGGTATAATTGACAATAGAGAATCAGAAAGGGGGAGTGTGGGAAGTGGGGAGGGATGAAAAACTACCTATTGGGTACAATGCACACTACTCAGGTGATGGGTACACTAAAATCCTAGACTTCACCCCATGCAATTCATCCATGTAACCAAACTCACATGTACCCCTAAAGCCACTGGAATTTAAGAAAAAAAAAAGAAAGCAGGAACTGAAGAGATATTTGTACACCTATGTCCATAGCTCCATTATTTGCAATAGCCAAAAGGTAGAAGAAACCTATGTGTCCATTGAGGATAAATGGATGAACAAAATGTGGTATTATTTCGTGGTAATATATGGCGCAATAAAATATTATACAGCCTTTAAAAGGAAGGAAATTCTGACAAATGCTGTCATTGGGATGAACCTTAAGGACATTATGCTAAGTTAAATAAGCCAGTCACAAAAAGGCAAAACTGTATGATTACGTTTAGTATCTAGAGTAGGCAAATTCATAGAAACAGAGGAGAATGACAGCTGCCAGGAGCTAGGAGGAGGGGAAAGTAGGGAGTTGCTTGATAGGTATAAAATTTCAGTTTTGCAAGAGGAAAAAGCTCTGGAGATTGATTGTACAATAATGTGAATATACTTAACACTACTGAACTATGCACTCAAAAATTGTTAAGACGGCACATTTTGTTATGTGTATTTTTTCCACAATTAATTTTTTTTTTTTTGAGACAGGGTCTCACTTTGTCACCCAGGCTGCAATCATGGCTCACTGCAGCTTTGACCTCCTGGGCTCAAGTGATCCTCCCACCTCAGCCTCCCCATAGATGAAATTACAGGTGTGTGCCACTGTGCCCAGATAATTATTTATATTTTGTAAAGACGGGGTCTCACTATGTTGCACAGGCTGGTCTCGAACTCTTGGGCTCAAGTGATCTTTCCACCTTGGCCTTCCAAAGTGCTGCTGGGATTACAGGCATGTGCTACAGCACCCAGCCCTAAAATGTTTTTAAATTAACTCAAAATGGATTAAAGATCTTAATGTAAAAGCTAAAACTATAAAACTCTTAGAAGGAAACATAGGTGTAAGTCTGTGTGACTTTGGATTAGGCGGTAGTTTCTTAGGTATGACACCAAAAGATGAGCAGCAAAGAAAAATGGAAATATTGGACTTTATTCAAGTTAAATAGATACTATCAAGAAGGCAAAGAGACAACCCAAAAATGGGGGATAATATTTGCAAATCATGTGTCAGGTAAGGGACTAGTACCTAGAATATTTAAAGAACATTTATAATTCAACAGGAAAAAGATAAATAACCAATTTTGAAATGTGCAAAGGATTTATATAGACATTTCTCTGAAGAAAATATTCAAGTGGCCAATAGGTGGAAGAAAAGATGCCCCAAATCATCAGTCAACAGGGAAATGGCAATGAAAACCACAAGGAGATGTCACTTTACACCCACTAAGAAGGTTGTAATCAAAAGAGAAGAGAAAAGAAGGAAGGAGAAAAAGAAAGAAGAAACTGTTAGTGAGGATGTGAAGAAATTGTAACCCAGTAGCTCACACCTGTAGTCCCAGCACTTTGGGGAGCCCGAGGCAGGGAGGTTCACTTGAGGTCAGGAGTTCCAGGCCAGTCTGGGCAACATAGTGAGACCCCCATCTCCACAAAAAATTAAAAATTAAAAAATTAGCTGCGTGTGGTGGCACGTGACTGTAGTCCCAGCTACTCAGGTGGCAGAGGTGGGAGGATCCCTTGAGCCCAGAAAGTGGAGGCTGCAATGAGCTGTGATAGTGCTCCACTGCCTGACAGAGCAAGATGCCGTCTCTACAAAAATAAATAATGAAATTGGAGCCTTCATCTGTTGCTTCTGGGAATGTAAAATGGTGCAGTGGCTGTAGAAAACAGTTTGGTGGGTCTTTAATAAGTTACACATAGAATTACCATATGAGAGCCCACACCTGATGGCTGGCCCCACCCCACACACCTAGCCCAGCGCCTTCTCTGCACCAGGAAAGCCCCACTCACCTGAAGCCAAGCTGTCCAGCAGGCAGGCCACGGCCAGACCACCGAGAAGCCACAGTGGGCCACATCCAATGTCTTCGTGATGTTTGACCAGCCCCAATCTGGGAGTTTAAGGAGGTCTTCCATGGGTTTGCCTAGAGCTGTGATGGCTTCATTGACAAGGAAGGCCTGGCCTCGCCGGGGAAGAACCCCATGGTGAACAGCTGGAGGGTGAGATGAGTGAGGCCCTGGAGCCCATCAACTTCACCATGCTGCTCACTGTGTTTGGGGAGCAGCTGAACCGCATGGACCCTAAGGATGTGATCTGCAACACTTCGATGAGGAAGCCTCAACTTCAGGTTTTATCCAGGAAGCCCGCCACGGTGACCACCTCACAGACCAGCAAGTGGGCGAGTTGTACCCGGAGGTGCCTGTTGACAAAAAAGGCAACTTCAACTATGTGGAGTTCACCCGCATTCTCAAACACGGCACCAAGGACAGAGACCACTAGGCCATCCCAGTCGTCCTGACGCCCAGGCCCTGTCCCAGTCACCCCTCCCCGCACACACAGTCTGTACCAGCTCCATGCCCACGACCCTGCAAGACCCTCTCAGGGGGTCCCCCCTTTGAGAGGTTAGGATCCCAGCTCCCAGTGGAGGAAACGGGCCAAGAAATGTGAATGCCAGGCAAGGAGCACACTACGGAGCTGAGGTCGGTGTTCCCACCATGACCCCAGGACCAGGGGAGGGAGTCTCAGACCCCTCCAAGGAAAGATCACCTTCTGGGGAGATGGGCCAAGGGCAGGAACTGGAGGCACCAAGGGAAGACTCCTCAAGAGAGCCCAGGCCTTGGCCAAGGCCTGCCCATTCCTGGGCTGCCCCCTAGGAGGAAGGGGCCTTGAGTTGTGGGATCTGACACCACTTCACGTGCATTCTCACATAAACACAAGCTCACCAAGGTCCCCTCTCAAAGGACAGGATGCCAGACCCCTCCCCTACACCCTGTCCGGCACCAGAGCACACCCACACACAGCACACCACCCACTGTGGGAGTGTACTCACGAGGACGCAGAGGGAGGGACATCCGACCCAGGGGAGGCAGAATCTCCAATAGAGGGCTGAGTACTGAAAAGAAAAAGAAAGAAAGAATTACTGTGTAAACCAGCAATTCCACTCTTAGGTATAGGCCCAAGAGAATTGAAAACATACGTTCACACAAAAACTTGTGCACAAATGTTTACAGCAGTGTTATTCACAACAGCACAAAACTGGAGACAACCCAAATGTCCATCACCCAATGAATGGAGAAACAAAATGTGATACATTCATGCAGTGGGCTACTATTCAGTCATAAAAAGGAATGAAATGCTGCTCCATGCTACATCAGGATGAACCTTGAAAACATGATGCTAAGTTGGCTGGGTGTGGTGGCTCACGCCTCTAATCCCAGCACTTTGGGAGGTCAGTTCACCTGAGGTCAGGAGTTCGAGACCAGCCTGGCCAATATGGTGAAACCCCATCTCTACTAAAAATATAAAAATTAGCCGGGCATGGTGGTGGGCTCCTATAATCCCAGATACTTGGGAGGCTGAGACAGGAGAATCGCTTGAATCCAGGAGGTGGAGGTTGCAGTGAGTGGAGATTGTGCCACTGCACTCCAGCCTGGGTGACAGAGTGAGACTCTGTCTCAAAAAACAAACAAACAAAAAAATTACGCTAAGTGAATGGAGACAGGCACCAAAGACCACGTATTATATGATTCCACTTATGTGAAATGTCCAGAATGGGAAATCTACCTTATGGGAAACCAGAAAGTAGATTTATGGTTGCTAGGGGATAGGGAGGGGAGAAAATTGCCGCTAATTACTTATAGGTACAGGGTTTCTTTTGGGGTGGTGAAAATGTTCTAGAGTCGATAGTGGTGATGGTTGCACAGCATGTTCACTATAACTAAAACCACTAAAGTGTATACTTCAAAATGGGTGAATTTTATGTCATGTAATTTATATTTGATTTTTTTAAATGAAAAAAATATTATGGGGATGGGTTTAAAATTACAAAAAAGCATCCCAAATAAAATAACAATCATTAATTATACCATTATCTAGTATTAACCCTGTTAAGCATATTCTTTATATGTGTACAAACAAGAAGTCTTCATAATAATTTAAATAATGTAGTTTATATAAAGAAGTTTGAAGATGAAAAAAATCACTCCAAATCCCATCAATTATTACCTTTAGGGAAATATTAGTTCTAGATATAGCATACACATGCTGACACACACACACACCCCCCTAAAAGAAGAGAAAGATTTTATTAGAATAGGATTAAGTATAGGATGTTCTTTTAAAGTATACAATTTCATTTTATTTGTATTTGATAGAGTAAAAAGAAAGTGAAATACATCTAGAGGAACTGTTGAATTTTCAAGTAAATGCTTCTGCACAATAAAATACATTATTAAAAATCTTCTGGGTTTAAAGAGTTGGAGACAGAGAAGGAGGGAGGGAGAAAGAAGAGAAAAAAAACACTAGAGATTATGAAAAATAAAGCTAGTGTCTATTTTTAAAAACTCTATAGTTCCATTTCAGGTAGCGGCCAGTGTTCTCCTGCTTTGGAAGATGAGGGCATAGCTCTTACTCTCTCCCAGCCCCCACATTTTTTTGTTTGTTTGTTTTTTGAGATGGAGTTTCGTTCTTGTCTCCCAGGCTGGAGTCCAATGGCGCAATCTCGGCTCACTGCAACCTCCGCCTCCCAGGTTCAAGTGATTCTCCTGCCTCAGCCTCCTGAGTAGACCATGCCTGGCTAATTTTTGTATTTTTAGTAGAGATGGGGTTTTACCATATTGGCCAAGATGGCCTCGAACTCCTGACCTCAGCTGATCCTGGGATTGCAGGAGTGAGCCACTGTGCCCAGTCCAGCCCCCATGTTTTATGCCCTCTGTGGTATCATTAGTTATATTGCTATTCTCATACTGTCCAGGTTTGTATCAGTCACATGCTCCTATGTAACAATAACCCAATAGGTAGTCATTCTTGAGCTGGATTTTATGGACTTTGTGCTCACAGCCAGTTTTGGTTTGTTTGTTTTTTAACTGTGGCTTCTGCATTTCTGGATCATTTGTGGTGATTCATCTTGAAATCATCTGGATTTCATTGTTAAGCAGTTTGTTTTTTTCCTAAGAAGAACTCATGGTTTTGTATTTCCTGAGATTTTTCATGCCTGTGAATGTCTTCTTATTGACTTTGCTCATGAACAACATCTTGCCTGGCTATTAATTCTTGGGTCACAGGTTTTGTTTTTTAGTTAGAATTTTCTAGCTACAGCTCCTATGACCTGGGGTTTTAAGCACTGTTGTGTCCCTCTTTTGGGTAGTTTCATTTTATGTCTAAATGCCTAGAGACTTCTTTCCTTATCCTTTAAATTCACAGAAGATGTCTTGGAGAGGAGAGTTTATCAAGTTCTCCTGGTACGTTATATTATGTTGTATTTTCTATACTCTGTGGATTTAGTTTTTTCTTCAGTTTTAGTTGTGTCATCTTATATGACATAGTTTAACATAACTACTTTCTACTTCTTGGGTTCTTTGTACATATGTTGGATTATTGTTATCTATCTTCCATATGTTTTAGATTGCCCAGTTATTTTACTGTCTTTGTCTTATTCATCTACATTTGCTATGATTATTTCCAGCCTTTCTGCTTTGTCATTCATTCCTTTATTAATGCTGTTTATTCTGATTGTTGTTCTTTCTTATTTACTCATTTATTTGAGACAGGGTCTCAATCTGTCACCCAGGCTGGAGTGCAGTGGCACAATCACAGCTCATTGCAGCCTCAACCTCCCAAGTTCAGGTGATCCTCCCACCTCAGCCCCCTGAGCAGCTGGGAATACAGTTGTGTGCCACCACAGCTGGCTAATTTTTGTATTTTTTGTGAAGACAGGGTTTCACCATGTTGCCCAGGCTGGTCTCAAACTCCTGGGCTTAAACGATCCATCTGCCTTGGCTTCCCAAGGTGCTAGGATTACAGGCATTAATCACTGTGCCAGGCCTCTAATTTATTTATTCTATAATAATGTTGACTTGGACCTCAGTTAATTCCTAGTTCTGAATTCCCCCTCTGTCTCATCTTTGAGCTTGTTTTATGGTGTTCATATTCTTTTTTTTTTTTTTTTTTTTTTTTTTTTTGCGATGGAGTCTCACTCTGTTGACCAGGCTGGAGTGCAGAGGCATGAACTTGGCTCACTGCAACATTTGCCTCCTGGGCTCAAATGATTCTCCTGCCTCAGTCTCCCAAGTAGCTGGGATAACAGATGTGTGCCACCACGCCTGGCTAATTTTTGTATTTTTAGTAGAGATGGGGTTACCCTATGTTATCCAGGCTGCCCTTTAACTCCTGACCTCAAATGATCCACCTGCCTCAGCCTCCCAAAGTGCCAGAATTACAGACTTGAGCCACCGCACCCGGCCAAAGACCTTTTTTTTCTTTTCCTTGAATTATATATATATTTTCCCAGTTGGACCCTTCTGTGCTTTTTTTTTTGGCGGCGGGAGGGGCGGGGGGTGGGATGTAGCTGTAAGAACCTTTATCTCCTGATATACCATTGTGAAAATGAAAAACGGTGCAGCTGCGCTTCGGAAAATAGTTTGGTCATGCCTCAAAATGCTAAACATAAGAGTTACCAAATGATCCAGTTTAACTCATAGCTATATACCCAAGAGAATTTAAAACATATGTCTACACAAAAACCTGTACATAGCAGCATTATTAAAAATGGCTAAAAAGTAGAAATAATCTAAATATCCATTAACAAATGAATGTATGAACAAAAGGTTGTGTATTCATATAATGGACTCCAATTCAGGCATAAAAAAGAATGCAGTCAGATATATGCTACAGCAGGATACACCTTGAAAGCATTATGCTAAGTGAAAGAAGCCAGGTACCAAAGACCACGTATTGCATGACTGCATTTATGTGAAATACCCAGAAGTGGTTGGATTCTCTGTATAATTAAAGGTGGGGCTGACAGGATTTGCTGACATATTGGTTGGGAGGTATGGGAGAAAGGAGAGCCAAGAATGACTTTGAAGTCGGCCTCAGCACTTGGCAAGAATGAGACTGTTACTCTCTGCCAAGATGATGAGGACCAGAGGAGCAGGGACAGGTGAAATATTAGAAGATTGGCTTGGGACAGGTTAAATTTGAGATGCTTCCAAGTGGAGCAGTTGAGGAGTGTGGTGTAATAAAGAATACATCTTTGTTCTGGGTCTCTGGCACACAGCTTCAAAAAAACTCTTGGAATTTCCTGAGTGACAGCGACAGGAATGCGCTTGTTATGCTAATGAGGTGACTCGCGGCCTTAGATGGCTTCAGGATGGGGGCTGGTCAACAGAAAGAACTGCTTTGTGAATAGAGGGTTGCAGCTTTGGGTCAGCCTCATCCCTGGGAGGGGAGGGTGGCTGGAGATAGAGTTCAATCACATAGCCTGAGAACAAAAATCAGTAAAAACCCTGGACACCTGGTTGATGATCAGTCATGTGACAGGAGAGGGCACAGAAGCTCTGTACTCCCTCCCAGACCTCATCCTGTGTGCATCCTTTATAGGAAGTATAGCACCTTCAGTCAGCTCTGTCCATCATGTTAGGGAATTACTGAAACTGGAGGGGTCACAGTAAGGGAGGAGACCACCCCTCATATTGTCTTATGCCCAATTTCTGCCTCCAAAGAAAGAAGTAAAAACTAAAAGGCAGAAATGAAATCCACAAGCAGACAGCCCGGCGCCACACCCTGGGCCTGGTAGTTAAAGATCCACCCCTAACCTAATCAGTTATGTTACCTATAGATTACAGACATCGTATAGAAAAGCACTGTGAAAATCCCTGTCCTGTTCTGTTCCGATCTAATTACCAGTGCATGCAGCCCCCAGTCATGTACCCACTGCTTGCTCAATCGATCATGACCCTCTGATGCAGACCCCCTTAGAGTTGTGAACCCTTAAAACGGACAGGAATTGCTCACTCAGGGAGCTCAGTTGTTGGAGATGTGAGTCTTGCTGAAGCTCCCGGCTGAATAAAGCCCTTCCTTCTTTAGCTCGGTGTCTGAGGGGTTTTGCCTGTGGCTTGTCCTGCTACAACAGGAATCCCTGAATTTATAGCAGGTGGCCTGGGTGTCAGAGGTGTGTGAACCAGAGCAACTCTATCTTGAATAGGAGCTGGGTAAAATGAGGCTGAGACCTATTGGGCTGCTTTCCCAGACAGTTAAGGCATTCTAAGTCATAGGATGAGATAGAAGGTCCGCACAAGATACAGGTCATAAAGACCTTGCTGATAAAACAGGTTGCAGTAAAGGAGCCAGCTCTAACCCACCAAAACCAAGATGGCCACGAGAGTGACCTCTGGTTGTCCTCACTACTACACTCCCACCAGCACCATGACAGTTTACAAATGCCATGGCAATGTCAGGCAGTTACCCTATATGGTCTAAAAAAGGGAAGCATGAATAATCGACCCCTTGTTTAGCATATCATCAAAAAAAACCCATAAAAATGGGCAACTAGCAGCATTCGGCACTGCTCTGTCTATGGAGTAGCCATTCTCTTATTCATTTACTTTCCTAATAAACTTACTTTCATTTTTGTGGACTTGCCCTGAATTCTTTTTGGCACGAGATCTAAGAACCCTCTCTTGGGGTCTGGATCAGCACTCCTTTCCTGTAACATGGGGACCCCACTGTGGCTGCTGTCTACTGGGGACAATTCCCTTTAACTTGTGGTTGAATGGTATTGCAGTGTGCCCAATTGCTGTAGGAGCAGGTGGATGGAGATGGGATGAGGGGTTGGCTGGCATTGAGCTCAGGGATCCAGGGAAGCAGTCAAGGCTAGAAAGAAAGCATTGTGAGCTATGAGCACGTGAAGGCTGTTTGAAGGCCCAAGACTGGATGAAGCTTTCGTGTGTGTGTGTGTGTGTGTGTGTGTGTGTGTTCCAATACAACTTTATTCATAGACCCTGAAATGTGAATTTCATAGGATTTTCATGTCATAAAATATTCTTTTCCAGCCATTTAAAAAATGTAAAAACCTATGACATTATGTTAAGTCATAATGAAAGAAGCTAGCCACAAAGGACCATATATTGTATGATTCCATTTATATAAAGTGCCCAGAATAGGGAAGCCCACAGAGAAAGAAAGTAGATTAGTGGTTTCCTGGGGCTGGGAGAGATAGAGAGACTGGGAGTGTGGGGTTTCTTTTGGTGGTGATGAAAATGCTCTAAAAAGTAATTGTGGTGATGTTCATACAACCATGAATGTACTAAAAGCACTGAATTATACATGTTAAAATGGGCGAGTTGGGCCGGGTATAGTGGCTCATGCCTGTAATCCCAGCACTTAGGGAGGTTGAGGCGAGTGGATCACTTGAGGTCAGGAGTATGAAACCAGCCTGGCCAACATGGTGAAACCCCGTCTCTACTAAAAACACACACACACACACACACACAAAATTAGCCAGGTGTGGTGGCGGGCGCCTGTAATCCCAGCTACTCAGGAGGCTGAGGCAGGAGAATTGCTTGAACCCAGGAGGCAGAAGTTGCAGTGAGCCAAGATTACGCCACTGCACTTGGATGAAGCTTTCTAAGGAGTGAGTATAGACAGAAAAGAGATATCTGAGGCCATGCCAACATTTAGAAATGAGAAAAGGCTGGGTGTGGTGGCTCACATCTATAATCCCAATGCTTTGGGAGGCAAGGTGGGAGGAGTTTAAGACCTGCCTGGGCAACACAGCAAGATGCTGTCTCTACCAAAAATTTTAAAACTTAGCTGGGCATTGTGTGATGCATGCCTGGAGTTCCAGCTACTCAGGTGGCTGAGGCAGGAGGATCACTTGAGCCCAGGAGTCCAAGGTTGCAGTTAGTCATGATTGCGCTACTGTACTCAGCCTGGGTGACAGGACAAGACCCTGTCTCAATAAACATTTTTTTTTTAATTAAAAAAAAAAAGCAAGGAAGATGAGGAGGAAGCAGCAAAGGAGTCTGGAAAAGAGCAGCCAGAAGGGAAAACCAGAAAACCGTTGTCCCTGGAAAAGATAAACTGTGTCCAATGTTGCTGCTAGGCTAAGTCAGGGGGAGACTGGGGATTTTTCATTCCATTTAACAACGTGGAGGTTCTAGGAGATCAAGGTGAGAGAAGGTTAAATGGAGTGATGAAGTATAAGGAAGAATGGGAGGTGAGAGATTAAAGCAACTCATGCAACAGTTTTCCTATAAAGAGAAGAGAATTATGACAATGGCTGGAGGAGGGCATTGGTCTGTTTTCTGAAAGGCAGACTGAGCAGAAGTTTCATATGCAGACAGAAATGACCCAGGAGGAAGGGAAACATTTACACGGGAGAAGGACCTGGATCAGGGCAAGTGAGGTGAGTGAGAGGGGAGCTGGGACAGGGACCCGTGCACAAGTGGAGAGGCCAGCCCCGGTGACAGCAAGACACAGTTCACCCACAGTGCAGGAGACAAGTTGCAGTACACGGAAGAGAGGACTGTGTGGGTGCCAGGTGCCTACAGAAACTCTGCTCTAATTACTGTTGTCACAGTTTGGATGATCTAGAAGTAGACACTGAGACAGAGATGTTTATCAGAGATCAACACCTATGAACAGAAAGCAAGAGTAGGCAGAGGAAGAAGGCAAACTGGGAGGCGAGCCCAACACAGCTTGGCCAGCCCAGCGGGGCACTCTGGAGGTTGCATCACCCACCAGGGTTGTCCTGCTGTGGGCTGTCCTCTGCGGCCAGCTTCCCCAGCCCATTCTGCAGCCTAAATATGCTGGGATTCTTTGGGTTCTCCCAGTAAGAGGCTGTTGTACAGGTGTGGCCCTGCCAGCTGTGGACCCCTGGGGTGTCCTGAGGACTGTGCCTCTTCCGGTCCACTAGATCTTGTAACTGCCTCAGAGAGCTGTGTGTCCAGGGCCACTCATCACTGGATCTGCTGCCATGTACATTGGTTCAATATCTCTGATCCAGGAAGAGGGACATTTGGGACAGGAAGAGGGATGCGTGGTGTGCAGGGTGGGGGTCTGGCAGGCTGAATGTGGGAAGAGCAAGAGAAAGATCACGAAAATAAATGGGCTGGGCATGGTGGCACACACCTGTAATCCCAGCACTTTGGGAGGCTGAGGCATGGTGGCACACACCTCGAGATCAGGAGTTCGAGCAACATGATGAAATCCTGTCTTTACTAAAAATACAAAAATTAGCCAAGTGTGGTGGTGGGAGCGTGTAATCCCAGCTATTTGGGAGGCTGAGGCAGGAGAATCACTTGAACCCGGGAGGCAGAGGTTGCAGTGAACCAAGATTGCACCACTGCACTCCAGACTGGGTGACAGAGCGAGACTCCATTTCAAAAAAAAAAAAAAAAAGAAAAGAAATGGAAGGTGGACCAAATTAGATGAACCAATCCAAATCCCAAGAACAGCCTCACGAACCAAGACTAGGTCACTCTCAGCTCTCCACTAAAATGGCCTCTCTTGGGGCAAATGTGGCTTACTGCTTATAGCCGTGAACTGCTCATTAGGTCATCCCTGGGCCCTCTGATGTGGGAAATCATTCCTTGGTCTGTGCATCTTCTGTTTGGCCCTCTGGACCCACCCCCCTCTCTTCCCTGCCCTGACCTCTGCTCTGGGAGGCTCAGCTGTACAAGTTAGTTCCCTCCCTCTTTGGGTTGGGTTCAGTCAATAGGGAGCACCATCAGGAAACTGGAAGCAAGGAGGAGAATGAGGCCAGAGTATTTGTTCCCCTTACTCTCCTGTGATGCTCTGCCCTTGGACAGTAAGTCGTTGGTTCTCTCAAAGCCTCTTAATCCACATGACTCTCCTTCAGGCTACAGGCACGCTTTCCCCCCTATTCTCTCAGATTCCATTCTACAGAGTCCTGTCTAGTCTTTGCATGGTTTGCTTTTACCCTACCCATATTTTGGGAATAAGTCCCTTTGCAAATAAACCCTTCTCAAATATTACGTTTCTTGTCCCTGCCTGATCCACCTTCTAAGTCTTGATCTGCTGCCAGAGCAGCTGGGAGTGGAGGACAAAAAGAACTGGGCACAGAAACTGTAGTCAGAGGAGAGTATGTATCAGTGAGGACCCTCGCAGTTGCCATGGTCAAAGCCCAGGAGACTGTGGGAAACAGAAACCATCGGCTTATGTAACTCAAGAGCACACAGGCCATCTTTCTGCAGGTACAACGGATCTAAGGATGGAAACACTTCCTCAAGGCCCTGTCTCTTGTTTCATCTGCTGCTTTTGCTCGAGGTGTTTGTTTTATTCATAGGCAAGCTCTGGTTTTGAGGAGGCAAAGATGGCTAAAGGCAACACGCTGAGTAAAAGCTTCAGCCAAAGATGGCTAAAGGCTTCAGTGCTGATCCCATAGAAGGGAAGGATCTCTTTCCTGGCAGCACCAGCAAAAGTCCTGAGTCTTTCACTGATTGGCTTGATTTGGGTCACACGCTCATTCTGAACCAATCATGATGACCAGGGGATGGTGTCACAGAATTGACCAGACTTGGTTCATCTGCCCAGCTCTGTAGTGGGAGGGGGTGGACGGCCAACCTCGCTTGCAACACATAGTGTGAGTTCTCTGCAAGGAAGAAGAGCTCTATCACCAGCAGTGGGGTAGGAAAATGATCTAGGATAGCAGAAGTGAAAGCTCCCACAGTTCAGTGTAAGTGACTTCAGGGTGGAGGTATCAGTAGTGGCTTTTGGGAATTCTGAGAAACTGCTGCACCCCTTTCCCCTGGAGGTAGGTGATAGAACAACATGGCCCTCTTTCCACACTTGGTGGTCGGCCTGATGGGTGGGCAAACTGGGAGAGGTAGGCTCTAGGGGATTGTGAATTGCTTTGAAATTTGACACTATCCCCCAAAATGAGAAATGACTTTGGGCTCCAAGTCTGTTTAGATATCTCACAAGCAATGCTATTGACAGTGTGGGATTCTGAGAGCCACAGCAAGGGAGACCCAAGTGAATGCACCCTCAGCCCGGCAACAAGAGCCCCAGCCCAAGAACTGTAGGGTCTAGCAGGCAGACGCAGATGTGTGGAAGCTCAGCCCCTACTAGCTTCCACCGGGCTGCCCTCCCTGGAGCCTACACAGTTGCATCATGAGGGGGTACCATGAGGCCTTGTTGGAACGCTGCACCTTGAGTTTTCGCTCTCCTTCAAGGAATTCTCTTGGACCCACTGCACTGATTTTATTTTTGCCATACCAGTTCATGTAAGAAACTCTGCCTGGTCAAGAGAACCTTAGGCTGGTTGCGGTGACTCACGCCCTTAATCCCAGCACTTTGGGAGACCCAGGCAGGAGGATCCCTTGAGGCCAGGAGTTCCAGATCAGCCTGGGCAACATAGGGAGACCCTGTCTCAAAACAAATTTTTAAAATTAGCCAGGCATGGTGGCATGCACCTGTAGTCTCAGCTGCTTGAGGGGCTGAGGCAGGAGGATCACTTGAGCCTAGGAGGTTGAAGCTGCAGTGAGCTATGATTGTGCCACTACACTCCAGCAGCCTGGACAAGACCCTACCTCTTAAAAAAAAAAACCCAAAACCAAAAACAAATCCTAAGCTCAGCTTTCCTCACCCCCACCGTGCTGGTGCTACTGGTCTCACTGTGGAGAGTGGGATGTCCAGTTCGTGGCTGGTTCTACTGGGGCAGGACCAAAATTTTGGGCAGCTATAGCCACCTAATGAAGAGAAGAGGACTTCCCATGCTGCTAAGATAGTTCATTCTGCCAATTGCCCTGCTAAATCTACATTCTTTCAGAGCTGTGAAGAGTATGAGTCTCCTGTTCAGTCTTCCATTTGCTCCATCAAATTCTTGATTTTCCCTCACCGGGTAGCTATGGAGTGAAGGTGTGCTGGGGGCTGTGAGCCAGGAGTTAATGGGCCTCCAACCCTCCAGGAGCCAGAGAAGAGTCCAGAAGTCAGGAAACAGCAGGACGTGGGCTCACTCAGCGTGGCTATGGGGACTGTCGGCGGGAAAATGGCCCTAGCCATATGGAAGGTCATCTCGCTTGTCAGTAAGACCTACTGAGCCAGAAGATATCCAGAAATGAATAGGCAAAGCTGGGGTCAATCACAGAGAAGAAAAGATGTGATGAAGTGCAGATATGAACTAGGGATGGGCAGTTATTAAATACTCTGGACACCAGACTTCTAGCAAAGCAAAGTCCTTTTATATTTAACTGTCATATCCTCATCCAGTAGCAAGTCAGTCCGAAAGGGGCAGACCCCAGCGGACATGGGCTTGCCTGCAGGCCCCAAAGGGAGGATCCCAGCTAGCTAGTTTAGGCTAGAAACTCCTAGGCCATATCAATCGCCCTGGGGGCCAAATTGCATAATCCAACTGGGTCAGAGGTGCAGAGTCTGCCTGCCTTTCTCAGAAAAAGAGTCAACAAGCAGTCAGGAGGCAGTTTGGGGAGAGGGTAGGCAGGTAACAAGTAGACTTGTACTCCAGAGAATTGGTTAAGGTGAGGTCCCAAAGTCAAAAGTGTCCTGGAAGCAGACAGGAAGCCAGGAGGATGAAGAGGTGGAACTGACGACCATAGGTGGCAGAATGTATCATTCCTTGGAGAAGACCCTGGCCCAGGATAAGTTTGCATAGATGCCTGGGCCTCGCCTCAGCATGGTTCCTACCTGAGGATGCTCCAGGGCCAGGTGCAGGGTGTTAGAGCTGCAGGCTTCTGCCAGACACCCAGACTATAGAAATACATGGGGTTCCTCCAGGGAGAGAACTAAGCCTCAAATAGGGCTTGCGGGACTCAGAGCCCTGCACAGAGGTAAACAGGTGAAGTCCCCAGGACTTAACTTAGAGGTGGGCAGGGCATGGGGAATAAGGAGTAGAGGAATAGGAGGTGGCAAATGGAGCTGAGCACACGAATGATTGAGGCCTGACACAAGAATCCCTGCTCCGGCCAAGACTAGCGCCGTTTTCAGTCCTCCTCTGAGATGGCATTCTCTAGTGGGCATTCAGTTTGGTGGCCATAGCTATGAACATTTCCTTGTCCAGCTATGGTCACCTAGGGACACTCTGGAGTGACCCCAAAGGCCATATTTTGGAGGACAGGGGTTGTGTATTCTCTGTCCTTCCATGAACCCTCCATTGCTCATAGACCTGCTCACTCACCTCACCAGCTCAGTAAGGGCCAGCAGCTTCCAGCTCCCCAAAACCCCCGCTCTTCAGAGTTGCTTTCTCAGGATTTTCACTTTGAATCCCAGCCCCCATGATGTGATAAGCCCACGTGACATGGAGAGGCCATAGGTAGATGCTCTAGTTGATGGTCGCAGCTGAGTCCAGCCTTTGGTTAGCCCAGCCCAGGCACCAGACATATAAAGGAAAGAGTCACTGAACAATTCCAGCCCTCAGCCATTTGAATCCTGCCGAGGTACGGGACCAGGTGGAGCACTGTCCCTCTCGTGCCTTGGCTGAATTCCTGATGCACACGATCTAAGAGTGTGATCAGATGGCTGCTATTTTACACCATGGATTTGGGATGGTTTATTGTGCAGCAATAGATTTTAGAATAGGTCACAAGCCTTCAAAAGCAAGCCTATTGAGAGTGTTCTTCCCATTTGTGGATGGGGGCTGGGCTTCTAAGCCTGCAGGTGTAGTGGGCAGGGGCAGCGGATAGAGAAGGGGAGAAAGTTGCATGCTTCTCTGAACCTTTCTGAACTTTTCTGTAGGCAGCCTCATCTTCAATCCACCTTGAAAAAGGTCCGAGTAGCCTTTTGAGGTTGGAACCCGGCCTTGAACCTCAGCCCAGATGACTGATCCTGCCAGTCTCTAGTCCTCAAGACCAGACACTCTTCTCCAAATTCTAGTTGATTCCTGCATCATTTTAGATCAAGCTTGTCCAACCCGCAGTGCACTGGCCACATTCGGCCCAGGATGGCTTCGAATGTGGCCCAAGACAAATTTGTAAACTTTTTCAGAACACTATGAGGTTTTTTTGCAGTTTTTTTGCCCATCAGCTATTGTTAGTGTATTTTATGTGTGGCCCAAAGCAATTCTTCTTCTTCCAATGTGGCCCAGGGAAGCAAGATTGGACACCCCTATCCTAGATGGTTCTCAATTGGAGATACTACCCAGGGCCTCATTTCAGCCCTGGGTCATCATAGGCATTTAATATGTCTTTTATAAATGAATGAATTAATGACCTGTGACTTTGAGGCTGAAAGCTACTGCAGTTTAAACCACAGACTTCATATCCTTTTTGTTTCAGACCCCATACACATCAGGGCTTGGGCTTCTGGGATTACAGATGTGGACATCGTAGGGGACCATTATTCTACCAGTCACAGGTGGGAATAGTAAGAATGATAGGAATGGCTTCTCTCCCAGGAGTCTGGGGGAGGCCTTTAGTAAGGGAGGGGGCTCCACAAAGTGCTGATAATATTTAATGTAAGAAAACACCCAGAAGATAATTCCAGAGATGCACATTTCCTGTGTGAAGCAAGGCAATATGTATTGTTCAGTTTGCAATTTGGGGTTGGGGAAGGGGTTTCCAAGAGGCACTCCTATAGGGACTAGTCAGATGGAGGAGGGTGGTAGGTAGTGAGTCCCATCCCTGGAAATAAAAGTGCTGAGGTGAAGCCTCACCTTCCCCAAAGCTTCTCAGGTGCATTAGATCAGGAGCCTCTGATGGACAAACTTCCAGCTGTAAGTTCTCCGTGTTTCCTCTGCAACAAATAAAAATTAAGCCCTAAAGTCCTATATGCTCATTCCAGGGGGCAGCTCTACAAGTGAGAGTAAGGAACACTGTGGTCCAGTGGTTGGCAGGCTTTAGGGGAGAGAGAAGATAGAGAAAAACATCCCTGACCCAGAGTGGAGGTGGCAGCTACTGAGGAAGGGGATAGAAGACAGAATCTTAGTCCTATGAGTAAAAGAGAAGGAAAAGCAGGTTCCTGGAAGAGGCTCTTAGGGTGGAGCAACTGAAAGATGTATGCATAATCCTCTAACACCTGGTGAGCTCTGGGAAGCATAAGTTGTCCTTGATTCCCACTGGATCTCATGCTCAATCAACATGTATCCCAGGGCAGAGGCTGGGGGTGGTGAAATGCATATATTTCAAGCTTTGCAGGTAAAGCTGAGGCTGACTCAGATGCTCTAGAGCCATCTGAACAGATGGGTTGTAGACATGGATTTGGATGTTGTTCCCTAAATGTGGACCAGTAACCCAGCTCCTATGGTCTGAATGCTTGTGTCCCCTCCAATATTCATGTTGAAACAGAAGTCCCAGTGAAACAATGCTGGGGCCTTTAGGAGGTGATTAGGCCATGAGGACTCTACCCTCATGCATGGGATCAGTGCCCTCGTGGGAGGGCTTGAGGGAGTGTGTTTGACTTTGCCATCCCTTCTTCCATGAGAGAACACAATAAAAAGGAGCCATCTTAGAAGCAGAGAGCAGCCCTCACCAGACACGGAATCTATCAGTGTCTTGATCTTGGACTTCCCAGCCTCCAGAACTGTGAGAAATAAATTTCTATTATTTATAAATTACCCAGTCTGTGGCATTTTCTTATAGCAGCAGGAATGGATTAAGACACCAGGGTCCCACTCATCACTTCATAGAGCCTTACCAGACTGAAGGAGTTTACTAGCCAGCCTTTGTAGCAGCCCAGGTACCTAGAGCAGGCCTAGGAGGTCAGGGAGCACCAGTATCAGGGGCAAGCCCCTACTGAGCTCTAAGATGACATAAACAGAGTTCTAGGACATTCGTTAGATGGTAGCCCTGGCAGGTGAGGTGAATAAGCAGACAAAGCCATACTGTAGAGTTTTTGCTCAAGAAGTACTTGTAAGATTTGTGAACTTGGATCTAAAAAGGAGAAGAGATCTGTGCTCCAGGAATTAGGGAGATGACAGGACTCAGAATTAGCAAATTAAAGCTATTGTGAAGAGGTACTGACACCATTTTGACACAATAGATATTTGAAACCCAACTGTAAATGGAACTCATACTGAAGAAGTACAGTGGAAGACCAGGGCAAGGGGTCTCCAGAGAAGCCATGGGAAGAAACCCTTTGGCCAAGAAAAGAAATGCAACTGAGTGAGTGAGAGGGAATTCCAGAAAATCTCCCCTCCTATGACCTCAGGGCTTCTGGTAGAGAGGAGGCCAGAAATTGTCTGGGGCTCAGCTGGATTCCCTGAAGATAGGAGCTGAAGAACTCTGCCAAATCCATCTGAAGAAAAGCCTGTGGGAGAAGAGAGGACTTTTGACCAGGTGGAATTAAGAGAATTCCCAGAAGCTTCCAGAAGTTAATGCATAGAATGAAATCCTGGTATTGTCTGAATGTGGGAACATGGAATTGAGAGCCACTTAATGTTTCACATACCCATCTAGGCAAAGAAATAGAATCAATGAGGTTTTTTTCAAATGGAGGTTGTCTATGTCCAAGTCTAGCCACTTAACATGAGGTGTATGTGTTCATAAAATACTTTCCATGAATTAAAACTATTTGTGGCCACTTGGTCCCATTATCTGTGGAACTAATTACATGTGGGATTTCATGAAAGATGGCATGGATTAAGGTGCTACATAACTGCTGCAATAAATTCACTTGGGGGAGAAGTTCAGGTTCTTCCAAAGGGACTTTTAGAGGGTATCCAACAAGGCTGAAGGCAAACCAGGGAGGTCCAATTGGCTGCAGTCACCATGCACCACTCCATGGAGCTGCAAATGCATCCACATCTGGAATGCTGGTTTTCTCAGGATGAGAAGAAACCACACCTCTTCCAACCTGGTCTCACAGGTTGAGTAGGTTTTGTGGAGTCCCCTGGAGCTTGCTGTGGTTCACTTAGACACATCTTATACTATGCCAACAGAGTATTTGGCCTTGCACATACATGCAGACCCACTCGTCTTCTTGTGCTACACTCAGTTGCTAAGGAACATAACTTGAATTGCATCTGAGGGAATTCATCCTTCATGAAGATTATTGCTTCTCTGAGAAAACCAAAATTTCATGGGATCCTCAATCATTACAATGGAAAATCAAGAAGGCAGTGTAGAGACATGATGAAGACAGAGAGACCATTTGAAAGGTTCTTACATGGCTTAATTTTCTGACCATATAGAGGAATTAATTATCTGCCAGTAGAGTAGAGACAGTTGCTGCAAACTCATCTGTAACCTTGCTAAAAAATGAGCGCAGTTTGTAGATCAAAGTTGCATCTGGTGCCAAACGATGGAATCAGAGCCCTATCAGTGAAAATCAAGTGTATCCACTCTCCAGAAAGCAGCAGGGGAATGGCCACAAAGGCCCCCATGAGGCCAGAGAGAATGTTCTGCAGGAGTCATTCCTCCGTTTTCCCTGGCCTCCTATCCCACATCATATGTCCCAGGCAGGCTGACTAACTCCTATATATTTCTTTTATTTGCTCTTTTCTCTCCATTCCCATCACCAAAGCATTAGTCATTTCTCTTCTGCTCTATTGCAAACTTCACCTCAACTGATCTCTCTGCCTGCATTCCTACCCAACTTGATTAATCCTTCACATTCCCCTCAGCATTGACTGATTTACTCCATTACTGGAAATCCTTCAATAAAACCCCACTGGGGCTGGGTGGTGGCCCATGTTTGTAATTCCAGCACTTTGGGAGGTTGAGGTGGGAGCATCACTTGAGGCCAGGAGTTCAAGTCCAGCCTGGGAAACATGGTCAGACCTTGTCTCAACAAAAAATTAAAAAATTAGCTGGGTGTGGTGGTGCATGCCTGTAGTCCCAGCTACTCACCAGGCTGAGCCCGGAGGATCTCTTGAGCCTAGGAGTCTGAGGCTGTAGTGAGCTATGATAGCACCACTGCACTCCAGCCTGGACAACAGAGTGAGACTTTATCTCAAACCATTGCCCCTCAACAAAAACCCTGTTGGGTATCTACAGTACAATAAAATCCAAACTTTTGCTCTTCACTAAAAAAACTTTTTTTTTGAGACAAGGCCCTCGGTATTGACAGGTGAATTTGCCCTCTCTATTGACAGGTGAACCCGTTCTCTGTACTGACAGCTGGACCTGCCCTCTGTATTGACAGATGGACACACCCTCTGTATTGACAGCTGGACCTGCCCTCTGTATTGACAGGTGGACCCACCCTCTGTATTGACAGCTGAAATGGTCAATACACTGATATGGTTTGGCTATGTCCCTACCCAAATCTCATCTTGAGTTGTAGCTCCCGTAATTCCCTCGTGTTGTGGGAGGGACCCAGTGGGAGATAATTGAATTATGGGGACAGTCTCCCCCATACTGTTCTCTTGGTAGTGAATAAGTCTCATGCGAGCTGATGTTTTTATAAGGGGAAACCCCTTTTGCTTGGCTTTCATTCTCTTGTTTGCCCTCATGTAAGACGTGCCTTTTGCCTTCCACCATGATTGTGAGGCCTCCTCAGCCATGTGGAACTGTAAGTCTATTAAGCCTCTTTTTTGTTTATAAATTACCCAGTCTCAGGTATGTCTTTTATCAGCAGTGCGAAAATGAACTAATACACCCGCCCTCTGTATTGACAGTTGGATACTCCCTCTGTACTGACAGCTAGACCCATCCTCTGTACAGGTGGATCCTCCCTGTATACTGACAGCTGAACTTGCCCTCTGTATTGACAGTTGGACCCGCCCTCTGTATTGATAAGTAGATCTTTCCTCTGTACTGATAGGTGGATCCTCCCTCTATACTGACAGCTGGACCCGCCCTCTATATGGACAAGTGGATCCCTCCTCTGTACTGACTGGTGGATCCTCCCTCTGTACTGACAGCTGGACCCACCCTCTGTATTGACAGTTGGATCTTCCCTCTGTACTGACAGCTGGATCCACCCTCTGTATTGACAAGTGGATCCTCTCTCTGTACTGATGGATGGATCCTCCCTCTATACTGACAGCTGGACCTGCCCTCTGTATTGACAGGTGAATCCTCTCTCTGTATTGACAGGTGGATCCTGTCTCTGTACTCACAGGTGGATCCTTGCTCTGTATTGACAGCTGGACCTGCCCTCTGTATTGACAGGTGGACCCGCCCTCTGTATTGACAGGTGAACTCTCCCTCCGTATTGACAGGTGGATCTTCTCTCTGTATTGACAGGTGGACCCGCCCTCTGTATTGACAGGTGGACCCGCCCTCTGTATTGACAGGTGGATCCCTTCGTATTGACGGGTGAATCTTCTTTCTCTATTGACAGGTGGACTCACCCTCTCTATTGACAGTTGGACCCGCCCTTTGTATTGACAGGTGGATCCGCCCTCTGTATTGACAGTTGGACCCACCCTCTGTATTGACAGGTGGACCCACCCTCTGTATTGACAGCTGGACCCACCCTCTGTATTGACCGCTGGACCCACCCTCTGTATTCACACGTGGATCCACCCTCTGTATTGACAGCTGGAACTGCCCTATATATTAATAGCTGGACCCTCACTCTGTATTGACAGCTGGATCAACCGTCTGTATTGACAGCTGGACCCACCCTTCATATTGTCAGCTGGACCTGCCCTCTATATTGACAGCTGGACCCGCACTCTGTATTGACAGGTGGACCCGGCTCACTGGGCCCATCTTGGCCTCAGTCCAGGTGTTTGGTGCTCTCAGGCCTTCCCTGACCTCTCTAGGCAGGTGGATGCTTCTTCCTCCCCACTCACATTCCCATAAAGCTATGCTGGAGGACCACCCATGGCATTAGAGTTCATGGCATAGATGTCTGACTTCCCATGGAAATGTGAGCTCCTCAAGGGCAGCTTTGTGTTATTTACTGTATCCCTGGTGCCTCCCGTAACTCTGAGTAACTCATGTTAAGAAACTCATCAATTGTTTTTATTATTATTTTTTTCAGGCACAGCCTTATGGATGTAAAAACTCATCAATTTTTAAAAATGAATATTTATTGTGTTTTTCTTGTCCTTTTTCCTTTTCTTTTCTTTTTTTTTTTCTTTTTTTTTTTTTTGAGATAGAGTCTCACTCTGTTGCCCAGGTTGGAATTGCAGTGGTGTGTCTCAGCTCACTGCAACCTCCGCCTCTCGGGCTCAAACCATTCTCTGGCCTCAGCCTCCTGAGTAGCTGGGGTTACAGGCACCCGCCACCACGCCTGGCTAATTTTTGTACTTTTAGTAAAGATAGGGTTTTGCCATGTTGGCCAGGCTTGTCTTGAACTCCTGACCTCAAGCAATCTGCCCTCTTTGGCCCCCAAAATGTTGAGATTACAGGTGTGAGCCACCATGCCAAGCCCTTATTAATTTTTCAATGACTTCTCTTGCCTTTCTTTCATTGATTCCAGTCTCTAACACCTTCTCCTTAGGCCTTTCTTCCTTGTTAGAGCTATATATCCTCTTTTTCCTCTCCACAATAGTTACCCCTATCTGTACTTCCTCCCCCTGTGCAGAATTTTTCAAAGTGGAGTATACAGACCCCAAATCATAATACATTCTAAATATCTCTAAATATCCCAACTGCCAAGACACATTGATGGAGAAACAGTGCCCAGCTCCACCCCTCCCTCTGGAAGGAGGACCAAGTTCCACCCTTTACGATGACCAGTAAAGCTAATTCTAAGTCTTTGTTGAGTTGAGGGTGGAGTCTCTGGAGCTGCAGTGTCCTTTAAGTCCTACTGCACACGCGCCATCATGGAAACACTTCTGATTAGAGTCAAAGAGGAAATGTCAGGGTGCAGTGGCCCACCCCTGAAATCCCAGCACTTTGGGAGGCTGAGGCAGGTGAATCACTTGAGGCCAGGAGTTTGAGACCAGCCTGGCCAATATGACAAAACCCCATCTCTACTAAAAATACTAAAATTAGCCGGGTGTGGTGGAATGTGCCTGTAGTCCCAGCTACTTGGGAAGCTGAAGCAGGAGAATCACTTTAACCTGGGAGGCAGAGGCTGAAGTGAGCCAAGATCGTGCCACTACACTCCAGCCTGAGCAATAGAGCAAGACTCTGTCTCAAAAAAAAAAAAAAAAAAAAAGGAGAAATGTCAAAATCTTGAATCTCTGAGATTTTGGGCAAGAGGTGTGCAAGCACCCTCTTTACATTATTCCTTTACTTGCTTAGTTGTTTGGGTGGGAGGGAATTTATTGCCTGAAATCGTTCCATCTTTAAATACTTCCAGTTCCTTTAGCCTTTTTGGAACCATATACTTTTCTTGACATGCGTTGCTTCCCCTGAGCCTGAATTCCTCTTGAGTGCTTGAGATGTGCATGTGTCACCCTATGGAGAGGCTGCCCATCAGGATCTTCCCAGCCGGTGAATCTCGGGGAAACACCCCAGGGAGTTTACATGTACAGAACTTCTACTCATGTTAGCAATAGCTCCCCACTCTTAAATACGCCTCATCAAGCAACAACAAAAAGTCGTGTTCATTCATGAAACCAAGGGCAGCTGGGGGCTCCTGACTTGGACACAGCACAATCTAATGAGTAACTGCCCTAAATCAGAGGCTGCTCTCTATGAAGAGATATCTAGACAAAGTGTGGTCTAGTGGGCTATAAATCATGAATACGAGAGTCCATGCAACACAATAATGGCTAAAGTTTCGTTTTGTTTCGTTTTGTTTTCTTGAGATAGGGCTTCACTCTGTTGCCCGGGCTGGAGTACAGTGATGTGATCTTGGCTCACTGCAGTCTTGACCTCCCGGACTCAAGTGATCCTCCTGCCTCAGCCTCCCGAGTAGCTGGGACTACAGGTGCATGGCTTTTAAAAAAAAAAAATTTCGTAGAGATAGGCTTTTGCCATGTTGTCCAGGCTGGTCTCAAACTCCTGGACTCAAGCAATCCATCTGCCTCAGCCTCCCAAAGTGCTGGGATTACAGGTGTTAGCCATCATGCCTGGCCGGGCCAAAGTTCTTTGGCTTAGTTCAGCCTGTATTAGTTTAGCCAACATAACCTGGCACAGATCCTCTGGATCCTCACTTCCTTCGTGCCTCCTTGCACCTCCGCCGCCATCAGCCCCAGCCAGTATAGCCTGTATATCTCCTGCTACTGCCCACGCCGGGGATTTGTTCCTGTTCTCCCTGCCTCTGGAAGGTCTTCCTCCCTCCATGCATATTCTATTTATAAATAATTTGTGGCTGGGCATGGTGGCTCACATTTGTAATCCCAGCACTTTGGGAGGATGGTGGTGGGTGCCTGTAGTCCCAGCTACTCAGGAGGCTGAGGCAGGAGCATGGCTTGAACCCAGGAGGTGGAGGTTGCAGTGAGCTGAGATCAAGCCACTGCACTCCAGCCTGGGCGACAGAGTGAGACTTCATCTCAATATAAATAAATAAATAGTTAACTGAATTCATATGTTCTGCTCTGACGTCTTTGCCAACCTTTGTCTTTTTTCTCCCGTTAAACTAAAATCAGAAAAAACTGCCCAATTTGGCCGGGTGCGGTGGCTTATGCCTATATTCCTAGCACTTTAGAGGCCGAGGAGGGTGGATCACTTGAGGTCAGGAGTTAGAGACCAGCATGGTCAACATGGTGAAACCCCATCTCTACTAAAAATACAAAAAAAAAAAAAAAAAAAAAAAGCCGGGCATGGTGGCAGGTGCCTGTAATCCCAGCTACTCAGGAGGCTGAGGCAGGAGAATTGCTTGAACCTGGGAGGTGGAGGTTGCAGTGAGCCAAGATTGTGCCACTGCACTCCAGCCTGGGTGACAGAGCCAGACTCCATCTCAAAAAAAAAAAAAAAAAAAAAGCAACAACAACAAAAAAAACCTGCCCAATTTACACCATGTGCAAATGTGCTGATAACTATCATTTGCTGAGCATTTACTTTATGCCATGCATGGTGGGGATCTGTACAATCTAATTAAAAATATAAAACCTTATGAAGGTAAATATATTTGTTTTATGTTTGAGGAAACTGAGGCTCAGAGAGATCACGTGGTTCCCAAGAGTTACAAAGTGAGTGAATGTTAGAGCTGAAATAGGATCCCAAGACTAACCCAAAGCCTGTAATTACTTTTCTATAATTTGTCTATGCAATAAATAAGCTACTATATATAAAAATAATTTTTCAAATGTAGAAATGTAGTGTTTATTGACATACTTGATTTGTTTTTATGACTTATAAAGATTAAAAACATTCTTTGAAGAAAAGCTGCCCGAAACTACCAAGTTATAACTGGATCTGAGGTTTCTCCTCTTTGGACACATCTCTTCTTTGACCTCTAATCAGAAGTGTCTCCATGTCAGGGTGACGGTGAGGCTGCCCCTAGATCTGCTTGGTGGACAGAGCCGGGGAATGTGTGTGTCTCTGTGTGTGTGTGTCTGTGTGTGTGTGTGCACACATCAACATCTATATTTATTTTGTTATCCATCTGTATATACTGAAAACCATGAGCTCACACCAATACCTCTAATTTTTTTTCTTAAGACAGGGTCTCACTCTGATGCCCAGGCTGGAGTACAGTAGTATGAGCTCAGCTCATTGCAGCCTCAACCTCCTGGGCTCAAGCGATCCTCCCACCTTAGCCTCCCAAGTAGCGGGGACTACAGGCACACGCCACCACATCCAACTAATTTTTTACATTTTTTGTAGACATCGGGTCTCACTATGTTGCCCAAACTGGTCTCAAACTCCTAGGCTCAAGGAATTCTCCCACTTCAGCATCCCAAAGCACTGGGATTATAAGGGTGAGCCACCATGCAAAGCCCAATATCTCTAATTCAGTCTAATTTCTCCCTTCTCATTTTGTATCTCCCTTTTCTGATCCCTAGAAAGCTGCTCCCATTTTTCTGAATATGTATATTTACTTTTGTATTTTTTTATTTTTGAGAAGGATTTTTGCTCTTATTGTTCAGGCTGGAGTGCAGTGGTGTGACCTGGGCTCACAGCAACCTCCGCCTCCCGCGTTCAAGCGATTCTCCTGCCTCAGCCTCCCAAGTAGCTGGGATTACAGGTATTCGCTACCACGCCTGGCTAAATTTTGTATTTTTACAAACCACATAGAGATGGGGTTTCGCTACGTTGGTCAGGCTGGTCTCAAACTCCTGACCTCAAGTGATCCACCCGCCTCGTCCTCCCAAAGTGCTGGGATTACAGGCGTGAGCCACCGCGCCCAGCCATGAATATGCATATTTACTTTTGAATCAGGCCACGCTTGGGTGTGTGCTCTGTCTCCTAATACCTGTACTTCCTCACGCTGCCAGAGCTCAGACACTGTGTCCAGCCCCAGCCCCAGCTACACTGTATGAGAGCCTGTAAGTCTCGGAGCTGGAACTTGAACCAGGCAGATCGACTTGAGTCTCCGTGATCTTAGTTTTTGGACAGAATTATTCAGCAGAGAAAAAAAGCAAAAAGGCAAATATGTCTCTCCTTGACTTTTTGAACATATGGAACACAGTTATAATAACTGTTTTAATGTCCTTGTCTGCTAATCCTGGCTTCTGTGTCAGTTCTATGTCAGTTTTGATTGATGTATTTATCTCCTTACTATGGGTCATATTTTCCTTCTTTGCATGACTGGTTATTTTTTATTGGATGTCAGACACCATGAATTTTACTTCGCTGGGTGCTGGATATGTTTGTGTTCCTATAAATAATTGTGTGCTTTGTTCTGCGATGCAGTTAAGTTTGTTGGAAACAGTTCAATCCCTTTGGGTTGCTGTCATGATTTGGTGGGGGGTTCTGGCGCTGTGCTCAGTCTAGGCTAATTATTCCTCACTGCTCAGGCTAGTTTCTTCTGGGAAGCCTCGCTGGTGTCTGGGACTCTTCAGGCTTCTGCTCTGGCTGTTAGAAACAGACCCTGGTCCTGGTCCCGTGTCAGCACTGAGCACTCTTATCTTGAATTCTGTTGGGTGGTTCTGTCCCCAGCGTCTCATCGTTCCCTGGCACATCCGCACTGCTCAGCACTCAGTGAAGGCTCAGGAAGACCCTCTGCAGATCTCTGAGCTCTCTCCCTCTCTCCACGCAGCTCTCTCTTCTTTGGGACTTTGCCCCAAGAACTTTAGTCCCTGTGGCCTTTCTCCATTCTCAGCTCCATCTCCCTGACCCAGGGAATCCCCTGGGCTCTGCCTCAGTCTCTCTTGCCTGTGCCCTGGCCTGGGAACCCTCACAGGCTGAGGCAATTGTAGGGTCAGCTCATTTCCCTCCTATCTCACAGGAGTCACTGTCCTTCATTACCTGATGTCCAGCATCTTGAAAACCAATGTTTTGTATATTATGTCTGTTTTTTGTGGTTGCTGTTGTTTCAGGTGGAAGGGTAAATGCGGCCCTGGTTGCTCCATGGTGACTGGAAATGGAGAAATAGCAATACATATTTAAGATAAATGTATTTTAAAAATTCTTAAACTCTTAACCCCCAATATATTTCTCAATTCAGATTCTATGACAACAACTGGTATTTTAAAGATCCCATAAAGTTTCCAAGTTATGAGAGTTAAAAATGATCCTAACAGATAGGAAAGGGCCTCTGAAATCCTGTTTAAAGAGTGGTGGCTAGAAGTATTCCTGACTCTGTTTCTGACGGTTAGTGCAACTTAAAGAATGTTTAATAATTCTTACAGAATATCAGCAATATGCCTATAACTATGCTCAAGAATTAAGGGAGTGCCGGGCCCAGTGGCTCAAGCCTGTAATCCCAGCACTTTTGGAGGCCGAGGTGGGTGAATTGCTTGAGGTCAGGAGTTCAAGACCAGCCTGGCCAACATGGTGAAACCACGTCTCTACTAAAAAAAATACATAAAAAATTAGGCTGGCATGGTGGCAGGTGCCTGTAATCCCAGTTACTCAGGAGGCTAAGGCAGGAGAATCACTTGAACCTGGGAGGCGGAGGTTGCAGTGAGCCAATATTGTACCACTGCACTCTAGTGTGGGTGACAGAGTGAGACTCCATCTTAAAATAATAATAATAATGATAATAAAAGAAGGGAGTAGTCCTAACCTTAAAGAACTTGCAAATTTTTAGGGAGACAAGACATTTACACATGTAAAATGAAATCACAGGGTAGAATTGCTAATGTTTAGACGACTGATTAAGACAGTGAGTATAAAATATGATATGCTAGGAAGTATCTTGTTCCTGATGATAGACACTGGTAGGCTGTTCTACCCCGCCCACCTTTCTTTTCAAAATACTTCCATTCAAATAGATTAACATTCCCACGTTACCCGCTTCATTTGACAAGAACAAAAAGTTGACATGCCATAGCAGATACGGTAGATTGGTTCTCTCAATACTTATTTCAACCTCTCTTCTAGGGTACCTTCTTGCACTGCAAAAACAGGAAAGCTAAAACATGATTCTTCCCAGACTCCCTTGCAGCTGGGGGTCTGGATGGGATTCACTTTCCACCAATCAGATGCCTCTTTTTTCGGAAGTGGATATGCAACTGAGTCAAGTGGGAAGAAAGGCAGCAGGCATTGGTTTTGCGGGTGTGAATTGCAGCAGGTGCAGCACGGCTTTGGAGCTGACTGTTGCAGTGGTGTTGCTGATCTACAGGACACAGCCAAGGCAGCGTGTTCCTGATCTTCAAAATCTGTGAAAGCAATATGGTAGCAGCCCCCTGGACTCCCGACAGGCTAAGCTTATGATGCTCTATACAAGAGATCCTCCACCAGGGGCTATTTTGCTCCCAGTGGGGGCATTTAGCAAAGTCTGGACACATTTCTTTCTTTTTTTGAGATAGGGTCTTCCTCTGTCACCCAGGCTGGAGTGCAGTGGTACAATCATAGCTCACTGCAGCCTCAAACTCCCCAGCTCAAGCAGTCCTCCCCGTCTTAGCCTCCTGAGCAGCTAGGACTACAGGTGCGTGCCACCATGCCTGGCTAACTTTTAAAACTTTTTTGTAGAGATGGAGTCTCCCTATGTTGCCTAGGCTGGTTTTGAATTCCTGGGCTCAAGTGATCCTCCGGCTTCAGCCTCCCAAATTGCTGGGATTACAGGCATGAGCCACAGTGCCTGGCCTGGAGACATTTCTTATTGTTGTGACTGAGGGTGTGCTATCTGTATCTAGTGGGTAGAAGCCAGTGATGTTGTGAGACATCCTACAATGCACAGGACAGCCCCCTCCACAAAGAATTATCCTGTCCCAAATGTCAACCATGTCTGTCCTAGAGCCTGCGTTTTGCATGGTGGTGTCCTGATTCCAAAAGTTTCCAGTAATGATGAAGTAGCCAGGTGGTTTCCTTTTTTTTTGAGATGGAGTTTCACTCTTGTTGCCCAGGCTGGAGTGCAATGGCGTGATCTCGGCTCACTGCAACCCCCGCCTCCCGGGTTCAAGCAATTCTCCTGCCTCAGCCTCCCAAGTAGCTGGGATTACAGGCATGTGCCACCACGCCCAGCTAATTCTGTATTTTTAGTAGAGACGGGTCACCATGTTGGTCAGGCTGGTCTCGAACTCCTGACCTCAGGTAATCCTCTCACCTTGGCCTCCCAAAGTGCTGGGATTACAGGTTTAAGCCACCGCGCCCGGCCAGGCAGTTTACTTTTATTTGCATTTATGTTACTGGATTTATTCCTGAGCCATAACTTTTTGTTTCTTTGGTTTCTTTTGGCATATCTTTTTCTTCTGTGCAACCTCCTCTACCAGTTTAGGAACAATTTGTTCTTTTTCAGGAAGGGTCATCTCAGAATGTCAAGAGGCTCATCTGACCGTGAGCTCTCTCAGTTTGATAGGCATCTTGGGGGCTTTGTTCGCCTTCATGTGCTCAATGACTAGAGAATCTACATACAAATTCTTAAGGTCAGCATTACTCTCTGCATCTTGGGACAGCAATAATTCATCACTCTTTTTGGGCCACTGACCCTGCATTACCCCCACGGTCTGGCCTGGGCACTGCTGTCAACTCCACCATGGTAAGGCAGCATGGCACACATTGCTTCTGTATTGTGGCATCTTTCAGATACTGGGTGGCTTTTGGTATAGGTAAAGCCTTGGTGGCTTGGGCAGTTTCACTGGTATTCCTGAAGTGAACACAAAGATTGGATTTGTGCAATCTTGTGGAGTTTTCTGGGTCAAGTGAGTAATGCACCATTTTCAGAGATTAACTTAGGCCACTTACGGGAAAAGCAGAGGGTCACTTGGGCCCTGTCATTCTGAGACTCATTCCTAGAGGTCCAGCCTAAAGCCTGCTTTTCCAACTGCAAACATTTCTGTAAGCATCTAATTCCTTGGATTAAATTCCTTTTCTGTTTAAGATACCCAGAGCAGTTTCTAATCTGTGATTGAAGCCTGACGCACATGCCACTGCAGGAACTGATCCCCTATGATCTCGCCATTGAAAAAATGCACAAAATGTAATTTTGTGCTAACGAACCATGAGAAGTGTTAAGCTCTTGTTTATTTTTTTGTCTCTCTCCTTTAACTCATGGAGGCATCTGTCAATCTGTATGTAGAATTATGTGTAATACGCTTGCTCCAAGATTTTTAAGATAGCACAAAGCAAAGATACCCAGAAAGCAAGAAGATGCAAGGGACCTTTAACGATGTGTCAGGAAAGAAATTCCTGACATTTTCAAATATAAACAAACAGACAAACAAGAATGCACGAAGGCCTGGAGTGGGCATGAAGGCTTGCTGGAGGCAGCACTGGGCAGGCGGGGAGAGCAAGGACACTGGTCAAGAGCAGCTGTTTGGGTTAGAACGCTGGCTCTGTGTCCTGGGGAAGTTGATTGACTTCATCTATAAGTTGGCAATTGATAATAGTCTCTATGTCATAGGGACAAGTAATCCATATATGTAAAGCATGCAAATGCTGCTTGATGCATAATAATACCTTTTTTTTTTTTTTGACGGGGTTTTCACTGTCACCCAGGCTAGAATGCAGTGATGCAATCACGACTCACCGCAGCCTCCACTTCCTGGGCTCAGGTGATTCTCCCATCTCAGCCTCCTCACAGGCATGTGCCACCATGCCCAGCTAATTTTCTGTATTTTTTTTTTTTTGAGACAGTGTCTTGCTCTGTTGTGCAGGCTGGAATGCAGTGGCACAATCTCTGTTCACTGCAACCTCTGCCTCCCGGTTCAAGTGATTCTCATGTCTCAGCCTCCTGAGTAGCTGGGATTACAGGCGTGCACCACCATGCCCAGCTAATTTTTGTATTTTTAGTAGAGATGGGGTTTCACCATGTTGACCAAGCTCATCTCGAACTCCTTATCTCAAGTGATCCTCCCCCTTGGCCTCCCAAAGTGCTGGGATTACAGGTGTGAGCCACCGCATCCAGCAGTAATGCTTTTAAAAGGCATATATATACATACATATATATATATATATATTTTTTTTTTTTTTTTTTTTTGAGACAGAGTCTCCCTCTGCTACCCAGGCTGGAGTGCAGTGGCCCAATCTTGGCTCACTGCAAGCTCCGCCTCCCGGGTTCATGCCATTCTCCTGCCTCAGCCTCCCGAATAGCTGGGACTACAGGCGCCCGCCACCACGCCAGGCTAATTTTTTGTATTTTTAGTAGAGATGGGGTTTCACCATGTTAGCCAGGATGGTCTTGATCTCCTGATCTCGTGATCCGCCTGCCTCGGCCTCCCAAAGTGCTGGGATTATAGGCGTGAGCCACTGCGCCCGGCCTAAAAAGTATATTAAATCAAATAAAAATGGAGTTAGAACTTCAGCTGGATAGAATGCACATTATCAAATGAGTGAAGAGACTTTCGAGGTAGGTAAAAGAATAGCAAGGCTGGAACACAGGAAGGAAACTGGCTCCAGTTCTGTGCAAGCTGGTATCGAGAGATGGTGACATCAAATATCAGCAGAGTAAGGGAAGGGTAAGGGTGGAGGGTCTTGAACAGCTTCCTAAATAGGCTGGGCTGTAACCTGCAAAAAATTGAGATGCGGCTGTGCGCTGTGGCTCATGCCTGTAATCTCAGCACTTTGGGAGGCCAAGGCAGGCAGATCACCTGAGGTCAGGAGTTCGAGACCAGCCTGGCCAACATGGCAAAACTCCATCTCCACTAAAAATACAAAAAAGTAGCCAGGCGTGGTGCATGCCTGTAATCTCAGCTACTTGGGAGGCTGAGGCATAAGAATTGCTTGAACCCGGGAGATGGAGGTTGCAGTGAATCAAGATCGTGCCTCTGCACTCCAGCCTGAGCAACAGAGTGAGACTCTGTCTCAAAAAAATAAGTAAATAAAATTGAGACGCTACTGAAGGGTGTTCAGCAGGCAAGGGATGTGGAGACAGTGATGTTTTAGGAAGACTGCCTGAGGGGACTTTTTGGGTGTACTCCCACACCTTCATGCCAACCAGACACACCCACAAGCCAGTTGCCAGTTGGCCCATAAAAGGACGCTTTAACACCCACAAATGTTCATGGCAGCCATATGGCCTTTCTCCACTTTAAACCTTCTGTCCTGCCCAAGACAGCTTCAGTGGCCCAAGCAGTGGAAGGAAAGTTTGGGATTTAGTTAGTAATTAATTTTAATAAATGATGGTCTTAAAAATACCATAGTTGTTCTATAAATTATATTTTAGTTAAAAAATTATTGGTGTCCCTTGGCTGATATTTTTTTAATGTCTGAGCCAGATCTTTACGGGTCCTAAGTGCTCCCTGGTCTTATGAATTCAGTCTTCTTAGACAATATCTTCCACAGTCATCCATCTGAGGTCATTCCCACAACCAGTCACCCCAAATGACAAACTAAGCATGAACGGTTGTTTGTTTCTTTCTTTTCTATATGATGTTGTGGGGAGTCTTTTGGGTGGTTTAATCAAAAACAGGATAATTCCAAATTTCTTTTTGTTATCTGAACTAAGCCCATGGCATTTGGAAATGAAGATGTTAGAAATATCTAGAAAATAGACTATAGAGTTCTGGGTGCAGGGAGGGGGATAGGAGACATGAGAATGTGGAGGATCATTTTGGTGGATTTGGTGTTAGTGATTGGATGGGTAGCATCATTGAGAAGGAAAAAAGAAGAGGAGGATCAGGGCCACCACCATAAATTTACATGGTCCAATGTGAAATAAAAATGCAAGATCTTGTTGAGGCCAGGCATGGTGGCTTATGCCTGTAATCCCAGTACTTTGTGAGGCCAAGGTAGGAAGATCACTTGAGCCCAGGAGTTCAAGACCAGCCTGGGCAACATAGTGAGACCCTGTGTCTGTTAAAAAAATTTTTTTTTTAGGTTTTTCTTTAAAAGACCCCTTGCTGAAAATGCAGGAAAAACTCTTTTCCGTTTCTTCCATGACCGCTGTCTTTTGGCTTGTCATGGTGGTCTTCACTTCCTATTTAAGGTTGTCCTCCCTTGGACACAGATATTCGTAGGGTGAGTCAGACCCTCACAGACTCCTGAGGCCCATACCTCACGATTGAGCACAGGGCTAGTAGGTTCCTAGCTTCTGCCAGCCAGGGACCCACGTTCCTATAAGTCAAGCCAGGCATCTCTCCTTCCCAGTCGCCTGTAGTCCCAACCCACAGAAGATGGGTGGCTGTCAAGAGTATTGCTACTTCTGTGCCAGGCCGATGCGAGGCACCTGGATAGTGGTGGGCAACAGGCTTTCCATTGCTTAACTGCCCCCTGAATGTGCCATGGCACCTCCAGCCTGGGACTGGATGGCCACTGCTATGCCTTGCCCTGAGATACCACAGTGTACGTGTGCCTAACCCATGCCCAGGACTCCACCCCAGGGGGTGCAGAAGGTGGCAGCAGTCACAGGGGATGGGGAGGGGAGCCCTGTGGTGCCAGGGGGCAGGAGCAGTGGGCTGAGAGCCTGTCCCAGAGGTACAGGGATGGTATGTCAACTGAAGCTCCAAGCACCCAGCACACTCTCCATTGTCCCATAGGACTTCACTGACAAAACACACACTCAAAGATAACATTATTAAGCATTTCAAAACAGCTATCAAAGGGCATCAAACGTCAGGCATGGGGACTTTCTGAGCACAGGGTGTGACTCAACAACCGTGCAGTGTGGCTACACTGTTGCACAGCTGTTGCTGTGTTCTGAATATTTGTGTTCCCCTAGAATTCATATGTTGAAACCCTAATTCTCCATGTGACTATGTTTGGAGATAGGGCTTTTAGGAGGTAATTAAGGTGAAATGAGGTCATAAGGGTAGATCCTAATCCAATAAGACTTGTGTCCCTATCAGAAGAGAGAGAGACCGGGCTCAGTGGCTCACACCTGTAATCCCAGCACGTTGGGAGGCTGAGGCAGGTGGATCACTTGAGGTCAGGAGTTCGAGACCAGCCTGGCCAACATGGTGAAACCCCATCTCTACTAAAAATAGAAAAATTAGCCAGGCATGGTGGCACACGCTTGTAATCCTAGCTACTGAGGAGGCTGAGGCAGGAGAGAATTGCTTGAACACAGGAGGCAGAGGTTGCAGTGAGCTGAGATCACGCCACTGCACTCCAGCTTGGATGACAGAGTGAGTCTCCATCTCAAAAAAAAAAAAAAAAATGAAGAGAGGGAGAGACAGTAAACTACACTTTCTCAATGAGCATGCATCGAGGAAAGGCCATGTGAGCATACATGAGAAGGCAGCTGTCTGCAAGCCAGGAAGAGAGCCCTCACCAGAACACACAGACGCCCTGATCTCAGACTTCCAGGCTCCAGAATTGTGAGAAAATAAATTTCTGTTATTTAAGCCACTGAGTCTATGGCATTTTGTTCTGGCAGCCTGAGCCATCTAATGTACCTGTGGAGCCAGACCTGCAAGGAGAAAGATCATGAATTCCATTATGAACCTGTTGAGTTAGGGGATCTAAGTGACACTCAACTGGCAATTCCTCATATACAAACTAATAGATCCAGTGGCCATGAGAGAAGCTAGAAATACCAGTTTGGGAGTCATTAATATACAAATAGTAATTAGATCCATGGGAGTGGATGAGATCACCCAAGCATGGTGTTTGAAGTGAGAAGAGAGTGAAGTTAGAAGCCAAGGTGGGGGTGCCAACATTTAGAAGGTGGCTGAAAGACAAAGAGTAGGAAAGATCAAAAAGAAAGGAGGAAATCCAAGAGTAGAGCATGGTATTCTGGAAACCAAAGAAAGGTAGAAATTAGTCAGCTTGTTAAACACTGTTAACAAGTCAAGCAAGACAAAGATTGGAGAATGCCTGGTGGATCTGGCCATGAGGAGGTCTCAGGAAGGTAATCTGGTTTGAAGAGTGAAACTAGAAGCCAAACTGGGATGAAGTGAGGAGTGCAAGGGTGAGAGGCAGCATCGGGAAGCCCTTATGTCAGTGGGGCTGTATCAGATCCACCCATAAGCTGCAAAGGTTAAGATTCCTGGGCTCTTCGTGAAGGGACTATAATTTGGTAGCTCTGGGGTGAGACCCAAGAATCTGTTGTTTTTTTTTCCTTATCCGACCTCTAGATGATTTTGATGCCCTGGCAGGTTTGGGAACTACTGAGAGAATGCAAATAACATGAACTGCATTCAGAGAGACTAGAGTTGCAATCTTGATTCTGTCACATTTTCGCTGTTTGAACCAGAATGAGACACTTTAATCTCTTTGAGCTTCAAGTACCTCATTCACATACAAAACAGTGATAGTCTTTGTATTATCGATTTGAAGATTGAAGAGTATATATATAATCTGGCGCAGAGTAAATATTTAGTAAATAGCGGCCTGTGCTACTGACAGTGGATAGAGTGAATATAGACTTTCTCTCAATAAAGAGGTTGGCTAGGAGGGGCAGGAGAAAGAAGGGTCAATCCTTACAGTACTACGTCTCAAAGAGGGACAGTATTTTGTCTTGTCTTGGTTTTTGTAAGATAGCAGAGATGCGAGCACATCTGTAAGCTGGGACACAAGGGCAAGGTAGGGTACGATGAGTCCACATCTCTGAGTTGATGGGAGGAACTGCCACGAAAGCACAGATGGAAGGATTAGCTTTGGGCAGAAGAAATGCCTTGGGAGGAAGTTAGTTGGTGTGGGGGCAGGACATTCAGGGGTTTCGCTCCTGATAATTCAATTTTTTTCTGTGAAGTGGGAGGCAGTGTCATATACCAAGAGGAGTAGGAATCTTGAGTGTAGGCAAGGTCTGGAGAGAAAGTGTTGGGAGTGTGAGGAATGATAGAGCTGGATGACAAAAGATACACAGATAGGGTAACATGGGTGCCAAGGGCTTAGTTTAGATTAGAGACCACCAACTTCTTCTTTGCTTCTCTCTATAATATCTGTGCCGCCTTTAGCTAGCCTCTATATTTGTTTGGAAACAACAGATATACCACTGATAAGTGCTGAATGTCTGTGCCAGGCACTGCACTAAGCATTTTTCATGTGTTATCTCACTTAATCCTTACAACGGTCCCACCATGTCGGTACCATCCACGATCCCTGTTATAGATGATGAGCTGAGGCTTAGAGAAGTTCATTAATTTGCCCAAGGTTACACAGTTAAGTAGTTGCACAGTAAGATCTCTATTTCAGATCTGACTCCAGAGTTTTTATTCTTAACTGTGGCACACCACACATTAATTGGGATTAGATTTTGTTGGCACACATAATGGAAAATCAAAACGTGGATCAGACAAGATACAGGTTTATTCTTTTTCTTTTTCTTTTTTTTTTTTTTTTTGAGACTGAGTTTCACTCTGTTGCCCAGACTAAAGTGCAGTGGTGTGATCTTGCCTCACTGTAACCTCTGTCTCCTGGGTTTAAGTGACTCCCCTGCCTCAGCCTCCCGAGTAGATAGGACTACAGGCGCCTGGCTAATTTTTGTATTTTTAGTAGAGCCAGGGTTATACCATGTTGGCCAGGCTGGTCTCGAACTCCTGACCTCAGGGGATCCACCTGCTTCGGCCTCCTAAAGGGCTGGGATTACAGGCGTAAGCCACTGTGCCTGGCCAGGTTTGTTCTTTTTCATGTAATGGAAACTCAGAGGCAGGGAGCTCACAACTGGGGTGGCAGCTCCACAATCATCAAGTTCCCAGGCCTTTTCTATCTTTCTGGTCCACAGCTTTAACATGTGACTTCCATTCACAAGGTTGCTTCATTGTCCAAATGGCTCCTGGAGTTCCAAACCTTACATCCACATTCCAGAAAGCAAGAAGGTACAAGAAGCGAAAGGGGGCCTATCAGGGTCTGCCCTCCTTTTGAAGAATTTCCCTGCAAGTCCTACCCAATTACTTCTGCGTACATCTCACTGATGTAAGATCATCTCCATAGATACAGGAGAAATGGGAGTATGTCATCTCAAGGGCACATTTTGCTATCCATAACATAATTGAGTTTTGTTAGTAAGGAAGAAGGAGAAAGCAGATATTGGGTGGGCAACTAGCAGTATTTGCCATACAATGAGTCTCACATATACTTGAAACCATAGGGGGAAATCTGCTAATTCTCATTTCATTAATATGCTAGCCAAGCAGTTCTTGCGAAACTTTCCAAACTCACTAAGAAGCAGGCGTGCTCGGCCGGGCACCGTGGCTCACACCTGTAATCCCAGCACTTTGGGAGGCCGAGGCGGGCAGATCACTTGAAGTTGGGAGTTCGAGACCAGCCTGACCAACATGGAGAAACCCTGTCTCGATTAAAAGTACAAAATTAGCCAGGCATAGTGGTGCATGCTTGTAATCCCAGCTACTCAGGAGGCTCAGACAGGAGAATTGCTTGAACCCGGGAGGCTGAGGTTGCGGTGAGCCAAGATTGCACCATTGCACTCCAGCCTGGACAACAAGAGCGAAACTCCATCTCAAAATAAATAAATAAATAGAAGCAGGTGTGCTTTCTCAGTAGTAGATTCATAGTAGAATGCTTCAATAATGTCTTAATGTGAAGGCATAATTATTACATAAATTAGAGACATTTTAACTCCTAGTGAGAGAAGATCGAACACAAATTGGCTTAACTTTAAAACAAACTGGCTTAAACCTTGATTAGGCTAGCTGGTGAAGTCCAGTGGGCCTTGGAGGTGTTTTGGGCAGAATGACTCCTGATAAAAGTTGGAGCTAGGCCGGGCACAGTGGCTCATGCCTGTAATTCCAGCACTTTGGGAGGCTGAGGCGGGAGGATCACTTGAGGTCAGGAGTTTGAGACCAGCCTGGCCAACATGGCAAAACCCTGTCTCTACTAAAAATACAAAAATTAGCCGGGCATGATGGCACATTCCTGTAATCCCAGCTACTCAGGAGGCTGAGGCAGGAGAATTGCTTGAACGCAGGAGGTGGAGGTTGCAGTGAGCCAAGATCATGCCATTGCACTCCAGCCTGGGCGACAGACCCAGACTCCATCTCAAAAAAAAGTTGAGGCCACATGTTTCTTTGCCACATCCACAGAAAGAGAATAAGTCTGTTTTTCCAGTGATCTCCCTTAAGTGCAAGGAAGAAACTTCCCAGCAAACCTTTGGTGCAACTTTTCATTAGTCACGTGAGCCCCTTCTTTTTAAATTACATTAAATGTTATTTTACTTAGCTACAGGGTCTCACTCTGTCACCAAGGCTGGAGTACAACGTTGTGATCACAGCTCACTGCAGCCTTGAACTCCTTGTCTCAAGTGATCCTCCTATTTCAGCCTCCTGAGTAGCTGGGAACACAGGCACCACACTCAGCTAATAAGATGCCCCTTCTTAAACAAGGCATGGTAGGAAAGATAAGAACACCTGTAGACTAATAGGGCCACCCCCCTTCAGGTCGTTTCAGTTTCCCCAACCACATTGCTGCTAGAGAGAGGTGAAGGACGATGTTATCTATAGCATTTTCCGCCCCCCAAACATAGTAGAAGACATTTTCATATTCCTGTGTTCTCATCATGAAATATAATGTATTACAATGTTCTCGATTTTTTTTGTTGTTTGTTTGTTTTCTTTTTCTTTTCTTTTTTTTTTTTTAGATGAAGTCTGGCTCTGTTGCCCAGGCTGGAGTGCAATGGTGTGATCTCAGCTCACTGCAACCTCCACCTCCTGGGTTCCAGTGATACTCCTACCTCTGCCTCCCTGGTAGCTGGGATTACAGGTGCACACAACCATGCCCGGCTCATTTTTGTATTTTTACTAGAGACAGGATTTCACCATGTTGGCCAGGCTGGTCTTGAACTCCTGACTTCAGGTGATCCGCCTGCTTTGGCTTCCCAAAGTGCTGGGATCATAGGCGTGAGCCACCTCGCCCAGCCTAATGTTGTTGACAAATGGTTGAAAATATTATTTATTGCTCATGGATGGGAGTATCTTAAAAATGGTAAAAATGGAATTTGTCAAATACAAATGAGAAAATGGAAAGAAATGGAAATAGATAGTAAAGCTACATAAATTCACAGCCTTACTGTTGTGTTTAGCAAGAGTTTCATTTTTCCCTATATGGGCTTATTGATACTTTTCTAAGAAAAATTTTAAAATATGTGGTTAATTCCTACATCCTTTATAGGTTTTAAAATATTTTTGGATTCACCTTTTACTGAACTTTGTGAAAGAATCTAAAGACAGAAAGAACTATATCTAGAACCTAAGAGCAGGAAAAGTTATTAGGTTTCTGTAGCTTTTGGTTTCCATTGTAGAGGGCTTCTGATAGAGCAGAAATCTCCCTTTCCCTCTACCTGACTCTACCTTTCTTCTATGGGAGTGGGAGTAGGTTATCTAAATGGTCAGTTGCAGATAAGGAACTGGGCAGATACATCCAGTGTGAAAATCTATTATTACTAACTGTATTTTTCACTGTATTTACATTTATTATTACTGATATACTGGAATTTATTTCTTTATCTGCAAAAAGAACATAAATTTAGTTTTTAAATATAAAACCTTTCCATATTTTGCCCTTTACTAGTTTTAAAGATATGCACTAAAACTTTTTTCTTGTAGTAGTTACCCTTGGAATTTGCACCACCTACCTTAACAAAACCTAATGATAATTCATGTCTTTAGCTTTACACCAAATAATCCTTTAATTCCAGCCACCACCTTCTAGGGTTACATTGCCATTGGGTCTAACCAGGTCTTTCCTTTTCTTTTTAATTTTAAAGACTTTATTTTTTTTTTTTAGAGTAGGTTTAGTTTCACAGTAAAATTAAGAGGAAAGTACAGGCCAGGTGTGGTGGCTCATGCCTCTAGTCCCGGCACTTTGGGAGGCCGAGGAGGGCGGATCACTTGAGGTCAGGAGTTCGAGACCAGCCTGGCCAACATGGTGAAACCCCACCTCTACTAAAAATACAAAAATTAGCCAGGCATGGTGGCGGACACCTGTAGTCCCAGCTACTCAGGCGGCTGAGGCAGGAGAATCGCTTGAACCCAGGAGGCGGAGGTTGTAGTGCACCAAGATCACACCACTGCACTCCAGCCTGGGCAACAGAATGAGACCATGTCTCAAAAAAAGAAAAAGAAAAAAAAAAAGAGGAGCCGGGCGCGGTGGCTGACGCCTGTAATCCCAGCACTTTGGGAGGCCGAGGCAGGTGGATCACGAGGTCAGGAGATTGAGACCATCCTGGTTAACACGGTGAAACCCCGTCTCTACTAAAAATACAAAAAATTAGCCGGGCATGGTGGCGGGCGCCTGTAGTCCCAGCTACTCGGGAGGCTGAGGCAGGAGAATGGTGTGAACCCAGGAGGCGGAGGTTGCAGTGAGCTGAGATCGCGCCACTGCACTCCAGCCTGGGTGACAGAGCGAGACTCTGTCTCAAAAAAAAAAAAAAAAAAAAAAGAGGAAAGTACAGAGGTTCTCCATACACTCCCTGCCCCTACATGTGCACAGCCTCCCCCATTATAAACATCCCCCACCAGAGCAGTACCTGTGCTGTAACCCATGAACCTACATTGACACACCATTTTCACCCAAAGTCCATAGTTTACATCAGGGTTTACTCTTGGTATTGTATATTCTATGGGTTTGGATAAATGTATAATGACATGTGTCCACCATTGTAGTATCATACAGGGTATTTTTCACTGCCCTAGAAATCTTTTGTGTTCCACGTAGTCATCCTTCCCTCTCTGCTAACCCCTGACATCCACTGATCTTTTTATTGTCACCATAATTTTGCCTCTTCCAGGATGTTGTATAGTTGGGATAATGCAATATGTAAACTTTTCAGATTGGTTTATTTCACTTAGCAATCTGAATTTAAGGTTTCTCCATGTCTTTTCATGACGTGATAGCTCATTTATTTTTACTGCTGAACAAGATTCCACTGTTTGGATGTGCCACAGTTTATCTGTTCAACTACGAAAGGTGCTCTTGCTGTTCTTTTTAGCCCCACAAATTAGACATTATTACTGCTTTCTAACCACCAATGTTTGTTTAGAATGACCCACACTTCAGATCTTTTTTCCAGGAACACTTTCTTTCCTTGTGAAATATATCCTTTGTAAATTCCTAGTAGAAAGCAAATTGCTTTTTATTTATCCTTCTTGGCATTTATAAGAATTTCTGAATCTGTGAATTACTGTCTTTCATCAGTTATGAAAAATTCTCAGCAACTATTACTTTAGTATTGCCTCTCCCTCATTTTGTTACCTTCTCCGAGAACTTGTAGGACATGTATGGCAACTTCTCACTTTGCAGGCACATATCTTTTTTTTTTTTTTTTGAGTTGGAGTTTCGCTCTGTCGCCCAGGCTGGAGTTCAGCGTCACAATCTCAGCTCACTGCAAACTCCACCTCCCAGGTTCAAGTGATTCTCCTGCCTCAGCTTCCCAAGCAGCTGCAATTACAGGTGACTGACAGCACACCTGGCTAATTTTTGTATTTTTAGTAGAGACGGAGTTTCACCATGTTGTCTAGACTGGTCTCGAGTTCCTGACCTCAAGTGATCCTCAAGTGATCCACTATCTTGGCCACCCAAAATTCTGGGATTACAGGGGTAAGCCACCACACTGGCCTACAAGCACTTACCTTAATGAGTGTCTAGGTTTGTTAAGGCTGCTATAACAAAAACAGCATAGACTGGGTGGCTTATGAACAGCAGAAATTTATTTCTCACAGGTCTGAAGGCTGGGAAGTCCAAGATCGAGGTGCCAGCATGGTCAGGTTCTGGTGAGGGCCCCTTTCTTGGTTCATAGATGGCTGTCTTCTTGCTGTTTCACAGGGGAAGAAGTGGGATGGGCTCTCTCTGGGACCTCTTTTTAAAAGGCACTAATCTCATCGTATGCCCTTAAGACTTAATCACCTCCCAAAGTCTCCACCTCCTAACACCATCACCTTAGGGGCTGAGATTTCAACGTACGAATTTCTGGGGAACATGAACATGCAGACCATAGTGAGCAGTCTCTCGTAGTCTCTGTTTCTTGTTTCTGGGCTACAGTCTTTGAAATTGCTACAAATTTACCCTCTTGTTCAGTATTTAAACTTTTCCAGTATGCTGTTTAACTTTTCTGCCTTTTTTTCAACATTCTACTATGATAATTTTCAAAATAAGGATAAATTGAAAGAATATTACATTAAACTCCCATATACCCACCATCTATATTTTACAATTAATATTTTACTATCCTTGTTTTATCACATATCTTTCCACTGTTGACCCCTCTATGCATAATCTCAACATTTTGCACACCAAAGTAAGTTGCAGCATCAGTATGTTTACTCCTGAATCTTCCATTTAGTTTTCATTTTAGATTTACATTATTTCCATTTCTAAAAGGTCCATTTACTCCTCTTTCACATATACCCAGTCATTTCTTGCTCATCACTTCTCTTTCCAATTCCTTTCATTTCTCAAATATCTTAGATATATTTACTTTACAGTCTATATCTAAAGTTCTCAGATTTAGCAATTAAAAATACAGAATGGGCCAGGCATGGTGGCTCATGTCTGTATTCCCAGCACTTTGGGAAGCCGAGGCGGGTGGATCTCTTGAGGTCAGGAGTTTGAGACTAGCCTGGCCAACATGGTGAAACCTGGTCTCCCTGGTCTCTACTAAGAATACAAAAATTAGCCGAGTATGGTGGTGTATGCCTGTAATCCCTACTCAAGAGGCTAAGGCATGAGAACTGCTTGAACCGGGGAGGTGGAGACTGCAGTGAGCCAAGACTGGGTCACTGCACTCCAGCCTGGATGACAGACAGAGATCCTGTCTTAAAAAAATAAATAAATAAAAATGAAAAAAAATAAAAATACAGAATGTAGGCCAGGTGTGGTGGCGCAGGGCTGTAATCCCAATGCTTTCAGAGGCTGGAGTGGGAGGATCACTTGAGCCTGGGAGGTCAAGTTTGCAGTGAGCCATGGTCCTACCACTGCACTCCAGCCTGGGCAACAGAGTAAGATCCTGTCTCAAAAAATATATAATTTTTAAAAAAATAATAAAAACACAAATACAAAATACCAAATTAAATTTGAATTTCAGGTAATTAACAAATAATGTTTTAGTATAAGTTTCTCCAAAATATTGCGTGGGACATACTTATACTAAAGATTTATTCATTGCTTATCTGAAATTCCAAGTTAGCTGGGAACCCCATATTTTATCTAGATATTATCTGTTAACTCCCATATCTGAAGTCTCTATAGGGCTGATTGGTTTGTATTGCTGAATCTTTCTCTTTCACACTTCTTTCATGCCTAGGTAGAAGGTACATTCCTCCAGGGAGCTACATCTGCTTCTTCCAGGTGTCTGGGGCATTGCAGATCTGGTCCACATTTTTTTTTTTTTTCGAGACAGAGTCTCGCTCTGTTACCCAGGCTAGAGTGCGGTGGTGCGATCATGGCTCACTATAGCCTCAACCTCCCAGGCTCCAGTGATCCTCCCACCTCAGCCCCCAGAGTAGCTAGGACTACAGGCACACGCCACCACACCCAGTTAATTTTTGTATTTTTAGTAGAGACAGGTTTCACCATGTTGCCCAGGCGGGTCTCAAACTCTTGAGCTCAAGCGATTCGCCCACCTCAGCCCCACAAAGTGCTGGGATTACAGGCGTGAGCCACAGCACCTGACCTCTCATTCTTTCTTTCTTTCTTTCTTTCTTTTTTTTTTTTGAGACAGAGTCTTGCTCTGTCACTCAGGTTGGAGTACAGTGGTGTGATCTCAGCTCACTGCAACCTCTGCCTCCTGGGTTCAAGTGATTCTCATGTCTCAGCCTCCCGAGTAGCTGGGACTACAGGCATGCACCACCACACCCGGCTAATTTTTGTATTTTTTGTAGAGATGGGGTTTCACCATGTTGGCCAGGCTGGTCTTGAACTCCTGACCTCAAGTGATCCACCCACCTCAGCCTCCCAAAGTGCTGGGATTACAGGTGTGAGCCACACACCCGGCCTGAGGAGTAATTCTGGCTCTCAAATTTTATTATTTAAGAAATACACTTCATTAGGCTATAGCTGCCATAGATAGTGATTCCTCAGATGGATATGGGCAAAGCAAACTGAAGACCTTCTGGAAAGAATTCACCATTCTAGATGCCATTAAGAACATTTGTGATTCATGAGAAGAGATCAAAATATCAACATTAACAGGAATTTGGAAGAAGTCAATCCTCATGGATGACTTTGAGTGGTTCATGACTTCAACAGAGGAAGTAACTGTTGATGTGGTGGAAATAGCAAGAGAACTAGAATTAGAAGTGGAGCCTGCAGATGGGACTGAATTACTGCAACCGCGTGATCAAACTTGAACAGATGAAGAGTTGCTTCTTATGGATGAGGAACGAAAGTGATTTCTGGAGATAGAATCTACTCCTGGTGAATATGCTGTGAACATTGTTGAAATGACAACAAAGGATTTAGTATATTACATAAATTAATAATTAAAGCAGCAGCAGGCTTTGAGAGGATCGGCTCTAATTTTGAAAGTTCTCCTGTGGGTAAAAGGCTATCAGACAGCATCACATGCTACAGAGAAATCTTTAGCTCAAGAGGAGTCAATCTATGTGGCAAACTCCATTGTTGTCTTATTCTAAGAAATTGCCACAGCCACCTCAACCTTCAGCACCCACCACCATGATCAGTCAGCAGCCATCAACATGGAGGCCAGACACTCCACCAGCAAAATCATTACAACCCACTGAAGGCTCAGATGATTGTCAAAGTTTTAAGCAATAAAATATTTTTAAATTAAAGTATGGGCCGGGTGCAGTGGCTCACACTTGTATTCCCAGTACTTTGGGATGCTGAGGTGGGCGGGTCACCTGAGGTCAGGAGTTTGAGACCAGCCTGGCCAACATGGTAAAATCTCATCTCTACTAAAAATACAAAAATTAGCTGGGACTGGTGGCGGGCACCTGTAATCCCAGCTACTTAAGAGGCTGAGGCAGGAGAATTGTTTGAACCTGGGAGGCAGAGGTTGCAGTGAGCCGAGATTGCGCCACTGCACTCCAGCCTGGGCAACAGAGTGAGACTTTGTCTCAAATTAAATAAATAAATAAATTAAACTATTATTTTTTTTTTTTAGACATAATGCTATTGCACACTGAGACTACAGTATAGTGTAAACATAGCTTTTATATGGACTGGGAAACCAAAATAATTTTTTTGTGACTTGTTGTATTGTGATATTTGGTTTATTGAGGCAATCTGGAACTGAACCTACAGTATCTCTGAGGTCTGCTGGTACTGCTGTGGGGCAGTACCACTCTGTGAGGGCAGAGGCTGTGGGTTGCTGTGGAGCAACTTCAGTGTTTACTCCCTGCCCTCCATGGACTTCTGTGCTGCTTTGCTCCTGGCATCAGAGAAATTCCAGCTGCATTCTTCAGATGCATCCATTTATTTAAATGAGAGATTTTAAGATTTTGGTGGGATTTTTAGATCTTTTGTAGACCCTCTGGTTAGCCTTATTGCTGGCAACCTGTGTTTTTTATTCATCAAATGGTCTTTTGATTTTATAAAGAGTTGCTTCCGGAATTGTTAAATATGGAGATCTATCCAGGCAGACCCTATCTGATTGTTAACATCTGTAAGAAAAAATAAGCAGAATTCCTTTCACAATTCTATCTTACCTTGAGAAGCTAATCTTTTTTCTGGGTGTGCCACATGGTAGAAAAGTAAATCAATTAAAGTAGCCACAATAAAAAGAAACAAAAAACCAACCAAGACAGTGCAACTGGAATGACCAGCTTCACCAGCTCAGTCACACACACAAAGTCACATCCCTTTAACATTCAAAGTAATCTACCTTACCGGAGAGAGAACTGGAGACCCTAATCAATCCACTAGTGATCCCCATTTCCACTGCTGCAGAGCCCACTCCTTATCCTGGGGTTCCTCAGGTACAGGCTCTTTATTTCTTCTCCAGGCACCCTGCCTCTGCTAGTCACACTCTCCCACATGGCCTGGATGCCTGCATCAGGAGGCGTGGACAGCCTCCCCTGCATGACAACATTCCTGTTTACCCCGCTACCCTCATCATCCAGCCTGGGTTTTGGTTCAGATTCCCATTCCCTCATAACAAGCAACTGCCTGCAGACACTTGAGATCATTTCCCGATAGAGGACCCCAGGCAGGCCTGACTCAACGTGGCTGGAATAATCTAATAACATTGTACCTCAAGACAGGAGGAATGTGTGCATGAGGGTCTCAATCCTGTAATGCCTTGGAGAAACCGGGACCGTATGCAAAATTTCCTTTCCACTTCACAGCATAGCAAGGTGTATTGGGAATGGCAGCCTCTATCCAATCATTTAAAAATGGTCACGCTACATCCTTATTCCAGGGTAATAAGGGGTTAATTAAGAAGCACCGCTCAAGGCCCTGAGCGGGTAGCTCACACATGCAATCCCAGCACTTTGGGTGGCCAAGGCGGGTGGATCACTTGAGGTCAGGAGTTTGAGACCCTGTCTCTACTAAAAATAAAAATAAACAATTAGCCAGGCATGGTGGCGCACACCAGTAATCCCACCTACTCGGGAGGCTAAGCCACAAGAATCACTTGAACCCAGGAGGCAGAGGTTGCAGTGAGCTGAGATTTTGCCACTGCACTCCAGCCTGGGTGACAGAGCAAGACTATCTGAAAAAAAAAAAAAAAAAAAAAAGAACCACTCGAATGGTTGTCTCAGAAAAAAAATTTACTCCCAAGATGAGGTGCCTTATGATCTCCAACACTAGATGTAAAAGCAAATGGAAACTTTTATTTATGTATTTTTTATTTTTAATTTTAATTTTTTGAAAATGAAAAGAAAAAGAATGATCTTAAATCAATAACATCACTTTCCAGCTTAATAAACTAGGGGGAAAAAAAAAGAACAAACTAAACCCAAAGCAAGCAAAAGGAAGGAAAAAAATGAAGGCTAGAGTGGGAATAAATGAAATAGAGGATAGAAAAAATAACAGAAAATACAGCCTGGGTAACGTGGTGAGACCACATCTCTAAAAAAATTAGCTGGGCTTGGCAGCACATACCTGTAGTCCCAGCTACTTGGGAGGCTGAGGCGGGAGCATCGCTTGAACCCAGGAGGTAGAGCCTGCAGTGAGCGAGACTGTATCTCTGCACTTCAGCCTGGGTGACAAAGTGAGACACCATCTTAAAAAAAAAGAAAGAAAGAGGCCGGGCGAGGTGGCTCACGCCTGTAATCCCAGCACTTTGGGAAGCTCAGGCAGGCGGGATCACCTTAGGTCAGGAGTTGGAGACCAGCCTGGCTAACATAATGAAACCCCATTTCTACTAAAAATACAAAAAATTAGCTGGGTGTGGTGGTGCGTGACTGTAATCCTAGCTACTCGGGGGGCTAAGGCAGGATAATCGCTTGAACCCGGGAGGTGAAGGTTGCAGTGAGCCGAGATCATGCCATTGCACTCCAGCAGCTTGGGCAACAAAAGCAAAACTCCATCTCAAACAAACAAACAAACAAACAAAAAAAAAAAAAAAAAGGAAGGAAGGAAAGAGAAAAGAAAAACGAAAAATAAACCAAACCAAAAGTTGTTTCTCTTCAAAAGATCAGCAAAACTGATAAGCCTTCAGCTAGACCAAGGAATTAAAGAGAGAGAAAACTTAAACTATTAAATTATTTTTTTAATTTTTAAATTTATTTTTATTTTTAATTTTTTTGAGACGGAGTTTTGCTCTTGTCGCCCAGGCTGGAGTGCAGTGGCACTATCTCGGCTCACTGCAACCTCCATCTCCCAGGTTCAAGTGATTCTCCCACCTCAGCCTCCCAATTAGTTGGGATTACAGGCGCACATCACCATGCCCGGCTAATTTTTGTATTTTTAATAGAGATGGGAGTTCACCGTGTCGGCCAGGCTGGTATCGAACTCCTGAACTCAGGTGATCTGCCTGCCTCGGCCTCCCAAAGTGCTGGGATTACAGGCATGAGCCACTGCGCCCAGTCTCAAACTACTAAAATTAGAACTGAAAAAGGGGACATGATTCCAATTCACAGGAGGAAAAAAAAGGATTAAAAGGGAATACCATGAACAACTGTATGTCAACAAATTAGACAATTTGGATGAAATGGACAAATTTCTAGAAAGACACAATGTACAAAAACTGAATCAAGAAAAACCAGAAGATCTGAATAGGCATATAACAAGTTAAAGGATTGAATTAGTAACTTTAAAACTTCCCACAAAGAAAAACTCAGGCGCGGGTCACCGCATTGGTGAATTCTACCGAACACTTAAATAAGAATCATACCAATTATTTATAAACTCTTCCAAAAAGCAGAAGAGGAAGTAGCTTCCCAGTTCATTCACTGAGGACAGTACTACTCTGATTCCAAAACCAGATGAGATATACAAGGAAAAAAACCCTACAGACCAATAGCTTTTACGAATATAGACGTAAAAATCCTCAACAAAACACTAGCAGGCTTAGCGCAGGAACATATAAAAAGGATTATACACCATGACCACGTGGGAACGATCCTGGGAATGCTAGGTTGATTTAAGATCTGACAGTCAACTAATGGAATATTACAAATTAATAGAACCAAGGGCAAAAAAAATTTGATCATCTCAATAAATGCAGACAAAGCAAGTGACAAAATCTGACACCTTTTCATGATAAAAATGGTCAACAAAAATGGGATAGAAAAGTCTTCCTCAACCTGATAATGGATAGAAGGAAGCTATAAAAAACCCAATGGTAGCCGGGCGCAATGGCTCATGCCTGTAATCACAGCAGGTTGGGAGGCCGAGGCGGGTGGATTACCTGAGGTCAGGAGTTGGAGACCAGCCTGGCCAACCTGGTGAAACCCTGTCTCTACTAAAAATACAAAAATTAGCCAGGTGTGGTGGCATGTGCCTGTAATCCCAGCTACTGCTACTCGGGAGGCTGAAGCAAGAGAATTGCTTGAACCAGGGAGGTGGAGGTTGCAGTGAGCCGAGATCACACCACTGCACTCCATCCTGGGCGGTAGAGTGAGACTGAGTCTCACAAAACAAAAACAGCCAGGTGCGGTGGTTCACGCCTGTAATCCCAGCACTTTGGGAGGCCGAGGCAGGCAGATCACGAGGTCAGGAGTTCAAGACCAGCCTGGCCAACATGGTGAAACCCCGTCTCTACTAAAAACACAAAAATTAGCCGGGCATGGTGGCAGGCACCTGCAATCCCAGCTACTTGGGAGGCTGAGGCAGGAGAATCGCTTGAGCCCGGGAGGCAGAGGTTGCAGTGAGCCGAGATTGCACCATTGCACTCCAGCCTGGGAGACAAGAGCGAGTTTTCGTCTAAAAAACAAAACAAAACAAAACAAAACAAAACAAAAACCCAGTGGTAAAAAACCAAATGTTTTCCCCTAAGATTGGCAAGAAGACAAGGATGTCCGCTCTAGCCACTACTCTTTAACATTGGAATTTAGGGAAATTAGGCAAGATAAGGAAATAAAATGCATCTAAGTTGGAAAAGAAAAGTAAAACTATTTCTATTTACAGATGCCATGATCTCGTATAGAGAAAATTCTAAGGAGTCCACAAAAAATCATTAGCCCTAATAACCGAGTTCAGCAAGTTTGCAGGATACAAGATCAATACACAAAAATCAACTATTTTTATACATTAGCAATTAACATTCTAAATATGTAATTAAGAAGTCAATTCCAGCTGGGCTCGGTGGCTCATGCCTATAATCCCAGCACTTTGGGAGGCCAAGGCCGGCGGATCACAAGGTCAAGAGATCGAGACCATCCTGGCCAACATGGTGAAACCCCATCTCTACTAAAAATATAAAAATTAGCCGGGACTGGTGGCATGCATCTGTAATCCCAGCTATTCGGGAGGCTGAGGCAGGAGAATTGCTTGAACCCAGGAGGCGGAGCTTGCAGTGAGCCAAGATCGGCCACTGCACTCCGGCCTAGTGACAGAGCAAGACTCCGTCAAAAAAAAAAAAAAAAAAGGTCAATTCCATTTACAATAGCATCAGAAAGAATAAAATCCTTAGGTATAAATTTAACAACAGAGGTGCAAGACTTGTACATGCGGAACTATAAAATGTTGAAAGAAATTTAATAAGATCTCAATAGGCCGGGCATGTGGCTCATGCCTGTAATTCTAGCACTTCAGGAGGCCAAGGTGGGCGGATCACTTGAGGTGAGGAGTTTGAGACCAGCCTGGCTAACACGGTGAAACCCCATCTCTACTCAAAGTACAAACAATTAGCTTGGCGTGGTGGCGGGCGCCTGTAATCCCAGCTACTCAGGAGGCTGAGGCAGGAGAATCGTTTGAACCTGGGAAGCAGAGGTTGCAGTGAGCTGAGATCACGTCACTGCACTCCAGCCTGGCGACCCAGTGAGACTGTCTCAAAAAAAAAAAAAAAGAAAGAAAAAAAAGAAAAGAAAGAAAGAAAGAAAAAAAAGATCGCAATAAATGAGAAGTCCTCACATGTTCATAGATGGGAACATTTAATATTGTTAAGATGGCAGTACTCCCCAAACTGATCTACTGATTCAGTGCAATCCCTACACTGAAAAATTCCAGCTGGCTTTTTTGCAGAAATTTACAAACTGACCCTAAAATTCTCATGGAATTCAAGGAACCCAGAAGAGCCAAGACAATTTGTAAAAAGAACAAAGGAGCCAGGCGCGGTTCACATCTATAGTCTCAGCTATTTGGGAGGCTGAGGCTGGGGGACTGCTTGAGACTAGGAGTTTGAGGCCAGCTGTGTCTTTACAAAAGAAGGAAGGAAGGGAGGGAGGGGAAGAAGGAAGGAAGGAGAGATGAAGAAAGAGAGAGAAAGAAAGAAAAATAAGACACAATTTACAAATTCAAAACGTGTTATAAGGGTTCAATAATCAAGATGGTGAGGTATTGGCACACAGGCAGGCATGTAGATCTATGAAACAAAAATAAACCCTTACATTTATGGTAAATTGATTTTGGAAAAGGGTCTTAAAACTATTTAACAGGGAAATAATAGTGTATTCAACAAATTGTACTAGAAAAACTAGGTATCCTCATGCAAAAGAATGAAGCTGGATCTCTATTTCACGCTATACACAAAACATAACTCAAAATGGATCAAAGACATAAATGAGAGCTTACTATAAAACTGTTATAAGAGGCCGGGTGCAGTGGCTCACACCTGTAATCCCAGCACTTTGGGAGGCCGAGGCAGGTGGTCAAAAGTTTGAGACCAGCCTGACCAATATGGGGAAACCCCGTCTCTACTAAGATTACAAAAAATTTAGCTAGGCGTGGTGGCGTGCACCTGTAGTCCCAGCTACTCGGGAAGCTGAGGCAGAAGAATCTCTTGAACCCAGGAGAAGGAGGTTGCAGTGAGTTGAGATCATGCCACTGCACTCCAGCCTGGGCGACAGAGCAAGACTCTGTCTCAAAAAACAGATGAACAAAAACAAAACAAACAAACAACAAAAACACTGTTATAAGAAAACATAGGAATAAATCTTCATGACCTTCAGTTAGGAAATGGTTTCTTAGCTATGACTTCAAAAACACAAGCAATACAAGAAAAAAAAAAATTTAGATGTCACAAGAACTAAAAACTTGTGTTGCAAATGATTCCATCAAGAAAGCAAAAAGATGCCGGGTGTGGTGGCTCACACCTGTAATCCCAGCACTTTGGGAGGCCGAGGCGGGCAGATCGTGAGGTCTGCAGTTCGAGACCAGCCTGGCCAACATGGTGAAACCCCGTCTACTAAAAATACAAAAATTAGTTGGGTGTGGTGGCGTGTGCCTGCAATCCCAGCTACTCAGGAGACTGAGGCAGGAGAATCAGTTGAACCTGAGAGGCAGAGATTGCAGTGAGCCGAGTTCACCCCACTGCACTCCAGCCTGGGTGACAGAGTGAGACTCTGTCTCAAAAAAAAAAAAAAAAAAAAAAAAAAAAAAGCAAGCACAAAGACAACCCATGGAATAGGAAAAAAAAATTGCAAATTACAAATCTGATAATGGACTTGTATCCAGAATATATTAAAAACTCAGTGGCTGGGTGCAGTGGCTCACACCTGTAATCCCAGCACTTTGGGAGGCCAAGGGGGGCAGATCATCTGAGGTCAGGAGTTCGGAACCAGCCTGGCCAACATGGTGAAACCCCGTCTCTACTAAAAATACAAAAATTAGCTGGGCGTGGTGGTGGGCGCCTGTAATCCCAGCTACTTGGGAGGCTGAGGCAGGAGAATTGCTTGAACCCGGGAGGTGAAGGTTGCAGTGAGCTGAGATCGCGCCATTGCACTCCAGCCTGGGTGACAGCAAGACTCCGTCTCAAAAAAAAAAAAAAAAAAAAAACTCAGCAATAAAAAGACACCCAATTTAAAATGGGCAAATGATTTGACTAGACTTTTCTCTAAAGAAGATACGTAATGGTCAAATGAGCACATGAAAAGATGCTCAGCCTCACTAATCATTAGCAAAATCAACACTGCAAGAAGAGTCTGCTTTATACTCACTAGGATGGCTATAATCAAAAAGATGAACACGTTTTAAAGATGTCATGGAGAAATAGTAATCCTCATAGCTTGCTGCTGGGAGTGTAAAATGGCATAGACTCTTTGAAAAACAATTAGGTAATTCCGTAAAAATTTAAACATAGAGTTACACATAACCCAGTAATTTCACTCCTAGGTATATACCCAAGAGAAATGAAAACATACATCCACATATAAACTTGTATACGGATGAATGTCTGTAGCAGCATTATTCATGATTGCCCCAAACTGGAAACAACATAAATGTCCATCAACATGTGTTGATGGCTAAATAAAATGTAGTATAACCATACAATGGAATATTATTCAGCTGTAAAAAGAAATAAAATACTGGCTGGGTCTACTAGCTTATGCCAGTAATCCCAGGACTTTAAGAGTCTGGGGTGGGAGGATTGCTTGAGCCCAGGAGTTCAAGTCCAGCCTGGGCAACATAGTGAGGACTAGTCTTTTCAAAATATTAAAAAATTAGCCAGGTGTGGTGGTACAGCTACTTGGAAGGCTGAAGTGGGAGGATTACGTAAGCCCAGGAGGTCGAGGCTGCAGTGAGCTGTGATTGCACCACTGTACTCCAGCCTGGGCAACAGAGTGAGACCCCATCTCCAAAAAAAGAAAGAAAGAAAAAAGGAAATAAAGTACTGATACCTGCTACATGCTACAACACAAATGAACTTTGAAACCATTATGCTAAGTGAAAGAACTGAGTCACATAAAACACACATTGTATGATGCAATTTATATGAAATGTCCAGAATAGGCAAATCTAGAGAGGTGAAGTTAGATGAATGCTTGTTAAGAGCTGGGTATGGGGGTTGGAGTGGTAAAAGGGAGATAGGGAGTAATAGTTGATGGGCATGGTTTTTTTGTTTTTTTTTTAGGGAGGACGAAAATATTCTAAAGTTAGATTGGGGTGATAGTTGCACAGCCCTGTGAACTTAGTAAAAAGAATTGAGTTGTAGGTTTTAAATGAGTAAGTTTTACGGTATGTGACTTATAACTCAGAAAGTTGTTTTTAAAAAAAAATAACTTCATCAATGAGGGGCAAGTAGAAGTCACATACCTCCAGAGGACACAGAAAATAAACTGCAAACTTTTCTGTAACATAAATGGTCTGTATCCTTCAAAAATGCCACTATCATGAAGGACAAACAATGGTTGGGGAAATTTGCTGGATTAGGAACATGCCACATATGATCCTGGACTGGATCCTGGAGAGAAAAATGTCTTCAAGGATATATTTGGGACAATCAACAAAATTAGAATGTGGATTATAGACGAGATTAAACTGTTGTGTCAATGTTAAATTTTCTGAATTTCATAACTGTACTATGGTTAGGTAAGAAAATAACTTTTCTTTTTTTGAGATGGGGTCTCACTCTTGTTACCCAGGCTGGAGTTCAGTGGCTCAAACTCAGCTCACTGCTCACTGGAGATCATGCGACCTCCTGGGCACAAGTGATCCTCCTGTCTCAGCCTCCCAAGTAGCTAGGATGACAGGTGTGCACCATCATGCCTGGCTAATTTTTATTTTTTGTAGAGATGGTGTCTCCTATGTTTCCCAAGCTGTCCTGAACTTCAAGTCTCAAGCGATCCTCCTGCCTCAGCTCCTAAAACGTTGAGATTATAGGAGTGAGCCACTGTGCCTGGCCAATATCTTTGTTATAAAGAAGAAACCTAAAGTGAGAGGCATGATGTGTGCAATCTACTCTACCACAGACAGAGTAAAAATCAACACAAAAGGAATATATACATGTTTACATCAAATTAGTATATATTAATATACACACACATAAACATGTGTATATATGTACATAAAACAATATAAAAACATGTAACTGAATATAATATACATACACATACATATATATGTATACACAGAGAGAGAGAGAATTATGACAAATAGACAAACTTTAAAAAATCTTTGGATAAAAGATACACAAAAATTTCTCTAAATTATTCTTGTAACTTTCCCACATGTTTGAAGTCATTACAAAATAAAAAGGATTTATAATATAAGTCTATGGGGGCCAGGTGTGGTGGCTCACATCTGTATTCCCAGTATTTAGGGAGGCTGAGGGGGAGGATTGCTTGAGCCCAGGAGTTTGAGACCAGTCTGGGAAATATAGCAAGACCCTGTCTCTGTAAAACTTTAAAAATTGGCCGGGCACAGTGGCTCACGCCTGTAATCCCAGCACTTTGGGAGGTCGAGGCAGGGGGTTGGGGGGATCATGAGGTCAGGAGTTCGAGACCAGCCTGGCCAACATGGTGAAACCCCCTTCTCTACTAAAAATACAAAAATTAGCCGAGCCTGGTGGCGGACGTCTGTAATCCCAGCTACTTGGGAGGCTGAGGCAGGAGAATCACTTGAATCCAGGAGGCAGAGTTTGCGGTGAGCTGAGATCGCACCATTGCACTCCAGCCTGGGTGACAGAGTGAGACTCTGTCTCAAAAAAAACAAAAAACAAAAAACAAACAAACAAAACCTTAAAAATTAGCTAGGTGTGGTGGTGTACACCTGTGGTCCCAGCTACTCTGGAGGCTGAGGCAGGAGGATCCCTTGAGTCCAGGGGTGAGCTGCAATTAGCTATGATCACACCACTGCAGTCCAGCCTAAGTGACAGGGCAAGCCCTCAAAAAGCCTGAGTCCAACTTTAAAGAGTTTACCCTTTTATTTAAAAAACAACAACAAGAAAAAACACTTTTACAACAAATATTACAAGAGGTTAATAGGTATTAAGTCTTTGTTGTTGTTGTTTTGTTTTGTTTTGTTTTTCTGAGATGGAGTCTCACTCTGTTGCCCAGGCTGGAGTGCAATGGTGCGATCTCAGCTCACCGCAAACTCCGCCTCCCGGGTTCAAGCGATTCTCCTGCCTCAGCCTCCCAAGTAGCTGGGATTACAGGCATGAGCCACCACGCCCGGCCCAATAGGTAAGAATTCTGTCTTTACGATCTCATGTAACACAGTGGAAAATGCAGGTACCTGAAGATCAAAGAGCGTTTCTCACATCACATGGGCCAAGTTCCCCCAACTCTCCTTGTTTGCCTTACTTCCAGGAAAAGGGCAGTTCCCTGGGCTCTGCATGGTTTCTGGCCTTGACCCTAGCTGGCCTCACAGAGAAAATCAGAGGTCACTCTTCTCCAAATGGAGCCTCCATCACCTGATTCACCCCTTTACAACCCCATATCTGGTAGATAAGGCTATTCTGGTTTGGCTTTTTTTGGACTATGTGTAGGACTTTATATTTAGTCAAGTGATTTTTTAAACTATAAAATGTAACACACACAAGAGTATTTAAAAAGATATGTTCATTTTTGAGGATAACAATAATATAAACACCTGTGTTCCATCCATCAGGCTACGAAATAGAATAGTATCCCCCTCTCTCTGCCCCAAAGCATCCCTTCCTTCCCCCTCTGCTCCTGACTTTTGCGATAACCATGCCTTTGCTTCTCTTCCTGGTCTTGATCCCCAACATATATTTCCCTAAACAATACACTGTTCGGCTCTGCCTGTTTTGAACTTTATATAAATGGATCTTATTGTAATGGGTTTTTTTTTCTATGACTTGCTTATTTCACTCAATGTTATGTTTTTGATGAATTTTCCCTATTAAAGATAACTTGTTAAAATCTGCCTATTAAATTTAAAAAATAAATATTAATTCTGGATGGAGGGTCAATAGATGTTTGTTAAATTCTCTACATTTCTAGGATTTTTCCTGCAAGTTAAATTACATTAAATTTAAAAGTGCATGCTTGAGTCTGCCTTTTAAAAAAACTTTCTAGGCCGGGTGCGGTGGCTCACACCTGTAATCCCAGCACTTTGGGAGGCCGAGGCAGGTGGATCACGAGGTCAGGAGTTCGAGACCAGCCTGGCCAAGATGGTGAAACTGTGTCTCTACTAAAAATACAAAAATTAACTGGGTGTGGTGGTGGGTGCCTGTAATCCCAGCTACTCAGGAGGCTGAGGCAGCAGAATTGCTTGAACCGGGAGGCGGAGGTTGCAGTGAGCCGAGATGGCGCCACTGCACTCTAGCCTGGGCGACAGACTGAGAATCTATCTCAAAAAATAATTATAATAAACAACTTTCTAGAGTCATGGATGAAGATGATTTGTCAAAGTGTGTGGCTGACAATCATGTTTTTCTGGGCTTTTATACCTGACTACTTTTATGACCTTGAGCTATTAATCATGGATCAGTTGCTAGCCTTGTGGATCATTGGCTATACACTTAAATATTCTTTTTTTTTTTTTTCTCTCTAAAGTAGGGAATAGGATTCACCCGTCATTTTGTTATGACATAACATTCTTTGAGGGAAGTTACTGACAATTGGAAATCAGATTTAAAGAACCTAACAATTTTAAGATTCATCATTTATTTAACGCTTTCAGCTTTTTGAAAAAGGAAGGAAAGGAGGAGTGGGGAAGAAAGAAAAAAGAAGAAAATGAAAAAAAGACCACCACGATGAATTTACAAATCCTCCCAAAGTGCATCATAGTATCAAGAAAATACAGTAATTGGCCAAGCTCAGAAGTAATTAAAATTACATTGAAGAATCTTGAAAACAAAGGAAAATCGTCAGCACTAGGTACCTCTGGAATTTGGGAGTAATGGAATGGCTAAAATAAGGAGGACTGGGTAAAGCCATGTATGAAGGTGAAATATCTAGATCTTCCTCTCCAGGTGTACACCACTGGGCAACTGTTTCTCATCTACATATGATCAATAAATTAGGTTTATCCTCTAGAGAAGATAAAACAGAAAGTCTCTGGATTGGCGGAAGCCAAGCACATTTGAGGGTCTAGGTAACATATCCAAAAGCCAGAAGATTAAGAAACAGTTTCTGAGAATATATTTGTTCTCAGGAAATATACATTGAAGTATGAAGAGGTTAATGGACATTATGTAGCAATCTCTACTCCCAAATGGTTCAGAAAAAAAAAAAATACTAATTTTTGTGTGTGTGTTGGGGGGCAAAATATTAAATGTGGCAAAATGCTAAAAACTGGTAAATCCGGATAAAGAATATATGGGCATTCTCAGGACTTTTCTTGCAACTTTTATGTAAATTTGAAATAAAAAGCTGTTTTTTTTTTTAAAGAGAGACAATATGCATACTGAATGCTGAATGCAAAGAACACCAGATCATTTCTGCCTCTACCCATTGACTATTGAAAGCCCTATGGCCAGATCCTTACCCTACAGAATAATATCTCTCTCTATGGAGTTTGAGCAGCTCAAGAGGAAGGACTTAAAGTTACTTAATTGGGGGAATCCTCTCCCCAACAGCCCACTGAAAATGACTCCTATAGCACTCTATGCCCCACACACATGGTCAGATCTTCCAATCACCTCTTTAGTACTCCACACTTAAGCATAAACAGACAGCAGAGAGGCAAGATAGATACCAAAGCAAACAGAAAAAGCCCCACTTAGAGAATTAGAAATTATGCAAGGGGAAAAACCTGGGGGGGAAACTATCATTAATATTCTCAGAGAGATAAGGCGTTACATTCATGAAATAAGAAGATCCCCTTCTATTAAAAGGAACATTCAGAGAATATAAAATAGCTCTTAGAAATTTTTAAAATGTTAGTAAAAATGAAGAAATCCATAAAAAATTAGAAAAATAAAATTTTAGGATTTCCCCAAAAGTAGAGAAAAAAGACAAAGAGACAGAAAATTAAAGAGAAAAGGGGATAAAATAAGAGGATCTATCCAATGGATCCAAAACCCAAACAATAGGAGATCTAGAAAAAGGGAAAATGAGAAGCAGATATCAGCAATGAAATAATTCAATAAAACTTACCAGGATGAATAACAAATTGTCAAATTGAAAGCCCCATTGAGTGTCTGACACAATAGATTAAAAGACTTACACCAAGATAAATCACTGTGAATTTTCAGAACATTTGGAACAGAGAAAATTCTACAAGCCTCTAGCGACAGGGGATAAAAACAAATTATGAAAAGAGAGGGGGTAAAATCTGGAATCTACATGGTTTTGGATTTCTTCTTAGAAACTCTAGAAGCAAAAAGACTACAGAGACTATAAGATTGTGAAGGAAAATTATTTTCAGGCCAGGTGTGGTGGCTCACACCTGTAATCCCAGCACTTTGGGAGGCCAAGGCAGATGCATTACCTGAAATCAGGAGTTTGAGACCAGCCTAGCCGACATATCAAAACTCCATCTCTATTAAAAATACAAAAATTAGCTGGGTGTGGTGGCACATGCCCATAGTTCCAGCTACTTGGGAGGCTGAGGCAGGAGAATCACTTAAACCCCAGGAGGCGGAGGCTGCACTGAGCCAAGATCACGCCACTACACTCCAACATGGGCAACAGAGCAAGACTCTGTCTCAAAAAAAAAAATTATTTTCATATATAATTTTATTTTTATACCCAGGTCAGTTATCATTTATGTATGAAGATAGATTAGAGTTGGGTGTGGTAGCTCATGCCTTATAATCCCAGCACTTTGGGAGGCTGAGGTGGGAGGATTGCTTGAGCCCAGGAGTTTGAGAATAGCCTGGGCAACATAGTAAGACCCTGTCACTACAAAAAATAATCTTAAAAATTAACTGGGCATGGTGGTGCATGCCTGTAGTCTCAGCTATTCAGGAGCAAGAGGCAGGAAGATTGCTTGAGCCTGGTAGGTCGAGGCTGCAGTGAGCTGTGATTGTGCCACTGCATTACAGCCTGGATGACAGAGCAAGACCCTGTCTCAAAAAAATAAAAATAAAAAATATATATATACACACACACACACACACATATAGATAGATAGATAGATAGATAGATCACAAACATTTTCAGATTTTCAAAAATCTCTTCCCCAAATTTGCCTCCCATCTACTCTTGACTCAAGATGCTCTCAAACAAACAAACAAACAAACAAAACTTAGTCAAGAACCAGGAAATATATCAGTAAAAAGAAGATTCTAGACAGGAGAGGGGCAAAGCAAATACAAGCAGAACCATGAAAAGACATTCTAGGACCATAGTTACACAGCAGATGTACAGGGCAACATATTTAGCACATTCAAACTACCAACATACTGAAGATTATAATTTCCAAGATCCCTGTTGCCATTGAACCATCTTTTCTTTTTCTTTTCTTTTCTTTTTTTTTTTTTTTTTTTGAGACGGAGTTACACTCTTGTTGCCTAGGCTGGAGTGCAATGGTGCAATCTCGGCTCACCACAACCTCCGCCTCCAGGGTTCAAGCGATTCTCCTGCTTTAGCCTCCCAAGTAGCTGGGATTACAGGCATGCACAACCATGCCCCGCTAATTTCATATTTTTTTTAGTAGAGACGGGGTTTCTCCATGTTGCTCAGGCTTGTCTCGAACTCCCGACCTCAGGTGATCTGCCCGCCTTAGCCTCCCAAAGTGTTGGGATTAAGGTGTGAGCCACCGTGCCCAGCTGAGCCATCTTTTCAACTTGAGGACACAGTGAGCCTGGCACTGATTCTTTTTTTTTTTTTTTTAGATAGAGTCTCCCACTGTCGCCCAAGCTGGAGTGCAGTGGCACAATCTTGGCTCATTGCAACCTCCACCTCCTGGGTTCAAGCGATTCTCCTGCCTCAGCCTCCCAAGTAGCTCACCATCAGGCCTGGCTAATTTTTTCTTTATTTTTAGTAGAGACGGGGTTTCACTGTGTTGGCCAGGCTGGTCTCGAACTCCTGACCTCATGATCCACCCCATCCCCTGCCCCCGCCTTGGCCTCCCAAAGTGCTGGGATTACAGGTGTGAGCCACCAGGGCCTGGCACTGATTCTTATCTAATGTGGCTTGGCTTAAAGCCATATGAGAATGAATTTCTGCTCTTCTTTCTATGTCCTGCTGCCTAAATCAACTGAAGACATTTACTTCACCCCACAGAAATGGTCTGTTTTGATTTACTCATGAGCACTAGAAGTAGGTTATAAGCAGCCGGGTGCGGTGGCTCACGCCTGTAATCTCAGCACTTTGGGAGGCTGAGGCCAGCGAATCATGATGTCAGGAGTTCAAGACCAGCCTGGCCAATGTGGTGAAACCCTGTCTCTACTAAAAATAAAAAAATTAGCCAGGCGTGGTGGCATGTGCCTGTCATCCCAGCTACATGGGAGGCTGAGGCAGAAGAATCGCTTGAACCCAAGAGGTGCAGATTGCAGTGGGACAAGGTTATGCCACTGGACTCCAGCCAGGGTGACAGAGGGAGGCTCTGTCTCAAAAAAAAAAAAAAAAGAAATAGATCATAAGCATAGAAGCATAAAATACATACTACATACTTTAAGAGGCGAGGCAGGAGGATTACGTGAGGCCTGGAGTTTGAGACCAGCCTGGGCAACATAGCAAGACCCCATGTCTACAAAATATTAAGAAAACAAACTTAGCTGAGTGTGGTGGCACACATTTGTAGTTTCAGCTACTTAGGAGGCTAAGGCAGGAGGATTGGTTGAGCCCAGAAGTTCAAGGCTACAGTGAGCTGTGGTTGGGCCACTGCACTCCAGCCTGGAAGACAGAATAAGATCCTGCATCTTAAAGAAAAGAAAAGAAAAGAAAACGGGGCATAAAATACAAAGCAACTCACTCTCACACATTTCTGTCATGTATCCACCACCAAGTCTATGTATGCTCCAGCCAAGCCTGATGGCCCAGCCATGCTGAGCCCTGTGATACCCCGCCTCACTCATGATTTTACCCACAGACCCTCACGTAACAGTAGTCTTTTCTCTACAGAACTAGGTTTTTATTTGTTATGCACTTTTTAAAAAGAAACAACCTATTATTTAGGAATACAAATTAAGATGGAAAACTAAAGAAAAGCAAGAAATTATCAACACAGGATAGTGATTACCTATAGTTGGGGAGAGGGAAATGGAGGGAAATGCAGCTGGAGGGAGAACATTAAAGGTACTAGTAATGTTTTATTTATCAGCATGAGTATGTATAGGGGTGTGTGTGTGTGTGTGTGTGTGTTTGTGTGTGTGTGTTTGTGTGTGTGGTTTTGTTTTTTTTTTTGAGACAGAGTCTTCCTCTGTTGCCCAGGCTGGAGTGCAGTGGTATGATCTCGGCTCACTGAAATGTCCGCCTCCTGGATTCAAGTGATTCTTATGCCTCAGCCTTCTGAGCAGATGGGATTATAGGTGCCTGCCACGACACCTGGCTAATTTTTGTATCTTTAGTAGAGACAGGGTTTTGCCATGTTGGCCAGGCTGTTTGGAACTCCTGACCTCAAGTGATCCACCTGCCTCGGCCTCCCAAAGTGCTGGGATTATAGGCTTGAGCCACTGCACCCAGCCCTGAATATCTGTATTAGGTACTGTTGCCTTCCTGGGGTGAAGGACGTCAATGACCATTTATTTCCTCTGAAGTAGTCGGTTGGTCATGAACTTCCTTTTTTTTTGGGACGGAGTCTCGCTCTGTCGCCCAGGCTGGAGTGCAGTGGCACAATCTCGGCTCACTGCAACCTCCACCTCTCAGGTTCAGGTGATTCTCCTGCCTCAGCCTCCTGAGTAGCTGTGATTACAGGTGTGAGCCACCACGCCTGGCCGGTCATGAACTTTCTAATTCAGATAGTTACTGTATCGTTCATGATGGTGGTCAATCCTTAGACGGCCAGGGAAGAAAAAAGGGCAGACTAATTTAAAACAATTTTTTCCTCAAGAAATTTCAATGATCCTCTTACAATCCATTTTTAAGTGCTCAAGTAATCTGTATGGTTAGAGGAAGGGTGAATGTGACTGAATGCAGGAGGTGAATCTCTAGAGGCAGACAATGCCAGGTCATGAAGAGCCTTGTGTGCTGAAATCATTCTGTGTTGCAGGGAGGTCTCCAGCTAATCCTGGACAAAGACCAGGTATGTGCTGCCAATGACCTCCACCCCCAGTCTTGCTTCATCAGTGCATGTTGGGTAGATGAGGACACACTGTGGAACTCTAGTAACACGTAATATGGGAGCTCACAGGAAATGCCATAGCTTCTAAAATCAGGTCAGCAGTTTTTTGAGAAACAGCTCTTGCCTTGCCGCTGGTCTTTGGTAGGAGTTGAACATCTAGCCATTAGACACCACGGCAACAGGTAAGCTGAGCTGCCTTACATGGACCAGGTGTCAGCTGATCCAATCAGCCACTGTACTGCTACTGCTCATTGGTACTACATCTTCCAAAGAAACGGGTACAAGTAACAAGGATTAGGCCAGAACAGGTCCTGGAAGATGACTGCTTCAAGAACAGATGGATCAATGACTCTGCACGGTGGCTCACGCCTGTATTACCAACGCTTTGCAAGGCCGAGGCAGACGGATCACCTGGGATCAGGAGTTTGAGACCAGCCTGGCCAACATGGTGATACCCTGTCTCTACTAAAAATACAAAAATTAGCTAGGCTTGGTGGTGCGTGCCTATAATCCCAGCTACTTGGGAGGCTGTGGCAGGAGAATTACTTGAACCAGGGAGGTGGAGGTTGCAGTGAGCTGAGACCACGCCACTGTACTCCAGTCTGGGCGACAGAGTGAGACTCCATCCTGCCCCCACCAAAAAAAAAAAAAAAAAAAAAAGAACAGGTGGATGATATTTGCAGTATGTCTACTCATGGTGCACTCTGGCCCCCGCTTAACTGTGGACACTACTGTGTCCTTATGGAGAATTCTTCACTAATCCAACTGAATGAGGAAAAACAATTTTGAGCCTGGCTTACCAGTGGAATTTGTGGTGCTGTAGTCTCACTAAGAAGTTGTCCTGGGGCTGGGCGCAGTGGCTCATGCCTGTAATCCCAGCACTTTGGGAGGCCGGGGCGGGCGGATCACCTGAGGTCAGGAGTTGGAGACCAGCCTGGCCAACATGGTGAAACCTTGTCTCTACAAAAATACAAAATTAGCCAGGAGTGGTGCTGCGTGCCTGTAATCCTAGCTACTTGGGAGGCTGAGGCAGGAGAATCGCTTCAACCCAGGAGGTGGAGGTTGCAGTGATTGGAGATGGCACCATTGCGCTCCAGCCTGGGCAACAGGAGCAAAACTCCATCTCAAAAAAAAAAAAAAAAAGAAGAAGAAGAAGAAGAAGAAGAAGAAGAAGAAGTTGTCCTGAAGACAGTGAAGCAGAAAAATCCTCCAGCCAGATAGAACATTAAGCAGCACATCTCCTTGTCCAGCTCATCAAGAAGAGAATAGCCTGAAATGAGAACCTACCTCAATTCACGAGTAAAGGCTGGTGGCTGGACTGGATGATCAGTGACTTGGAATGACCTTGATTTGGAGGGTGGCTGCTTGAGGGAGGAGGTTTGAGGACAGACCTCTCAGAATGGGCCAGGAGTATGCAACTCTCTGTGCCCAGATAGATGTTCACCAACAGCCCTAATAACCAGGTTGGCAAGATGACTGGAGCTACCTGCCTCCTTCTCCCACCACTTCAGTGCTTGCTCAATGACTCATGAATAAAGTGGCAGTGGTGGCAAGGCAGGAGCTGTGCAAAATCTCATCAACGTGAACTTCCCTTCACCAAAGCCAGCCTTGGGTATCATGGGCTCATGGCCATTGCTTTGGCCTAGCATGCCAGCAGCAGCCACCAGTCCTGAGTCCCCGTATGGTATCACTTCCGGGAATCAGTTGTTATGTGGTAGTAGGCTGATTACAAACCAAAGGACCTCTTCAGTCCTGAAGGGGCTAACAATCCATCCTCACACGGAAGGAGACATAGGGGGCAACAGTACATCCTCACAAGGAGGGGCACGTATACTTACTTTGCATTTGTTTTCATTGCCTGTTGTACTTGTAGCACCACCATCCACAGACTTACAGAAAGTTATACTTGTCATAGGACTCCTGAATAATATTACCTGTAACCTAAAAAATCAGTCCACACTGAAAAAAGAAAAGGGCTGGGGTTTATCTTCTCAGGATTCATTGATCTTACCGTGTACTCAATCACCTAACAGCAGCTAGCTGCTCATTTACAGGGGTAGCATGGACCATTATGGTCAAGTGGGAACAATAACGTAATCGCCAGCTACTACAGAGAGATGAAGCAGGAGAAAACTTTCCCATCCGAGTGGAACTGGACATGCAGAATCATGTGGATACGAAAAAGCCGCATATCTGAGGCACTGCAGGTAGTTGAGAAGGGCAGAAAATGGGGCAGGCAGGTGAGCTTTGTGGGTCCCACTGTAATCCCAACACTTTGGAAGGGTGAGGTGGGTGGATCATTTGAGGTCAGGAGTTCGAGACCAGCCTGGCTAACATGGTGAAACTCTGTCTCCACTAAAAATACAAAAATTAGCTGGGCGTGGTGGCACACAACCTGGGCTTTCCCCTACAGGTGATAGGAAGCCAAAGATGGTTGCTGTAAGAGCGACAGGGACCAGGACAGTTTACATTTGGAGGAAAGCCTCATAACCTCCTCCCCTCTGCAAGCTACTCGGGAGGCTGAGGCAGGAGAATGGCGTGAACCCAGGAGGTGGAGCTTGCAGTGAGCTGAGATCGCGCCACTGTACTCCAGCCTGGGCAACAGAGCAAGACTCTGTCTCAAAAAAAATAAATAAAAAATTAAAATAAAGAAAACGTTATTTACAGATACAACAGAAATCACATGGCTTACAGAAGGATATAAACAACTTACTGAAAACTAAAATGAAATGGATACATTCTTAGAAAAATATGTTATCAAAACTGGTTACAGAAGATAGAAAACCGTAATAATCTTATGACCATTAAGAAACTGAATCAGGATGCAAACATTTTTCTATGAAGAAAATACTACATCTGGATGCTTTTATTGATGAATTTTCCCAAATGTTTAAAGAAAAAATAATTATGTTCTATAAAACGTTCTAGAGTATAGAAAAAGAAGGAACGCTCCTTTCTCATTTCATGAAGCAAGCATAACTTTGATACAAAACCAAGCAAGAGGCCGGGCGTGGTGGCTCATGCCTGTAATCCCAGAACTTTGAGGGGCCAAGGCGGGAGGATCACCTGAGGTCAAGAGTTCAAGACCAGCCAACATGGTGAAACCCTGTCTCTACCAAAAATACAAAAATTAGCCGGGTGTGGTGAGGCGTGCCTGTAATCCCAACTACTAGGGAGCCTGAGGCAGGAGAATCGCTTGAACCCAGGAGGTTGCAGTGAGCCAAGATTGTGCCACTGCATTCCAGCCTGGGTGACAGAGCAAGACTCTGTCTCAAAACAAAAAACAAAACAACTCTTAGCAATGTGGAAATAGAAGGGAAGTTCTTCATCCTCATAAAGAGGATCCTCAAAATACCTATAGCAAACATCATCCTTAAATTGAAAGCATTCCTTGTAAGATTAGAAGCAAGATAAGGGTACCAATTATCATCGCACAAATGACAAAAAAGGGAAAGGATACCTTTATGTAAACGAATAATAGGAGCTTCCACTCGACAAAAGACACGCTTAAAAAGACTGAAAGGAAAAGCTTAAAACTAGGGGACATAATATGCAACATACATGAACTGACATGTATCAGTACCTTGAATATATGAAGAACTATGAAAAATATAAGCAATCCAATAGAAAAATAGACAAAAGACTTGAAGAAGAGCTTCCCAGAAAAGAAAACTCAAATGGCCAATAAACAAAGGTCAATCTCACTAGTAATCAAGGAAATGCAAATTAAAATACTACAAATAATAACAACTCTAATAAGAGTTAACACTTACATTGTGGTCTCTATATAACTTAGATTGGTTTAGTGCCACAACTATATGTAGTAACTTTAAAAATTCTCACAACAATCCTATGTCATAGTATGGTAGGTATTAGTGCTATTCACTAATAAACCTTGCATGAGAAAACATAAGAATCCTTAAAATCATGTAGTATAAATCCAGCAAACTTTGTCCTTTTTCAAAGTTTATGACAATCCTGTACTTTGTATTTCATAAGACTTTAGAATTTGCTTGTCAGTTTCTTTTCCTTTTTTTTTTTGAGATGGAGTTTCACTCTTGTCACCCAGGCTGGAGTACAGTGGCGTGATCTCAGTTCACTGCAACATCTGCCTTCTGGGTTCAGGCGATTCTCCTGCCTCAGCCTCCCCAGTAGCTGGGATAACAGGCGTGCACCACCACGCCCAGCTAACTTTTGTATTTTTATTAGAGACAAGGTTTCACCATGTTGGCCAGGCTGATCTCGAACTCCTGACTGCAGGTATTCTGCCTGCCTTGGTCTCCCAAAGTGCTGGGATTACAGGCGTGAGCCACAACGCCCGGCCTGCTTGTCAGTTTCTATAAACAAAGCCTGCTGGGATTATGATTACAATTGCATTGAATCCATAGCTGAATTTGGGAATAATTGATATCTTAACACCATTGAGGTTTCCAACCACAAAACAAGGTGTATCTTTCCATTTTCTTAGTTCTTTTTTTTTTTTTTTTTGAGACAAAGTTTTGCTTTTGTTGCCCAGGCTGGAGTGCAGTGGGGTGATCTCTGCTCACTGCAACCTCTGCCTCCCAGGTTCAAGTGATTCTCCTGCCTCAGCCTCCCGAGTAGCTGGGATTATAGGTGCCCGCCACCAGGTCCAGCTAATTTTTTTTTTTTTGTATTTTTAGTAGAGACAGGGTTTCACTATGCTGGTTGAACTCCTGACCTCAGGTGATCCACCCGCCTCGGCCTCCCAAAGTGCTGGGATTACAGGCGTGAGCCACTGCGCCCGGCCCTATTTTCTTAGTTCTTAGGTCTTGGCAATATTTTGTAGCATTCAATGAACAGATCTCGCACTTATTTTGTCAGATTTATCCCCAAAGCTTTCATATTTTTAAGCAACTGTAAAAAGCTAGTTTTTTTTTAATCGCCAATTGTTTGTTGTTAGTATACAGAAATACACTTTATTTTTTTAAAAAAATTCTGGTAAAATACACAAAACATAAAATTTACCATCTTAATAATTTCTAGGTGTTCACTTGATGGGTGTTAAAAATACATTGATATTGTACAACCATCACCACTATTCATCTCCAGAACTCTTTTCATCTTGTAAAACCAAATATCTGTACCTATTCAATAATAACTCCTCATTTTTCTTTTCCTCCAGGACCTGGCAACTACTATACAACTTTCCGTTTCTGTAAATTTGACTACTTTATGTAAGGGAAATCATACAATATTTATATTTTTGTGACTGGCCTATTTCACTTGACACAATGTCCTCAAGTTTCATCAATGTTGTAGCGTATGTCAGAATTTCCTTCCCTTTTTAAGGCCAAATAATATTCCACTGTATGTATATACCACATTTTGTTTATCCATTCATCTGTTGATGAACATTTGAGTTGCTGCCACTTCTTGGCTACTGTGAATACTGCTACTCTGAACATGGGTATACAAACATCTCTTCAAGATTCTGTTTTCAATTTTTTTTTTTTGAGACGGAGTCTCACTCTTTGTCGCCCAGGCTGGAGTGCAGTGGTGCAATCTCGGCTCACTGTAACCTCTGCCTCCCGGGTTCAAGAAATTCTCCTGCCTCAGGCTCCCAAATAGCTGGCATTACAGGCTTGCGCCACCACACCCAGCTAATTTTTGCATTTTTAGTAGAGACAGGGTTTCGCCATGTTGGCCAGGCTGGTCTCCAACTCCTGACCTCAGGTGATCCGCCCGCTTTGGCCTCCCAAAGTCTGGGATTATAGGTGTGAGCCACCGCGCCTGGCCTGTTTTCAATTCTTTTGGATATATATCCAGAAGTGAGATTGCTAGATCTTATGGTAATTCTATTTTTCACTTTTGAGGAAGCTTTATACTGTTTTCCACAGTGGCTGCACCATTTTATATTCTTAACAACACTACACAAGGACTCCAATTTTTCCACATGCTTACCAACACTTCTTGTTTTTTTTTTTTTTTTTGAGACAGAGTCTTGCTCTGTCACCCAAGCTGGAGTGCAGTGGCACGATCTCGGCTCACTACAAGCTCCGCTTCCCGGGTTCATGCCATTCTCCTGCCTCAGCCTCCCGAGCAGCTGGGACCACAGGCGCCCACCACCATTCCTGGCTAATTTTTTTGTATCTTTAGTAGAGATGGGGTTTCACCGTGTTAGCCAGGATGGTCTCGATCTCCTGACCTCATGATCCACCCGCCTCGGCCTCCCAAAGTGCGGGATTACAGGCGTGAGCCCCCGCGTCCAGCCCACTTCTTGTTTTTTGTTTGTTTGTTTGTTTGTTTTGAGACGGAGTCTCGCTCTGTTGCCAGGCTGGAGGCTGGAGTGCAGTGGTGTGACCTCGGCACACTGCAATCTCCACCTCCTGGGTTCAAGCGATTTCCCAGCCTCAGACTCCCAAGTAGCTGGGACTACAGGTGTGCACCACCACGCCCAACTAGTTTTTTCTCTTTTAGTAGAGACGGGGTTTCATCATGTTGGCCAGGATGGTCTCGATCTCCTGACCTCGTGATCCGCCCGCCTCCGGCTCCCAAAGTGCTGGGATTACAGGCGTGAGCCACGATGCCTGGCCGTATATTGATCTTATATCCTACAACCTTGATAAACCTATTAATTCTAGCAGTTGTTTATAGGATATTTTAGATATTCGATCATGTCATCTGTGAACAAAGATAGCTTTCTTTCTTTCCAATTTGGATGCCTTTTTATTTTCTTTCCTTACTGTTCTGCCTAGAAACTATAGTACCATGTTGACTAGAGAAGTGGTGACAACAGATATCTTTGCTATGATCATGTCTTAGAGGGAAAGTATTTGTCTTTCATCATTAAGTACCATGTTAATTGCAGGTTTTTCGAGATTTCTTTTATCATTTTGAGGAAGTTCCTTCCTATTTCTAATTTGCTCATATTTTTATCAGGAATAGATGGATTTTGTCAAATGCTTCTCTCTTCATCGAGATAATCATATGAGATTCCCGTTTTAGTTTGTCAATGTGATGAATTACATTGATTGATTTTCAAATGTTAAAGCAGCCTTGCATTCCTAGGACAAAGCCAGCTGGTCATGTTCATGAAGGACATCCCTTTTCTTGGAATGCCTTTGTCTGGTTTTGGAATGAGAGTAATGCTAACTTCATAAAGTGAATTGGGGAATATTCCCTTCTCTTCAAATTTCTAGAAGAATTTGTGTAAAATTCGTCTTATTTATTTACTGTTTGGTAGAATTTGTCAGTGAAATAATCTGTGCCTGACTTTTAACTATAAATTTTGTCATTCTTATAGATACAGGATTATTCAAATCGTCTACTTATTCTTATGTGACTTTTAGTACATTGTCTTCCAAGGAATTTTTTTCATTCAATCTAAGTTCTTAAACATATTGCCGTAAAGTTGTTCACAATATTCCTTGTTTTTTTAATGCACTTAGAGTCTATAGTTATGTTTTTTCATTCCTCATATTGTTAACTTATATTTTCTGTTTTCCTAGTCAATCTTAGAACTTTATCAATTTTATTAAGCTTTTCAAAGAAGTCTTTTGGTTTCATTGATTTTCTCTATTGCTTTTCTGCTTTCCATTTCAGTGATTGGTGCTCTTCATTATTTCTTCCTTTCTACTTATTATGTGGCTTGTTCTTTTTTTCTGCAATTTTTTTGAGTAGATGCTTAGTTAATGGATTTGAGACATCTCTTCTAATATGACCATTTAAATTTCTCTCTAGGTATAGATTTAGCTGTATTCCATAAATTTTGATATGTTTCTTTTTATGTGCATTCAATGAAACATCTGTTCAAATTTCTTGAACATCTGTTTTAGAAGTTTTCTAACTTCTCTTGTCATTTTCTGTTTGACTCATGTTGTTTGATTTGCAAATATTTGGTTTTCCAGACTAATTTCATTTTGATCAGCGATCACACTTAATATAATTCTAATCTCTTAAATTTATCAAAATTTATTTTACAACACAGAACATAGTCTATCTTGGTGAATATTTTCTGCACACTGGCAGAGTACATGGATTCTTTTGTTGTTGGGTACAATGTCCTATAAACAAGTAGCTCAAGTTAATCGACAATATTGTTCAAGCATTACTCCTTTTCTTTCTACTTAAAAACCTCAATTATTAGCATAGTGTTGAAATCTTAAACTTTAATTGTGGATTTCTCTATTTTCCTTTAGGCTCTCAGTATTTTTATTATTTATTTATTTATTTATTGAGACAGAGTCTCCCTCTGTCACCCAGGCTTGAGTGCAGTAGTGCAATCTCGGCTTACTGCAACCTCTGCCTCCTGGGTTCAAGCGATTCTCCTGCCTCAGCCTCCTGAGTAGCTGGGATTATAGGCATGCACCACCATGCCTGGCTAATTTTTGTATTTTTAGTAGAGATGGGGTTTCACCATGTTGGTCAGGTTGGTCTCAAACACCTGACCTCGTGATCAGCCCACCTTGGCCTCCCAAAGTGCTGGGATTACAGGCGTGAGCCACCGTGCCCTGGTGGCTCTCAGTTTTTGATTCAGCATTTTGTAGGCCTGTTATTTGTTCCATAAGCATTTTGGATTATTGTGTCTATTTGATAAATTGACTCTCTTATCATTCTGAAATATTAATCTTTATTCCTGGTAATATTCCCTGTTCTGAAATCTGTCTGTTTGATAGTAATACTGTCACTCCATCATTCTTTTGGTTCGTGTTTGCCTGGCATGTATTTTTCATTCTTTTGCATTTAATATATTTGTGTTTTTTTATCTAAAATGTGTTCCTACAAACAGCACATATTTTGCTCTTGCTTTTATATACAATCTGATAATCTCTGCCTCTTAGTTTGATGTTTAGACCACTTATATTTAATACAATTATCAATATAGTTGAGTTTAAGTGTATCATCTTGCTATAGTTTTCTATTTGTCTAATCTGGTTTTTACTCCTTTTTTTTCTTCTTTTCCTGTTTTCTTCTAAATTGAGTATTTTTGTGACTCTTTTATTTCCATGATTGGCCTAGTAGCTCTACTTTAGTTTTATTATTACTTTTAGTGGTTGTTGTAAGGTTTACAATATGCATCTTTAGCTTACTACAGTCTACCTTCAAATGATAATTTGCCACTATACGTACAGTGTAAAACTTTGTAACCACTATTCCCATTTCTCCATATTCTCCCTATTATCCATTTTACTATTACATAAGTTTTAAACCCCATAATACATTGTTATTAATTTGCCTTACACAATCATCTTATAAATAAAAAAATTGTACTTATCCACACATTTCACAATTACAGAGTTCTTAACATTTATCTACAAATCAAAATTTCAGTCTAGTATCCTTTCCCATTATTTTTGAAGAAGTATCTTCAATATTTCTGAAAGTTCATGTTTGCTAGTGATAAACTATGTTAGCTCTTTCTTTCTTTTCTTTCTTTCTTTCTCTCTCTCTTTCTCTCTCTTCTCTTTCTTTCTGACAAGGTCTTGATCTGGAAGTTCATGTTTTCTCGTGATAAACTATCTTAGCTTTATTCTTTCCTGCTCTCCCCTCTCTCCCTCCCTCCCTCCCTCCCTTTCTTTTTTCCTTTTTTTTTTTTTTTTTTTTGAGACAAGTTCTTGCTCTGTCACTCAGGCTGGAGTGCAGTGGCACAATCATGGCTCACTGAAGCCTTGACCTAGGCTCAAGCAATCCTCCCACCTCAGCCTCTCAAGTAGCTGGAATTACAGGCATGCACCACCACACCCAGCTATTTTTCAATTTTTTTTTTTTTTTATAGAGATGGGGGTCTCACTACGTTGCCTAGGCTGGTCTTGAACTCCTGGTGTCAAGCGATCCTCCTCCCTTGGGCTCTTATCGTGCTGGGATTACAGGTGTGAGCCACTGCACCCAGTTGCTTTTTTCTTTTTTTTTCTTTCTTTCTTTGTTTTTTTTTTTTTTTTTTTTGAGACAGAATCTCACACTGTTACCCAGGCTGGAATGCAACGGGGTGATCTTGGCTCACTACAACCTCTGTCTCCCAGGTTCAAGCGGTTCTCTTGCCTCAGCCTCCCAAGTAGCTAGGACTACAGGTGTGCGCCATCCTGCTCGGCTAATGTTTTCTATTTTTAGTAGAAACAGGGTTTCACCATGTTGGAGAGGCTGGTCTTGAACCCCTGACTTCAGGCGATCTGCCTGCCTCAGCCTCCCAAAGTGTTGGGATTACAGGTGTGAGCCACTGTGCCCAGCCGCTTTTTTTTTTTGTCTGAAACATTTTTCTCTTCCATTTCTGAAAGACATTTTTGCTGAGTAAAGAACTCTAGGTTGATTTTTAAAAATCTTTCAGCAATCTGAAGACTTTTTTTTCTTGGTTGAATAGTTTCTAATAACAAGTCTAATGTAATTCCTATCTTTGTTCTTTCCTGTGTATTATCTTTTTTTTCTGGCTGATATTAAGACTTTCGCCTGGTTTCAGCAATTTTACTATAATGTGCCTTGTTGTGGTTACAATTTTTTATTCTGCTTGGTGTTCTTTGAATGCCTTGAATTTGTGGGTTTATAGTTTTTATTAAATTTGGGACTATTTCAGCCATTATTTCTTCAACTCTCCCACGCTCCTTTTAATATAGGCAAATTCATTTTCAGTACCAAGATGACACCCTCCTGAGGACTAAGGACAAAATGTACAGATAGGTCTTTCCATTCAGCTGGTGAAAACAGGCACAATTTCCATTCATATGGGAGCTCTGGGAATTGTTTTTCCTGCTCTTTTTTGGTGGTTTGTTTTCCCAATTAGTTTCCAATTAGTCTCTTCTTAAATATGTGCAAATCAATGCTCATCCAAAGAAGCAAAAGGACCCCTCTGTAGATATTTGGAGTTGTATATACATATGTAGCTTTCCCCTTTCTGTTTCTCTGTCCTCCAAACTTTAGCTACGTTGGCCTCCCTGAAGCCTGATATTTGTCTCCTCAAGTCAGCAGTATTGCTGGGCTTTGGGCTCTGCCACTGCCTGTCCCATGGTCTGGAAACTGTTGCAAGGCAGTAGGCTGGGGCAATTAGATGGCTCAACTTGTTAACTTCTCTTACCTTAATCACTGTCCTACACTGTCTATTGTCCAATGTCTAAAAACCATTGTTTCATATATTTTGTCAGAAAACCATTATTATTTTTTTTTCCAGATGTTTAAGAGGGAAGGATAAATCCAGTCCCCATGGCTCAATTGTTGTCAGAGCAAATGTTCATACCTGGAAAGCATTTTAAAATACAGAGCCAAATTAATCTCTCAGAAATTCGGATCTAGTAGGTCTGGTGTGGAATTCTGGACTCTTTTACTTATTAAAAAGTACTGAGATGATTCTGATACACAGAGAGTGTTGTAAACTATATCTTGATACCTCAAGCAGAGCCTTGTTCAGACATTTTTTTTTTTTTACTGAGGGGGAAGGCAAGATCATTTCATATGAAAAACATTTCCTGGTTCTGAGTACGATGGGGGTACTTATAGCCAACCAATAATCCAGCTGAAAACAATTAGGAGAGCCAGCTGAAACATAAAACATCTGTTTGAAGGCTGCTGAGGCAACCAGAACTTATGAGGACACAATCTCAGAGAAGGGGAAACTATACGTAGAGGTGAGCTGACATTCAGCAGTACCTTCATTCCTTGGGGAAATTCTGGGCATAAGGCCAGAGTCTGAGTTTTGGTTCTGAGTATAGAAAGAGGCCCTAACAGGCAAAGACACCACCAGGGATGATTCTGTCAGTTCAGCAGGGTTGGAGAGACAAACTTAAGAACAAGAGGGGCCAGATTCCCAGTGAGAAGGGAGGGGTAAATAATTGAGCCCAATACTGTCAGTCTCCCTCAAGTCATTTTCCAAATTCTGAAGATGCATGAGACAGAAGGTTAAGAAGCTTAGCAGAAAGCCTCTGAAAAGCAGAGTGAAGAGATTTTGACCGTCTCATGGTTCTGCAGAAACAAGAATTAGAGTTCAGTATCCACTGGGATGAAGGGTCCCAGGGAACACACACGACTCTCAGTTGGAACCCCTGGAGGCTTATGCTACTGGAGCAGCAGCAAAAAAGAGGTGAATTAAATCTTGCCAAAACCCAACCCCAAGTTAACTCAGTCTCTGGTTGATTAAGGTGGTTAGCTCTCACTCTAAATGCTTTGCAAAGGACAGTAGGAATCCCTCTCTGGATGATGATAATACTATCCAGAGCCTCTGCAATTTTTCATACTTGAAAGTGTGACATCCTATTAAAAATTCTCAGGCAAGCTAAGAGCCAGGAAAAAAAAATGATCGAAACCAATGGAAAGAATATACAATAGAAATAGATCCACAGAAGATTCAGCTATTGTAATGATTGGAAAGAGCTTTAAAATATCTAGGGTTAAAAAAAAATCTAGGATTGATATGTTCAAGAAAATAGAGGCAACAGCAGAGAAAATACATATATAAATAAATAATTTCTCCAAATGAGTTTGATTTTAAGAATCGTATGAAAATTCTAGAACTTAAAAATATAATAAACAAAATAAAGAATTCACAAATGGGTTTAAAAGTACACAATTAAATAGAAAATATACCGACTCATGCATAGAGAAAAAAATGGGGGAAAAAAGATGATAGGAAATACAGATGGTAAACAATGAAAAATTCTGACATATGTATAATTTAAACCCTAAAAGGAAAGGAGAGAGAAGAGACAGTGATCAAGAATTTCCTAAAAGATATAAACCCACAAATGCAAGGGACTCCGCATACACCCATTGCACTCATGAACCCAAGTAGGATAAATACAAAGAAAACCACATCTACACACATCATAGTAAAGCTGTTGACAACCAAAGACAAGAAAAAATCCTAAAAGGAGTCAAAGGAAAAAAGACATTACTTTCAAAGGAATAAAAGGGAGTGATAGAAACCAGAAGACAATGGAAGAACATCTTCAAAGTGCTGGGAAAAAAAAAAACAAAAAAACAAAAAAAACTTGCCAAATCAGAATGCTATACCCAGCAAAAATATGAAGGATAATGCAAAGTTTTAGGCAATAAAACCCCACAAAAAACAAAAAGCAAAAACTCAAACAACCTTGGAGAGAACTTGTCATCAGCAGACCTGCTGTAAAACAGGGGAATTATTCAAATAGAAGGAAAACCTTCAGACAGAAGCACAGAAATGCATATTGGAATGAAGAGCAATATAAGGATAAATATGGAGGTTAATCTAAATGAGTACTTATTGTACAGAACAATAAGTATAAATTCTTGTGTGGCTTAAAATACACACACAATTAAAATCCTTGACGACAATAAACACAAAAGGGAGATGGGTAGGTGGAGATACAGTATTTTAATGTCTTAGCATTCCCGGGGAAGTGGTAAAAGTAATTATTTTGTATAAGATCATAAGTCAAAAAGCAATGTTGTAATCTCTAAAACTAGTAATGTATAATTTAAAAATTAATAGAGGGGGTTAATGATATAGTTAAAATATTTTAATTAATTCAAAAGAAGGCAAAAAGCAGAGAACAAGGAATGTGAAATAGGTGATCCAAAATAAATGGTAAGATGGTAGGCATACATCCACATATACCAGTAATTATATTAAATGTAAATGGACTAAAAATGTTTCCTGTTGAAACCAGGACAGAGCAAACTTCCAATTTCAGGCTGGCATGGACTCTGTATAAGACACAAGTACCAAGTACAAGTGAAAAGGCAGGGATTCCTAGAGCAAAATATGCAAGGGGGAAATAACCTTTAGTTGCCAGCTCCACAGGGCTGAATCGTGAGTAAAGTTTGAGCTAAGAAAAACTATCCGATTTTCAGAGTGCAGATTGCTTTTTAACTTGCAAATGATGAGGACTTTAATCTGTCTTTGTTGCAAGATTTTTATTTTGAGAAGACCTCCTGAATGTGCCATTTAGTTATGCAAATGTAAAGCAGAGACTCTTTATGGAAGCTGTGTGAAAAGCTCAACTGTGCTTTGTTGTTATAAATTGTTTTAAATTCTTGCTACTGTTTAATCCCCAGTTTGGTCTTTTCACAGGATGGCTGTGGCTAGTTTTCTTCCAAATTATCCAAAAGTAAACACAACTCATCTCTGTATTATTTTTCTTCTGAAGGCCACACACTCTAGTCTCACATGAAGAACTCATTGTCTTTGTATTAATATGACTTTATCTGCCCTCTTTGGGAAATAAAAATCTGCCTATTCTACTAAAAGAAAAAATATATATATTTATATATATATATTTTTTTTCCTGGAGGTGATTTCATTACAAACAGGGACCATTTTACCTGAGAATGTGTCTATCTGATTCATCTAGGATGAAAGAGATCCTTTCTATTGGATTATCATGTATTCCAAATTTCTCTACTGCTTTGGAGATGGGGCTTGGAAGTAGGCGATGAATGGCAACTCAGTCAACCTCACTACATTACACTTCTGTTTCTGTCAGTGTCAGGATATTGATTAGGCTGGACCATGATCTGAAAAGTTACGTTATTCTTACTGAATGGTCCAGAGTCTACCGTATGGAAGGTAGGGCTATGGATTAGAGTGGAGACGGGATAGATAGAAAAGTTTGGGTTCCCTCTTGCTGTGTCTCTCAGGCTGGAGTGTAGTGGCGATCATAGTTCACTGCAGCCTGGAACTCCCGGGCTCAAGCAGGCCTCCCGAGTAGCTGGGCTACAGCAGCGCCCCGCCACAAACGGCTTTCTTAACGGTTTAAAAAATTGTTCATTCACGAGCAACATTTTTTAATTTTAAACCGCCTACTACAGTACTAGTACAACATTATTCTAGGTGCTGGAGATGCAGAGTCATTATAGGAGAGCATTTACCAGTGAATGTATTCGGAATATATATATATATATCACATGTAAGTGCAAAATGACTAGAGCAAATGATACTACTACAGAAGTTCAGAAAAGGAAGTCAGCATGGAAGTTAAGGCAGTGGGTGAGAGGGAGGCCCTTAAAAGCTAAAGTTGAGATAAAATGAGGTATTGCGGGCGACAGTCTAGGCGGGGTGTGTCGTACGGGGTTGGGGACAGGGCAGATAAAGGTCAGGCAGCAGGATACACGTCCATGTCAACGATTAAACATTTAGTGTCTTTTTCATGTCTACTGTCTTTCTAGTGAATGCAGAAAAAAAAAAAAAATGCATGACTTGGCCAGGTGCAGTGTCTCAGGCCTGTAATCCCAGCACTTTGGGAGGCCGAGGAGGGCGATCACTTGAAGTCAGGAGTTCGAGACCAGCGGCCTGGCCAACATAGTGACACCCCGTCTCTACTAAAAATACAAAAATAAGCCAGGCGTGGTGGCGGGCGCCTGCAGTCCCAGCTACTCAGGAGGATGAGGCAGGAGAATCGCTTGAACCCAGGAGACGGAGGTTGCAGTGAGCCAAGATCGCACCACTGCACTCCAGCCTGGGCAACAGAGCGACACTGTCTCAAAAAAAAAAAAAAGTATGACTCAGTCTCTGCATCAAAGAGTTTAAACTAGATGAAAGGCAAGACAAAGAAACGTCCATACAGCCAGTAGTGGACAGGCAGGCCATGAAGAACCGCCTGCTCGTGGTTCCGCCCTAAGTATGGACAAGAGTTGCGCACAGGGCAAGAAGGGAAGACCGGCTTTGGAATAAGACAAATCTCAGTCCCAGGCTCAGGTGCGCGCCACACACTAGCTGTGTGACCTTGTCCAAGTCACACGACCCAGGTCTGTGGAGTCTCCCATAAAATGGCTCTAGTGAGGTCCAAGAACCCTCTCAGCTGCTGGGGGAGGGAAGAAATGAAGTCACTGCTGAAAGGGATTAAGACGGGTGCTTCTGGTTCCACCCTCTCCCCAACTCTTCCCACCGACACAGGAGAGCCGTCGGGGGCTGAGGCGAGCAGCCAGGGGTGAGGACGGGAAGCCGCCTCCTCTCCGCCCCCCAGGCCCCGCCCTCGGGCTCCGGAAAGTCGCTGTGCAGGCAAATGAGTGGGGAGGGAGGGCTCACTAACTGTAAACAGACGCCGCCGAGAGTTCCCATCCTGCGTGGCTGCCGGATTTCCGTGCCACACTGAAGCCACCCCACCCAGACTCCTGCCCTCAGTTTCCCCAGCGGTGGCATGGGGTGCACCAGCTCCTCCTCTCCCGGGTCGCCGTCTGACTTAAACGCGTGAGAAGGGAGAGGAGGAAGCCCCGCTCACCAGCCTCCAGCCCCACCAAGTCTTCCTCCTCCCCTGGCTTTGGCCTTTTGTACCGGCCCCACGTGACCCCGCCGGCCGGCTCTTCCCTGCTGCCCCGCCCCGCCCTCCGGCCTTTCCCGGCTCTCGGCCCAGCTCTTCCCGCTCTCGGCCGCCCCCCACCCGCGCTGCCGGGCCTCCGCCTCCCCTCGCCGCCCGCCCAGGCTCTTCCAGCTCCCTCCCCCAGGCCGCCGTTCCCTCGCGACGCTCCCCTCCCCCCGCGGCTGTTCCGCCGCCTTGCCTCCCCTCCCCCCGGCTGGAGCTCACTGTCTCCAAGATGGCGGCCGTGTCAGTTTGGGGCATCTCCGCGGTCCGGCCCGGGGCCCCGGGATCTCGGCTGTCCTTCCTCCCGGTAAGTAGCCGAGGGGCCGTTCCCGGCCGGCCCCGGCCGCCCAGCCCGAGGCCGAGCCGCTCCAGGGCCCACTCCGCTGCCTCGCGGGGTCGGCGGGCCGCTGCAGGCCCCGCCGCGGCCTGCGCCGCCTCCCGCTGCTCTGCGCCAGGCCTCGGGCTGGGGCGCCGTGGCCGCCCCCTCGCGCCCGCCCGCTCTGTCGCTCGCTTGCTCGGCGCCCGGCTGCCCCGGCCCGCGGCCCGGGCGCCGCCGCCCGGCCCCGCGCTCGCGGGCCCCGCGCCCCCGACCCCGCCGGCCGGGCCCGCCCTGGGGGAGCCGGCGGGTGGGCGGGCGGCGAGCGGCCCAGGCCGCGGAGCCTCGGGCTGGCGGAGCCGGCGAGCCTGCTCTCCCTCGGGGCGCGCCCACCCGCCCGCCGCGCGCGTGCTGGCTGTGCCGGGCCGGGCCGCTTCTCCCCGCGCTCGCGGGCGCTCGGGCTCGGGCTCGGGCTCGGGTTCCGGCTCCGGCTTTGGCTCCGGCCGGGGGCGCGGGGATCCGAGCAGGGCTGAGGCGGCGAGCGGGGCTGACAGGCCGGCGGGTGTTGTGGTGCGAGGCGCAGCACGTGTGGTGTTGTGTCTGCCGGGCTGTCAGCCCAGCCGCCGAGGGGAGGCCGGGCGCCTGTCAACCTCGCGGCTTGGCCCGGTGCGCGACTGTCAGGCTCCCAGCAACCCGCGCCGCCCTCGAGCCGGCCCCCAGAGCTTAGGGTGCGGAGCTGGGCCGGGGCTATGCACCGCTCTGAACTCCTTCACGTGATTTCATTGTTAACTTGTGCTCGGGGTCTCTTTCCATCGCGTGGAAACGGTGCAGCGCCCCGTCGGCGAGCTGCCGGGCTGTGCAGATCCAAGTTTTTAAAGTTTCTCGCTCTTTGAAAAGAGAGCGCGAAGACGTGTTTAGGGGTGGGGAATGGGGACGGGAAGGACTGTCGGAAGCGAGTTGCGCTCGCTCTAGCCGCTGGTGTACTTTCCGGGAGTTAAGATCCGAGGCTGCAGGCGCTTGACTTTCCGAAGACCTGGAGACTGATGACAATCCCGACTGGAAAGACAATGAGTGACTGTCACTCATTCTTTTACCTGCGAAGCTTAGTCAATTAGGACGTTCGTTCCCAGCTTGTTAAACTCAGGATGTAGCTTCTCATTTAGTTTAGACTTAATATCTGTATAATGAGCTTACTTGGAGTAATAATACTCTGATTTCTATCCTCTTGAGACCCTCACCAAATTGAAGCATGACTCTCCCAGGGGGCTTCTTTTTAGGCAGCTGATTTAAAAACAAATCTTGGCTCAGGTTTGAATGTTTGCTTCACTCTTTTCTTTCCTATCAGAGTTAATAGTAATATCTCTTTCCTAGTGTGTATTAGTTTTCCGTTTGATTTTAATGTCACTACCAAGAATAGTTGCTGTGGGAGCCATTTGTCTAGCATTGTTTATATTGTAATGCAAATGATCTCCAGAATGAGAGCAGAAGTTCTAAAAAAACACTTCAGTTAAACTTATTTTTGGAGGCAAAAGAGTTAGATTCAGAATTCAGTATTTTAGTGATTAAACAAAATTGCATCTACCAGATTCTTTTATAGGGATACTGACTTTGATTCAGAGAGACGGTACATTTCTGTTTATGTTTCATTAATGTTCGTTTCAGGACAGCAATCTTGAATTTATATCTTTATTATTTGGGCTTCTCTTTAGTCCTACAAGTAGCCAGTGTATTTCTTTTTCTGTACCGTCCGTTTGATATGTAGTATGTGCGTTGACCCCAGTGATTCTGGGCCTTCCTCATTTCTAGTTTTCCTGTCTGAATTACTTACACGCAGTTTGACAGTTGTGACTCTCTTCAGCATATGGATAGAAACATCTTAGTTTGGGTTAGGAGAAGCTATCAGCATGTAATTCTTAAAATTTGAATGAAAGTGGATTATTGTTAAATTCAGTAAGCACTTTTACACTAGGCTATTTTCAATAGTATTTTTGTTTCCATTAGGAGAGATTAAGGTAATACTGTACTTAAATTATAAACTGGGTGTGCATATTGTATTCATTCTTTTCATGTAAGAAAGAACTAAAATTTTCTCAGTCGTTTTCTGCCTTATTGACTGTTTTTGTCTACTCTGAATGTCTAGAATTTTGAAAGATGAAAGGTTCACTTTTACTTTCATTGCAGGATTCTTTCTACTAATCCAGATACTTGTTGAAGTGCTGACTAGTTTCTTGGGGAAAGATGTCAAGGAAGAGTTGAAATTCCTAGACTGGTGAGCAGAGATTGCGGAGTACAGAATAGCCATCACCCACTCTGGTTAGTGGTAGCTTAAGGTCATTCTTAGAACATCTCATCGTGTTTCCTCATTGTATCCTAATTACTCATCTTTTTTTTTCTTTTCTTTTTTTTTTTTTCTTTTTTATCCCAATGGTTTACATACATGATTGTTTTGGAATATTAATAGATAAGTTTGGAAATTCTTAAGGGTGCCTAGTAAACACTTGCTGTTTGATTGCTTTATGATGAGGATGCTTATTTTCATTCGAAATAGGTCTTGGTAGAAAACTGACCTTATTTTCATTGCTTTTCAGGCATAAGATGCACATTTTTCTGCTCTGAAGCCGGGAATGACATATTCTTGAGTTCTTACAACTTTATGACGAGACCCATGTGTGGTGCTATTGAGAAATTCATTGGGAAGTTGGAAGACATTTCAAACAACAGGTTGTTTTGGTTTCTATAGTACAATTGGGGTGGCATTCTGTTTTGTGAAAGGAGGAAGGACTTAGGCCAGAAAACTTGTATGCTATGGTTAACTGGTTCCCAGCCTCCGAGAATCTTGTTTTCCATGGTGTAAAACTTACTCAGCATCAGGATAAGGGATAACGACTCTATGGATATACAGAATCCTTCACCATGGTAAAACTCGCAAACCCGCTTTATACTGAGTGGATTTTGGAGGCCATCAAAAAAGTGAAAAAGCAGAAACAGCGTCCTTCAGAAGAAAGGATATGCAATGCTGTGTCTTCATCCCATGGCTTGGATCGTAAAACTGTTTTAGAACAATTGGAGTTGAGTGTTAAAGATGGAACAATTTTAAAAGTCTCAAATAAAGGACTCAATTCCTATAAAGATCCTGATAATCCTGGGCGAATAGCACTTCCTAAGCCTCGGAACCATGGAAAATTGGATAATAAACAAAATGTGGATTGGAATAAACTGATAAAGCGGGCAGTTGAGGGCTTGGCAGAGTCCGGTGGCTCAACTTTGAAAAGCATTGAACGTTTTTTGAAAGGTCAGAAGGATGTGTCTGCATTATTCGGAGGCAGTGCTGCCTCTGGCTTTCACCAGCAGTTACGATTGGCTATCAAACGTGCCATTGGCCACGGCAGACTCCTTAAAGATGGACCTCTTTATCGGCTCAACACTAAAGCAACCAACGTGGATGGGAAAGAGAGTTGTGAGTCTCTTTCCTGTTTACCTCCAGTGTCCCTTCTTCCACATGAAAAGGATAAGGTAAGAATGGCATATGCTTCGGGGTTTATAGAGCTGATGATATAGGATGCTACAAATTCACATTTCTGGGAAGTTATATTCAAGTTTTTTGTTTGGGGACTTTTGTGGAGTGATCACCTCTGGTTTTTTATTGGTGAGTTGTAGCTATGAGAACTTCATAGATTTGTTCTGGTACTTTGAAATATTTGAAGCCTAAGATTAAAAATGTAGAATGTTAATCTGACTAAAAGAACTTATTTACATTACAATGAAAAAGTGACATATGAGTTTAAAACTTTTTTTAAATTTTTTTTTATTATTTTGCTTGAGGAGTACTCCAGCGTGAGACTTTAAAACTTTAACTAAAGGTTCTTAGAACACCTTACTACTGGAAGTTGATGAGCAGCCAAATCATGGAGACTTGAATTTGAAACAAGCAGATGACTCTGAGAACATTTTTCTGTTTTCCATTTTGTTGCAGATTACTCGTTAGACAGAAATGAGACAGATTCTCATGACCCATAGGTGCAACTAAGCAAACTTAACAATTCTTGTTTCTGCTGTTTGTATTATAGCTTTCTATCATGTATTATGGCTTTGCATATGATGAAGTCCTAAATGCTATTTATGACAGCTGTAGTTGCATGGGACAGGAATACAGTATCCTAAACTAGAAAAGTTCTGGAGGGTCTGGAACAGTAGTTCATGCCTGTAATCCCAGCGCTTTGGGAGGCTGGGACAGGAGGATGTCTTGAGCCTAGGAGTTTGAGCCCAGCCTGAGCAATATAGCGAGACCCCATGTCCACCAAAAATAGAAAAATTAGCCAGGTATGGGCGTGCCTGTAGTCCTAGCTACTTGGGAGGCTGTGTTGGGGAGGATTGCTTGAGTACAGGTGTCTGAGGCTCCAGTGAGCTATGCTGTCACCACTGCACTCCAGCCTGGACGACTGAGACCCTGTTCTAAAAACAAAAAGAAAGGTAAAGTTCTGGAGAGTTGGGAGTTTTGATGCCCAGATGTGTACTTTATTCTGTTGTGTTTTAGGATGTTATTGTATATAGTTGAAATTATGATTTCTTAAACAGTAAATTTTGGTGCTTAAATAGATATTTGGAGATTAGGAGAATTTTGTTAGTACCTGTTTTTTACATTGACCTAGTATCTTAGCTGTAAATTTACTTAAGGTGCTCTGAATTACAGTTCCTTGGAGAGCAGTGATGCTTTAAGTTGCTGCACACCTTGGTAGACATAAGTAAAATGATCTTCATTTTGCTTAAGATGATGGAGGATACTCCTAGGGTGGAAAGATGGTAAAGTTAACATTGAATGTATTTTGAAAATTGGAGATTTGATCTCAATTTGTTGTATTATTAGCAGCCCACTGAATACCTGTAGATTTTTCTTTAACAATTGAAAATTAACGGTATTTTTCTTTGATGAAATTTTTAGAGATCTATTTCAGGGTTCAATTTTCCCTGTGAACATTGAAATAAAACATAATCTTACTATTATTACCCTTGAAATGATTCTCATACAGTCATGAATTGATAGAGAATCTCATTCATAAAATGGCTCTATGTAACTTGAGCATTTATTAAAAGTATGTATTAAAAATTCAGGGTAGACAAGTAATTAAAATGCTTTATTCTGTATTTAAGTGCTGTAAGAACTCTTACCTGTAGAAACTTTATCACATGTGGCTGAATTTAAATACAATTATCGGATTTCTACAATTATTAAATGATCTAACAGGTTAACTGCCTGGAAACAGGAAATAATTTATAGTTAGATCAGTTCAGTGCCATACCTGTGAATTGGATTTATAAGTTCCTGTTAGGCCACCTGTTTGCTTTTATTTATTTATTTTTGAGACAGAATCTCGTTCTGTTGCCCAGGCTGGAGTGCAGTGGTGCAGTCTCACTGCAACCTCCGCCTCCCAGGTTCAAGCGATTCTCTTGCCTCAGCCTCCCAAGTAGCTGGGATTACAGACATGCACCACCACGCCCAGCTAATTTTTGTATTTTTAGTAGAGACGGGGTTTCACCTTGTTGGCCAGGCTGGTCTCGAACTCCTGACCTCGAGTGATCCACCCGCCTCTGCCTCCCAAAGTGTTGGGATTACAGGCTTGAGCCACCGTGCCTGGCCTGTTGTTTGCTTTTATTGTAATTACACTTGCTTGAATTATCAATAGATATTTTAATTTTAAAAAATATTAGCTATATAAAAATGTCATTTGAGCATATTTTTAAAAGGTAGTAAATATAGTACAGTGCAAGACAAATCCAAGTCCTAGAACCCTGAGATTTTACTTTTGGAAGGGACCCTGAGAACCGTCTAATCCAACAAGTCCTTATTTTGCAGCTGAGCTAAGGACCTTTGTTGAGACCATTTCATAGCACCTTTGCATTAAGAAAAGTTTAATTCAGTAGAGATGTGCTGTTTTGCTTTGACTGGAGTGCAGTGGTGTGATCTCAGCTCACTGCAACCTTCACCTCCCGGGTTCAAGCGATTCTTCTGCCTCAGCCTCCTGAGTAGCTGGGATTATAGGTTTGTGCCACCACGTGTGGCTACTTTTTTTTTTTGTTGTTGTTGTATTTTTAGTAGAGACAGGGTTTCACCATGTTGGCTAGGCTGGTCTCAACTCCTGACCTCAAGCGACCTGCCCACCTCGGTCTCTCAAAGTGCCGAGGTTATAGGAATGATCCACCGCACCTGGCCACATTTGATTTTGGAGAAATAAAGCAAGAAAAACAAAAGTGATTTAATAATTGAAAAAATGAAAAAGAAATGCCCATTTGCTTACATAGCTTTCATATATAGTGTTTTTTTGTTTTTTTTTTTGAGATGGAATTTCGCTCTTGTTGCCCAGGCTGGAGTGCAGTGGCACGATCTTGGCTTACTGCAGCCTCCGCTGCCCAGGTTCAAGCAATTCTTCCTTCTCAGCCTCCCATGTAGCTGGGATTACAGGCATGCACCACCATGCCCTGCTAATTTTGTATTTTTAGTAGAGACGGGGTTTCTCCCTGTTGGTCAGGCTCATCTCGAACTCCCAACCTCAGGTGATCCGCCCACCTTGGCCTCCCAAAGTGCTGGCATTACAGGCATGAGCCACCCTGCCAATAGTGTTGTTAACTGAAGTAACTAAATTTAGACATGTTGGAAAATAGAGTTTGTTTCTTCGGGTAGACTTGTATATGTACTAATCTCATTGGAAAACTAATTTCATGATAGTATCTATTCAATTAGAGTTGGTGAGCTCTGTTCTATATTTTTAAATGGAGTCTTACTTTCAGTAGTGAATTTCCTGTGTGACTTTCCCCAAAGATATGAAAAGTTTACATTAAAAATCGTAATACAGTGAACTCTAGGATGAGAGATTATTCCTTTGAACAGATTATGTCTGCTCCTTTTATTGTATTTTAACTATTTTCTTTCCTCTCCTTCGAACTACGCAGTCAGTTCCTATGCAGAATTGATAGTTTGCTGTTACGAACCTAGATGTTCTCAAAAAAAGAAAAGAATTATCCAGAGTTTATTTGACAGTGATGGAGAAAGGAAGGTGTATAGGTCAGGAGTAGTTTCACTTTTAGGAATTAATTGGTTCAGCATATAGTCATTGAGCACCTACTGTGGGCCAGGCACTCTGCTTGGAACAGAAACAGTTCTGTCTTCTCTGGGATGCTAATGCAGGTATTTTGACCTGGCCAACTGTAAGGTGAAGATGAAATTCAAAGACTGCGTGGAGTAACCCAAGCAAGTTCCTCTTTACTTTTTCTGGTATCAATTCTAACTTTTTTTTTTTTTTTTTTTGTGATATTAACCTTTGGAAGGAACTGTATGTTAGATTTTCAGCAGCTGAGTGGTTTTGATCCTTTTGGGAGATGAGCTGTGTTGGAATACGTTTAAGAGGAGTTTTTGTGAAGACATTTGTACTTTAGTGTGTTCTTTTCACATTGATAAGTACTGAGGAGAATCCATGGGATACTGTGATTAAAAGTTTTTAGGCCAGGCCTGGTGGCTCAGGCCTGTAATCCCAGCACTTTGGGATGCTGAGGGGGGCGGATCACCTGAGGTCAGGAGTTCAGGACCAGCCTGGCCAATATGGTGAAACCCCATCTCTACAGAAATACAAAAATCAGCCCGGCATGATGGCGGGTGCCTGTAATCCCAGCTACTCGGTAGGCTGAGGCAGGATAATCGCTTGAACCCAGGAGGCGGAGGTTGTAGCGAGCCTAGATTGTGCCACTGCACTCCAGCCTGGGCAACAGAGCAAGACTCCATCTCAAAAAAAAAAAAAAAGTTTTTACCCATGTTATAAGGGAAATTTTTGAGCTAACTTTAGAGTGTGGTAGTTAATGGTGAGTTTATTTATTTAAGTGTTTATTTACTATGTGCCAGGCGTTATTTTAATGCTGTACATATATTAACTCATTTAATCCTCTAACATAACTAGCTACTGTTAGGTTAGTTAGTTATTAATAACATAACAGTACCAGCAGTGAAATAGCTACTGTTATTTTACAGGTGAAGAAACTGAGGCATAAAAGAGATTTCAGTAACTTGCTGAAGTCACACAAATATTAGGTGGCAGAGCTGGGATTTGAATTTGGGCAGTCTGGCTCCAGAGTCTTTGTAATAGCCATACTGACCACCTCTTAGGAGCAGTAATGTATGATGGCTATCACTGCACTCAAGTACAGAATCGTGAATGTCCTTGGTGTTAACTTCATAGCACATTTCCTAATTGTTAAAGGACAAATTCCCGCCCCCGCCTTCATTGTGTCCATTTTTCTTTTTTTGCAGAACAGATTTGAAAATTCACTTTGGACCAGTGATAAGAATGTGTTAGGAACCAAAGATTAGGAGTAATCTAGTTTTGTATATCTGAGGTCCATTAAAAAAAAGTTTCACCTACATGCCATTTTTTTCCCTTAAAGATAATTTCTGTGCTAACTCATTTTCATTTCAGTTGTCACTAACATTTTCTGATAGGCAAGGTAGGGATCAGTTGTATGGCTATACCAGAGTGCTTTAATTTGGGACAGAAATACTGTTTTCCTTGAATCATGGGATTATAGGTGAGGAGAAGAGTGTGTAACTGGCTTAAATAGCATCTTCCTCTTTGTAAATTTCTTTTTGAAATATAGATATTACTGTAAGGTAATTTGTTCCATTTACTTTTTTATTATTTATTTACTTTTTTACTATTTATCCATTTACTTTTTTATTATTTATTTAGCAAACATTTGAATGCCTGCCATGAACAGTGGATTTAAGATTTAGGTCCTGTGAGGGGATTAAAGCAGACAGAATAGAGATACAAAATAAATTTTTTGAAAGCCTTTTTTAGTTTATGAACTGTAATTTTTTTACATTATTATTTTTTCATAACAATTAAGTATCATGACTCAGAAATAATAATATGTTTAGTGGGCAAGGCAATTATTTGAGATTGTGATGGTCCATTTAAAAAATTATCTTTATATAGTGAGTCTTGGAAAGATTCAATTTCCTTTCAAGAATAATTTTCACCTTGATTTCAAACTTCTGAGTTCATTTTTACACACTGACATAATTTACTTGAATATGTATAGTTTGTGTTCTGTATTACTAGCCCAGAAAAATATTCTCTTTCATGGTAATCAGCCAGATCATTAAAAGTATTGTTATTTGGTGGCATAGTATTTTGGAACAGAATTATAATTTGCTAAAGCGTTCAGTTGGACGGGGAAGAGTAGGTATTGTCAACTAATGTTATTGTTCAGGTTACTCCCAGCTGGGTAACCTGGAGCAGAAAGATCCAATGATAAATCTCTTGCCTTCTACTCTAAGTTACATCTCAATTTGGTCAACTCTTAGTAGAGTCCAAATTATTTTGTTTTATTGGAATTTATATTTTAAATTATAGAGGAAGTAGAGCTTTGACAGGAATTTAGAATTTAAATTTTTGATGTAGAGATACTGATTAAAATGGGGATTTTTTTTTTTTTTTGAGAGATGGAGTCTTGCTTTGTTGCCCAGGCTGGAGTGCAGTGGTGCAACCTCCACCTCCTGGGTTCAAGCGATTCTCCTGCCTCAGCCTCCCGAGTAAGCTGGGATTATAGGCGCATGCCACAATGCCCGGCTAATTTTTATATTTTTAGTAGAGATGGGGTTTCACCAGGTTGGCCAGGCTGGTCTCGAACTCCTGACCTCATGATCTGCCTGCCTCGGCCTCCCAGAGTGCTGGGATTATAGGCATGAGCCACTGTGCCTGGCCAGGGATATGTTTTTAAGTTACTGAAAGTTAAGAGTGATGAAGTTTTGATGTAGCTATTTGGAAATGACCTTTATAGTAGAATAGTTGCACATTTTATATGTTAGAATCGTGGTATTTTATAAGAAAATTGTTAACCAATATAAGCTTGGAAATTTCAATTTCAGATACTCTGTTGCGTTGATACTGTATAAAAAGGCAATAAACAGTTGTCCATGCTGTTAAATTCAGGGCTATGTGGACTGCTTGACAGAATGATTGTTCACTTTGAAAAAACAAAAAAAACAAAAAATCTTCTGAAGGCAAAAGATAAAATATTGAGGATACAGTGACGTGGAAAATGTAGATATTATATTATCAAGTGTGAAATGGATTGATCTCAGTAATTGTTATATTTAATAATTTAAACATTTTTTATGACATGCATTTCTTTTCTTTTTTTTTTTGAGATGGAGTCTTGCTCTGTTGCTTAGGCTGGAGTGCGGTGGCCCAGTTTCAGCTCACTGCAACCTCCGCCTTCCAGGTTGAAGCAATTCTACTGCCTCTCCCCTCCTGCTGTCTGCGATTACAGGCGTGTGCCACCATACCTACCTAATTTTTGTATTTTTAATAGAAATGGGGTTTCACCATGTTGGCCAGTTGTGTTCTCGAACTCCTGACCTCAGGTGATCCGCCCACCTCCGCCTCCCAAAGTGCTAGGATAACAGGCGTCAGCCACCATGCCCGGCCCATGCCGTACATTTCTGACATCATTGTTTATACCATTTGTTTGTGACTCCAAATGTACCAGGAGCAGTGGGCTAGAAATAAAAATTTGTTACTAACAAGTCATTGAGATGGATTAATTGTAAATCTGGTTAGGAATTAATTTTGTCTTAGCAGATTTATTCTTCAAAAATTCAGAAATTTAAAAATAACTCAGATATGTTTGTAAAATAGTATCTGTTTAAGTACAATCAGCTGTACAGTTTTTTTTTTTGAGACGGAATCTCACTCTTGCCCAGACTGGAGTGCAGTGGCGCAACCTTGGCTCACTGCAACCTCTGCCTCCCAGGTTCAAGTGATTCTCCTGCCTCAGTCTCCCAAATAGCTGGGATTACAGGCATGCGCCACCATGCCTGGCTAATTTTTGTATTTTTAGTAAAGATGGGGCTTCACTGTGTTGGCCAGGCGAATCTCAAACTCCTGATTGGCCTCCCAAAGTGCTGGGATTATAGGTGTGAGCCACTGTACCTGGCCAACTGTGCAGATTTTTTTGATCTTCTAGTTCACCTATGAGCACAATGATTTTTTGGTAATTTTCAGTGCATGACATACCTCGAAATAAAGCTACTGAGCTACTAAAGCTTGGGTTAGCCATTACTAATCCAAAGTTCTATACCAAACCAATTTTTCTTTTCTTTCTTTCTTTCTTTCTTTTTTTTTTTTTTTTTTTTTTGAGACAGAGTCTTGCTCTTGTCACTTAGGCTGGAGTGCAATGGTGCGATCTCGGCTCACTGCAGCCTCCGCCTCCTGGGTTCAGGCGATTCTCCTGCCTCAGCCTCCCGAGTAGCTGGGTTTACAGGCACCCGCCACCACGCCCGGCTAATTTTTTGTATTTTTAGTAGAGACAGGGTTTTGCCACGTTGTCCAGGCTGGTCTCGAACTCCTGACCTCAGGTGATCCACCCGCCTTGGCCTCCCAAAGTGCTGGGATTACAGGTGTGAGCCACCATGCCCAGCCACCAATTTTTCTTATGCTTACAACCTAGACATTTTTCTAGCAAATAAGTACTTTACTCTTTCTTGGTCTACCTTCCAATTGGTGAAATAAAGGGAAGGAATTAATGAAGACATCAGGTACCACAAATGGCTTCAGGAATAGAAATCCAGAGGATCTAATGGTCTTAACCTCGTTTTTTCTTTGCTCTGTATCAGTAGGCTAAGGGAACGTAAAGAGTTGCTTATAGAAACCTATTAATAGCTAACATTTGTTAAGGGCTGATGATGTGTTGGGGACTTTTTTTTTTTAAGTGTTTTAACATGTACTTTCTTATTGAAGTCTCAAAAGAATTCTATATGATTAAATTTTATAGGCATAATATATTTATATAATAGGTATTTAATAGTATTTAATCATACAAATTTTCAGCAGGGCGCGGTGGCTCACGCCTATAATCCCAGCACTTTGGGAAGCCGAGGCAGGCGGATCTCGAGGTCAGGAGATGGAGACCATCCTGGCTAACATGGTGAAAGCCCGTCTCCACTAAAAAATACAAAAAAAAAAAAAAAAAAAATTAGCCAGGCATTGTGGTGGGCGCCTGTAGTCCCAGCTACTTGGGAGGCTGAGGCAGGAGAATGGCGTGAACCCGGGAGGTGGAGCTTGCAGTGAGCCGAGATTGCGCTACTGCACTCCAGCCTGGGTGACAGAGTGAGACTCCGTCTCAAAAAAAAACAAAAATTAATAATAATAATACAAGTTTTCATTATGTCTTATAGAAAACCAAATGGAAAATGAATATAAGGAAATGCAAAATACATTAAATTTCTTTTTACCCTTGCTGCCTGTTTTTTCTTTAGTTCATCCTGGACTTGTGGGCCAATACTTTTTTGTTATGTTTAATACTAGGAGAGCAAATACATAACAGGAACTGTGATGAATCTGGAAAGAAAATTTATATCATTCAGTCTTCCTGAAGCTGTAAGAATCTCCTTAACATCTATTAGATTTATTTTCTCTTTGCATTTAAAGTTTTGGAGAAAATATCTTTGTCATACTGACTTGGTTCTTAGCTATGTAAGAGGACTAAATCTAGGTGTGGAGTTTGCTGGTTTAAATAGAATTAAAAATTTATTTTTTTCTGGTGACCTGGAGAGTGTTTCTTAAAATTATAATAATGAATACTTTTCATGCTCTGATTTATGTATAGGAATTATTAAGAGCTTCACTCTCATAAAGTTATTTACCACTTGGCTACTCAGGGGTGGAGTCATTTCACAAAGGATCTGCAGCGAATGAATTAGACCAGGAGTAACTTCACCCTTCTGCTTGTCCCAGCTGGAGCAGGATTAGGACTCATTCAGCTGTAGCTGGTTCCCAGGAAAATGAAAGCAGTTCCTTCTGGTTTTTTCCTTTCATATGAAAGTCATAGTTCCCAACAGATGGCTTTCATCAGCCCTGTACATGTATCTGTAAATTCAAGGCCAAGGAATTATTTTCAGCTTCATTAGGGAACAGGTGAAGAAACCATTTGTAGTGTGGCACTATTTTATTAGGAGGTGAAATTAAGCATAGAGATTATAGTAGTATGCCATTCTGGGTCAAAATAGTTTTTAACTGTCAGCAATTAAAAAAAAAAAAGACTGCTAAGGAAAAGTAAGTCTGGCTGTAGTGTTGATTGAGTTATCTTTTATGGTTGAATTGTATTATGCTTACGAAACATAGATTATTAGAAAAAAAGACTTGTATCTTCTGCATTGTGTAGAATGTGCAGCCAGTAGCAATCTTGGATCACAGTGATTCTAATCTGATTTCACAAATAATAGGGAAATTTGAGAGCCAAAGAGGTTGAAGTGTCTTGTCCAGTGCCACACAGCCAGTTAATACCATCTGGAAGAATTGGTCAGGCCCTTCTCAGTTCTGTGCTTTTTTCATTATGCTGTAGTACTGCTTTATAGTATTAGAGAGCAGTGAGCCTAAAATAATTTAGTTAGAATTCTCTTCCTTAATGGAAACCATAGAATAAACCTTGTCTAGAGAATATTGGTGGTATCGTAAACCACAAATATATAAATCTGCTATTTCAGTGTGTGAAAATAGCTATACACTCTTGTTAGAGTTTTGAAACAACTTTTTGGGAAAGACTGCTTTCTTATGGCCCAAGTTAGAGGAATCAAGGTTTTCTTATGTTGTTGGCTAAATATTAGAAGAGGAACATGTTGAGCTACCTTAATGCTGGAAGAAAAAGTACTCCTTGAGTTTTGGGAAAAAAAGTCCATTTAAAGGTAAGTCTAATTTTCAGTAGGTCTGCAACACAAATGACCTCTGAGTGACTTGGATCATTGGTTAGAATTTAAAATTCTTGAGACTGAGCTAGAGATAGCAAGGTACAAACCTTTCTATTAATTAATGAAGTAATTTTTACCAAAGACATTAAATATGGGTGGACCAAAAGTGTATAGTCTAGCACTTCTATAAACATAGTGTCTGGGAGGAGCTTGAGAGATTTGTAATGTTACCTGTAAACAGACCGTGTGGGGAAGACCGCAGACAGCACATCATTTTTTGTCTTTATTGGTCTTTATGACTAACACTTCATCTCTGCATCACTTCTGCTTTGCTGTAAAACTTAGCAAGTACATTAGGATAGTGGCAAATAAAGATTAAGATTGAGGACAGTTGTTTGTAAAATAACTGGGCGATTTTAAGATTATAGGTGTAACTTGTTAAGAAGAAGATAACTGGTGTGGAAATAAAATCTGGCAGCCAAAAAAAAAAAAAAAGCTTTCAATGTGTTAAAGAAGATAGTTGCTTCTTTTGCCGTTTACCTTTTATGTAGAATAGGTGATTCCGCAGATCTAGAGGTGTTGTCAGACTTGTACTATGGGCTGCGTTTTCCTCCAGGGAATTGTGAACGGTAGTTGACCTGAAGAGCTGCTAAGTGTTGGTTTTTAATTCTTTGAGCTTAGTAAAGTCTAGGTTCCTTTTTTCTTAGTCATTGGGTACAGTGAAGCATTTAACTCCTGAGTTTTCTAGAACCTTTAACAGAACTCTCAGAAACATTATTACTATTTTTGTGTGTGGAGTGTGATTCTGTACTTTAATGGTTTCCCAATTTTTCTATTCAGGGCATCTTTAAATATCTAACTTACTATTTAAACCCTCTTTCACCATTTTCCTGCCTTACTTTTTTCCATGCCACTCAGTTTTTCTTTAATTCTGTAACATGAATCCAAAGCCTTATTCTTTGGAAAGCAGTGGTACTTGGCACTAAATTCACTTTAGCATTACCTGAAGCTTAAAAAATAAATACCAAACTAATTAAATTTGACTAGTAGTGAGGCCCAGGTTTCAGTTTTTTTTATTTTTTATTTTTTTAAGAATGTTTATCTGATGTGCAGCTGGGGTTGAGAACCATTGCTCTAATGCTTAGAACCAACATCTCTGTAGTGGGGACTGGCTAAGAGAGTCAGGAGACAGAAGAAGCAGGTACTTTTTAACCTCATAATTGACATTCAAACAAATGATGAAATAGCATGCTTCACACACACCCTCATGAACACACTTTGGACCCAGGACAGTGTACTTCTGGAAATGTACATTCCGTTTTATTGTCCTCCCTGGCTATAACTGCTCTAATCTTCCACCTTTCTTTCTCCTTACCCTCACTGCTTTATCTCATGAAGATCTTGTGTGGTATATAGTTGCGAGAAAGTTACCTGCATGATTCCGACAGGTGCCCTGCCATCACTCTAATGCTGTTCTCATTGCTTGGCCTTATGGCACATCCTCACTCACTCACTACTCCTGCATCATGTTGGCGAACTCCAGCCATTTACCACCTTCTTTTTTTTTTGAGTTGGAGTCTTGCTCTGTCACCCAGGCTGGAGTGCAGTGGTGCGATCTCTGCTCACTGCAACCTCCATCTCCTGGGTTCAAGCGATTCTTCTGCCTCAGCCTCCCAAGCAGCTGGGATTACAGGTGCCTGCTACCACTCCTGGCTAATTTTTGTGTTTTTTTAGTGGAGACGGGGTTTCATCATGTTGGCTAGGCTGGTCTTGAACTCCTGACCTCAGGTGATCCGCCCACCTTGGCCTCCCAAAGTGCTGGGATTACAGGCATGAGCCATCGTGCCCAACCTCTCTGCTTTAACTTTGGGGAAAATCTCATGACCATGTGGTGGGATGCCACTTACAAATTTGTGGCCTCCAATCTGAGCTCTGCCCTCTGCTTGAAGATGTATGTCTGTGTATAGTCTGTTCTGTCTGCAGAAATTCAGTATTTCTTCCCACCTTTTTTTCTCATTTTCAGTAGATACTCCCATATGCCACATCATAGAGATAATGGAATCTGTCCAATTGAGCTCATTGAGTTTATACCCCTCTCATGCCATCCTAAATACATCTGTGCTTATTTCTGCCCGCTTTGCTACCTTGTCATAGGACAGTGAAAGAAGTGTGAAAGGCTCATCTCTCCATTCTTTTTCAGGACCCCATTCTCTGCTACCTCAGGGGCCGTGTGCCATCAAAAATAGTCCCATTTTTTGACTCTATCATCTTTCTCACTCACTTTTTCGTCCTTAGCAGGCAGAAGACTCTCCCATTAGAGTAAAAACAACCAAAAAACCACTGCAGATCCTTCTTTCTATGTATACCCTGTCTGTTTCCATTCATTTTTAAACTTCTTGAAAAAAGTCTATATTCATTCCACGTCTGCTGCAATCTGGCTTTTGGCCCTAGAGCAGCACTATTTGAAACTGCTCTTGTGGACAGTTTTCAGTCTTATTTTACCTGAGTTCTCAGCTGCATTTAGCATTTGTTGACCATTCTTCCCTTTCCTCTGGGATAATTCTTAGATGTCTCCCCCTTCCTCCCATCTTTCTGGTAATTCCTTTTCAGTTTATTGGCATTTTATCTTTTGCCTGTATCTAGATGTTGGATTCCCTAAGGTTCTGTTCTTCACTCATTTCTTACTGTTTTCTAGAGAGTTATCTAGAGATAACTTTCCTGAGTTATCTCTAGACCTCTGTGTTCTTTACTGATGACTCTAATTTCATATCTTAATTTGAGAGCTCTCTTCTGATCTCTGGACTTGTATATTCCATTGTGTAGTATTTTATGTCAGTCTCTTCAGATTCACAATGGCTCAGATGGAATTTATCAACTTCCTTTAACCGGCTGTCATTTCTTACAGTGGTAAGAGCCATTGCCATTGATTCTGATGCTTAAAATGGAAACTTTGGTGTCATCTTCCATACCTCACTTGTCTGTCTTTTGGATTCAGTTCTATTCCATCCCATGTCTTCTCTCTTACACTTTTTAACATCTCTTATTTAACCTCTTCTGTATTCGAGGTCCTCTGTTAGAGCAGGTCCTCATCATTTCTCTCCTGATTACCTTAGTAGTTTCTTCATTGATTTTCCTTCCTCCAGTTTCATCTTCATCTAGTCCACATTATTGCCAAAATGATCTTACTAAGAAATGATTAAGAACACAAGCGCAAAGACCAGACCATCTGGGCTTTCTATCCCACACTGGGACTACTTGCTTTATGACCTTGGGTAATTTGCTTAACCATTCTTTGCCACATTTTCTTCTATAAAATGGGGATAATACAGTGCTTATCTCATAGTGAAGTTGTGAGAATTTAATGAGTTAATATACATCTGGGCTGACAGAACTTTGTGCAATGATGGAAATGTTCTATATCTGTACTGCCCTCTGTGGTAGCCAGAGCCATGTGTAGCTATTGAGCTCTTGCAATATGGCCAGTTGAGTGAGGAGCTGAATTTTAAATTTCATTTAGTTATAATTTAATTGAAATAGCCACATGTGGCTAGTAGCTGCTATAATGGACAGTACAGAATATGTAAAGTCCTTAGAAATAGTGTTTAGCACATAAGTGCTCCATAAATGTTAACTATTATTACCATCTTTCTAAAATTAAACTTCTCTGCTTAAAATCCTTCAGTACCAAATTCTGCGATATAGTATATATGAGTTGTAACCCATTCCCCTGCGTTGCTCCAAACTTGTCAATTGCCACTTCTTCATAATGCCCTCTGTGTTCCACTGTACCAGTTCTCAAAGTGTGGATGTAGAGGACAGCACCAGCAATAGTATCCCCAAAAACTTGTTTAAAATGCAGATTCTTGAGCCATATTCCAGGCCTATTCAATCAGAAACTGAATTTGGGGCTTTGCAACCCGTATGTTAGTAAGTCCTCCAGGCAATTCTGATGCACGCTTAAGTTCGAGAGCCATTGTACTGCATCAGTCTCCCTGCAGTTCTTCAGATCTATCTTGTTTTCCCTTGCCCCTATATTTTTCTCCTGTCTGGAATGATTGTTATCCATTTTTTCTTCCTCATAAATTAGCTCTTCAACCTTGCAGACTTAGTTTAGTCAAGTTTCTTTCTGTTTCTTCCTCCTTACCACCCACCCTGCTCCCAGGCTGACTTCAAGACCTGTCTTAATCTCCATGCTGCATATGTCCGTACACACTTGCATCATAGACCATTTTACATAGTACTTTTTTAGCCTGTCTCCTATTAGTGAATTTAGGTTCTTGTTTTTCGTCTTTGTATTTCCATCTATCTGGCAGTATCTGATTGTTTTGTTTATTTTTAATTTTTTTAATTAAAAAATTTTTAACTGTTTTGTTTGGGTTGTTTCATATGTATTAAGCATCTTCCAGGGGCCGGCACAGTGATTAGGAGTGACAGAGTAGGTAAAGCAGACATCGTCTCTGTAATAAATACACATGGTGATAAGTGCTCTGATGAAGTAAAATAGAGCACTGTGGAAACACAGAGGAGGGGGTGGAAAAAGTCAGGGAAGTCTGTTCAGAGGAAGTCACATGTGAAGTTAGTGAAGTGGGGAAGCAAATGGGTGCGGTGGGAAAGAGAGTAGTTCCTGAAAAGGGAACAGCATGTACAAAGGCCTAGAAGCAAAACATTGTATGCACATAGTAACTGTTTAATTGGATATGAATTTTAAAAATCACATGTCTAACTTAGCTCTCGGTTTTGAAGACATCACCTTTCCCAGCAAACATTGCATTTTATATGCTTCTGTATTTTTAAAGCAGTTTTCATACTTGATATCACACTTTGAGTAGATGGTTATGGTGTGATAGGGTAACTTCCAAGCCAGCAGGATACATCTTTTTACTTACTGCCTTTTAAAGCAGAAAAAAGGATTTGTTTTGTCTGAGAATTATTCTACAGGGCCAGGAACACATCAGTGGTGACAGAGGTAAACGCATTACTCTTATTGAGTAAGAATAGCCAAGGTTTGGCCAGGCACAGTGGCTCACGCCTGTAATCCCAGCACTTTGGGAGGCCGAGACAGGCAGATCATGAGGTCAGGAGTTCGAGACCACCCTGGCCAACATGGTGAACGTCTCTACTAAAAATACAAAAATTAGCCGAGTGTGGTGGTAGGTGCCTGTAATCCCAGCTACTTGGAGGCTGAGGCAAAAGAATCACTTGAACCTGGGAGGCAGAGGTTGCAGTGAGCTGAGATGACCACCACTGCACTCCAGCCTGGGCAACAGAGCAAGACTCCATCTCAAAAAAAAAAAAAAAAAAAGCCAAGGTTTTAAATAAGCATTAGACCATTGAGAAAGCATATCATTAGGAAGGCTGAAGGCAGCCAGTGTGCCAACCACAGCTGTTGTCACTTTTTTAGCCTCACTGTGTATTGGCTCTTTTTGCTCTTGTTGATGCCATCCCACTTCCTGTTCTCATTAGCCCTCCATTGTAAGAGTAACGTGGCATTGGTTGATGTGCTGTGTAAGCTCCAACTATTAATTTGCTACTGAATATTTCCTTTTGTCTTTTTGAGACTTTATATAATTTTTAGTAAAATAACTCACCTTTTGCTCTCTTTGATTGCTTTGCAAATGGGTTGTCTTCATAATTTATTAACTTTGAAAGAAGACTGATAAAAATACAGTTTTGTTTCTCATAACTTTAGCCAATCGGGACAAACCTAGAGAAGAAGGAAAAAGGGAAATAAAATCTGTTCCCCTAAAACTTTATATGGATGGTAATATTGAAATATTTCAGATATTGAAGAATTTTGCTTTCACATACATATATTTTTTGATATAACAATTTTGTACATAGGTACAAAAGATAGGCAGTCCAGGTGCTATGATTGCCAAGTTTTACTTAGTCAGAATTATATAGTTAAGGTAATAAATGGAACTAGAGCCTAGGTCTGTTCAATCTTAGTACTCCTTGAGCCACATCAAGCTGCCTGTTGTGCAAGACTACAGTTCATGAAAATGACAAGCATTAAAAAACAAGTACTCCTGGCTAACACGGCAAAACCCTGTCTCTACTAAAAATACAAAAAATTAGCCAGGCATGGTGGCAGGCGCCTGTAGTCCCAGCTACTCGGGAGGCTGAGGCAGGAGAACGGCGTGAACCCGGGAGGCGAAGCTTGCAGTGAGCTGAGATCGGGCCACTGCATTCCAGCCTGGGCGATAGAGCGAGACTCCGTCTCAAAAAAAAAAAAAAAGTACGGCCAGGCATTGTGGCAGGTGCCTGTAGTCCCAGCTACTCGGGAGGCTGAGGCAGGAGAACGGCGTGAACCCGGGAGGCGAAGCTTGCAGTGAGCTGAGATCGGGCCACTGCATTCCAGCCTGGGCGATAGAGCGAGACTCCGTCTCAAAAAAAAAAAAAAAAAAAAAAAAGTACGACCAGGCATGGTGGCTCACGCCTGTAATCCTAGGACTTTGGGAGGCTGAGGTGGGTGGATCACCTGAGGTCAGGAGTTCAAGACCAGCCTGGCCAACATGACGAAACCCCATCTCTACGAAAAATACAAAAATTAGCCAGGCGTGATGATGGGTGCCTGTAATCCCAGCTACTTGGGAGGCTGAGGCAGGGAGAATTGCTTGAACCCGGGAGGTGGAGGTTGCGGTGAGCCAAGATCACACCACTGCACTTCAGCCTGGGTGACAGAGCTAGACTTCGTCTCCAAAAAAAAAAAAAAAAAAAAAAAGTGAATGCTCCTTCAATATTTATTTCATAGAGCTGTGAAACCATTTATCAAATCATAGGTATTATTCATCTTTGGATCCACCTTGCAGCACTTTCTAACGATGCCCATAGAGTGTTTTTATAATTGAAACCATCATGTTTGAACTAGAAGGGGGATGATAGAAATTAGGTTGATTAAAAAAATTATTCAGCTCTCTTTATCCTCTCAAAATTTATAGCCTCTAGATGAAAAGGAGAAAATAGGGTATCAGATGTATTCTAGAAATGCTTGATACCTCAGCTGAAAAGTACCATTTGCCACTTCCTTCAAGATAGTATTTGTTTTGTATTACCCATATAATATTTTTAAAAGTTAAAAAAACTGTTTTCTGAATAGGTAATGTATTCATCACTGTGTAAAATTCAAAAAGTACAAAAACGAGAATTCTGTGAAAAGTATTATTCTAAGTCTTATTCCCTAGCTACTTGGCACCCCTCTGGCAGGCAGCCAGTGAGCTGTATGTTTCTTTTGTACCTTTTGAAATGATTGTATGTGTATACAAATGATCACTTTATGTATACATTTCTCCTGTCCCCCCCTTTTTTTTTTGCATTTGGCAGCATACCTTAACATACTCTTTTGCATCTTACTTTTTTTTCTCACCACTTAACAATATATGCTCATGCACTGCATAACAATGTTGCAGTCAACAGTAGACCACATATACAAAAGTTGTCCCATAAGATTTTAACGGAGAGGCCGAGCACAGTGGTTAACCCCTGTAATTCCAGCACTTTGTGAGACTGAGGCAAGCAGATCACTTGAGGTCAGGAGTTCAAGTCCAGCCTGACCAACATGGTGAAACCCTGTCTCTACTAAAAATACAACAACAACAACAACAAATTTGTCAGGTGTGGTGGCAGGCTTCTGTAATCCCAGCTCCTTGGGAGGCTGAGGCACGAGTATCACTGGAACCTGGGAGGCAGAGTTTGCGGTGAACCAAGATCCCGCCACTGCACTCCAGCCTGGGTGACAGAACAAAACTGTGTCTCAAAAAAATAATAAAATAAAATAAAATAAAATTTTAATGGAGAGAGGTGAAATTAAGGAGGCTTAAAGATGGGTGACTAGAGGACCCCAACATTCACCTTCTCCACAAAGGTGGACCAAAACAGCCAGTAGATAATCACATTTTGAATGCAGCATTTAAGAGAGAACACTGAAATTAAACACGGAAAGGATGAGGAACCTCTGAGGCACAGGAAGAGAGGGAAGTGAACAGCCGGCCTGGCTGGGATTGGCTTGGAGCCGGGAGAAAGTCCCCAGTGTGGAGAACAGGTAAGAGACAGATCCCCAGTGATCTGTGTTCCCACCATGGACTCCTGTAATCTGGCCTCAGGAGAGCTTCTTGGCCTTCATGGGCCCTGATACTAGAATAGGAAAATAGGGAGCTGCCTGGAGCCCCCTTCTCCGAGACCCAATGAGCTGCAGCAGGGTGCCATTTTGACAGTCCAGCCCCTATTAGACCACATCTTGCTCTGGCGCCCAGTTGCCCTTGAATCTCCATATCCGTAGTGCTCTGATGACATGTTCCTGTGTCCATCCAGAGGGCTGCAGCATCACAGTGCCAGCTGGACCCAGCAGTGCAGAGCATATTAATTCTCCAGAAAGAGTCCAATGGAAAAAAAGAAAAATGCCTGAGAAACAGTTCAAAATAATATTAAAGAAGCTCAGTGAAATACAGGGGTACACAATGTAAAGAAATCAGAAAAATAATTCATGATCTGAATGAGAAATTTAACAGATAACATAAACAAGAAACAGAAATTGTAGAACTGAAGAATTCAACGAATGAAATAAAAGCTATAATTGAGGTGGTCATGGTGGCTCATGCCTGTAATCAATCCCAGCATTTTGGGAGACCAAGGCGGGAGGATCGCTTGAGCCCAGGAGTTTGAGATCAGCCTGGGCAACATGGTGAGACCCCTGTCTCTTGAACTGTGATCATGCCACTGCACTCCAGTCTGGGCAACAGAGTGAGAACCTGTTTCAAAAAAAAAAAAAAAAACAAAAAAAAACTACAACTGTGAGTGCTTTTAACTATAGACTAGATCAAGCAGAAGAAAGGACATCTGAATTTGAAGACAGATCTTTTGAAATAATTGTCATACAAAAAAATAAGAAAGCATATGTGACATATGGGAGGGACACCATAATGTGACCAAATATTTGAGTGTTGGGTATTCCAGAAGAATAGAGGGGCAAAGGCATAGAAAATCTACTTAATAATTCATTAAATTATTACTGAAATAATAACTGAAAAGTTTTCAAATCTTACAAAAGATATAGACATACAGATTTAGAAAACTAAAAGATTTCAAAATAGATTCAGTCCATAAGGTGTTCTCCATGGCACATTATAGTCAAACTGTCACAAAGACAGAGAATTCTAAAAATAGCAGGAGGAAAGCAGTGAATCACAATATAAGGGAAGCCCCATCAGACTAACAGCAGAAATCTTATAGGCCAGGAGAGAATGGGATGATATATTCAAAATACTGGAAGAATGAAATTACTGGCCAAGAATACTACACCTAACAAAGCTGTCTTTTTAGAATGAAAGATAAATAAATTCTTTCCCAGATAAGAAAAAAATCAAGGGAATTTATCAACACTAGATGGCCCTACAAGAAATGCTTAAGGGAGTTCTAAATCTGAAAGTGACAGGACAATATGTACCGCCATGAAAACATGCAAATACATAAAACTCACTAGAAGAGCAGACATACAAATGAAAAAGAGAAAGGACCCAAATATTACTACAGGAAATTACCAAACTGCAGTGACAACCAATGAGAGAGGAAGAAAGGAACAAGGATACACAAAACAACCAGAAGGTTAACAAAATACAGGATAAGTCTTCAGCTGTCAATAATAATCTTGAATCAGATTAAATTCCACACTTAAAATATGTAGATAAACTGATTTTTTTTAAGACCCAATTATATACTGCCTACAAGAAACTTACTTCACCTATGAAGACATATAGACTGAAAGTGAAGGGATGGAACAAGATATTTTATGCAAATGGAAACCAAAAGTGATTAGGATTACTATACTGCTATTAGATAAAGTGGACATTAAGTCGAAAACTGCAAAAAGAGATAACATGGGTCATTACATAGTGATAAAGGGATCAGTACAGCAAGAGGATATAACAATGGTAAATATATACGCACCCAATATAGGAGCACCCAGATACATAAAGCAAATGTTATTAGATCTAAAGGGAGAGAACAACTCCAATATGGTAATAGTTGGGGACTTCAACACTTCACTCTCAGAATTGGGCAGGTCAGCTGTGCAGAAAATCAGCAAAAACTGTGGATTTAAACCACACTTTACACCAAATGGACCTGACTGGTATTTACAGAACATTTTATCCAGCAGCCAGAGAATACACATTCTTCTCATCAGCACATGGATCATTCTCTAGGATAGACCAAACAAGTCTCAACAAATTTTTTAAAACCAAAATCATATCATGTATTTTCTTAGACCAAAATGGAATAAAACTAGATATCCACAAGAAGAGGAACTTTGGAAACTATATAAATACAAGGAAATTAAACAGCATGCTCCCAAACAATCACTGGGTCAATGAAGATACTAAGAATGAAATAAAAAAATTTCTTACAACAAATGGGATATAGCAAAAGCAGAGTTAAGAGGGAAGTTTACAGCCAATAAGTGCCTCCATTAAAAAAGTAGAAAGATATCACATAAACTACCTAATGCTGCACCTCAGGGAACTAGAAAAGTAAGAACAAACCAAATCCTCAAATTAGTAGAAAGAAAGAAATAATAAAGGCAGGAGCAGAAATAAAATAGAAACTGAAAAAATACAAAGAATCAACAAAATGAAAAGTTAGTTTTTTAAAAAGACAAAATTGATAAACTGCTAGCGAGGCAAACCAAGAAAAAAGAGAGAAGACCCAAATAAATTAGAAATGAAAAAGGAGACATTACAACTGATACCACAGAAGTACAAAGGATCATCAGCAACTATTATGAACAACTGTATGCTAACAAATTGGAAAACCAGAGGAAATGGATACATTACTGGACACGTACAACCTACCAAAATTGAATCAGGAAGAAACAGAATACCTGAACACCCAATAATGAGTAACACAATTGAATCAGAAATAAAAAGTTTCCAAAAAGAGAAAAGCCTAGGACCAGATGGCTTTCCTCTCAATTCTACCTGCTGAATTTTACCAAACTTAAGAAGAAGAACTAACACCAGTTTTTCTCAAACTATTCCAAAAAATTAAAGAGGAGGGAATTCTTCCTAACTCACTCTACAAGGCCAGCATTATCCCAATACCAAATCCAGATAAGAATACAACAACAACAAAAAAAGAAAACTACAGGCCAATAGTCCTGATGAACATACATGCAAAAATCCTCAACAAAATACTAATAGACAATCCAAACAATCCAGCAACAATCAAAAAGATAACACACCATGATTAATTGGGGTTTATCCTAGGGATGCATATTCAAATATGTTAATGTTCAACCTATGCAAATCAATAAATGTGATACATTGCATCAATAGAGTGAAGGACAAATATCTTGATAATCTCAATAGATGCAGAAAAAGCACTTGATAAAATTCAACATCTTTTCATGATAAAACCTCTCAACAAATTAGGCATAAAAGGAGCATACTTCAACATTAATAAGGGCCATACATGACAGACCCACAGCTAACGTTATACTAAGTGGGGAAAAGCTGAAAGCCTTTTCTCTAAGAATTGGAATAAGGCAAGGTTACCCACTCTCACAACTTGTATTCAGCGTAGTACTGGAAATCCCAACCAGAGCATTCAGGCAAGAGAAAGAAAGAAAAGGCATCCAGATTGGAAAAGAGGAAGTCAGATTGTCCCTCTTTGCAGACAACATGATCTCATATGTAGAAAAACATGAAGACTCTACAAAAAAACTTTTAGAACTGATAACACAAATTCAATAAAGTTGCAGGATACAAAATCAACATACAAAAATCAGTAGTGTTTCCATACACCAATAACAAAAGAATGGAAAAATAAAGCAATCCCACTTACAAAGCTACCAAGACAATCACACAAAACCTAGTTATAAATTTAACCAAGGAGGTGGAAGACCTCTATAAGGAAAACTGTTAACAGTGATTAAAAAAAAATTGGAGGACACAAACAAATGGGAAGACATCCCCTGTTCATGGATTGGAAGAATTACTGTTGTTGAAATGACCATATTACCCAAAGCAATCTACAGATTAAATGTAATCCCCATAAAAATACCATCGACATTGTTCACAGAAATAGAAAAAACAATCCTAAAATTTTTACGGAACCACAAAAGACCCTGAGTAGCCAAAGCAATCCTGATCAAAAAGAACAAAGCTGGGGGCATCACACTACTTGACTTGAAAATATATTACAAAGCTGTAGTAACCAATTCAGCAAGGTATTGGTATAAAAACAGACAGACCACTGGGACAGAATAGAGAACTCAGAAATAAATCCATGTATTTACAGCCAACTGTTTCAGTAAAGGTGCCAAGAGCATACACTGGTGAAAGGACAATCTCTTTAATAAATGATGCTGGGAAAGCTGGATGTCCATAAGCAGAAGAATGAAACTAGACCCCTATTTCTCACTTTATGCAAAAGTCAGCTCAGAATGGATTAAAGACTTAAATGTAAGGTCTGAAACTGTAAAACTACTTGAAGAAAACATAGGACAAGAAGCTACAAGAAAACAAGAAAGCTTAAGGACATTGATACAGGCAAAGATTTTATGGTTAAGACCTCGAAAGCATGGATAACAAAAACAAACAATAGACAAATGGGAATATATTAAACTAAGGAGCTACTGTCCAACAAAGAAAACAATCAACAGAATGAAGAGACAACCTGTAGATTGGGAGAAAATATTTGCAAACTATTCATCCAACAAGGGACTAATACCTAGAATGTACAAGGAACTCAACTCAAAGACAAGAAAACCAAATAATCCTATTAACAAGTTGGCAAAGGATCTGAATAGACATTTCTCAAAAGAATACATACAAATGGCCAACAGGTGTATAAAAAAAATGCCCAGCCAAAAGTGCAGTGGCTCACACCTGTAATCCCAGCACTTTGGGAGGCTGAGGAGGGCGGATCACCTGAGGTCAGGAGTTCGAGACCAGCCTACCCAACATGGCGAAACCCCATCTCTACTAAAAATACAAAAAATTAGCCAGGCATGGTGGTGGGCACCTGTAATCCCAGCTACTCGGAAGGCTGAGGCTGGAGAATCACTTGAACCTGGGAGGTGGAGGTTGCAGTGAGCCGAGATCATGCCACTGCACTCCAGCCTGGGCAACAAGAGGGAAACTCCATCTCAAAAAAAAAAAAAAAACAAAACAAAAAAAACCCCCTCAGCATCACTAATCATCTGGGAAATACAAATCAAAACTATAATGAGATATCATTCTACCTTGTTAGAATGGCTGTTGTCAAAAAGACAAAAAATAAGTGCTGGTGAGGATAGGGAGAAAAGGGAACTCTTATACATCGTTGTGAGAATGTAAATTAGTACAGCCATTATGGAGAACAGTATGGAGGTTTCTCAAAAACTGAAAGTAGAATTGCCATATGATCCAGCAGTTCCACTATTAGGTGTTTATCTAAAGGAAGGAGAATCAGCATATCAAAGGGATACTTATACCCCCATATTTATTGCAACACCATTCACAATAGCCAAGATATGGAATCAACCTAAGTATCTATGAGTTGTTAAATGGATAAAGAAAATTTTATAAATGTATATGTATATATACACACCATGGAATACTACTCAGCTATCAAAAAAGAATGAAACTCTATCATTTGCAGCAACACGGATGGAACTGAAAGCCATTATTTTAAATGATATAAGCCAGCCACAGAATGACAGCTGTCACGTTCTCACTTATATGTGGGAGTAAAAACAATTGACTCATGGAGGTAGAGAATAGAATGATAGTTACCAAAGTCTGAGATGGGCGAGGGGTGGGGTGGATGAAGAGAGGTTGGTTAATGGGTACAAACATAAAGTTAGAAGGAATAAGTTCTAATTTCATTGCTTAGTGGGGTAACTGTAGTTAACAGCAATATATTGCATATTTCAAAATAGTTAGAAGATTTCAAGTGTTAACCAACACAAATGATAAATGTTTGAGGTGATGGATATCCTAAATACCCTGATTTGATCATTACGCATTGTATGCAGGTATCAAAATATCACGTGTACCTCATAAAGATGTACAATTATGAATATATTAAAAATTATTACAGTGGCGCTGAACAGTTTCTACACCTAGTGATGTCATAGACATTATAGTGTACATAGTGTGCACTACTCAGCATGTTTGTGGTGATATTGGTATAAACCTGTGCTGCCAGTCTTATGAGAGCTTAGCACATACTATTATGTATACTACATAATACTTGATTATAAGCAACTACCTGCTACTGGTTTATGTATTTATTATAGTTGTTATCATTATTTTAGAGTGTACTCCTTCTTATTAAAAAGAGTTTACGGTAAAACAGTCCCAGGCAGGTCCTTCAGGAAGTATTCCAAAAGAAGGCATTGTTACCACAGGAGATGACAGCTCCATCTGTGGTATCACCCCACTTTCCAGTGGGGAAAGATGGGGACAGTGGAATACAGTGATATTGATGATCCTGACCCTGTGTAGGCTTAGGCTAATGTTTAATGTTTGTTTTTTAATGCTTAACAAAAAGTAAAAAAAAAAAATTTTTTTTTTTTTTGGATAGAGAAAAGTTTGTAGAATAAGGATATAAAGTAAGTAGGCTGGGCGTGGTGGCTCACACCTGTAGTCGCAGCAGTTTGGGAGGCCAAGGCAGGTGGATCACTGGAGCCCAGGAGTTTGCAACCAACTTGGGCAACATGACAAAACCCCGTCTTTGCAAAAATACAAAAATTAGCTGGACATGGTGGCGCGCGCCTATAGTCCCAGCTACTTGGGAGGCTGAGGTGGGAGGATCACTTGAGCCTGGAAGGTTGAGGCTGCAGTGAGCCAAGATCATGCCACTGCACTCCAGCCTGGGCAACAGAGTGTGACCCTGTCTTAAAAAAAAAAAGTAAATATATTTGTACAGCTGTACTGTACAATGTGTGTTTTGAGTGAAGTGTTATTACAAAAGAATTTTAAAAGTAAAAGAAATTAAAAATTTTATAATGTAAAAAGTTACATTGTGGTAAGGTTAACATTATTGAAGATAGAAATTTTTTTTCAAATTTAGTGTAGCCTAGGTGTTCAGTGTTTATAAAATTTGTATTAGTGTATAGTAATGTGCTAGGCTTTTGTGTTCACTCACCACTCATTCACTGACTTTCTTGGGGCAACTTCTAGTCCTGCAAGCTCCATTTGTGGTAAGTGCCCCATACAGGTGTACTAATTAAAAAAAACTTATATATTTTATTTTTACTGTTCCTTTTCTATGTTTAGATACTCAAAATCTTACCATTGTGTTACAGTTGCCTTCAATATTCAGTATAGTAACACGTTGTACAGGTTTGTAGCTAGGAGCTGTAGCCTATACCATATAGCCTAGGTGTGTAGTAAGCTATACAGTCTAGGTATGTGTAAGTACACTTTATGATGTTGCACAATGATGAAATTGTCTAATGACATATTTCTCAGCATGAATCCCCATCAAGCGACACATGACTGTATCTTAAAGGATGTTTCATATCAGTACATTAGGCTTAGTAGTGTTTCATTGTATGAGTGTATCATAATTTATACATTTTTATATGTAGCCCCTTGTTAATGGACATTTGTTTCTAATTTTTTTTGTGATGACAAATAGTGCTGCATTAATAACCTCATTTGTATATCATTTCACTTATAAGTCCCTAGAAGTGGAATTATTGGGTTAAAGAGTGTTATGGCGTTATAATTTTGATATTTCTGTATTTTTCTCCATAGAGAGTCATCAACAGTATGTGAGAGTAACTGCTTCCCTATACCCTTTGCAACACACTGTAAATTTTTTGATTTTTGGCAGTCTGACAAGTGAAAAATCGTTACCCACTTTTGACTACATGCTTTCACTCACAAGGGAGTTTGCTCTTCCAGCCTAATGACCAAAGACAACATCTAATTTGTATTTGTACTGTTAGGCTGTTTTAACCCTGATTTTCCAAAAAAAAATGTACAGTTCTTAGAGGTAATCAAATTTTTTTTTTTTTAAACTGTTACTATGTTGCTTTAGAAATATCTAGGTTTTTTTGCTGGGTCTGATTTGAAAGCAGTGACCTGATAGATTTCTGTTAACCTTACCACAGTGTAACTTTTTACGTACAGTATTTTACAAACCTGGTACAGTATCAGGTTTGATACTGATAGGTTTGTCAGTCTTTTTAAGTGCCCATTATGTAGTACCTGTATTTGAAAACCTGTATAATTTTGAATACATATTATATGTTAGGTATTATATTTAGATCACAGCAACTCTTTAAAGAAGATTGTCTGTGTTGAAGGCTCATAGAGGTCAAACGATTTGCCGTAGTATATTAGAATGTAGATGCTGGTAGAGTCATTAAAAGAGAAAAATACACATTTGGAGTTGAGATAAACTGAAATTGTTAAACTTGTGCAATATTAACTGAGTTTTGTTTTGTTTTGTTTTTGAGACAGAGTCTTACTCTGTTCAGGTTAGAGTGCAGTGGCACGATCTCTGCTCACGGCAGCCTCTGCCTCCCAGGTTCAAGTGATTCTTGTACTTCAATCTGCAGAGTAGCTGGGACTACAGGTGTCTAATTAGCCAGCCTAATTTTTGTATTTTTAGTAGAGATGGGGTTTCTCCACATTGGCCAGGCTGGTCTTGAACTCCTGGCTTCAAGCAATCTACCTGCCTTGGCCTCCCAAAGTGCTGGGATTACAGGTGTGTGCCACTGTGCCTGGTCTAAAGTACTCCCTGAGTTTTTTACAACACAAATTCTCATTAGTTTAGGACTTGAGTAAGAGTATTAAGAGCAGAGATTCCAGTCTCACCATTTACTTGTTATTTGATCTTTAAATTACTTAATTCTCCATGAGCTTCAGTTTCCTTTTCTATAAAAGAGGGATAGTATTATAATAGTACCTAAATTACAAAATTCATAAAGCAACCTTACCTTTTTAAAAATTGTGTTTAGCCTGATCATGTCATTGTTGCAGTGGTTTTTTAGCCTGTTTCAAAAATAAAGAGCAAGAAATAGTGCTGACTTCCTTCTCTTTTCTCCAGTAAAACAAGACAAAACAAAGTATCAGTTTGTTAACTCACAAAATATTGCCATCACATTTTAAGACCATTTGAAATTTTCATGAACACATAAATATTAATATGACATAGAAGTAGACAGATAACATAAAACCATTTGTCACGTTTTATAATCTATTTAAATTAGGATGGATTTTTTGGATCATATTCCTTTGGGAAAGGCAAAATATTTAAACAATATTCCTATTCCCCCTCAGTTTGGCCCTATTTGGAAGTAACAGTATATCTCTCTTTCCTCAATAAAAGAACAGTAACAAGGACAACAAACTTCCTCATAAAAAACAACAACAACAGCAACAAGCAGAGTACCCCCCCATTGTTAAGTTGTTAAAATAAGTCTTTATTTTATATCTTGAAAGCTCAAGATTAGGGTAAGGATCAAGTTACAGAGCTGTTTTTTCCCCATGCAAAGTGCCTGGTTCATATTAGGAATGAAACTAATGACTGTAATGTAATTAAGCACTGTGTTGTATAGCACTGCTTCTCAAGTTTTCCTTTGGGGATTTTGCTAAAATGAAGTTTCAGATTTTTGGTGAGGTCTGAGATTTTGCATTTTTAAAAAGCTCCCCAGTATTAACGGTGCTGCACAAAACACACTTTTGAGTAGCACGTTTCTGTAGCACTAACCCATCTTTTACTCTTGAGTAATTATCTTAAATCATATGCTTATTTTCAGACATTCATTCAGCAGATTTCTGCTGAACGTCTATGTCCCTGGCACTATGCTAGGTACTGGGGTTACTAGGGATGCTGGGTAGATAGTCTGCTGTCAGGCAAGTGGGGAAGCCAAAGAAATAACAACAAAGTATATGTAACTGGTGATGGGAAAGTCCAGGGAGCTGATAATCTTAAGCACAAAAATTGCTTTTTGACAGATTTATGAACAGAGTGAACCTAGTTTATCTGATACCGTGACATCTAGGTTCCCAATAGACGTAGAATGGAGGATATTCATTGGATATCAGTCTAGAATGGTTGTTGGCAAACTCTTTCTGTAAATAAAAGGCAGGGTAGTAAATATTTTAGGTTTTGCGGGCCATACAGTCTCTGCTGATTACTCAAGTCTGCGAACCAGGTGACATGTAAATGATTGTGTGTTCCAGAAAGACTTTATTTACAAAACCAGGTGGTAGACTGGATTTGGCTTGCAGGCTATAGTTCTAGATTGGCAGCATATCACTCTTCACTTACAAGATATGAAAATAGTTTAAAGGAATGATTTATTTAAAAAAAGAAGGTAATTACATTGATAACATCACTGCATCACTGATTCATTTGCATTTGAATATGCTATCTTGGAACATTAGTTGTTATGTACCTAAGGATACCCCTGAGAATATATTATACATGTGATTGTCATTTGTGTTGTATATCACTGGAGGAAAAAAAAGGGTTAAGGTCTATTGCTTGGAACTTTAGTTAGAACTCCTAAAGAGCTGCACAGATGCCCATTTTTCCCTTCTATTATATGGGGGAAAGAAACCATGATATATAGGAGTTATAGAATTTCAGTATAGGTATGCAGTGAAGCATATCTGTAAATTGCTTTTTCTGGACAATATTGAAAACTGTGTAATCCCCAGACCAGAAGAGGACATCCCTGGATACTCAATCAGTTACCATCATTTAGGGTAATGAATATAATTTGGGCTCTGGAGTTTACCTTTTGGTTTCATCACTTAACTCATGTGAATTTGGCAGAGTAGTTAACCTCTTTGCCCTCAGTTTCTTCATGGGATAATGATACTGCAACATACTTTTGAAAATTATAAAAAATACACTATATTTGATAGCAACTAGTATAGCACTAGAAAATAGTGAGCCTTCTATAGATGTTACTTTTCTTCTCTTCTGACCTGCCTGCAGAGCAATTTACTAATGTACTGAAGGAAACTGAGGAAAAAAATGTTCCTGGCACATAAGAATCTTAAAATTGAGCAGTATACTAATGTACTGAAGGAAATTGAGGAAAAAAATGTTCCTGGCACATAAGAATCTTAAAATTTTCTTGGAGTTGTATATAAAAATAAAGAGGAACACTTTCAAAATAACATGGTAAGGCCTCTCAATAGAGGTATCTCAAACAGGTAAAAATATCATTTAGTTGTAGAACTAAAAGTCTTAGGACTTCTTTAAATTCAAACCCTTATTTTTACAGATGAGATCAAATGACTTTCCCTAAATGCTGATATGTTGCCTTTTTGTGTGGAGAATTTATTCTCTAACATTCATTGATTAACCAGATGCTGTTGCCTCTTGGTTAGGAATTTAAGTTAAATTCATCCGTTTCAGTTTAAGCACCGAATAACTTGTTCTACATGGTTTTTTTGTTTGTTTGTTTTTGTTTTTTTTTTTAATTTGAGACAGAGTCTCGCTCTGTCGCCAGGCTGGAGTGCAGTGGTGCCATCTTGGCTCACTGCAACCTCTGCCTCCCCGGTTCAAGCTATTCTCCGGCCTCAGCCTCCCGAGTAGCTGGGATTATAGGGGTGGCCACCACGCCCAGCTAATTTTGTAATTTTAGTAGAGATGGGGTTTCACCATGTTGGCCAGGCGGGTCTCGAACTTCTGACCTCAGGTGATCCATCCACCTCGGCCTCTCAAAGTGTTGGGATTACAGGCATGAGCCACCTTGCCCAGCCTGTTCTATGTGTTTTTAATACTTAGGAAGTGTTGATACATATAATTTTCTGGCCTTAACAGAGATGGTTAGTAGCTATTCATAGGTCTGACTGTAAATTAAATAATTTTTATTTATTTATTTACTCTTTTGAGATAGTTTTGCTCTTGTTGCCCAGGCTGGAGTGCAGTGGCACAATCTCGGCTTACTGCAACCTCCGCCTCCTGGGTTCAAGCGATTCTCCTACTTCAGCCTCTCAAGTAGCTGGAATTAACAGGCATGTGCCACCACACCTGGCTAATTTTTGTATTTTAGTAGAGACTGGGTTTCACCATGTTGGCCCGGCTGGTTTTGAACTCCTGACCACAGGTGATCCGCCCACCTCAGCCTCCCAAAGTGCAAGGATTACAGGTGTGAGCCACCGTGCCTGGCCTAATAATTTTTATTTCTTTAATATTGCCACTAGGAACAATTTTCTGTGACATTTTTGTAGCTCTGTAGTTAAACTAACTTGGAATTTCTTTACAGAGCTTAGAATTTACAATACTGTTAGTCTCTTTGAGTTGTATTAGTAGAAAGGAAAGGTGACATTAAATACTGACAAGCAAAAAATATAAAGTAATTGCTGTTTGGCAGCTTTAGTCATGCCTCCTATATCTGTCTCATTTTGCCTTGGTTCATGCCCTCGTCTTTTCTTTCTTGGGTTATTGTAGTTGTCTTTCAGATGGTTTCCCTTTAGTCATTCAATAAATAAGTGGTGACACATGATAGGTACTTCTAAGTGCGGTGAATTCAGCAGTAAACAGATGGATCAACCTCCCTGCCCTCGTGGAGCTTATTATTTAGCAGACTCTAGCTCTGTACTTTGAGAGCTTCCCTCTCTACTTTTTTCTGAGTGCTATCTCTAAAATATGTCCTCCCAGTGTTCAGAATCCTCAAGTGCAAGTGGAGTGGGTTTCTATTGTCTTTTGGACAAGGTTCGGGCTTCCTTGCCTTTATTGCAACTTCATCTCTTGCCATGCTCTTCTTAACCCTCTGCCTTCCAGCACACTGTAGTCCCTTGTTGGCACCACACTGTCTTAACATTTTTATACATATATTTCTGTCTGCAAATTCATTCCTTTAGATCCCCCCACCCCAACAAACAAAAACAAAAATAGCGAATATTCATCTTTTAAGCCTCTTTGACTTGCCCACTACTACCTCTCTGCTTTGGTGCCATGACTCCCTTCCTTTATAAACAAATATATTCTCATGGTCCATTAGGCATACTGATACTATGACGTTTTTCTCCCTGTATTATGATAGTCTGTTCATTTATCTGCCTGTCCTACTAGAATTAAAGGCAAAGGCTGCTTTTTTGTTTATTTTTCAGTGTCTCTCAAGGGGCCTGGCTCATAGTGGTTTGAAATATTAATTGAACAAATGAATGAATAGCCCAGACTTCTACTATCTCAATGCTGTCAACCTGACAACGTGCGGGGGATTCATTCAGTAACCCTTTAAATTAGTGGAGTGCTTATTACTATGTGCCAGTGATAGAGATACATAGATAATCTGTCCTCAGATGAGTCCACAGTAAGGCTGACAGCTTCCTTATTTTCACAGCATACTATCTTTTAAATTTTATATATATTTATTAGAAAACCAATAAGTAGTCTCTATCAAGTATCTAAACAAGTGTTGAGAGTATCTTTTTATTGAAATAGTGGCTTAAACTATTGAAGAGATATTGATAAAAATTTGGGGAAAATAAAAGTGTATGTAGTGCTAATTTTTTTTTGCATCCCTCAGAGATCCAGAGTCATTTGGATAGTTTAGTAATATATAAAATATATTTTGAAAAACTGTGTTTGTTAAGTTTTTAGTATCTTTAAAAATGTGAAGGCTGATAAAATTTTATTTTTCTAATTAAGAACAAAGTTTTGACCTGTAAGTGCTACCCTTGGAGAAAAATTTCTTCTATCTCCCTCCTCTCTTTATAGTAAAGCCATCTACTTGTATATCTCTGTATCATATATGTCCGCCTTTTTTAAACAGTAGATTTAGTTGTTCTCACATTACAGTTCTCTTTGACCCTTATTTTATGGATATTACAGTTTGACTTTTGTATTTACAACTGTTAATCTCTCAACCTGTTTTATGTTTATGGAGATGTTAAGTGTTTTGTGTACTTCATGATGGTTTTTCAAATATGGTTATACAAATATCCTTGGATATACCAAATATAAATATATTATTTTGAAAACAACTGTTAGAATATACATTGTGTGCAAATTTGTTATAAGGGAAAGGTTTAACTAATTGAAATGAACTTTGCTATTAATTTTTATATTGCCTGCATTTGATAGTAATTTTAAAACAGTAAGAAGAGAGTTGTGTTTCTCAAATTGCTTCCTTGGCATGCAGTTCCTGAATGTGTTCAGAGAACAGTGGATTCCAAGGCAGAATAAGCATAGCAAATGGTACATACTCATATTTCACATAAACATAGTGAAGGAACTGTGGAATTCCCACCTCTACACCTGTTTAACTTTGCTAACTTAACTTATTTGTGTAAGGGAGGACAACCTCCCTTCCCTCATCTCTTGCCTCCCTTAAGACCTGTTTGGGAAGCACTGCTGTTAACGTGCAGTTTCTGGGGCTCTGATGTCCTGGTACCTTGCCTTTTGGTTATTTAATGGGAGTTAAGAGTCTTTGCCTCATCTGCATTTGCAGTAAAATGTCTGTGGGAGTTACTTCAAGGGGAAAAATGAGCTAGTCTGTTTCAATTGGAAAAGTCTATGTCTAGAGTGTGTCTATATGCATGAGCAAACTTTGCTATTTTTAAATCCCTGTGTGAACGTCAGATTTTCTGGCTGTTTTGGCTTATTGCAGTAGGAATAGATAAATTGATGTTCAGCTCAGTTGTTCATAGCATTGCATGGGACAAAAAGATGGTTACTACAAAATTATGAAATCAAAATGCTTTTTGAAAACCTAAATTTTCAAATGAAAAATATCCTTCAACATACATATTTAGCTCACCCTTTATTACCTGTTTCTCTGCTGAAAGGATAGAATAGTACATATGCCAGGAGTTGAAATTTATCTATACATTGAAATTTGTACGACTGTATAGGAGGTTGTGGTTTGGCAGCAAAAGCTTTCTAGATCACTAATTTGTAAGCGCCTTGAAGGTAAGTGTTCAGTGTCTCTTACATCTTTGTATTGCCCACAGGCAAATGCTGTTTTATGAGTGGCAGTAATTTGTATTCTGAACTTAAGGCAAGAAAGACTTTGTATAGGATCTGCTTTTAAGTGCTGTCGTGGTATCTGGAAAGTTGTTTGCATAGTTACCTCCTTATCTGTCTGTCCTCTTGGCTTCCTAGTTCTGCTGTCCCCCCAGCTCATCCATGTTGAAGGGATCTGGCTATAGATTGCAACTCTGCTTACTGTAGCATAGGGCTGCCAGCTTGGTAGTCCGGATTCTTTTTAGCACAGAAGGGGCATGAGACCACATTGGACACATTACTTGTGAGCTTTGAGAAGTTTTTGTGGATAACATTGGCAGACAGCCTCTGACTTTGACATTATAGCCTACTCTGTTATATTGTTCTCCTCTCTTCTGCCTTACTATCTCCCTTCATGCACTGGTTATCCCATTTGAAATAGTGTTTCTGGAGGCTTAAAGATGAGGAGTAGTTGAACAGTTATGGACAGTGATTTCTCAGCTCCTTAGAGAACTGAACCCATAATCTAACCTTTCCTAGCGTAATCCTGAACCTGTAACTACATTTAATAACTGCATGTACCGAAGTATTTCAAGTAATCCTGAACCTGTAACTACATGTAATAACTGCATGTACCGAAGTATTTCATTGGATCACATACTGCTCCAGCTTCTACTTCAGTTTCTACCTCCCTTGTATATGAGGTCGCTTATTCTAGTTGAGTAATATCTCTGAATTTCTGCCTTTATTTATTAAAAAAGTGCTAATATGCTGTCCTCCGGGCCCCATTTAATCTTTTTCTGTTTTCTTATTTTCCTTGCTTCTCTTTAGCCCCCCGATCTGTCCTTGTCTTATTGCTGTAACCCGCTGCCCCTTATCGATCATACAGTGGATTGAAGGTATATTTGTTGACTTAATTATCTATGTGTTTTAAGAAACTGGTTGCCTGAGGCATTTCTGCGTGTGTGTTTTAAAAGAGAGTATAGCCTCTTGATCTCAGGCCAAAAATGTGGTTCATTTAACTGGTATTTTATCTTCAATTGATTTTTCTGTGGAATTTGGCCTTGGATATATATAGTATGGGTATAGATGATTGTGAATGGCCTATAATAGCTGATTACAGAGTATGGCCCAGAAATTCTTTTGCTTTGTACTGTGTATGGAACAGTTTGGTATGAAAATTAACTGTAGCAAAAGCATAGTTAACTTTAATAGCATATCTGGCATCTCTTTTCTCACACATCACATCTAGTACAGTAGCAAATCCTTTTGGCTCTGCCCCTTAGAACAGGGGTTAGCAAATTATGGCCCCCACCTCTTTATAGTTCATGAGCTAAAAATGTTTTTTTTTTAACAATTCTAAATGGTTGAAAAATATTAAAATAATATTTCAAACACATGCAAATCATATGTAATTCAGATTTCAGTGTCCATAAGTAAAGTTGTATTGGAGCACAGCCACACTTGTTTTCGTTTCTGTGTTGTCCAAGGCTTCTTTCACGCTACCGCGGCAGACTTGAGTAGTTGTAACAGAGACCCTGTGACCTCAGAACTGAATATATTTACTGTCTGGTCTTTACAAACAGTTTGCCAAACCCTGCTCTGTTGTATATCCAGAATCTAGCACTTTTTACTTCCCTCTTGACTAAGTCATTGTTCTTGCCTCCTAATTGAACTCCTTGCTTCTGTTCTTGTCCCTTTAAATCTGCAGTCAGTGGAGTGATCTTTTTAGAAAGTAAACCACCCTCTGTTTAGATAAAATAGGTTAATAAATAAGTAAATATCAAGGACAGTTTTGAATGAAAATTATAGAAGGACCATTAATCTTGGTTAGGATAGGAGCAAGGAACCCCATATATTGTGTTTAAATGCTGATGAATACAGAAGTGACCATACATATGTGTGCATGAGCATTTGTAATTGAAAAATAGCAGAGCCAAGGCCGGGCGTGGTGGCTTATGCCTGTAATCCCAGCACTTTGGGAGGCCAAGGCGGGTGGATCATGAGGTCAAGAGATGGAGACCATCCTGGCCAACATGGTGAAACCCCAACTCTACTAAAAAATACAAAAATTAGCTGGGCTTGGTGGCATGCGCGGCTGAGACAGGAGAATCGCTTGAACCCGGGAGGCGGAGGTTGCAGTGAGCCAAGATCGCGCCACTGCACTCCAGCCTGGCAACAGAGCGAGACTCCATCTAAAAAAAAAAAAAAAAAAAAAAGAAAAATGACAGAGCCACCTCCCTCTGTATTGCTATATTTATTTATCTATAAATTTACATGCAGTAATGCATTCTTTTCTGTGTCTACTTTTATGAGCTTTGATAAATGGATAGAGTTATATAACCAATCACCACAATCAAGATATAGGAAAGAGCCATTATCCACTAAAAAAAAAAAAAAAACTTGACTTTTGTAGTCATCACCCTCCCCCAACCCTGGCAAACCACTGAGCTATTATTCTCCCTATAATATTACATTTTCCAGACTGTCATATAAATGGAATCAAGTATAGTTTTTTAAGTTTGGCTTATTTCATTTGGCATCATGCATTTGGGATTCATCCATGTAGTTGTCAATAGTTTGTTCCTTTTTGTTGCTGAGTAGTATTCCATGGTGTGGTAGGTACACCATAGTTTGTTTATCTCTTCCCCTATTGAGGGACATTTGGTTTCAGTTTTTGGCAATTATGAATAAGCTTGCTATAAACATTCATATATAGGTTTTTGTGTGAATACAGTACAGTAGTTTCCTGTGGCTGCTGTAAAAAATTGCGAAACTGGATAGCTTTAAAACAGCAGAAATTTATTCCCTCACTACCCTGAGGGTTGGAAGTCTGAAATTAGTATTTCTGGACCGAACTCAAAGTGTTGGCAGGGACACATTGCCCCTGCAGGCGTTCTGAGCTTCTGGTGGCTCTTGGCATTTCTTGGCTTGTGGTCAGAGCATCACTCCCATCTCTGCCTCTTCACATCATGTGTTCTCCTTCGTGTGTGTGTCACCTGTTCCTCTGCTTCTCTAGGGACACTTGTCACAACATGTATGGCCTGCTTAGATAATCCAGGATAACCCCCCCATCTCAAAATTCTTAATTTAATCACACTTGTGAAGACCCTTTTCCCAAATAAAATTATCCTTTACAGGTTCGAAGGATGAGGATGAGCTGTCTGTGGGGGATTTCAGTCTACTACTCTAGGTTTTCATTTGACTTGGGCAGATACCTAGGAGGTGTGTTGCTGGGTTGTATGGTAATGGTATGTTTAACTTTTATAAGAAACTGCTAAGCTGTTTCCATAGTGGCTGTACTGTTTTGCATGCTTACCAGCTATGTATGAGTATCTCATTTATTCAGACTCCTCACTGGTACTTGATATTGTCATTTTAAAAAGCCATTCTAATAGATAGATAGTGGTATTTCATTGTGATTTTAATTTGCATTTCCCTAACGATTGGTTGTGTGAAGCATCTTTTCATGTGTTTTATGTACATATCTTCTTTGGTGAAGTGTCTCTTCAAGCAGTTTGCCTATCTTTTTCAGGGGGTTGGCTTTCCTCTTTGTTATTCTTTTTTTTTTTTTTTTTTTCCTCTTCTTTTTTTCCCCACACCTCTGTTCTTCCTAAAGTTAGTTTTGGGCTCCAGGGAATTGGGAAGATATTTGTGCTTTTATAATCCTCTGTATGCCTCAATATTTCCTTGCCACAAACTTGTTCTGAGTTTCTTATTCTTTTTTTTTTTTTTTGAGATGGAGTTTCACTCTTGTTGCCCAGGCTGGAGTGCAATGGCACAATCTCAGCTCACCACAACCTCTGCTTCCTGGGTTCAAGCGATTCTCCTGCCTCAGCCTCCTGCGTAGCTGGGATTACAGGCATGCATCACCACACCCAGCTGATTTTTCTGTGTTTTTAGTAGAGACGGGGTTTCTCCATGTTGGTCAGGCTAGTCTCGAACTCCTGACCTCAGGTGATCCACCCACCTCAGCCTCCCAAAGTGCTGGGATTACAGGTGTGAGCCACCGCACCCGGCCGAAGTAGTGATTTTTAACTGTCGATCAGCATTGTGAATACTCATTTCTAGAACAAATGGTCTCATTTACTAGTCTATTGAATTAAAGAAGGTAATGTAGGATCTTGAAAGTTGGGGTTCTTATTTTCAAGATTTTTTCTAAAGTTGAATATCTAGACTGCAAAATGTGTCAGTGGTTTTAGAGGGAAGAATTAGCTTTTCATTCTGAGTTTCTAAAACTAGGTATATTAGACTTGGGTTCTTTTCTGGCTTTTGATAGACTTTCTCAGAAAATAAAATATAATCTAAATTAACATGTAAGGGGTATGTTAGGTCTGGGGTTGCAAGTGACTGAAGCCCTTGAGTAAAAAGGGCGATTTGTTAGTGCATAGGACCAAACTGTAAGGAATGATAGGGATGGAATTGGTTTTGGGGGACAACTGATCTGGGAATTAGTTTATTGCCTGGATTATCTCCTCTTATCTCTGCTCTCCCTTTGAATTGATTACATTGTTTCCTGTCTCAGATGAGTTTTCTCCAAATGATTGGGATCATGGTTGCTGGTGTTTTAGGACTCGTATCCTTCTATTTTAGTGACCCCAGAGGAAGAAAAGGGACCTTCTTTGCCAGTAGGCTTAGGAAACCCTGGGGAAGCAAAGAAGAATCTGGTGTCAAGAATGATTGGGCACATAGTAGAGCACAAACAGTTTATAATGCTGGCTGGGAGTGACTGCTGGGTTAGTGAAGGTGTGGGCCATCATAAGATTTGTTACACAAGCCAGATCACTTTTGAGATGAAGGGAAGTACTAGGACAACAGATGTAAACTTGGGCTGCCTCACATACCCCAGTGATGGGGAGGTGATAATCAGACTTGTTGCACAGTAGGGCACTCTGAGGCTGAGGGTTTGGAATCGTGAAGAGACTTGCCTAAGTGTGTGTGGAAGAAAGCCAGGCAGAGCTCTGGGCTTTCTTGAATCTTTTTGAGGCAACCCAAGATTTCTGTAGATCTGCCCTAATTAGTAAATGTAATTGCTTTATGGATAAAGTTGAAGTCCTAGAATCTGAACCCAATTTCTACTTTCTCATAGGAAACTAGTTCTGTGCTCTGATACAATGTTTACTCAACAAGTACATAGAGTGTGATCTGCAGTCTTCTGGCCTATTGTCAATAGATGGTATTGACAATACCAGTCACCCAGGCTGGAGTGCAGTGGTGCGATCTTGGCTCACTGCAACCTCTGCCTCCTGGGTTCAAGCGATTGTCTTGCCTCAGCCTCCAGAGTAGCTGGGACTACATGCGTGCGCGACCACACCAAGCTAATTTTTGTATTTTTAGTAGAGTCAGGGTTTCACAATGTTTGCCAGACTGGTCTTGAACTCCTGACCTCAAGTGATCCATCTGCCTCTGCCTTGGCCTCCCAAAGTGCTGCGATTACAGGTGTGAGCTACTGCGACTATCCTGTTTTATTTATTTATTTATTTCTGTTGGGTAAATCTGTACTTTTTCTTTAATGAGACCTGTGCTTTTTACAAAGGATTGTGGTGTTTTGTTTTTTTTTTTTGAGACAGGGCTTTGTCCTGTCGCCAGGCTGTAGGTGCTGTGATCATGGCTCACTGTAGCCTCTGTTTTCTGGGCTCAAGTAATCCTTTCACCTCAGCCTTCTATGTAGCTGGGACCACAGGTGCATGTCACCATGCCCAGCTAATACTTAAAATTTTTTGTAGAGACAAGGTCTTCATATGTTTCCCAGGCTGGTCTTGAACTGCTGGGCTCAAGCAGTCCTCCCACCTCAGCCTCCCCAAATGCTGAGATTACAGGCATGAGCCACTGCACCTGGCCTGACAAAGGATGTTAATGTTTAATATGTTGTGGAAAAACAGAAAAAAAATTAAAGGTTTTGTGAAGAATGTAAAATGCACCCACATGCACCCATTAGTCGTCTCAGGGTCACATGTCACCTTTTCCATGAAGATACTTGTTATGGTCTTTTATGTAGGGTGTTTTTTTCTTTTTAAACTTACATACTAGATTATCTGCACCTAGCACAGTGGTGCTGTATATGGTTGTTCAGCAAGAATCCAGTTCCTGTGAAGTTTCGTAAGATAACAGCATAAGATAATATTTAAAATTTTTATTTTCGTATAAACTAATAGCATTACCTTTTAATATTTTACTTCAGATTACTTTTTGGTTCCTGTTCTTTTATTCAAGTTCTGCAGATCTAGTTACTGTTATCCCCATTTTATGGTCAAGGAAAGAGACACATTGTAGTTAACTAACTGATTTTCTCTCTTATGTAGCTAGTTATTTGTATGCAATGTTCTCACTAATGTATTTTCCGCAACGAATTAAACTAAAACTTGAGAGCATGATATTAAAAGGTGAATGATGATATGTGATTTGAGACACTTGGTATGAAAGCCAGCCTTGTACAGGGGTGCTGTGTATGCAGAGTCATTTACTGTAGAGTTTACATTAAAAATTGATTTTCAAGGTAAAAAATTGCTCTCTTCATCTTTTATATTGCTTTATTCACCAACTTTTAAATTACAATTTTAAAATGTCTTCTATATATAGACTTTCTAGAACTAAACCAGTACAGTTGCCATTAGGTGCATGTAGCTATTTAAATTTCAATTAATTAAAGTTAAAGTAATGATAACCACTAGCACATTTCAAGTACCCACTAGCTCACATGTGGCTAGTGGTTACAGTATTGGACAACAGAGATATAGAACATTTCATCATCCCAGAAAGTTCTACTAGATGGCACTGTTCTTGAGAACAGTGTTAAAAAAATATCACTTGAGGGGCCAGGCGCAGTGTCTCATGCCTGTAATCCCAGCACTTTGGAAGGCCAAGGCAGAGGCAGGCGGATCACTTGAGTTCAGGAGTTCGAGACCAGCCTGGGCAACGTGAAACCCCGTCTCTACTCAAAAAATATATAAAACTTAGCTGGGTGTGGTGGTGCACGCCTGTAATCCCAGCTACTTGGGAGGATGAGGCAGGAGAATCGCTTGAACCCAGGAGGCAGAGGTTGCAGTGAGCCAAGATTGTGCCACTGCACTCCAGCCTGGGCGACAGAGTGAGACCCTGTCTCAGAAAAAGAAAATATTACTTAAGGATAGGGTTTCAGTTTTTAGGCTCTAGGATTTTTGGAGTTGAAAATGTTAGCTTTGGATTATCCTAATGAGGGGAGCTTTGTGAGTTACTGTCTGTGGATCAAGCCTGTCATGTTCACACTCTGCCTAATCTTTTACTAGTCTCTCTGGCTCTGTATATATCAGCCATACTTGGCTGAGGGTTTTTTTGGGGGGGTTAAGTAGTACAGAATTTGCAAATGTTTGTTTTATGTAGTTAAAGCCTTGATGCTTAGTATCTTTTCCTTATCAATAAAATGAAGTAATGAGATACTGACTATATGGAATTTGAATTAATTGATTGGGATTATGAAGTTAACAATAAAAAAAAATTTTTTTTTTTAAGACGGAGTCTCACACTGTCGCCCAGGCTGGAGTACAGTGGCACGATCTCAGCTCACTGCAAGCTCCGCCTCCCTGGTTCACGCCATTCTCCTGCCTCAGCCTCCCGAGAGCTGGGACTACAGGCGCCCGCCATCACACCCGGCTAATTTTTTGTATTTTTAGTAGAGACGGGGTTTCACCGTGTTAGTCAGGGTGTTCTCAATCTCCTGACCTCGTGATCCACCTGCTTTGGCCTCCCAAAGCCCTGGGATTACAGGCTTGAGCCACTGCGCCCGGCCAACAATAAAAATTTTAATGAACCTTCTAGTCCTAGTCCCAGGAGAAACCTTTGCTGTGTTTTAAAGTTAACTCAACTTCATCTCTCATTCTGTAGACTCCTCAGCCCTTAAAAGCTCAGTTTAGTGCCTTATAGAACTCAGTCCACACACTTCTTAAGTAACTGCTCTGGACCAGTCACTGTCTTACATAATTTACTAATTCATTTATGATTATCTTTAACTAGATAATGAGGTCCTTGAAAGTAAGAAACCCTGTTTTATACTATAGTTTTAGAAATTAAGAACTGAAAGAGACTTTAGAGATAGCCATGTCAAATATTTTCATTTTACAAATGAAGAACCCAGGCAGGTTAAGTCAGTTCCCCATATTTGGAGAATTAGGATTAAAGAACTAGCCTTTCATCAGACTATCTACTTTATTGGTTGATTGTTAAATTAATCTGAAGGAAGTTCTCAGCACTACTCTACGTTGAGGATTCGATATTGTCTATATAAACTGTGTCATTGTAGAATAAAGTTATTTATAACTCCTGATTTCAGCACACGGTATTTCCTATTTGTTTCTTATGACGTATTCTTAGGGGCAAATTGCATGATAGTTTTGGAGATACAGTATTATGAAAAAGGCATTTTTGGTTTTAGATTAGAGTAAGTTGACTGATTTTTTTTTTTTTTTTTTTTTTTTGAGTTGGAGTCTTGCTCTGTCATCCAGGCTGGAGTGCAGTGGCATGATCTTGACTCACTGCAACCTCTGCCTCCTGGGTTCAAGTGATTCTTGTGCCTCAGCCTCCCAAGTAGCTGGGATTACAGGTGTGCATCACCATGCCCAGCTAATTTTTGTATTTTTAGTAGAAACGGGGTTTCACCACGTTGGCCAGTCTGGTCTCGAACTCCTGACCTCAGGTGATCCGCCCACCTCGGCCTCCTAAAGTGCTGGGATTACAGGCATGACACTGTGCCCAGCCAACTGATTTCTTAGGTTAAATAAATACTCCTGGTTTATATCTTCATTTATTATACTTGCTAGTACAGGTTGAGCATCCCAAATCCAAAAAGTTCCAAAGTCTGAAACTCTTTGAGCGTCAACATGACTCTCAAAGGAAATGCTCATTGGAGCATTTTTGATTTCGAGTTTTTGGATTTGGGATGCTCAACCAGTGAGTATAATGCAAATATTCCAAAATCTAAAAAACATCTGAAATCTGAAACACTTCTTGTCCCAAGCATTTCAGAGATAAGGGATACCCAACCTGAGGTGACGTAACGTAAGATGTTACGGAGTTGGAGTGTCCATTTATAGAAGCAAATAGGCCTGACTGTTTCTATGAGCTATACGTTTTGATCTCTAGTTTTATATTCCAGGTACAGTTTTGGTTTTGATATTACTATTGTGTACACACATGTGCACCTGCACACACACACATAACATACTCCCAGACACCTACTTACAAGAGTGCTAAGAACAGGAAACTGTCCTAGGTGCAGACAAGGCTAGACTCTTCTAGGGTCCCTAAACTGTTTCTTAAAATTCGTTTTTATTCCTCCTAGTCCTTGGCAAAGTGGTGGGTGTATATTAGGTATTAGTAAGGTAATTGTTATTTGATGGTATACTTTTGCTTCACAGAAACTTTGTTTATTTCTGTGGTAGCATATGCTTGTAGTTGTCAGGGACCAGATCAGGTCAGGCTTTTTTGCAGAATACAGGTTATTTCCCCATAGGGTTAGTATCCCCACCTTCTTCCCCCAAGAACTGAAATCATTTTCAGAAGGGAGTCATTGCTTCTGGATCAAGACTTTAATTATGGGCTTTTTTTCAAAGGCAGTTCCCTTTTCTGCAGTTGTTCTTTGGATGGATGGATGGATGGATGGATGGATGGGGAGAAAGAGAGAGAGTGAGTGTGTGTGTGTGTGTGTGTGTATTTGCTTGCAGCATTTGAATATGTGCAGCACATTGGCTTTCTAGACATCCTTTGTATAGTAACAGCATGTGTGGAAGGGCTGGCAGCCTGTAAAACAGTTTTTCTCCTCTTCCCCCTCCTTCCAACCTCACTCCCTCTCTGGATCTGGTGACATTACATAGATAAATGTGCTGGCTAGGAAAACAGCAGAAGGAGTTGAATGTCTGCCAAAAATTTGCAGCATGAAACCAAGCTGGCTGCTTCAGCCTCGCTTTCCTGATTTCTTTTCGTGTGTGTGCAGTCTGCATTTGTCAGGGTTTTCCTTATTGAGCATTACGTCACTATGTTCTCCACCCTTATCACACTGGCTTTTCTTTTGAAAGCTACTGTCCTCAGGCTTCAAACTCGTTAAATACTTAAGGCTTTATTTATACTGTTATGGAGGTAGTATTGAAGATGAAATATATTTAAGTCAGAGAAATTTTAATTTGATGCAATATTAACTTAGAGTATGCTTTTGTGTGTTTCTGGGCAACATTAGGGTAGTGTAGAAAAGAATATCTTCTGAAAGGACTTTGAAGACAGAAAAGTACTGATTTTTTTTAAACACGAATATTTATAATGGCTTTATAAGAATCAAAATCTGGAAACAATTCAAATGTTCCTCAAATGGGGAATGGACTGTGGCCTAGTCATACAATGGAATGCTACTAGCGATGAGAAGGAACAAACTATGACATAGCCATTAACATGAATGAATTTCAGATGTAATCTGCTAAGCAAAAGAAGCTAGACTTACAAGGCTACTGACTGTATGATTCCATTTATATGCAGAAATAGCGACTTTTTTTTTTTTTAGAGACGGAGTTTCACTCTTGTCGCCCAGGCTGCAGTGCAATGGCGTGATCTCGGCTCATTGCAACCTCTGCCTCCCAGGTTCAAGTGATTCTCCTGCCTTAGCCTCTTGAGTAGCTGTGACTACAGGCGCACGCCACCACACCCGGCTAATATTTTTGTATTTTTATTAGAGATAGGGTTTCACCATGTTGGCCAGGCTGCTCTCAAACTCCTGACCTCAGGTGATCTGCTCGCCTCAGCCTCCCAAAGTGCTGGGATTACAGGTGTGAGTCACCGCACCCGGCCGAAGTAGTGATTTTTAACTGTCGATCAGCATTGTGAATAGTCATTTCTAGAACAAATGATCTCATTTACTAGTCTATTGAATTAAAGAAGGTAATGTAGGAGCTTGAAAGTTGGGGTTCTTATTTTCAAGATTTTTTCTAAAGTTGAGTATCTAGACTGCAAAATGTGTCAGTGGTTTTAGAGGGAAGAATTAGCGTTTCATTCTTTGCAGAGTATGGTGAGAGTGCTTGAATCCATGTCTAAAAAAAGGGCTTTGCTTATTAAAGCTTTATGTAGTTACTTAAAAAATAAGTGTGCTCCTACTTCTTTTTTTCCTGAATCCTTCAGGCTTATACAGTTTAGGAACCATTAATTTGAATCAGTTTATTTGGGCAACTTACCTGTAATATTTTCATTATGTTTGTTACTTAGCATATGCTATCCTGTATTGTAATGTTAATGCACACATCTTAATTTTACAACTGGATCATAAGACCCAGCAGCAGGGAGCTAGTTTTATTATATATTTGTTTCTCTAGCACCTAACTAAATATCCTTATACACAATAAATACTAAAGATAATGGTCTGTGTAGGTAACATTGAGGATATGAATAGTATGAGGTGATTTCACTAGCTGACTACTAGTATGCTAGGGCTGTTATTACAGAATACCGTAGACTAAATGGCTTAAGCAACAGAAATTTGTTTTCTTACAATTCTGGAAACTGGAAGTTGCAAATCAAGGCACTGGCAAGGTTATCCTCTCTCCTTGTCTTGCAGATGGTCACCTTTTTGCTGTGTCCACATGAGCTTTTCTCTGCGAGTACACTCCTGATTTCTCTTTCTCTTATAAGGATACCAGTCCTATTGGATTAGGGCCCCAGCTTTATGATCTGTTTAACCTCAATTACCTCTGTTAAAGGCCTTCTCTCCAAATAGAGTCACATTGAGGAATTAGGGCTTCACCATATGAATTTTTGCAGGGAGCAAAATTTAGCCTGTAACAATGACCTCCTGAAGATAGGTAGGTATGCCAAGTTGCTAAGATATTAAATAGAATCCACACTAGATACTTCAGTAAAGAAAATGATGTATAGGGAATTGATAAAGCAGATGCTGGAGAACTGAAATGCAAAATGGAAAATTGAAGTAACACCAAGGCAATAACTTCCTGAATCAGCTACAACCCCATGGGCTGGGGAAACAAAAAAAAAAAAAAAAAAGAGGTTTGAATTATTAGAAGCTTGGAGGACGGGCTCCACAGAGCTGAGATTCAGACTTTGGAGGAAGGCCCACTGCCTGATTGCTTTCAAAGACTTGAGCGAGAGGCCCCACAAAGTTGGGTCTCAGATCTCTCAAAAAGATGTCTTGGCCTGCTGCTGTTGGGCTTTCTGAGGGCGCATGGTAAGTCTAGTTCTGAGAGAGCTGAAGGAAGCTGAAGACTGGAAACAACCGTTTCTCCTCGGAAAGGGCCAATGCTAGGGTTCCAGTGGCAGGATAGGAGATAGCAAGGAGCAAGTCCGTTCTTTTGTCACCTTTACGTTCTAGTCTTCCTCTAGTGTGTTCCCGGCTGGTGGAGATGAGTGGGAAGCCGCCTGACAGGAGAAATGAAGTGTGCAGAATCTGAGCCCCACATCATAAGGCCCGGTAGAGAAGAGTGAACTTGGACTTGAGACACAGCAGCTTAATAGATGGTACTATTATTGGCAGGAGTACAGCCTCCCTGAAATTCACTTTGGCAGTATGGATCAAAAATCTTAGAAATGTGCATACCTTTTGGCCCAGTAATTCCAGTTCAAGGAATATGTCCTAAGGAAATAATCCAAAAAGTAGTAAAGATGTAAGTACAAAGCTGTTTGACTGCAATATTGCATATAATAAAAAATTAGAATTTAAATGTTCATCAATATGGGATTGGTCAAATTACCTTATAGCATTTAGTGAAGTGTTATATAGCCTTAAGAAAGATGATATTGATTTGGATTTGTTGATGTGGAAATAGAAATTTAACAAAAAAAACAGATTATACTCCATCCTGCTGTGGACTTGTCTGTGTGTATATGTGGGTTTTTTGTTTTGTTTTGTTTCGTTTTGTTTTTGTTGTTTGTTTTTGAGCAGAGTCTCACTCTGTCACCCAGGCTGGAGTGCAGTGATGCTGTCTTGGCTCACTGCAACCTCCACCCCCCAGGTTCCAGTGATACTCGTGCTTCAGCCTCCCGAGTAGCTGGGATTACAGGCACACACCACCATGCATGGCTAATTTTTGTATTTTTAGAAGAGATGGGGTTTTGCCGTGTTTGCCAGGCTGATTGTTTTGTTTTGTTTTGTTTTAAATCTATGTAAAGAAAAAGCTGAAAACAATATACAGGAAAAGAGACAGTACATCAGGTTGAAGAATGCAGGCTCTGGAGCCAGACTGCCTGGGTTTGTATCTGGGCTGTGCCACTTACATCTTTATGACTTGGGTAACCCAAATTAATCTTTCTGGGGATGTTTCCTATCTGGAAAGTGGTGATGATATTACCTTCTCCATAGGACAGTTGTGAGGTCTGAAGGTGTTAATACCTGTAGAGCATATAGAACAGTGCTTGTGATTAAGTTCTCAGTAGATGCTGGCTATTAAGAGGAGGAAGCGAAAGATTAGGAGAGAATTTTAGTCTTATCTCTCGTTTTATTATCAAAATTTTAGTATGAATGTTACGATTTTATAATTAGGGTAAATAGTAAAGCTTTTCCATTAAAACTAAAAACAATGAAGCAGACAAAGACGTACTAAGTATCTTTGCATACATGTAGGAGACCTAGAACTCTAGGATGCTCTCTTTGTAGGTAGCCAAGCATTTCCTGCTGCAGCCTAGATATAGCTGACAACTGAGGCTTGTCTTTTGACAAGCCCCTGTTCCTTGTTGTAGGAGAATTTCATTCTTCTCAAGATCTGTACAGATCCTCAGGAACTTGCATTGTTACGCTTACTTCTGGCTAGGTTCCCAAGGCCTTCATCTTACTTTTGCCCTAGCTCTTTGGGTGTGTCTCTTCCCTCTGCTCTGCACTGCACAGAATCAAACTTAAGCCCCATGCCTTTTAAAAAATTACTGAAAAATGACATACTTGTTTTTTTAGTGGGCTGCAAGTTTCAAGATTTTTATTGTAGCATAGAAAAATTTTAGAATGTAGTCTTAGACAGTTTTTTAAAAAGTCCCTTGACCACGTTGCCTTTAGGAACTTGTCACTAGCTGCCACTTACTCTACATTTCAACCTCCTTCCACCTTTCTTGACCCTCTCAATGCCTTGTCTTAGTTTCTTAGGCAGAAAAGTTTTTGTCTTACTTAGTTACAGAGACACTAATGTGCTGTGTTAAAATAAAAGGTCTTATTAGTTACATTTAGGAACCTGCTTTGGTTCCACATTTTTGTCTGTCTTTTCCCCTTTCTTAATAATTCTCTGGGAGTGGAAAAAGGGAGTAAAAGATTGATTTCTTTTTGCTATGAATAATGCTGTTCTTTGAGGAAGGCAGCAGAGAACCTCTGGTCAGTATTTGTTTTAAATATCCAAGTTTAAACCATTCTACACTATATTATGTTAGTATCACTATTTACCAATAATAGAAACCGAGCATTTTCTACCTGTAAAGCCTCCTTCCTCCTCCTTCCTTCCCTCCTTCCTCTCCCTCCCTCACGTTTTATCTATAGATTGTTCACTTGAGCAACTGAGTTGAAAACTGCATAATGTATTTAGAGTTATGAACTTGGAGTCAGAATATCTACCTGACTTTGAATGTCACTTTTGTCACTTTACTAGTCATGTGCACCCTTTGACAGTGATTTTTTTTCTTTGTTTAACTGAGGAGCATATAATGATTTTTGCAGATCCCTTTCAGTTCCAAACATCGTGATTCTGGTAGCAGAACCTTGCATTCTATCAGATATGTATCAGTTATTGTTCTTCATAGGTCTTGAAGAAAATGATGCTATATGCCGATTTGTTCACGTGTTCTTAAACCTTTGGCCGAAATAAATGCCTACAATAACAATATTTTAAAAATTTAATGAACATGAAAGTCTTGTTGAACATCTTCTTCTAAAACATCACTTTTTTTTCTTTTTTTTTCTTCTGTTTTTTTGAGATGGAGTCTTGCTCTGTTGCCCAGGCTGGAGTGCAATGGCGTGATCTCGGCTCACTGCAACCTCTGCTTCCTGGGTTCAAGTGATTCTCCTGCCTCAGCCTCTAGAGTAGCTGGGATTACAGGCGCTTGCCACCACACCCCGCTAATTTTTGTATTTTTGGTAGAGACGAGGCTTCACCAGGTTGGCCAGGCAGGTCTCAAAGTCCTGACCTCAGATGATGCACCCGCATCAGCCTCCCAAAGTGCTGGGATTACAGGCGTGAGCCACCGGGCCTGGCAACCATCACTTCTGTATATATTTTAGCATAGAAATATTCTTTTGCTAATGCTGTTATACTCAAGTACCACTAAATTATTTTTTTAAGTGGGTAATATGCAGTGTGGCAAATGTGTACGTACAAAGACTTTAAAACTCTTAATGCAGTTGCATAAGTAAATACCATATATAGAAAATTTCTTAGGCCACAGGAAATTTTAATGAACTTGCCTATTTCAGGAAGTTAAAATAGAACTAAAACTTGCCCTGAGTTAAGAAGTGGCAATCAGTCAGTTAACAAAAATAAGCTTTGAAGGATAGATACAGTTTTGAAAAAGGTGTAGCAGAAACTAGCACTTACTAGGTGTTTCTTACATTTGAATTACACAGCCATAACTTTATCTGTTAATCTTCACATTAACTTGAAAGGCAGGTATGTTGTACTTTTCAACACTTAAGTAACTTGCTTAAAGTGATGCCACAGTGGCAGAACCCAGTTTGTTTCTAAGTGCTGCTGAGGTGATTCTTGTAGGTGGAGATACAAACGACTTTGAGAGAAGGGGTAAAATACCCTGGAGAATGAGTGTAAAGTATGATTTCTGAAGATGAATGAGTAGATTGGGAATAGAGGAAGATAGAGTGAGAAAGGTAGTTTAGTATATAAAGGAGGGAATTGAATGCCAGCCTGTGGGAGTTGACAGTTGAGATATATTTTATAAGTTTTGAGCCAGGCAAATGACTGGATAAAAATAGTATTTAAGGAGGATTAATCTGGTAGCAATATGCAGAAAAAAGTCAAAGAAAGAGTAGAGGGAGTCAGTCTATGGAGGAGATTGCATATGGTGACATGACTGAGTCAGGAGAGAGGTACAAACATGTAAAAGAAACTAAAGTAGAAAGAAAAGGACCACAAAGGAAGGGAGAGGCAATAATAATTTGTAAATATCATCCAGTATTTGGATGAATGAGGAAATGTATCACTGACAAATAGAAAGTGGAGCTTTCAAATAACCACTAAACCTGTGAAAGGAAGATAACGCTTTGCAGTTTCTTAACTTAGAATTTAAATTCAGCAAATATGGATATTGTCATTTTTGATGTCACTTCTGATTAAGAAATAGAAGATTGTTAGAGTATCTTAATAGATGATTGATTTCTCATCTGAATTTCCAATAATCTACATACATAGTAAAAGTGGAAATTGAAGTTTATCATTACTGATCCAATTATATCATTAACTTTCACCAGTAATCTTATTGATGTCTAATTGTAGAAGTCATTGAATGAACTCATCATAATAAAAATGAATTCAATTTAGCATCCCTATTAAAGTTTTGTAATGGCTAATGGGTTATGTTGGAATTGATTAAAATTATAGAAAGTTATATACTATAAATAATGGAAATTATAGGTCTTTTCCCAGGCCATTCATGGTTTTTTTTTTAATTATTATAAATCTTTTGCAGGTGTGTACTTTTGAGAACAGCTTATCCTTAAAAATGTTTAATAAGCAGCCATAGAGTACTTGATAGTATATGGGATGCTGAAGAATTTAAAGAGATTAAAGTCCACCCAGATATAGTTTCCTTGAAGATATAGAATCTAGGAGGAAAGGCTCTGAGTAAGTAATGATAAATGGAGCTAAGCATGGTTTCATTGCATTTTAATTTCAACAAATGCTTACTTAGTATATACTAAGTGCAAGGCACAGGTGAATTAAGTGGTGATATCTGCTCACCTAGGATATCAGTTTGGAAAAGGTGGCTAAAAATGGAATTCAAAACTGTCAGAAAGGATTTGGTCAGAGCATGAGTTCATCAAAGGCTATTATTAGTGGAAGAATGAAAAACTTGGTAAAATTGACATGAAGAGCTTGCCTGAGTGGAAGAGAACCATACGTTTTAGAACATTCAGCTTTCTCAAAGTATGAACACTTTCCAACAAAGGATGAGTTTCCTAAAGGGAATATGTGTGCAGTTTGTTACTCTTATGATATTGGAAATAACTAATTTTGCAAAGATTCTTCCAGAAGGCTTACTTTTTTGGTGTGTGAGTGAAAATATGAATGGTACTTAATTGGTTTCTAATTGTTTTGTGTGGATTTTGTCTTTGAATTGACTGACATTTATAAGTGCTTTGAAAATGTGAGTACAACCTTTTCTTTGATTGATTCAAATTTTTATGTTATGTTAAAATGCCCACCAAGGAGTAACATTTACTAGACTTCTTACTGTGTATTGGGTTATATTTTGACAACCTAGCAATACTCGTTTTCCTCATGCCCAGCCATTGAGCATCATTTTGGTTTCCTTCACTATACCATGCCTGAAAATAGTCCAATTTTCCACCCTTCTAAGCTTAAGACTTAACTCCTCTTAATCCTTCAGGTATTTGTATAGTAGAGTGCTTGTCAGTAGATGTTTATCAGCTTATAGATAATGTCTCTGCTGAAAATTATTTGTTTCAAGTTCTGTGAAACAAATACCCACCGAAGAAAGTTAATTTCAAGTTAAATTTACTTTACTTGATTATAGAAGAAGGGAGTAGGATGAAGTACCTGGGAGCCACTAGAGGACTGGAGAGGCAGTCTAGGTTGTAGTTGTAGAGGGATAGATTTGAGAGAAGCTTATGGTGGTTTATGCTCAGAGTAACCTGGATGGATAAGATATATGGTGGTCAGAAAGAATTTTTTGTTTGAGACTGAAAAGTGTTTGATCTATAGATTTAATTCTTAAAAATTTTTCTTAAGACAAAGTGAGTTGTTTTTATGCAATTGGATTAAAAGATAACTAACTTCCATGTAGGTACAGTGAAAATAAAATGGCTAACATTTAAATTCAGTAGCCAAATATAATTGTTATTGGTAACTTTTTTTTCCAGTTTTGATGGGCTACAATTATATTTCTAATTCTGTTTACTGCATACCAGATTTAACATATTCCTAGGGTTCCACAGGAATGGTTAAAAATACAGGTTTCAAGATGAGAACAAATTATAGTAGTTGCTTTTCATTGCATGAGTTTTGACCTATTACTTAAATCATCTGATTTGTGAGAATATGAAAAATCTATACTAATTGGTTTTGTTCATTTTTATATTGTAAAATTTATATAAAAACTTACCATTTTAACTATTTAAGTGTATAATTCAGTGGCATTAAGTACATTCACACTGTCGTGATACCATCAATTTCTTTTCCATCCATTCAGAACGTTTCCATCATCTCAAACAGACTCTGTATCCATTAAACAGTAACTTCCCATTCTCCACTTCCCATGGCCTTTGGTAACCTGTTTTATTTTCTGTCTCTGAATTTGTCTATTCTAGGTACCTCATATAAATGGAATCATATAATATATATATAATATATGTCCTTTTGTGGTACACTACTAGATTTTAAAGAAACGAGTTGCAATAATTATAGTTGAACATAAGTTTTGTGTATGCCTTAGTCTGTTTTCTGCTGTTGTAACAGAATGCTACACACTGGGTAATTTATAAAGAAAGATGTTTATTTGGTTCATAGTTTTGGAGACTGAGAAGTCTAAGATCAAGGGGCCTCATCTCTCTGTGAGGGCCTTCTTGCAGTGCCATAACATGGCATAAGGGCAGAAGATAGAAGCGAGCACGCAAGACAGAGAGGAAAAGGGGGCCAAATTCCAACGATAACTAGCCCACTCCCCTGATAACAGCATTAATCTAGTCATGAGGGCGGAGCCCTCATGGCCCAATTACCTTCCGAAAGCCCCCACCTCTTAACAACACCAGACTTGGAGGGGACATTGAAACCATAGATACTTTATAGATGTTTTGTATTTAAGTCTATGGTAGGATGTGCTCATTATCCTTTTTTGTTGCTTAGTGCATGTTTGAGTGTTATAGGGAGTATTACATGAATTATATGTGTACTTCTTCCATACTCTTTTAATTGGATATGCCAGTGTGTCTCAGTAATTTCCAGTGGCTGTAAAACTTGAGAAATTTTGTAGCTTTTAGAAACCACATACCTGTATTGCCTGATTGCTTATTAAGTGATCTCTTAGAGGTTTCCAAAGTTATGAGTTTGAGTTTACAAGTGCAGTTTTTTTCCATGAAAATTTCAGTGGTGACAAATTATAGAATTTATCATTCAATTCAGTCTTAACTAGAAATAATTGCATATAATAAAACAGGTTCTTGACTGTTCTTTTTGTCAGTGTTTAAGAATAGAGACAAAATAAAGTTAGATTTGAGTGCCTCAGAAGATATTTAGAAAATAGAGATAAGGTTTATGGCCTTTAAAAAATTAAAGACAGTATTGGGGGAAAGAAATGAAAATTGGGACCGGGCGTGGTGGCTCACTCCTGTAATCCCAGCAGTCTGGGAGGCCAAGGTGGGTGGATCACCTGTGGTTAAGAGTTCGAGACCAGCCTGACCAACCTAGTGAAACCCCCGTCTCAACTAAAGATACAAAATTAGCTGGGTGTGGTGGCACATGCCTGTAATCCCAGCTACTCGAGAGGCTGAGGCAAGAGAATCGCTTGAACCAGGAGATGGAGGTTGCAGTGAGCCGAGATCACCTCATTGCACTCCCGCCTGGGCAACAAGAGCAAAACTCCATCTCAAAAAAAAAAAAAAAGAAATGAAAATTGGACTTTTAAGATGGGAATATCTCAGATATATATCTGTGTATCTAGAAAATGTCATTATTTAAGATATTCTAAATGGTTATGATTAAAAATTATTTCATGGTATAAACTTCAACAGAGAGCATTGGGCAAAATTTTTACTGTTCCTGTTTTTAAAAGTTCAAGTCAGAATGCCTGCTTGTTACCGAATCATCCACCCTGTGTTTGCCTCAATACTGCCATCTGGTGATTATTATAGAGATCTCAACAGGGTGCTTAAAGGAGATGTAGGGCAACCGACGACACAAGGTACACAATATTGGTGCCCTCTGCCACAAATCTCCCTCTGCTTTTGAGTTGCTATGGCAGAAATCTTACTTAGTTATGGCCATGAAATCACTTTGTGAGATTGCTTTGTAAACAATAGAGCATTTCTGTACTGCTGTGATTATTACTGCACTGCACATGGCTTTTTATCAGGCTCATACCCAACTCATTGTTCTTTCTATGTAAGGTACTCTTATTATATCTGGTTCTACAAGGTAATTCAATTAATTATTCAGCAATACTTATTGAGTGACTTCTATATACTAGGCATTGTTTTTATTTTTATTTTTATTTTTTGAGATGGAGTCTCGCTCTTGTTGCCCAGGCTGGAGTGCAGTGGCACGTTCTTGGCTCACTGCAACCTCTGCCTCCTGGGTCCAAGCGATTCTCCTGCGTCAGCCTTTTGAGTAGCTGGGATGACAGGTGCCTGCCACCATGCCTGGCTAATTTTTGTATTTTTAATAGAGACGGGGTTTCACCACGTTGGCCAGGCTGCTCTTGAACTCCTGACCTCGTGATCCACCTGCCTCAGCCTCCCAAAGTGCTGGGATTACAGGTGTGAGCCACCGTGCCCAGCTTAGGCATTGCTTTTAGTAGTAAGAATATGGTCCTAAAAAACAGGTGAAAATCAGAGTCTTCATAGAAGTTACATTTAGTTAAGAATAAATAATAAGATATACATACACACATGTTAATTAGTGAAAAGGGTTAAGGGGAAAAAGCAAAGCAGGGAAGGAACTTGTGAATTATTGAGGTTGGTGGGTTGCTTTGAAATGCTAGATGGGGTGTTCAAAAAAAGCCTTACTGAGAAGGTGACTTCCTGAGTAGAGATCTGAAAGATCTTGGGACGAACATTCTAGATATAGAAGGAAAGCAAATGCAAAGGCCCTGTGCCTGTAACCACTGCCTTGAAAACCTAAGCAAGGAAGCTGGAGTGGAGTGTAGAGGGAGAGAGCAATAGAAGATGAGGTCAGGCAGGTAACTGAGGGGGAAAGCAGGGGAGTACAGATCACACAGTACCTTGTAGTTCATGTGGCATTTAATCTGAGATGGAAGCAATTGGACTGGAGAGTTTGGGGCAGCTGAATGACATGCTTTGATTTACCTTTTAACAGATTCACTGTGGCTGCTGTGTTTAATGGTGTGTAAAGTCATTTGCTACAACCTTTTTTCTTTTATTAGTTGTAGGAACAGGTTTACTTTATATAGATCATGGGAACAATAAGGTATAAGAAAGAAGCTTGGATAGGTCTGAGAGAAATATATGGCATATTTTCTGTCTCTGCACAGATTTTTTCACTGATTATCAGTAGTTTTTGTCTTTGTGATACAGAGCAATTGAAATCAGCTTGTAGAGTTTTTCTTGGAAAATGCTATGAATATCTCTTCTATTTTTCCTATAACCACCTTAGCGCATTTCAGATTCAAATCTTATGGTGAACCCAATATAGTTTTAGCCCTACCTCACTGGTTTTCATGCTCATTAATAGTTTGGGAATGAGAGTGACCTGGAGTTATAATTTTTAAATGCTTTTAACAATATAGTTTGGCATATTGTAAAACAAATCATGGTGTACTGATTAGCAGTGCTATTTGACCAATAAATTAAAGAAAACTGATAGACTGTGTCTTAACCTAGATGATTTATTTAAACCATTTGTTGCTGTAGCTCATCAGCTGAAATGACTAAACCCCCAAGGTACTGTTACTCTTTCCCAAATTGCACTTAAAAAACAAACTGAAATTATCACTTAGTTAAAATGTCATGATCATTGTCAGTAATAGTATATCTCTGTGGATTCACTTTGGTTTGGTAGCTGAAAAGTTTATTATTTTTATGCTTGGCCAAAGAATATGCGTCTTCAGTGGGGAGCATGCCATGTGTGACTGAAAACTGTTTTTATACAGCTTGACTCTGTTTGGAATAACGCCTTTATTTGGCTTAACAAATTGCTTTTCAGCTTTATTTTCACACTGTAAATATCAATATTGTATAAACTTGTCATTATTGGGACTAATCAGCAAATTGTTTTGTGTCATGAGTAAGCACGGTCTAAGACTGGGATTATTTGATAAGTGCTAGAATAATTTGGTTAAACTGTCTATCCAGCTCTAAGTAACAACACAGCCAGTTGGTCTGAATCACTGTGCCTCAACCCTTCACTTTCATGAATAGGTTTGAATGGCTGAAGCTAATTTAGTTTGGGGTAGACAAAGTCTAGTAATGTGAAACTGATCATATATAAAAGAAGTGTTAATAGTAGTAATATTACAGGGACATAGAGGGACAATTTTGCTAGGGGTTTCTTAGTTATGATTTTGAATACCATTTTTTTTGCAGTTAGAAACTTTACTGTCTTGTTCTGGATGATAAAGACACATGTTTGAAGACACAGGTTTCCTATGCTGAAGAATAACAATAATTTGTTTTCCAGACTTTCTCCTTTTTTTCCCTTTTACGTTTGCTTCGTTAAGTAGTAATAAAATGATCTAATCTGTCCCTGAGAAGTATAGCAGATTGGCCAAGTACTTTGCTATACTTAAATATGTTAATTTTGGTAATTTAGTTTGAGTTGCGATACTGTTCTCAGTCTTCCCTCTAGCTTCCCTGTCCTAAAGTAGGCTTCTCTTCAGTGATTGCTCTAAACCCAACTTTGTTCCTTTTTTTAATCCAGACTGCTAAAGTGATACAATGAGCTTTATATGTGAACCTGGTACTGTGACCTGCCATTCATAGGTCATTACATTGAATTGTGTACATATCCCTCGAGGAGAATGACTTTTCCATGCTCTCACCCCTGTTTTATAAAAGATGGTGTAGTGGAGAGAGGCCCAGGAAGAAGAGTTGACACATCATTTGATCTTCACTGCCTCTAATAGGTCCAATCTCTTTTACTACATTTGTCTTCTCTTCTACATTTAAATAGGTTTAGTCTTTCCCATCTTGAACACCTAGAATACATTAAAACCTATTGCAATTTCTTTTTAGCTACCTTTTGTCTGCTCTCTGTCCGTTCATGGCAGTTTGTTGGTCCTGTGACTTTAGTTCTTATTCTGTCACTGACAAGGGCTCTCTCACAGTGATGCCTTCAACTATTTCTCAGTTGCAGAATCTAGTAAATACCTTTTTTTTCCTTTTTTTTAAAGACAGTCTCGCTCTGTTGCCAGGCTGGGGTGCAGTGGCATGATCATGGCTCACCGCAGCCTTGACTTCCTGGGCTCAAGCGATCCTCCCACCTCACCCTCTCAAGTAGCTGGGACTACAGGTGCTCACCACCGTACCTGGATAATTTTTGTATTTTTTGTAGAGATGGGGTTTTGCTTGTTGCCCAGGCTCCAGTAGATACTTTATCTTTCCAAAATTGATTATTGATTACTTTCTACTTGTTGAAGTTCTTGTGTCATTACTTCTTTTGTTTCTGTTTTCTCTTAGATTGGTCCTTTGTGGTCTCCTTTTTTTTCTCAGGTGCTCCTGAATGTTGGTATGCTTCTCTCAGTCTTTATCCCATTTCTGTACTCCCCTCTCCTCACTTTCTACCCTTTTCTGCCCCCTCCACGTTCTGAGTGCTGTCAGTTATCACCTGTATGTTGATATCTTTTCAGTCCATCTTCAGCCTGTTTCCTAAGTTCCAAACTTTAATGTCCAAATCACTATTGATGTTTCTTGAAGAATATTCCAAAGGTACCATGGTCCTATACTATATTTTTTTATTAATTTAAATTTAACTCTAATTAAAATATACATACAGAAAATGCACAGATTATAAGTGTACACCTTAACTACACATAATTAACATCCATGAAACCACCATCCAGGTCCTGAAAGAGAACATTACCAGCACCTCAGAAGTCTGTTTACAATTCACTACTGCTTCCTTCCTTTCCAAAGGTAACCACTTTCCTGACATAACAATGTAGAACTATATTTGAACATTACATTAAAAAAATGTACAGGATGTATTCTTTTTTCTGTTCTTTCAATATAGTTTGTGATATTCATCCATGTTGTTGGCAGCATTTGTTTATTTTTATTACTGTTTAACATTCTACTGTGTGAATACAGCACAGTTTATCTGTTTAACCACCTAATTATTTGGGTAAATTTTGTTTGAATAAAATGTATTATTATGAATAATGCTGCTCTGAACATTCTGGTGTATGTTTTATTAATATGTACTTCAGTTGTGTATATAGCTAGGAGTGGAAGTGCTGGATCATGTGGTATGGACATGTTCAATTTTAGTAGATAACGTCAACATTTTCAAATTGGTCTTGTCAGTTTATATTTATATTCCTGTCAGCAGTGCATGTGTTGTTCCACCTTTTTTTTTTTTTTTTTTTGAGATGGAGTCTCGCCCTGTCACCCAGGCTGGAGTGCAATGGCACAATCTCGGCTCACTGCAACCTCTGACTCCCAGGTTCAAATGATTCTTCTGCCTCAGCCTCCTGACTAGCTGGGATTACAGGTGCCCGCCACCATGCGCAGCTAATTTTTTGTGTGTTTTTAGTAGAGACGGGGTTTCACCATGTTGGTCAGGCTGGTCTTGAACTCCTGACCTTGTGATCCGCCCGCCTTGGTCTGCCAAAGTGCTGGGATTACAGGTGTGAGCCACCGCACTTGGCCGTTGTTCCACTTTTTAATCAACCCTTAATATCAGTGGTCTTCATAATTTTAGCCATTCTCGAAAGTCTATTTTCTTGATGACTAATGAGGTTGAACATCTTTCCTTATGTTTGTTGGCCTTTCATGTATTATTCGCGTATTTTCTGTGGGAAAGTACCTGTGGAAGTCTTTGCCATCTCTGTTGAACTGTCCGCCTCTTCCTTACTGCAATGTAAAAAGTTCTTTATCTATGCTGGATATGGGCCATTTGTTGGTTAAATTTGTTGTTAATGTCTTACATTCTGTGGCTTGCCTTTTCATTTTCTTAGTGCTGTCTTCCCAGTCTCTTGTCTTCCTTACTATGCTTCCCTCCCCAAAGCAATTAGCCATCAAGTCCTGACAATTTTATCTTTTAATATCTTTTTCTTCTTTTATCCATTTCTTTGCTCAGCGCCTTAATACAGTCCTTCTTTGCTCATGGCCTGGATTATAGATCACATCCCTTGCAATCAGTTTTTAACTGCTTACAGAATGACTTTTCTAAAATTTAAATCTTGGCCGTACTATTCCTCTGCCTAAAATCTCCCAGTTGTACCTTAGAGGCTACAGAATAAAGCTCAAATCTCATGACTGGCTTCTACCTTCTTCCTAGGCCTTCTTTAGAGTTGTTGTTTTTTCTTTTTTTTTCCCCAGATTTTTACTGCTGGATAAAGTCTTTGCTGACTTACTTCCCCAGTTCTTTTTTCATACTCCTTTTTGAGGAAAGGATGTGGTAGTCTTAATTATGATTAAGCCATAATTATTAAGACAACTAGCCGTTCATCTCTCAGTCTCTTGGCTGAGCACTACTGTTAGCTTATTTGTGTTGGATGTTTTGATATTGGTGTTCCACCCAACTCTCTCATTAATCTGTTTGCTTTTCTGGCTTATTCTCTGCCAGCCACTTAATTATTGGTATTCTCACCTTAGCTCTCTTCTTCATACCTTTCTCCGTGAGAAAACTCATCAATTCTGATGGCTTTAATGCCATTTTGTATGTATATGACTTCTAGATTTTTAAATCCAGACCAGTCTCTGTCTTAAATTTCAGATCTCTCTGTATTATATTGTCAGTGGGTATTGCTACATGAATGTTACATAAGTATTTTTTATTTTTTATTTTAGTTATGTTATGTTATGTTGTTACGTTACGTCACGTCACGTTACGTTATGTTATTTTTCCGAGATGGACTCTTGCTCTTGTCACCCAGGCTGGAGTGCAATGGTGCGATCTCGGCTCACTACAACCTCTACCTCCCGGGTTCAAGCGATTCTTCTGCTTCAGTCTCCCGAGTAGCTGGGATTGCAGATGCATGTCACCACGCCTGGCTAATTTTTGTATTTTTAGTAGAGACAGGGTTTCACCATGTTGGCCTTGCTGGTCTCAAACTCCTGACCTCAGGTGATCTGCCCGCCTCGGCCTCCCAAAGTGCTGGGATTACAAGCGTGAGCCACTGTGCCCGGCTGCATAAGCATTTTTAAGCTCAGTAAGCCCCAAACTAAGCTCACCTTCCCTTCCCAAACCTGATTGTGTATTTTCTACCTTTTTGAACACCTTTTTGAACCTGGTGGGGCTGCCTGTTAAATACTTCTGGAAAAACTTAAGTCAAAGGGTACTTTTGTGAAAGTACCTCCTTCCCCACTTTCCTCCTGTTTTCTATTACTATAGTTCTATCATGGTACCTACAAACATTTTATTGTACTTTATCTGTTCTCCCCAGTAGACTAAAAGCATCTCGATACTTTGTCCTTGGGGAAGCAAGCAAATGAATGAACGAATGAATGAATGCATCTTGAGGGCTTTCCATTGCCATCCTGCACAGTGCCTAGCATAAACAGTTGAGAGGTGACTGAGGGTACCTCCAACTAAACACATTTAAAATGGAACTCACCAGTTTCCTCCAAATTGCTTTCCTCCAAACTTTCTGCTTTAAAATGACTTGCTGTGCACAGTTGATAGCGTCACCATCTTTTCAGTTCACTTAGTCATATTTAACTCACTTTGTTTTTCTGCTACTCTCAAAACTGGTTTTAAGCCCATTGCTATTTCTTCTATTTCATTTCCTTAGCTTTGGTTCAAGTTCTCATCTTGTCTTCACCAGATCATTGTAACCACTGTTTAAATGTTTTACCTATCTTTGGAGTTTTCCCCGTTTGTCTTTGATATTGCTACAATAATTATTTTTCTCCAAGTGATTATCTCCTGGTTCTGTAAACTTGCCTATAGGATAAAGTCCAATTTAAAAAAAAAATTATTTTCGTTTTAAAGCTGTATTTAGGTATAATTGATATATAAAAAGCAAATATTTAATGTATACATTTTAATGAGTTTGAGAGTCCAACTTCTTTACCTTCGGTGGCAGTCTTCACGAACTTATCTAGCTTCTTTCTTTTATTTTTTTTCCCCTCCCTTATAGCAGAAGCTATGTACTTTAAGCATTGGCCTTACCAGACTGCACACCTAAGTCTATTCTGCTTATACTACCTCTATTGCCTTCTCTCCATCACTCTTAGGAGGAACATAGATTAAACAAACCACTCTTAACATTTGTTAGCTACTGTCCTTGGACAAGTTTCTAAAGATCCCAAAACATAGTACTGATGCTTAGTACATGTTGTTTTCCCCTTTCAACCTTTCCCTTCCTCCACACCACAGTTGGAATTTCTTTTTCATACTGCTAGAAAACACATACTGTTTCTCTCACTTAATGTCTTCTGCCGAGGAGTCACTGTGTCTGTTTACTTGTATATATCTTACTGCTCTTGTACTAGATCACATGCTTTTTCAGCGCTTACACTGTGTCTTCTTGAACTTATTCCAGTTGAATTTTTCAATCTTAAGGGTTTGCTTTTTAAAATCCACACTGTATCATTTAGGTTCTAAGTGATGAACATGACTGGGATAGGATTTTTTGGAGTAAAGTTTCTAAATGGTCATAACAAGGACCAGTTGTAAAGGCCCAGCCAGAGCAGGCTTTGTAAAAACTCACCTACTTAGCTGGAATTTAGGAGAGTAATACAATTGTCCTAAACTTACTCTGGTAGGAATTTAAAACTATAATTTTGATGTCTTTGTAGTAATACTAAATAAAAGTATTAGTACTGGAATGAATTGTGTTTTTCTTCACAGCCGGTTGCTGAACCAATCCCCATCTGTAGTTTCTGTCTTGGTACAAAAGAACAAAACCGAGAAAAGAAGCCAGAGGAACTCATCTCCTGTGCCGACTGTGGCAACAGTGGTATGTGATTTCCTTCTGTTTTTCTTCTAAAATGTGTTATGAAGGCAAGCGGAAAGTATGTTGACTTGAGTTTGTATCCTTGATCCTTATGAGATTAATACAGTCATACATCTTTTAATTATGGGGGATAAGTTCTGAGAAACATGTCTTTAGAAGGTTTCATCATCGTGTGAACATCATCGAGTGTTCTGACACAAACCAAGAGGGATGGCCTACTACACATCTGGGTTATGTGGTGTAGTCTGTTGCTCATAGGCTCAAACCTGTACAGTACTGAATATTGTAGGCAGTTGTAACACTGGTGAATATTTGTGTATCTAAACATATCTAAATGTAGAAAAGGTACAGTAAAAATACAGTAGTATGACCTTACGGGGCTACAGTCATATGTGGTCTGGTTTTTTGTTTGTTTGTTTTTGAGACAGAGTCTTCCTCTGTCACCCAGGCTGGAGTGTAGTGGCGTGATCTTGGTTCACTGCAACCTCTGCCTCCTGAGTTCAAGCAATTTTCCAGCCTCAGCCTCCCGAGTAGGTGGGATTACAGGTGCCTGCCACCACACCTGGCTAATTTTTATATTTTTAGTAGAGACAAGGTTTCACCATATTGGCCAGGCTGGTCTCAAACTCCCGACCTCAGGTGATCCGCCTGCCTTGGCCTCCCAAAGTGCTGGTATTACAGATGTGAGCCACCACACCCGGCCATATGTGGGCTGTATTTGATTGAAACGTCATTGTGTGGTGCATGACTGTATTTTAATTTGATTATGGTTTTAGGTGACTGAGATGAGCTTCTGTACTAGGGAGGGATTTGAATATATAGCTGAAATGTGTAATTCAGTTAATTTAAATCAGGTCTTAGTTTTTTTTTATATATATAAAACACTTTCTGTGGGTTTATTTTTTCCTCTTGGTCTTTACATTTCAGTATTTAACATCTGCTTAAATCACAGCAATCAGTTTGAAGTTATTGCTGGTTTCTTTAATAATCGCTACTTAGTCTTTCTTGATTTATGCCTCAGGCTTGATGAATAGAACCAGGATGATAACAGATTTGTTTTTCTTGATGGAAACTTACATATGTCACATTGGGAAATAGTGTTGATACTGCAGTCTAGCGAGCAATGTGAAATTCTAGGCCCTAAGAAAGATTTTGCAGAATCTCCTAATTTGCCAGTTCCAGAGATATTCTTGCTCTACATTTCAAGAACTCACAAGATCGGCCAGGCGCAGTGGCTTACGCCTGTAATCCCAGCATTTTGGGAGGCCGAGGCGGGCAGATCACGAGGTCAAGAGATCGAGACCATCCTGGCCAACATGGTGAAACCCCATCACTACTAAAAATACAAAAATTAGCTGGGCGTGGTGGTTCGCACCTGTAGTCCCAGCTACGCAGGAGACTGAGGCAGGATAATTGCTTGAATCCAGGAGGCAGAGGTTGTGGTGAGCTGAGATGGCGTCACTGCACTCCAGCCTGGCAACAGAGCGAGACTCTGTCTTAAATTAAAAAAAACAAAAACAAAAACAAAAAAAAACTTACAAGACCTTACAGGAAGGCCTTAGCAAACCAGCATTATCTTTGACCATTGGCTTAATTTTCAGTGTTTTATAGTGATAACAACCATGATTTAGTTCAGAAAACAGAAACCACACTAGATACTTCAAGAGGAAGGAAGTTAAATATAAGAATTAGGTATTTGTGAAATCATTGTCAGGGCTGAAGAAGCAAGCTGGAGGTTGGGCTTTAAGGACTGACTCTGGGGTCACTGCAGAACTGACCCATCTGAGGAGTTACTGTGTCTGCCTCTATCTGGAAGAGGTGCAAGCAAGGGGGAGTCCACTGCACAACAGTTGCGCTCTGTAGTTGGTGCTGAAGTGCTAAGTTTGGCCATCATTACAATAGCTCTAGATATCCACGAGGGAGAAGCATGGATACGGTTGTTTCCGTGACTTTGCTTATCATTAGAAAATAGTACTAGGAGGAGGATGATCTTTGCTTTGTTTTTGCCTTTCTAATATCCCTGGAGAACACATCCACTTGTCAGAACTTAGAGCCTAGCTGCAAAGGAGTCTTAAGAAGTATGATTTTTTAGCTTTTCAGTTTTTATGCATAGTAGAAGGTGAGAACAGATCTTGAGTGCTAGGTAGTCATATCCAGCGTGTTGTCACAAACCAGAATGAACTCTGGATGGATTTCATAGTTAAATATAAACCGTAAATCATGAAAGATTAGATGAAAATATAATGGCATGCCATACAATGCAGTTATTTCCAAATTCCCTAATTAAAACCCAAATATATAAAACATAGAATGAGTTGTTCTAGGTGGGGTGGGAATGAAACGGAGGAGAGGAAGTGTTGTATCTGCAGCCCTGCCGTCTAAGTAGCATTATATTTGAGGTGGTCTGTGCGTCTCTCTAAGCTAAGGATGAGCATAATTTGAAAACTATTACTGTAGCGGTAACTTTTTTTTTTTTTTTTTTTTTTTGAGACAGTCTCACTCTGTTGCCCAGGCTGGAGTGCAGTGGCGTGATCTCGGCTCACTGCAAGCTCTGCCTCCCGGGTTCACGCCATTCTCCTGCCTCAGCCTCCGGAGTAGCTGGGATTACAGGTGCCTGCCACCATGCCCGGCTAATTTTTTGTATTTTTAGTAGAGGTGGGGCTTCACCATCTCTACTTCACCAGGATGGTCTCGATCTCCTGACCTCGTGATCCTCCCGCCTTGGCCTCCCAAAGTGTTGGGATTACAGGCGTGAACCACTGTGCCCAGCCCCTGTAGCGGTAACTTTTAAAGAAATTGTAGAACAATAAACTACTAGTTATCTGTTGCTGCAGAAATAAATTACTCTAAATCTTAGCAGCTTAAAGCAACAAAACATTTTTTACTTCATACTGTTTCTGTAGGTCAGGAATTTGGGAGTTGCTTATCTGGGTGGTTTTGACTTGGTATCTTTCATGAGGTTGCTGCCAAGATTTTAACTGGTGCTGCAGTCATCTGAAGGCTTCCACGATGGCTCATTTACCTGGCTGGCAAGTTGCTGCTGCCGTGGGCCTGTCGACAAGAAGCTTCAGTTCCGTGCCATGTGGACATCTTCACAGGACTGCATGCATGCCTGCAGCATGGCAGCTGGCCTCCCCCGATGAGTGTCTGAGAGAGAGTGAGGTGGAATCTGCAGTGTGTTTTATAACCTGGCCTTAGAGTCACACTGTGTTATTTCAGCAATATCTTCTTGGTTACGCAGATCAACCCGGTTCATTATGAGAGGGAGTTGTGAGAGTATGACTAGCAGGAGGCAAGAATGCCTAGGGAGCAGCCTGGAGACTGGCTGTCACAATAGCCAAAGAAGAACAGCATGGGCATAGCTGGATACATGAACGTTGATATTTTCTAAATTAAAAAGTAACATGCTTAAAGTAGAGCAAGAATAATTTGGGGGAACATAACTGCTTTAAATATGGCAAAGGGCCAAAAGCTATATAAGTATAAAGAACATGTTTACATTTCTAAGCATGAAGTCCAAAGAGCAGAGCCTGTGAACTGGCAATTTATATGAAAGAAAACTAATAGTTGAGCCTATGAAAAGTGTTTTACTCAAGTAGTAATAGGAACACATACCACAGTAGCAGTGAAGTATCGTTGTATAGCGTTTATAATAATCACAATTGAAATATAACAGACCTAGAGCTCATGTAATTGTGCTAAAACACTTGTTCTTTTGCTGGTGGCACTGCATATTATATCATAGTTTTTGGAAAATGTTTTGGCAGTGCATATCAAGCTATAAAAATGTTTAATACATTTGACTCACCAATCCCACTTTCAGGAATTCATTCTAAGGGATTAAAAGAAGTAAAGAATCTGTAAACATGAAATAATTCATTTTAGTGTTCCGTAGTCTCAGTATTTAACAATAGGGAAATGTTCATGCAGGTTATAGTATATCAATCAGTGGAATATGATCAGTTTAAGGAATATAAAGTTTACTTAAAATTTAAAATAAAACAAAAACTGTATGTTTGCTAAAATTACAGTCATGCAGAGCTTTCAGCTAGTTTAAACAGGAAAGTCTAACATAAAAATGGCTATTATTCTAGGATGATAGGATTGTGGGTGAAATTTTCACACCTCTTGGATTTTCCGTCAGTGTTAGTGATGTTTTGATAATAAACTTGCTATCTCATAAAAGAGAAAATCCTTTAGGAATAGAAAAGAGAGGAGAAGATTTAACAAGCCCTTTCTCTCACCAAAGAAAAATAAGCACGACCAACTTTTAGAGGAGAGGGACAGCTCTTTTCAGTTGAGGGGAAATTGGCTACCCTTAATTTTTGAGAATCAGACTGATAACTGACTCTTGGAAGAGGAAGCATTTTTTTCTCTTGCTATTCATTCTGAGCACAGTAGAAATACTGCTTTTGGTTTTAGTTTTAGCTTGCATGCCTTAAATTGTGAGCAGATAACTCACTTTAAGTGATGGGATTTTTATTATATACAGGAGTCCCCCTTATTCTTGGAGGTTTCAAGACCCCCAGTGGATGCCTGAAACCTTGGATAAAACCGAACTCTGTATATGGTGCTATGTTTTTCCCTGTGCATGTGCATACATACATATAATAAAGTTTAATTTATAAATTAGGCACAGTAAGAGGTTAAGAATAATAGATAACAAAATAGAACAATTATAACAACATGCCACCATCACTAGTTTTGTGCTTTGGGACCATTATGAAGTAAAATAAGGGTGACTCCAACACAAGCATGATAATAACACTAGCATGGTGATACCAGCAACAGTCTGATAACCCAGACAACCACTAAGTGACTAACAAATGGGTAGTGTATGCAGTGTGGGTGATCGCAGCCCAGCTGGGACAGCAGATCTCATTATGCTACTCAGAACAGTGTGCAGCTTAAAACTTAGGAGTTGCTTATTTAATATTTTCACACTGCAGTTGACTGTGGGTAACTAAAACCTCAGAAAGCAAAACTGCAGATAAGGGGACTAACTGTATTTTTTAAATTACAAAAGTAAAACGTTATTTAAAAAATGACAGCACAAAAGGGTATAAACTGAGACATAAAATCCTTCTTCTTGATATATATAGCTCAGTTTTCTAGGATGTTATCAATGTAAACAGCTTTTTTGTATATTCAGTAATGCATATATGAGCATTTCTCATATATGAACATATATGTATTCATATATATACATATATACCGGATATGTACAAACATAATGCTTTGATGTAGGCTTAATAAAAGTTTGGAGTTTGTCAAGTTTTTTTTATAATCAAATTGTGGGGAGGGGTCCTAACTTCTCTTTAACATTAATAAAACTGAATTGTGGTGCCAAGTCCTGATGAGAAATGTGTGGCAGGCTTCCTGGTGCATCTTGCTTTATTTGATATATATTTTGTATTTAAGATGATTGCCTTTTTCTACATCATTTCTTTAGTACAATAGCAAAATAGTTCTTGATTGTTTCATTCATGAATGTTCTCCCTCGTATTAGGCCATCCATCCTGTTTAAAGTTTTCCCCTGAACTAACGGTTCGAGTGAAGGCCTTACGGTGGCAGTGCATCGAGTGTAAAACATGCAGCTCCTGTCGAGATCAAGGCAAAAATGCGGTGAGTATCTTTGCCTTCTAATATGGGTGTTTCATTTAGTAGTAGAATGTACAACCAGCATTTTCATCTAAGTATGACTGGTTATTTTTCAGACACTTGGTCCAGTAGCATTTAGAATAGCCAGTAGTCTCTTTAAACTACATGTCATTAGTTTAGAATGCTTGCTAATTTAGACTTCAGTTATGTCTAGGTAATTTGTAAAGCACTTAATTATATATTTGCAGAGAGACTAAGCCACATTAAAGAAATACTCCCCAAATTTCTTGGAGCAGTACAGAGGCATTCATTTAGGATGGTCAGTTGATATATTAATTACAAGTCGCCCTTTTCTCATTATTAAAGCAGACCAGGGTTAGCTTATTTCTGGTTATTGGATATACTTGAAACTAATGAAACTTTAGCTCTTTATCAAAGATTGGCTGGAACATAACTTTTTGCTAACTCTATTTACATAGTTAATACAAATTAAGGAAACTTTTAATATTATGGTCACTCATCTCTTTTATTTATTTATTTTTTTTTGAGAAGGAGTCTCACTCTGTCGCCCAGGCTGGAGTGCAGTGGCACGATCTTGGCTCACTGCAACCTCTGCCTCTCTGGTTCAAGCAGTTCTCCTGCCTCAGCCTTCTGAGTAGCTGGGATTACAGGCACATGCCACCATGCCCGTCTAATTTTTGTATTTTTAGTAGGGACAGAGTTTCACCATGTTGGTCAGGCTAGTCTCGAACTCCTGACCTCATGATCCACCCGCCTCGACCTCCCAGAGTGTTGGGATTACAGGCGTGAGCCATTGCGCCTGGCTTATCTCTTTTTTTAAGATCCCTGAAGCTTTCTAGGTTTTATGCAGTCGTGATTGTAACATGTTTCTGCTTCATAAGGTTAAGCAAAACTGTCCTTTCTTTTTTCTAATAGGATAACATGCTCTTTTGTGATTCATGTGACCGAGGTTTTCACATGGAGTGTTGTGATCCGCCACTCACCCGTATGCCAAAAGGTGAGAAATACTTTCTGAAATAAAACTGGGAATATAAAGGAGGATGTTAGTGAAAGCACATTTTATCTACTTTGTTAAATGAAAGAATAATTGGATCTTTCTTTTTGAGGTTGTATAAGTAGGAAGAGAACTGTCACCTTAAAAGGTGGGGGGATAGTCTTTCTGAGTGGTCATCTTAACATTCTTACATGATATGGATTTATTGTTATTTTCAATATCTAGGCATCCATCAATGGTGAAGTGGTTCATTTATACATATTTGCCAATCTCTAGCTAGAAGATAAAATACTTGCCTTAAATATATCTTGAAATATCTCTTTATTGAAAGGAGGAAATAAAATAGTATTAGGTCGTGTTGATTATATCACTGCTTAGCACTTTTGAGGGCCCTAGAGCTATAGAGATATGGTTTATTCAGAACTTAAAAAAAAACCTTTTTATGAAATACTTTATGAAATAAAAAGGTTTTTTGTTGTTGTTGTTGTTGTTTTAATGAAATACATTCTGAACAAATAAGTGTCCAGATTGTAAGGGCGCAGCTTAATGTTACTCATTTCTTTTGATTCCTGTTCATTTGAGAGGTATTTAGTTTGGGCATAGTTGCCTCATGGTTGGACTTCCATATTCATATGCTCATAGGTTCTTTAAAAAAAAAAAACTTCAGCCAGACCCCCCTTTTTGTCCTATCACAAATTCCATTTTAACTCTGATTTTATAATTTATAGGCTTCTTAAGTAAAATGCCTATAGGATATTTCATAATATTTGTTTGGAAAAAAATTTCCTGTTGATAGAAAATGACTTAACTGTACTTTGTAGTCATGTTAACACTTTAGGTTTTTACTTGAATTCACTTATTCCACCCCCTCACCCATGGAGTCTCACTCTGTCGCCCAGGATCTTGGCTCACTGCAGCCTCCACCTATCAGGTTCAAAGCGATTCTCTGCCTCAGCCTCCCATGTAGCTGGGACTACAGGCGTACCACGACACCCGGCTAATTTTTGTATTTTTAGTAGAGATGGGGTTTTGCCATGTTGGCCAGGCTCGTCTTGAACTCCTGGCCTCAAGTGATCTGTTTGCCTCGGCCTCCCAAAGTGCTGGGATTACAGGCATGAGCCACCGCGCCCAGCCTGAATTCACTTACTGATTGTTACTTTTTGAAACGTCTTCAATTTATAAATACTAAAGAATAAATACCCACTTTTTCCATTTATATGAAGTCTGAGCAAGGGGCCTTCTAAGAGTCCTAAGGAAATTTTTTTTTTTTTGGAGATGGAATCTCACTCTGTTGCCCAGGCTGGAGCCCACCTTGGCCTCCCAAAGTGTTGGGATTACAGGCGTGAGCCACCATGCCTGGCTTGCAGCTAATGTTTTTTGTAGAGATGCAGTTTCACCATGTTGGCCAGGCTTGTCTCAAACTCCTGACCTCAGGTAATCCGCCCACCTCAGCCCCCCAAAGTGATGGGATTACAGGCATGAGCCACTCTGCCCAGTCAAGAAACATTTCCTTAGGACTCCTTTCCTGTGTGTTTAACTTCTACAAAAGAGATTATATAGCAGCTTTAGGCAGGAAACTTTTTTTTTTGAGACGGAGTCTCACTCTGTCGCCCAGGCTGGAATGCAGTGGTGCAATCTCGGCTCACTGCAACCTCCGCCTCCTGGGTTCAAGCGATTCTCCTGCCTTAGCCTCCCGAGTAGCTGGGACTACAGGCACGTACCACCATGCCCAGCTAATTTTTGTATTTTTAGTAGAGACGGGGTTTCACCATGTTGGCCAGGCTGGTCTTAAACTCCTGACCTCAGGTGATCCACCCGCCTCGGCCTCAGTGGACTTCAAGTGCAGTCAGTGGACTTCCAGTGCAGGCTTGAAGGTGTATGTGAGTCTCTTCCAATTATTTGTAGAATTTTGTGTGTATATGTTTTAATGTTTATTTTGGATTGGAGGGGGTATTCATCAGATTTTCTAATGACAGTCTTTTACCTGAAAAAGTTAAGATCCTGACTTAAGACTATCTGAAACCTTTCAGTGTATTTATGTCTGTCACACTTCTATGTGGAATTTTATTTTTTTATAGGCATGTGGATATGTCAAATATGTCGACCTAGGAAAAAAGGACGAAAACTTCTACAAAAGAAGGCAGCACAGATAAAACGGCGCTATACTAATCCAATAGGACGTCCAAAAAACAGGTTAAAGAAACAAAACACGGTGTAAGTTGTACTTGTGGCAAGGTGAGGGGAGAAAAGGATAGGGTCTTCTCTGTAGTGTAGGATTCACTTGTTTTCTCTATGAAAAAAATTCCATTGTCATATCTGGCACTTTTATATAATAAAAATGGCTAACACTTATTCAGCCCTTAATAAGTGCCAGACACTGTTCTAAGTGCTTTATATGCATTGAATTGTTTAATTCTGCCAACAACCCAGTGAAATATAGCTGCTGTTGTTACTTTCATTTTTCAAAGGAAGAAACTAAGGCATAGTAAATGTTGAACTGGGATGAAAATCCAAGTAGTCTGGCACCAAAGTCTGACTCTTAACCATTGCTTTATGTTGCTTCTCTTATATAAAAACAGGAAAGAAAAAGTTGTTACTGTGACATTTCACATGTCACTCTCCTGATCTTGTCTCAATTGTTAATATCTATTAGGTGTACAAATCACTGGATAGGTTCTTCCTATTGAGGTGATGGCTAAGTCCCATTTTTGTGTTCTTTGGATGTAAAATAATTTGAATGTTTTCATCTATTAGCAGAAATCAGAAATTGTGGACTAGAAAGCTGGGCTATGTCTGGAGGAGGTGGGGCAAGATTCAGTAGCTAGTTTTGTCTTTTTAAAAATGTCTGTAGTAACTCACCTTTGATGATATGTAAATGTCTTCAGGCTTGTCAACCTCCCTTTATTATCAAAAGTTTTACTTACCTTTTTTACACGTAAGACTATCTTGAAGGTGATATAACTGAAATGAATGGGCATTAGCAGCCTGAAATGTACAGAACCAATATTGTAGTCTATATTCAAAATCTTAAATCAAGCTTTGATTTTCCTATAAAATGATCTTTTGATTCCTGGCCTTCGAAGAATAACCCATCCTTGTGTTTTAGAGATAAAAGTATAACTTTCAGTTGGTGCAGAGATCACAGTGTAGTAGAACTTTATACCTGGAAGGATCTTAGTTGTTCTTAGTCCAGTTCTCATTTTACAGATGAAGGCACTGACATATGTTTAGAAAAAATGTGATTTGTCCAAGTCGTACAGCTAGTAAGAGAGAATTATGACTAGAACAAGTCTTCTGACTCCTGGCCTGTCATTCTTTGCACTATAAGTAGGCTTCCTGGCAATAGATGTTTCTAATAATAATATTAATTTTCATTCACAGAGTACTATTTATAGTTTGCAGAATATTCTTAATAATATAGATTTTAATAAAGCTGTAGGTTACTTACTAATTATATGCTATATATTAAAAAGGAACCTTACAAGTATCTTTTTTAATACTTACCCTTTCCCCTGTTTAATTGTTTAGATCAAAAGGTCCCTTCAGCAAAGTTCGAACTGGCCCTGGAAGGGGTAGGAAACGAAAAATCACTCTTTCCAGCCAATCAGCATCATCATCATCATCAGAAGGATATTTAGAGCGGATAGATGGCTTGGACTTCTGCAGAGATAGCAATGTCTCCTTGAAGTTCAACAAGAAAACCAAAGGGCTCATTGATGGCCTTACCAAATTTTTTACCCCTTCCCCTGATGGGCGGAAAGCTCGGGGGGAAGTGGTGGACTACTCCGAGCAATATCGAATCAGAAAGAGGGGCAACAGGAAATCAAGCACTTCAGATTGGCCCACGGGTAAGAGTTTAGAACAAACTTAGAAACAAATAGTATTCTGTACATGTATTATTGGGGATAACACTAATTATCTATAATGGATTTATATTTGATTATTAACAGTTGGTTATAGAATATAAGAACACATTGAAAAAACATGTAGATGATACTGAGGTGATAACTGTGGCAGGAATTTAGAGGATGGAAATAAAGTTGCAGAATGGGACAGTAGGAACTCTTAGGCAAAAGGAAGCTGCTTTTTTGTAGAACCACAAAGAATCTGCCTAGAGAAACTTGGGGTGTAACCTTGAGGATTACTTTACATTTCACAAATTACTAAAGAAATCATATGGTGAATGTTATGATGCCTGCTTATTCCAGGAAGGAAACTGGAAAGAATAGAACTGGGTAAAATGCTGTTGATCTAAGCATAAAAAAAAGACCAAAATATTTGCAGATGTGATGAGGTCATTGACTTTTCTACTTCAGATCTTGACAAATATAGTTGTAAGTCATGGATTGCACTTAAAAAGGGAGAGACAGAACCACAGCTCCAGGCTGCTTATGTATCAGGCTAAGTTCCCTAGTTTTCAAAGTAGAAAACATCTGTGGAGAGGACTTAATAATGTGGCAAATCATTCAAGTCAGAGGAGAAGAATTTGATTAACTGTCCAATAAATTAAAGCTTAAAATAGTCTTATTGCTGAGCCTTGAATTTAGAGATACTAACCCTGTGAAGGAAGTAGAAAAGGCTTGAAGAAAGTAGAATGAGAATGAACTCTTTTGGACCACAAGGGCCAGAGTTGTAGTGTCTCATCTACTACAAGAGAATTCCCTGACCTTGGTTTCCTCCCTGAATGTCTCCTTGGTGAGGGAGAGTGTATTCACTGCTCTCATTCCTGCTTTCATAAGTGGTTGATTGTCCAGTGCAGGAGAGAAAGTCCTTGTAATTGTCAGAGTCCCCTTTGTATGCTTTATTGATTGGTCTTTTACCATAGTGATGATCAACTAATTACTCTTTAAGCGTTCAAGACTCTTCATGTCTTTATCAACCTGTAGATAAGTTCCTGATCTGAGCATGTTTATCTAAGAAAATATGCAATCCGTTTAGATTAAACTAGGAAAGAATCTCAGAGCAAATCCTAATGAAAGACATTTTTGAATTAACCATTTGTACTGGAGATGGTTTATTAGAAGAATCTACTAGAAAGCTTTTGAAATAGAAATTGTTAGAGCAAGTGTATCAAGTATATGGAGAACCAATATTGAATTTTTGACAGTGGTGTGAGCATTTGCTTTAATAGGCTCTGTCATTTTCTTTATGAATTATAAAGTTTAAGTACCAAATGCTGTATTAGAGAGGTGCATGCATCATGCACTAGGGGGCATTAAAGTCACATAGTACCTTTAGATTGTACTTTTTTCTTCCAGTCTGAGAATGTTGTCAACAGTGAGTCCTTGACCTTTTTCTTCTTGTGTTAAGTTAATAACAGATGGCCCATATGTGCAGTTGACTTGAGAACTGTCACCAATTGGTCTTTTCAGCCATACTTATAAAGAGAGCAAATGAGCCCAACAGCAGTGTCATCTTCAAATGCAAAGGATAATGATCTTCATAATTCCCAAATACTCTCTTCACTAGTTTTTTGCCAACTTGAGGAAGTTCCATCATTTAGTAGATAATTATCATACGTTTTCATATTTACCCAGATGATTATCATCTGGGTAAATGGAGTTTGTGCTTTAAAAGGACAGTCTTTTAAAGTTTGTGCTTTAACTTTAAAAGGGCACCCAGAATGTGATGGGAGTTAGTACTGCTGACATCAGTTAAGGTAGCTACTCAAGAGGTTTTTTTGAACGTTGATGCATTAAACCTATACTAAAAGTGTCAAATTTATACTATTTCAAAATGAAATTTATATTCCTTATATCATTTTTCTGTCTGCCTTTCTGTGTATTAAAATGTAATCTTTAATGAAGTTTAAATTTAGTTATATAATATTTTTAGGAAGCTTTAAGACAATTCAAGATTTCCACTATAAGGCAGATTTAATACATAAATATTATTTATTGAGTAGCATTCTTCTAAGAGTCAGTTTAATGCTATATTCTTCTTTGTTATATATTAAGTTCTTCAAATTGAAATAAAGACCTGAAATTTTTTCTAGTTCATGTATTAATCTGAGGACAGTTAACATGTGAGCTCTTTTTTTATATGTAGACAATCAGGATGGCTGGGATGGCAAACAAGAAAATGAGGAGCGACTTTTTGGGAGCCAGGAAATCATGACTGAGAAAGATATGGAATTATTTCGTGATATCCAAGAACAAGCACTGCAGGTAAAGTTGGATATTCAGGTTAGACAGTCAAGCAACTTGTTCATGGCTGAGAAACAGCAGATTAATTACATTGTGGGTTAAGCAGTAACAGCAGTTTGCCTAATCTCAGAATAGTTGTGGTTTGTGTGTGTATGTAGTTCTGCTGTTTATAATATTCCTTTCAAACCCATGATAACTGCTTTGGTTTTGCAGATAAGCACATGGCTTTGACTATCAATATTAAATAAGCTTGGTTTATTTTTTGTCTTACTGTATGAAGAAGAATTTGGGATTTGACCAAAAACAAACAAAAAACAAGCTTCTCATGAGTGATAAAACACCTATATTTATTAATTCAAGAAGTATTTCATGCCTGTAATCCTAGCACTTTGCCAAGGTGGGTGGATTGCTTGAGTCTGGGAGTTTGAGACCAGCTGGGGCAACATGGCAAAACCCCATCTCAAAAAAAAATAGAAAAATTAGCCAGGTATGTTGGTGCACACCTGTAGTCACAGCTATTTAGGAGGCTGAGGCAGGAGAATTGCTTGAGCTGGGGAAATGGAGGTTGCAGTGACCTGAGATCATGCCACTGTACTCCAGCCTGGGTGACAGAGTGAGACCCTGTCTTCCAAAAAAAAAAAAATTGCAGTTCTTTGTGACACATGGCAAGATCGTAAATATATAGACAGAGTCTATGTGCCACATGCTGGAGATGCCAGTGAATGACTGAATTCTTTCCCTGAACTATAGGAGAGATTTGTGAATAAGTAATGTCATTAATATGAAAAGTTCAATTATAGAATACTTGATGTTTTGGGAGAATAGGGAAGCCAGCTTCTACTTCTGCCTGGGGAGGTCAGAGGAGGATTCATTGAGGGGCCTTAAAGGATATGTAGGAGTTGTACATATCCCTTAAAGGGATATGTAGGGAGTTGGTTCTTATATAATCAGAAGGAACAGAAGTGAAGGTGGAATAGACTTGAAGATAGGGGAAAACATGCTTAATTGTGGGAATTAAAATGGCTCAGGATAAAGAATATAGGGTGTGGAGAATGGCAGGAGGTGAGGTTGGAAAAGTGCAGGGGCTAGATCATAAAGGCTCTTCCAGATTATGTTCATTTATTTTTTGTCTTTTCCTTCTTTGCCACCAACAAATGTACCATGTAAGCCAAGTTCTCTTTTATCTTGAAAAGAAGAATTTCTAGGCTGGGCACGGTGGCTCACCCCTGTAATCCCAGCACATTGGGAGGCCGAGGCGGGTGGATCACTTGAGGTCAGGAATTCGAGACCAGCCTGGCCAGCATGGTGAAACCCCGTCTCTACTAAAAATACAAAAATTAGCCGGTGGCACACGCCTGTGGTCCCAGCTACTCGGGAGGCTGAGGCAGAAGAATCACTTGAATCCGGGAGGTGGAGGTTGCAGTGAGCCGAGATCGTGCCACACCACTCCAGCCTGGGCAACAGAGTGAGACTCCATCTCAAAAAAAAAAAAAAAAAATTCTAAGGCTGATGCCGAGGGTTCTAGGGAAAACTCTTCATATTAAGAGACCCAGTGGTGGTGAATAGACTGTTGATGTCGGTCATTATGTGAGTACTTTTGGAAAAATAAAACAGCAGTACAAATACTCAGCATGCATTTACTCAGCATTCTGCTGTATTATGATTTAACAAAATATTAGCTTTGATTCAGGTGGATCTGGGTTCAAGTCTTGATCTGTCATTTACTAACTTCTGCTTTGGGCAGGTTGCCCTCAAAGCTTGTTTCCTTTCATGCTAGTGAGTTATTATAGGTACTCTAGTAGAAATCTACATGGACTTCAGTGGGAACTGAAAGGAGGCAGTAGTTATGTTCTTCCTGACTGAAAGAATTTTTTTTTCTCCTCCCGAGTAAGTTGCAGACATAATGTGTTAATATCCCTTTACTCCTAATTATTTGTGTGTATTTCCTAAAAACAGAAATGTTCTCATACATGACCATGGTCCAATCATCAAATCAGGAATTTAACACAAATTAAGTACTATTATCTAATTTAGTTGTCACGTCTCTCTAGTCTCCTTCCAATTGGGAACAGTTCCTCAGTCTTTATCTTTCATGACCTTGACAGTTTTGAAGTGCACAGGTCATTTATAGAATGTCATCACTTTGAGCTTGTTTTATTTTTCATGATTAGAAAATTCCACAGGTGTGCTGTGTCCTCCTCAGTGTGTCACATCAGAAGGCATGTCATATCCAAGTTCTCATCACAAGTGCTGCTAACAGTGACCACCTGGTTTAGGTGGTATCCATGTTTCTTCTCTAACATTGCTTTCTACCTATAATTAAGTATCTTGGGGGGACATACTTCGAGACAGAAATGCAGATATCCTGTTTTTCATCAAACTTTTATCTACCACATTTAGCATCCAGAGATGATTTTTGCCTGAATCATTTACTTTGTTGGTGGCCAAACATTATTTTCTAATTCTGTCATTTCTTTGCCATTTATTAATTGGCATTCTATTGTAAGGAGAAGCTTTTTCTTCTTCCTATTTATTTATTCATTTTGTTTAAACTCATAGATTATTTTATGGTTATAATCCATTGCTATTAGTATTTATTTTGATGCTTAAATTGTTCCAAATTTAGGCAGAGGGGAACTCCTTTCTAGAAGCTCCTCTGTCCTTTTAACACATCATCATCATTTTTATTTACTTCTGGCCACAGCAAGATGTTCTAGGCTCTTACTGTTGTAGCCATAGATTCTGGCTTTTAGTGGTGAACAAGAGTAAATGGTAGCTCTATCCTGTACTTGCTTAGGCCCACAGAGATGTCATCTTGATTTTTTTTTTCTCTGTCATACTTCACATTCAGTCCATCAGCAAATCCTAATGGTTCTGCCTTCAGAATATGTCTGTATTTGCTACTGCCAACCCACTGTCATCTCTGGCTTAGGCTGCTATAATTGCCTCCAGACTAAACTTGCTTCTGCTTTTGCCCCCACCCCACTCTCTAGTCTATTTTCTTCACACAGCGGCCAGGGTAATTATTTTTGAACGTAGGTTGGATTATACCACTTCCTTGCTCAGAAAACCTTTCATGTCTTACAGTCTTCTTTAGAATTTAAAAAAAAAAAAAAAAAAAAGAGTCTGTTCTCTTATCTCCAAGGCTGTATATGATCTTGTGCCTGCCTCCCTCTTTGGCTGCTCTTCTTGCTCTCAGGCTACTCCAGCCACAGCCGCCTCCTCTTCCTCAGACACACCAAGCATGCCTGCCTTGGGCCTTTGCAGTCGCTGCACCTTGCCTCGATGGCCCTTCCTCTAGAGTCGATGATTTAGTAGGTTCACTGCCCATTCCATTTAGGTCTTGCTCATATCCACACGAAAATAGCTTACAGCCCATTGTGTCACTGTATCCCCTGACCTGCCTGCTTTTTCTGCATAGTACCTACCACCTCTTGAATTTAAATTTTTTATTTCTAGAATGTAAGTGCCTTGAGAACGAGGCCTTTTTTGTTTTTTTTTTTTAATTATACTTTAAGTTCTAGGGTACATGTGCACAACGTGCAGGTTTGTTACATATATGTATACATGTGCCATGTTGGTGTGCTGCACCCATTAACTCGTCATTTACATTAGATATATCTCCTAATGCTATCCCTCCCCCCTCCTCCCACCCCACAACAGGCCCCGGTGTGTGATGTTCCCCTTCCTGTGTCCATGTGTTCTCATTGTTCAGTTCCCACCTATGAGTGAGAACATGCGGTGTTTGGTTTTTTGTCCTTACAATAATTTGCTGAGAATGATGATTTCCAGCTTCATCCATGTCCCTACAAAGAACATAAACTCATCCTTTTTTATGGCTGCATAGTATTCCCTGGTGTATATGTGCCACATTTTCTTAATCCAGTCTATCATTTCTGGACATTTGGGTTGGTTCCAAGTCTTTGCTATTGTGAATAGTGCCGCAATAAATATACACGTGCATGTGTCTTTATAGCAGCATGATTTATAATCCTTTGGGTATACACCCAGTAATGGGATGACTGGGTCAAATGGTATTTCTAGTTCTAGATCCTTGCGGATTCGCCACACTGTCTTCCATGATTCTTGAACTAGTTTGCAGTCCCACCAACAGTGTAAAAGTGAGAACGAGGCCTTTCTTTTTGGTCACTGCTATCTACTGAGTACTTGGAATATAGTAAAGGCTCAGTAAATATTTGTTTAATGAATGGATATTGAATGAAATTTTCTTCTGGGAGAAATGGGGCAGGAGTTGAAATAATAGAAAGGTGCAAGAAGGATGACCAAAGAGAGTTAAACGGGTTGCTGAGCCCTGCTGAGGCTCGGGGAGACAGTGTAAATGCTTATTGACAGTAATCGGGCTAATCCTATGTTTCTTTCCAGTATTTGATTAAACTCAGGATTGTCTGTGTGTGTATTGGCACCAAGGAAATAAACAGCTAGATCTTGGAAGTCTAGTTCATGCTTATTTTTGTTGGCAGTGCACTGAAATTCTGATGATGGTGCTATTTCTCCATGAGGCTTATTCATTTAGCATCATGCACCTGCCTTGGTACCAGAACTATAGGGCAAACAAAAAGACACAGACTCTGCCTTCATGAAGCTGTTAGTTTCACAAACAGACAGATAATAAACACTCATAAAAATAAAACTGTACTTACAAACTGATAGTCGGAAGGAAATAAGAATGCAGTGAGGGTTTCTGACGGGCTGGGCTACCTTGCTGAGGGTTGGGGTTGGAGTGTTTATGAGAAGGGAAGACTTTTGAAGAAGTAACAGTTTATACGTAGTTCCAAAAGAGTATTCAAAAGTCAGCAGAGTAAAGAGCTAGAGAAGAATATTTCAGAGACAAGTGGATTGCCTATGTAAACGTCTAAGGGTGTGAAAGAGGTTGATAAACTTAAGGAACTGAAGTTCAGTGTAACTCAAATACAGTGAACAGAAGAGTTGCATAAGGTGAAGCTGGGGAAATAGACTGAGGCCAGAAGTTAGAATTGGGGTTTTTATCATAATTGCAGTGGGAAGACATTGAATGGTTTTTAGCAAGGAAACAGCAAGATCAGTTTTATTAAAAAATGGTTTTTCTTGGCTACTACATAAAGAGTGGTTTAGAATTAAGCAAGAGTGGAAGCTGGGAAACCACTTTGCAGGCTTTTCCAGTGATCAGGATGAGAGAAGATGTTAGCTAGGACTAGAGGGGTGGTGGTAGAAATGGGAGAGAAGTGGATGGATTTAGATATATTTTGGAGTTGGAATCAGCAGAACTTAGTGATGAGTTTTATGTGTAGCTTGAGGAAGCAAGAGATGATCAAAGATGACTTCCAGGTTCTCTGACTTAATTTAATAAAGAAAGTGGTTTGAAGCCACTTGGGAAAGTTCATGTTGACTAGATAAGAGGACATTTTGAATAATGAAAGGATTCATAAATATAGTGCAGAAAGTCATTTTTGAGAGCATAGATATAGCTTAGATGATGCTTGAAGCTGTGTTTCAAAAATTTTGCAGGTAGATTTTATTACAGGGTCTTTGGTAGTCTTACAGCAGCATCAGCAAAAGACATGATAAAGGAATTAATATTAGAATCCATCCAACTAATAACACATTGTTTATTGAGTGCCTGCTATGTTCTAGAAACGATGGTACGTGGAGGGGCTATCAGAAGGACATAGTTTCTGTTCTCTTAGAGCTTATAGTCTGGAAGGGACTATCTTGAATAATCAAACTTTGCATGGAACATTATCTAAGTCAAAGATAATTGAAATATTTAGCAAGATTTTTTTCAAAAGGAGTCAGCCACTTATTGGTTTTAATTTTTTAAAAAAATTATTGCAGGCAGTAGGGTAAGTATGGATGTAGTTTGCCTAGTACTGTGTTCCATCATTAGCTATACAACATACACTTCCATGAAAAAGAGCCACCTCTGAATACAAAAGTGGAAGCATAAAAAAATTAGTAGTATAGGTTTTTGTTCTAGAATTTTATTTCAACTATGATCTTACGAGCTTGGAGAAACTATTTTTCTTAAAAGACTGTCAGTAGAAAGAAGCATTTGTGTGCATGTGTCTTTATAGCAGCATGATTTATAGTCCTTTGGGTATATACCCAGTAATGGGATGGCTGGGTCAAATGGTATTTCTAGCTCTAGATCCCTGAGGAATCGCCACACTGACTTCCACAATGGTTGAACTAGTTTACAGTCCCACCAACAGTGTAAAAGTGTTCCTATTTCTCCACATCCTCTCCAGCACCTGTTGTTTCCTGACTTTTTAATGATTGCCATTCTAACTGGTGTGAGATGATATCTCATTGTGGTTTTGATTTGCATTTCTCTGATGGCCAGTGATGGTGAGCATTTTTTCATGTGTTTTTTGGCTGCATAAATGTCTTCTTTTGAGAAGTGTCTGTTCATGTCCTTCGCCCACTTTTTGATGGGGTTGTTTGTTTTTTTCTTGTAAATTTGTTTGAGTTCATTGTAGATTCTGGATATTAGCCCTTTGTCAGAAGAGTAGGTTGCAAAAATTTTCTCCCATTTTGTGGGTTGCCTGTTCACTCTGATGGTAGTTTCTTTTGCTGTGCAGAAGCTCTTTAGTTTACTTAGATCCCATTTGTCAATTTTGGCTTTTGTTGCCGTTGCTTTTGGTGTTTTAGACATGAAGTCCTTGCCCGTGCCTATGTCCTGAATGGTAATGCCTAGGTTTTCTTCTAGGGTTTTTATGGTTTTAGGTCTAACGTTTAAGTCTTTAATCCATCTTGAATTTATTTTTGTGTAACGTGTAAGGAAGGGATCCAGTTTCAGCTTTCTACATATGGGTAGCCAGTTTTCCCAGCACCATTTATTATATAGGGAATCCTTTCCCCATTGCTTGTTTTTCTCAGGTTTGTCAAAGATCAGATAGTTGTAGATATGCGACGTTATTTCTGAGGGCTCTGTTCTGTTCCATTGATCTATATCTCTGTCACATGCGCACACATGTTTATTGCGGCACTATTCACAATAGCAAAGACTTGGAACCAACCCAAATGTCCAACAATGATAGACCGGGTTAAGAAAATGCGGCACATATACACCATGGAATACTACGTAGCCATAAAAAATGATGAGTTCATATCCTTTGTAGGGACATGGATGAAATTGGAAATCATCATTCTCAGTAAACTATCTCAAGAACAAAAAACCAAACACCACATATTCTCACTCATAGGTGGGAATTGAACAGTGAGAACACATGGACACAGGAAGGGGAACATCACACTCTGAGGACTGTTGTGGGGTGGGGGGAGGGAGGAGGGATAGCATTGGGAGATATACCTAATGCTAGATGATGAGTTAGTGGGTGCAGCGCACCAGCATGTCACATGTATACATATGTAACTAACCTGCACATTGTGCACATGTACCCTAAAACTTAAAGTGTAATAAAAATAAATAAATAAATAAATAAATAAATAAATAAAATTTTTTTTAAAAAAAAGAAAGACGCATTTGTATTCAGTTCATTCCAGTGGAGCATGACCACCTTCTTGAAATATATAGAATGATTTTTACATAAAATATCAAAGAGCACATTGTATTTTCATACAGATTTTAATGCTTTCTGATTTTGAAGGATTCCTTTGGTTTTTGTATGGTTCTGCAAAGTTACAGAGCATTTTTGAAATCTGTGTGGGTTATTAAAATTTCTTCTCTGCATGAAGAGTTAAATCATTATTAAAAATACAGTAAGCTAGGTTCAACAACTTTATTAACCCCATGATGTAGAGGTGTTACCCCATTTTACATATGAGGAAACCAACACTATTAGTTCAGTGACTTCCTGTAAGTTTTTATGTTAGTGGAGCCGAAATTAAAACTTAGGCCTGTGTGACTTCTAATTCTCTACCCTTAATCACAATAACATCCTGCATTATTCTGTATGCGGGATGTTATGGGGGTAGCAAAATCATTAGGCATGTGCTAAGTGCAGGCAGGTAAAGGTGCATAGGAAGATACACAGCAGACAGTAGCTTAGAGTACCAATGAAACATAGTGCATTGCTGTATTAAATGATTCAGACTTGTCTCAGATGTTCACAGTATACTAAGATGTGTGAGAATTGGCGCAATCTGAGATGATCACAGAAGCAGCAGTCCTAAGGAATGATGAGGATTTAGGTAGATGGAGAGAACTAGGGCTTATCAGATGGAGTAAACAACATTAACTTTAGCTTTGAGGAAGAAATGACTACTATACAGGAGTCCCTGCGTATCCACCAGTGATACGCTCCAAGATCCCCAGTAGATGCCTGAAACCGTGGACTGTACTGAACCCTGTATGTACTGTATTGTGTTACATGAATGTAGTCTGTCTCTCTCTAAATCTCTTATTGTACTATTGTACTGTACTAACTCTTCTGATGGTGTGAGATGATAAAATTTGCACCGAGGCTGACGACAGGTAACTAGAACCTCGAAAAGCAAAGCTGGGGATAAGGGGAGACTACTATAAATAATTCCAGCTGGAGGGCAAAGACATATTGTCTGTGTATTCCAAGAACCTGCCACTGAGATAGCAAGCAGAAGCTCACATTTATTTGGCACTCACTGCATGAATGGCATAGTGCTGTAAGTTCTGTGCAAATATCAACTCGTTTAATCTTTTCAACAAATCTGATAGTGACTTGCCCAACTAAGGTGACTCAGCCGAGATAGGATTTGAACTTTTCTAGTTCCCAGGCTCTTAACTACTATTTTAATAAGTTGTGCTAAATTATCCAGTGAACTAAAAATACATCTATGCGGCCTTTAATATGTGACTTATATTTAATGGGTAAATGCCTTAACACAGTAAACATCGCCCCACCTACCATTCCTACTTTCAGCAACATCAAGGAGAAATCACTTAACAGCAAAAAGATGTCATGGGGGGTACCTTAAAATCCCGTCATGCCGAAACTGACATCTTGTTACTAGCTTTCAAAATGCTCCAAAATGCAGCTTAATACTAGTAATTCAGTGTATTACCATTGCCCAACAGATGTTCCACCCTGTCTTATCTCAAACTAAACTCCAGCTATTCCTCACTTTGCGTGGTGCAATGTTAACTGAAACCCATGCTTATCAAACTAAAGTAGATTGAAGGAACAGGAGATGATCAAAGATGACTTCCAGGTTCTCTGACGCTGTAATAAAAAAAGTGGTTTGAAGCCAGTTGGGAAAGTTCATCTTGGCTAGATAAGAGGATGTTTGGAATAATAAAAAGACTCATAAAGGTAATGCAGAAAGTCATTTTTGAGGGCATAGATACAGCTTAGAAACTGCTTCACCTGTGTTAGGGTTGGCAAAATATGGCCTGTGGCCCAGTCCCATCCACAGCCTGTTTTGTATGACCTGCAAGCTAAGGATGGTTTTAATATTTTTAAACAGTTGGACAAAAATAAAAAGAATAATATTTATGGACATGTGAAAATTATGTGAAAAATGTTAGTGTTCGTAAATAAAGTTTTATTACAACATACACAAAACCCATGCATATCAGAACTAAGGTCAAATCTGTCACCTCAGAAGCACGGACGCAATTCTGATGTGTACCTGTTTCCATTAACACAGTGCCATCAAAAACAAGGACTGCCTGTCTTACAACACCTTTATGGGCAGATACTGTGTTTTCTATATCATCTCCACAGTGTGACTTGCATGTAGTAGGTCCTCAAATATTTGTTGATCTGATGGGCCAATAATCACCCTATCTCCTGTATTTACAGTAATCCCCCTTTTATCTGTGGTTTTGCTTTCCATGGTTTCAGTTACCCTTGGCTCGCCAAGGTCTGAATTTTATTATCATCGTCTCCTCCTCCTCATCATCATAAGAGTGCATACCGTGCAATAGGATATTTTGAGAGAGACCACATTCACGTAACTGTTATTACAGTACATCGTTTTAATTGTTCTGTTTTTAGTTATTGTTAATCTCTTACTGTGCCTAATTTATAAATTAAATATCATAGGTATGGATGTATAGGAAAAAACATAGTATATACAGGTTGAATATCCCTTATCCAAAATGCTTGGGACCAGAAGTGTTTTGGATTTTGATTTTTTTTTTTTTTCAGATTTTGGAATATTTGCATCATATGCTTAGCAGTCGAGCATCCTGAATTCAAAATCTGCAGTGTTCTTACGAGCATTTCGTTTGAGTATCATTAGTGCTCAAAACGTTTCAGATTTTGGAGCATTTCAGGTTTCAGATTTTCAGATTAGGGATACTCAACTTGTATAACATTTAATACTGTCTGCAGTTTTCAGGTATTCACTGTAGGTTTTGGAAAGGTGTATTCCCAGTGGGTGGATAAGGGGGACTATTGAAAAAACAAGTAATTAAAGCCATGTGTTTAGTAATAGATACCCTCTTATTATATGTAAAATACTATATTCAGCATTATATATTAATTTGTTTCATTTAATACAACTTTATTGTTAATTACTTGGCCTCATCTTACAAATGAAGAAATGGAAACATTAGAAGGATTGTTTTACCTAGAGTTATAAATTGTTAAGTTTCAGAGTCAATATTTGAACCCTGGTATTCTGACTCCATGGCCTTAACTGCTTAATTTATGATATAGTATTACTGTGGAGATATGCATAAGTTGCAGTGAGAATGAACAGGAAGACATCTAGGGATGTTATTGTTCTATTTTTAGTTATTGTGGTTAACTAAAATTTTAAGTCTTTGTAGAGGAGGTGACATTTGTGTAGGGTGCTGAAGGGATGAGTAAGTTTACTATTGGAGAAGAGTGAGAAGGCATTTCTAGTAGAAAGTTTGGGTGTGAGAAATCGTGTATCCTCGGAGCTGTGTGTAGTTGGTTGGAGTTCAAACAAGAGATGATATTGGAAGGGTACTAGATCATGAAGATTTTGTGTTTCATATTAAGGAGTTTGTACTTAATCTTGCAGGTAAAGTAGCTCTTTAAAGTAGTTAAGTAGTAGCTAAATAGCTCTTGAGGAACTGCTAAAGAATTTCTAAAAAGTGGATGACATCATATTTGCATTTTAGAAACTCAACTCTGGTGATATTGTAAGCAATGGATTGAGGAACACCTGAGCAAGGGACCAGTCAGATGATTACAATAGTCAAAATGAAAAGTGACTGGGGCCTAAATGAAGGTAGAAGAGATAGATAGGAGACAGAGATAGATAATCGTTTTGAGAAAGACTTAAGATAGAATGGAAAAGACTGCTGTTGGATTGGGAGTTAGGATTGAAGGAGAGGGCAGAACCAAGTAGGTCTTCTAGTGTTCTATTTGGAGTAGATGATGGTATTACATGTAGGAATATAGGAAAAGAAGCTTATTTAGATGGAAGAAGAGACCATGCTTACACAGTTGTGGGATTGTGTGAAATCTAAAGTGGAGAACTTTGGTAGATGGTTGTGCACATGTATATACAGGAGACCTTGGGTAGGAGATTTGCTGTGTTACCAGCACATGTGATTGTTTAAAGTTTTTATCAAAGATAATATTTATCTAATAATAAATATTACTAAATACTGGCTACCATGTTCCAAGCACTAGAGATTTAGCAGTGAACAAAACATTAAATAAAAAATGTCTTCCTCTTGGGAGCTTACAGTTTAGTTTGGGTTGGAATGGGTTAAAATAAATGGTATGCCATGTGGTAGTGTTATGGAGAAAAAGCAGGGGAGGAAGAGGGAGAATTCAGAGGGAGAGGATTAATGTATGCAGTATTAAATTGGTCAGGTGGGGACTGTCTCTCTGACATTTAGCAAAAACTTGAAGGAGGTGAGGGGATGAAACATGTAGGTAACGGGGGAATAGCATTCCAGGCATAGGAACAGGAAATGCAAAGACCCGAGTCACAATTTGTGCTTGGCATGATCAAGGAAGTACAAGGAGGCCAATGTGACTAGAGCCAAATACATAAGGCTCAAAATAGCAGATGACAAGGACAGAAGGGTAATGGAAGGCTGGCTTTTGTAGGGTCTTCTTGGCCATTGTAAGGACTTTGACTTTTACTCTGAGATGGGAATGCTGGGAGGGTTTTGAGCAGAAGAATGACTTTGGTTTTAACAGGATTTCTCTGGCTCCTGTGTAGATTGAGGGGCGGGGGGCAGTATACAAGCAGGGAGAACTTTGGGAAACTCTTGAAATTATTGAAGTAAGAGACATGGTGTTTTGGATCATGGTGGTAGTGGTGGAATTGGAATTCCGAGTATGTTTTGAAGGTAGACCCATTGGGATATGTTGATGCATTGTGAAAGCAGGGAGTCCGAGACGATGCCAGAACACAGTTGGAAGATGGAGTTGCCATCTACTGAGATGGGGAAATAGGAAGAGCACATTTGGGGAAAAGATTTAGGAGTTTGATTTTGGATGTGTTAAACCTGACGTGAGAGGGGATATCAAGTAGATAGTGGGATATGTGTCTCTGGAGTTCAAAGAACAGGTCTGGGCTGAAATTTTCAATTCAGGACTCACCAGCAAGTAGGTTGTTTTTTTGAAAAATGAGACTAGATGAGATCACCAAGGGAGAAGAGAAGAACTTTGAGTCTAGGTTATTCCAACTTTTAGAGATTGGAGAAACTGAGAAGGAATGGCCAGTGAAGTAGGAAAAAAAACATGAAGGTGTAGTTCCTTAGAAGCTAAGTGAAGAATGTGTTGTAAGAAGGAAGGATCAGTTTTTAAATTCTGCAAATAGGCCAAGTAAGAAGAGAACTGAAAATTGACTGTCCAGCTTAGCAACAAGGAAGTAATCTTGAGAAACTGTTTCCATGATGGGGACAGGGGAGGGTGAAGAGATAATTGGAGTGGTTTCAAGAAAGAATGGAAGGAGAAATTGGTTATAGTAGTAATATGTGGCCATTCTTTTGAGGTTTTTTACAGTAATTAGGAGCAGAGAAAGGGAGAGTTGGATAGAGCTGTGAGGGCTAAAGAAGATACCCTTTTTTTTTTTTTTTTTTTGAGATGGAGTCTCGCTCTGTCACCAGGCTGGAGTGCAGTGGCACCATCTTGGCTCACTGCAACCGCCACGTCCCGGGTTCAAGGGATTCTCCTGCCTCAGCCTCCCGAGTAGCTGGTACTACAGGTGTGTGCCACCACTCCCAACTAATTTTTGTATTTTTAGTAGGGACAGGGTTTCACCATGTTGGCCAGGATGGTCTCGATCTCTTGACCTTGTGATCCGCCCACCTTGGCCTCCCAAAGTGTTAGGATTACAGGGGTGAGCCACCATGCCCACACACCCCTCTCCCCCTTTTTAAAATATGAAATGAATAACAGCTGTTTGTATGCTGATGGAATGCCCTGGTAGAGGGAAAGCTGATGATGCAGAAGATAGGAGGGCAACTGCTGGGTGATGTTCTTTGGCTAGGGAGCAGGAAGATGTTATCTCATGCACAAACGGAAGCCGTGGGCTTAGGAGCTCAATCTTTAGCCATAGTATTGGTGAAAGGCAGGATGTGTGGCACAAAGGTGGAGGCAGACAGATGTGGGTGGGAAAAATTGCAGAAGTTTTCTTTTGATTTTGTCCAGTTTAGTGCAGTAGGAAGCAAAAGCATTGGCTGAAAGTGAAGGTGGAGTAAGCAGTGTTGGAGGCTTGAGCAGAGGAGAAAGGATGCAGTTGTCTTTTAGAACGGGAGAGTGAATGGAGTAGGAAGCATCAGGACCTGCTTGAGGTTTGTGGGTGGGTGTATAATGTGAGACTGGGTAGCATGATTCTCTGTTTTTCTCCACCGATATTCACATTAAGGTAATAACTTGGATTATGTGAAGAGTTGAATTTAACAGGGGTTAGGATTTTGTTGTGAAATTAGAAGAGAAACTAGAGAGTTAAAGGTCTATGCAAAGGGTGGAATTACAGGGAAAAAGACCTTAGAATCTAAGCTGCGTGGAGAGAAAGGAGGGTGTGGGGAGAGTGGAAAGCTGATGGAAGCACTGGATTATGGGTCCTCCGGATGGAAAAGGTAAGATGGCCGAGGACAGAATTCTAGATTTTGTCAATATTTAATGGTAAAAGAATTAGCAAAGGAGATGGATAAAGAGAAGTCTGAGTGTAGAGCAAAAAGGCTTAGGAAAAGGGAAAGATAGGTCACAATATCCAGAATCCTGAAATTTAAGGAGTCCTGAAAACTTGAAAAAAAATAATTGTGGTAAAATATACATAACGTAAAAGTTATTTTAACCAGACCTTTTTTTTTTTTTTTGAGACGGAGTCTTACTCTGTCACCCAGGCTGGAGTACAGTGGCGTCATCTTGGCTCACTGCAAGCTCCGCCTCCCGGGTTCTCGCCATTCTTTGTATTTTTAGTAGAGACGGGGTTTCACCTTGCTAGCCAGGATGGTCTCGATCGTGATCCGCCGGCCTTGGCCTCCCAAAGTGCTGGGATTACAGGCATGAGCCACTGCGCCCGGCCTAACCAGACCATTTTTAAGTGTACAATTCAGTGGCATTAAAGACATTCACCTTGTTGTGCAATCATCACCATCATCTATTTCCAGAACTTTTTCATCTTGCAAAACTGGAACTCTGTACCCATTAAACAACTCCCAACCCCCCACCCCCACCCCCACCCCTGGTAAGCATCATTCTGTCTTCTGCCTTTATTAATTTGTCTACTCTAGGTACCATAAGTAGAATTATACAATATTTGTCCTTTTGTGTCTGGCTGTTTCACTTAGCATAATGTCCCCAAGGTTCATATGTATTTTAGCCTGTGTCAGAATTGCCTTCCTTGTATTTTTTTTTTTTTCTTTGAAGACAGAGTCTTGCACTGTTGCCCAGGCTGGAGTGCAGTTGCGTGATCTTGGCTCACTGCAACCTCTGCCTCCCGGGTTCAAGTGATTCTTCTGCCTCAGCCTCCCGAGTAGCTGGGACTACAGGCATGTGCCATACACCCAGCTAATTATTGTATTTTTAATAGAGACGGGGTTTCATCACGTTGGCCAGGATGGTCTCAATCTCTTGACCTCATGATCCGCCCACCTTGGCCTCCCAGAGTGCTGGGATTACAGGCGTGAGCCACCAGCGCCCAACCATTGCCTTCCTTTTTAAGGCTGGAGAATATTCCATTGTATGTATGTACCACATTTGGTTTATCCATTCATCTGTCAGTGGATACTTGGGTTGTAAATAGTGCTGCTATGAACATGGGTATGCAAATAGATACCCATATACAAAGAACTACTTTCAGTTCTGTGGGGTCTATACTCAGCAGTGGAATTGCTAGATTATGTGGTAATTCTGTTTACTTTTTTGAGGAACCATCATACTGTTTTCCACAGCAGCTGTGCCATTTTGTATTCCCGCCAGCAATGGGACAAGGGTTCTGATTTTTCCACATCTTCACCAACATCTGTTATTTTCTGGTGTTTTGCATTTAAAAATAATAACCATCCTAATGGGTGTGAAGTAGTATCTGATTGTGGTTTGATTTACATTTTCCTAATTATTAGTGATGTTGAGCATCTTTTCATGAGCTTATTGGCCATCTGTATATCTTCTTTGGAGAATGGAAAGAAATTTTTTTCCAACATTTCTTTTTTTTTTTTTTTCCGAGACAGAGTCTGGCTCTGTCACCCAGGCTGGAGTGCAGTGGCGCGATCTGGGCTCATTGCAAGCTCTGCCTCCTGGGTTCACCCCATTCTCCTGCCTCAGCCTCTGAGTAGCTGGGACTACAGGTGCCCGCCACCAAGCTCCTCAGCTAATTTTTTGTATTTTTAATAGAGATGGGGTTTCACCTTGTTAGCCAGGATGGTCTCGATCTCCTGACCTCGTGATCCGCCCACCTCAGCCTCCCAGAGTGCTGGGATTACAGGCGTGAGCCACCGCGCCCGGCCTTTTCCAACTCATTTTGCAATAAAGTCCCACTCGACCTGAACTGAGTTACTGACAAAAACATGATCTGAGCTGATGTGAGACTATTTGTATTCCTTACTTATGCCAGTTAATGTGAATATTCATATGCTTTGCTAAAGAAATTTTAGTGTGTCTGATTATGGAGTGCTGCTCCAAATCCTACTAGGGCTATACACATGCATGTACTATACACATATATGTACTAATACTTTTCTAAAATCAGAAAAATTCAGAATTCCAAAACACATTCTACTCCAGTCCAAGGGTTTTGGGTTAAAAGTTTGTGGACTTCTGGCTTCATTTCTTTGGAAAACCAAGTTCCTGTTTTTAAAAACTTACCCATAAACTTTGGGAATTTAGGGAGGAATTAGTTGAGGGCTGTCGTTACTTCCGTCACATCTCAACCCATGTCATTCTTTTCTGTCTTTATGCTTCACTCGCTGTTCCTGCCCGGTGCTTTTGCCTCTTAACCTGAGGCTTATCTGAGGCTTATTTTTTCATCTGCAGAGTGGGTATATTGTTTTCTACTTTGAAGGATGGATTGTGGGGAGCAAAGGAGGTAACGACATAAGGCTCAGGTCAGAGTCTAGCACAGTAGGTGCTCCACGAACATGATTTTCTCTAGTCCTTAAATTCATGCTCTCTCTGTTGTGGAGCATGTGAATTCATTCTTTCATACCTCTTTCATCATGTAACTTTTAATCCCTAATGAATGGAATTACTTACTGTAGTGTTTCTGTGGGAGAATGTTCAAATGCCAGAAAGCCATCTCTTCTCCCCACATTTCCCAGCCTCACACTGATAATAAAGGGGTACCTCCCTCTCTCCTCAAAACATTGCACCCCCTTGGCGAATGGAGAGGGAAGGGCAAGTGAGAGCGCTCCAGTGGACAGACGGGGGAAGGCAGCAGCTCTGTGTTTACAGAAATTGTTAAATTATTTACACAATTTTGGTGTCCCTACCAGATCCAGAGTTGGGGATACTGCAAGAATGGCCTTTTTTATGTTACAAACTGGAATTAGATGAGTCATTTAATGGAAGCTTAAGTTTTTGTAGAAGAGTAATACTCTTTTCATATAAACTGGTGGTAATAAAAGCTTTGTTATCTAGCAGTAGGCATAAAGTTTTCTTTTGGTTTAGCCCAATTATTAGAGTATTTAATCCACCCCCTTGCTACCCCCTGTTAGTTATCTTAGATTAAAAGGTCAATTCTAGCCTGGAACATACGTCTTCTTTTAAATAATTTGGCATATTTAAATTAGGAGGACATGAAGTGGCAGAATTTGAGTTAAACATTTAAATATATTTTGTGCCCTTGATTATATTAGACACCTGCTGCTTTGGAAAGTCACATGTTTAACGAAAACGTACTTTGGTTGAAATGTTAAAATAAAATGACCTAGCAAAGGTAACCTTGTAGTTCAGATATGACAGTTTGATTTTGGCTAGGACTGGAATGAGTGGTTTCTGTGTAGCCATTTCTTCCTCCCTGTGTAGAGAGCCTTGCTGATTTCTAAATCTTCGTAAAAGGAAACACCCTTGCTGTGGAGGCTTGCTCAGGGGAGCTGGGAGTGGAGGCGGGCTCACACATGAGCGCATGTGCAGGAACGTTTCACGGTGCAAAGGTTAAAGGCGGGTGTGGGCAGAGGGGAACCTACCACAGGTCCCATTCTGGACAGACGTGCGCAGTTGTGGTGATGTGCAAACAGCTGTACTGGAACTGGATATCCACTTTCACATCGGGCATCCGCCTAGAAGAGCAGCGGGCAGCTGATGGGAAGACCCTCAAACAACAGACAGTGCCGCAGCAGGTGCATGACTTCAGCTTTCGGGCTTTCTATCTGATCCTTGCCTCAGGAAGTTAGATCTGGTTTCTGGTATTCAGTTATTTTGAAAGTTTCCTATACTGTTGTTATTACTTTGAGTTGTGAAGATAGATGAAAAGATAGTACTTTATGAGTTAGAGTAGTTGATTCTAGAATGTAGTTTAAAAACAGCCTTTAAAAAATCTTTTTACAAAGTTCTGTTTGGGTTTTGAGAAATGAAAGAAATCTTATTTTAACCCTGTATTATGTATTCTTCATTGTTTTTGGTTTTGTATTTGGAGGAGCCCCAGTACTTGGTGGTGTTATAACACAATTCATCCCACAAACAGATCATTGTCTTTTGTCTTTTGTTTTGAGGTGTCTAAGGAAGAGCTTGAGGTTTCATTTGGCTACATTCCAGTATGAAACCTGAGATAAGTCCCTTGGCCTTTTATAAAAGAGAATGGTTAGAAAGACCAGAAGGTCTCTAATGAGTTATGGTGAAGAGGCTTCTTTAAACGTATTTATATAAAACCAATGAATAAAAATCTCTTTTCTTTTAGTTTTGTTATAAAATATGTATGTGTGTCTGCATGCTCCAACAAGGGATTTTTACTAGTCTCTTAGTGGTCTTTAAAGCATAAAATTGAAGGATAATTTCAGTTATCCTTTTGGGGAAGAGTTATTAATGCTTGTTTTTGGTTAGGCTAAACTCTTTTGTCTTTTTCTTGTCAGTTAGTATTTGTAGAGCATCCATGATATATCTGCACTCACACACATGGACATGAGTGTGTATATGCATCTGTTGCTAGACTGGGTGCAGAGCAAGTCATGTTGCCCTTGAGTTAACATGTTAAGACCCTTAACAGCCTTTATTTTCTTGAGCTACGTACTTACGTTTGAATTTCTGATCTGGAAAGTCAGGGAAGTCATAAAGGCTTTAAAAATTCTCTGTTTAGATAATGTAGTTCAGACTATTGCAGGGATGAGGGGTATAGAGATTGTTTTCATTGTAAAGAGAAGGCAGAAAAAAGAGAAGGTCTGTATATAACAGAGTGTCTTTTTCTTTGGTTAAATCTATGCAGAGCTACTAATGAAGGGAATTTTAGGCATAGTATGAAATGAAGACTCTCTTGATACTTGTTTTGTCAGATTCTTTTTATATTTCTCTTAAATATCTACTTTCCCAAACTAAAAAATCATCCTTTGTGTGCTTACATGTTCAGTAGGGCATCTCCATTGTTGTCAGCGGAGGCAGTGTGGTAGGACTTCAGCAAATATGCGGTATCCCCCTCCCTCACTTGTAAATTATTCTTTATCTTATATCACCAAGTATCAGCAGTTTCTCTTTAATATTAAGTCATTAAGAGTGAGTTTAATTGAGGAAAATACTTTTAGTGTTATTAAATGTAGAAATGCAGCAACACCCAATGCATTTGGTTCTAAGAGATTTATTAGCATTTTTATTTTTCATCTGGGTGCTCTGTTTAAGGAATAATATAACTTATTTCAAAATATGTTAGCTTGTTCTGGCTTTTGTTTTTGTTTTACTCCTTTGGAGTCCTGAGAAGACAACATTTAGATTCAGAACTTTCTTTGTTATCTCAGTGTGTCTAATTTAGCTAACTTTTGAATGTATTTCTTGACTGCACAGAAAGTTGGAGTGACTGGTCCCCCTGATCCACAAGTCCGCTGTCCCTCTGTCATTGAGTTTGGGAAGTATGAAATTCACACCTGGTACTCCTCCCCATATCCTCAAGAATACTCAAGGTATGTTTTGAGAGACCCTTGACCTTCTGTTTTGAGATCCATAGAAGTCTGGAACTGGAAGGGATCTTGAAGATGTTTGAGTCCACCTTATCCTTTACATTTGAGGAAACTGGGGGCTTTTAAATGTCCATAATAGCAGCGGCTTTGGCAGCCACTTCATCCCAGTTTGCTTTAGATGTTCTCTTCTGTAACCTCTCAGACGCTGATGTTTAAAATGAGAAACCCGAATGCATGGTCACAATAAAAGGGGAATGCTTTTTTATTTTTTTTTAAGAGAAATTTGTCTTCACTCCTATCACTAAGAATTTTGAAAAAGAGAAGAAGAGACTCATATATAAATTAATATAAAGTTTCAGTTGATTAGTCTTTGATGTAAATAAATATTTATAATTTGACAAACTTAGTAAATGGTTTGTTTTCCCAGAAATAATTGGACAATTGGTGTAAAATTATATATAAATAGTTTGGGCTTCCAGATATATTAATAAACATTGATCACTCACCAGCTTGGTGGAGCTAAAGTGGTTTCATGACTCAGCTCTGAAATTGGTAAGTTGTGTAACCTTAAAAGCTGCCCAACTGCTCTGTGCCTCAGTTTCCTCATCTGTAAAGCAGAGATAGTAATAGTACTTACTTCGTGGGGATATTGAGGACATTAAATGAGCTACAACATGTAAATCACTTAGAAAATGGTAAGTGCTCAATAATGTCAGTTATTATATTTTTTCTTTATGGTTAAAATTAAAAGATGAAATGAGATCAAAAAATTAAATACTAGTTAATTGTAGTGACATTAATGCTCTCTAATCTATAAACTACTTATGCCTCAGTTTCCCATTTAGTAGGGTGTTACAAGAAATAATACATCATGGTGCTTTGTGGGTTAAATACATGTTCAGAATATTCTCATCATGTAAGTTTTCACCCATGTAGTAACATTGCCTGGCTAAAATATTAGCAAAATTTATTTAGTACCTTACAATATGTTGAGTGCCTTAACATGGGTTGTTGCCAAGAAACTAGGAATAGGCCAGTATAGTTGTTAAAAGGGCCATCCAGTAAAACTTATTTATTTTTTACTTTTTCTTTCCATATAATAACTTGCTTCTCTAGTCTACAGTCGAAGTAGAAAAATAGGGGTAAGAATGCCATTTCAGACACTGACCTCAAAGTGACAGCTAACAAAAACAGAAGAAAAAGCAAAACCCCAGGAAACTAACACACAAGCTCATGAACCACAGCAATTGAGGGCCATTTACTGTGGGATCAGTTAGCCCCAAACACTGTGGTGTATCTTTAAGGAAGCACACTGTATCATGAGCTGACAACAATTAATGTGACTTTAAGATAAGGTTACATTGTATTTGCATTTCCATATTATACATATATATATATTATACATGTATGTATTGTATATGTATATATGTTAAAGGAAGGCAGGAACTTCCTCAACTACCTACAGAACTCAGCGTTCAAGTTAACTCATTCCTCAGGAATTCTGAATAGCCAAGATCTTTTATGACCGAGAAGAAATACACCAAGGACACGCCTGTAATCCCAGCACTTTGGGAGGCCGAGATAGGCAGATCGCCTGAGGTCAGGAGTTCAAGACCAGCCTGGCCAACATGGCGAAACCCTGTCTCTACTAAAAATATAAAAATTAGCTAGGCGTGGTGGTGGGTGCCTGTAATCCCAGCTACTCAGGAGGCTGAGGTAGGAGAATCGCTTGAACCCGGGAGGCGGAGGTTGCAGTGAACTGAGATTGCGCCATTGCACTCTCGCCTGGGCAACAGGAGCGAAACTCCATCTCAAAAGAAAAGAAAATAAATATGCCAAGGAATTAATTTTTTCATCAGGTTTAAAATAAGTTGTTATGATCATTTTTTAAGTGAGCTCTTTGCAAGCTGCCCAAATCACAAGAGCACTCAACTTAGAAAAGAAAGCTTTTCCACATGTCTGTCAACTGTTCCGGAGACTGTAGTACAGATAGATGGAAACCACAGGCCCCTTGTCTACTCAAGGTGGGGAGAGGAAATAGATTCAGGAATGGAAATAGAGGGCTAGCATTTACTTTTGTTCAAGAGAATGATGAGAATGGAATCATAAACTGTTTTCTTTTAAGATAGATATTTAAAGGATTTATTGAAAATGTAGCTTTTGTTCTGATGAGATTTTCATTAGAAACAGGTGTGAGGAGACTAGTTATCAGTGAAAGAATAAATAATGCCATCAAAAAATAACCAAAAAAAGTATAATAGGAACCAGTAGAAAGCAGAAACAGGATAGGAACTTGTAAAATTCATCAACTTCCTTAAGCAGTTTTAGACATTTTCTGTATATTTTTTCATCCATTGGATAGGGTTCTTTGAGTTTTCAATTAGAAAATATCCTGTAATTTTTAATAGGTTCTTGAGTAATTATGACTTTTTTTCTATCTTTATATTCGTAGTTCTCTTGGTTACATTTTTAAAAAAATTATATTTACTTAAATGAGCTTGAAACTTGAGGTGACTAAAATGTTTGGAGATCTTACATTTTCCAAATAATAAACCTCTATTCTTAATTTTGTTAATGCCTATTTATTATTTCGTGCTAAACTGCTTATAAATTATTTTCTTATTAAAGGTTTTAAACACTGTAACGTACAAAAACAGGGCAATAGGAGCAAACAAAAATGCAAAGATCACAAGAAAAACGTCTTTTGGGAAGTGGGATTATACTTTACGGAATGTTCTTTCACATCCAGATATTTGTGTATGCATTGCCTATTAAGTAATCTTGTATCCCTGTCTTTAAAAATCAAAAACAATGAAGCAATAATACTGTTTCATTTGGTTTATCAGTAGGTTCATTGCGAAACCTACTCTGCCATTAAGAGCATGACATAGATGGGCTTAAGGCAAAAGAAATTGTGATCATTGGATGCCCTCTGCTCCTGTGCTGCTTTGAGCTTAGCTTTGAGATCCTAAAGAGGTAGATTCCTAGGTGATAGAGTAGCCTAGGAAGATTCCTCTGCCTTTTGATTCTCCTCTGGACTTTATTTGATGCTTAGATTATGAGATTGTCACTAGAACCAGTTTGATTATTCTCGTCATCCCAGTTACTGAAGAAGAAACCAAATAGAATCCCTAATGCCTTTGGCTATTAAATTATTGAGTAAAATTGATGAAAGAAGAATACAAATAATAATCGTTAAGTAGTAGCAGCTGTAATTACCATCCATTGAGCTTGGTACTGGACTAAACATCTCTGGTGTAATTCTGTGAGATGAATATTACTGTATTCATTTTGCAGACCTGGTCCCAGACAGTACAGTGTATAAGTGGCAGAACTTGAAGCTCACTTCTCTCTTACTACATAGCCATAACCATTAATCACTGGGCCTACGCTGCTCCATGTAGCATGTGTATCTAGGTTGATCTCACTTGACTTGTACCATAATCTTAGATTTAAGTAATATTTGGTATAATTTTTATTGTTACATTAAAAATTTGCTACAAGTTGACTGCACAAACTGCTACTATGTTGGGCCATGTTCAGAAGCCAGAAGGTACTGTAGAAATTCCTGAGAAGAATAATTGCATCATTCTAGAAGTTAGAGAAGCATGCCCAGCTGCAGCACAGCCCTGATTCCATGGGCTGGGTTATCAGCATTGTGGCAGACTTTAGAATCAACTTCCAGTGTGGAGGTGACACTTCATGTGCAGTTGATCAAAGACACCGTACAACTACCTGTTTGATAGCTGAGACCTAGGTCCTGCCAGGAAGAAGATCACTAAAAGCAGCCCCCAACAAGATTCTCTAGGGCTAGGAGTATTCATAATCTTTATAACTACATTTCATTTCCTGTAGTCTCATGTTCTTTCTATATGATAGATCTTTTTTTCTGTGAGAGAACAGCAGTTGTTTATAATATTTCTAGAAATATTTTGGTTTTCCAGTAGTTTTTTTTCCAGATGATTCCCTTTCGATTAGCAGTATCATCCCAGTGGGCTTGGTTCTAATAAAGTAAGGAGCTTTTAAAATGTTTTCAGTGAGAACTAGATTGGAATAAAGTAGATCATAATGCTTGTTTTCAGTTTACTATTTTTCACATAATAAGGTTCACTAAAGTTTTGTTTTTTTTTTTTAATCATCAATAAAATGCCATACATCTTGCCATTCTAAGGAAGTGGCATGAACTCTTCATTTACTGGAGAAGACTTGATAGTAATTTTCTCAGAGATTTTATTTCTCCTGATGTTTTCTTGAGCAATTTGGTTACTGTAAGAGCTTTAAACATTTTTGGCCTTCTCTCACAGACCTTAGGAAATAAATTGTACTTTATTTTCCTCCCTTCCTCCCTCCCTTCCTCTCTCCCCTCTCCCTTCTGTTTCCAGAAAAGTAATTAGCATTTATTGAATATTTTCTACTTTTTAATTGACAGATAAAATTGTATATATTTATCATGTACAGCATGATGTTTTGAAATATACACATTATGAAATATGACTAAATCTAGCTAACATAAATGGTACTTTATTTTCATGTCTCTGTGCTGAGACCTAACAGTTGGATTGGATGCCCTTAAAGTTGGCATTTATCTTTACCATAATTAGGAAAGCTTCATGGTCTGTCACTGTTTTTTGCTCTATCATTTTTACAAAAATACTTTAAAAAGCACAAAATTTTTTAGGTTTCTCTGATTCGTATTATAGGAAGTATTTAGTTGTAATATTTAGCCCTCAAAATGAAACTGTACTCAGATAGTGTTACTTCTGTATCTTCATGCTGTGACAAGTTAAGATTGCTCACTGAGAATTTAGCACAGGTAAGAGGTAAGTAAAACAGTTAGGGAGGGAGGTGCCACCCGTTATATCTACATAAGGAGACTCATTCTTCCTCTTCCTTTGAAGAAGAAATTACTCAGAATCCAGGTATTCAGGAAGGTGGTCTGGCAGTTGTAGGTCACCTGTAAGGCTTAGTTAATACATTTAGTGCTCATATTAGATGATGAAGTTTATAACAAGCCATTTCATTCTGTGATTTGTAGCTGTGGTGGTGAAGAAGGAAAAACCTCTTTATCTAGTGGTTCCTCTTGAATAGTGGGGCTTGAGGCAGAATGCAGTGGAAACAAAGTAGCCAACAACACACTGCTTTCCATGCTCTTAGCTCCTGCTTCTTGACTCTAATTTATAGTGCCAGACATTATTTGTTTCACTTAGTGCTTGATTTTGGAAGGGTTGTACTAATAATATAATTACAAGTTGTATTGGTGTGGCTAACATGAGAGATTTTGAAAAACAATATTGTATACCATAGATGTTTAGTAATAGTATACTACAAAAGTTCCTTGGAAACTTTCAGTGTGCTGAATTGAATGACAGTTAAAAAAATAAGATGTGAGGTTATATGGGAAGAATTAATGCACATTGTGAGTCCCCCAGGAAAGTTGGGAAAAAGCATGTGCCCTCTTGCCCTTATTTGAGCATGAAATCTTTAGTACCTGCAGGATTTGTGTTCCATAAATATACCTTGGGAAAAGCTTTAGTAGAATTTTAGATGTTCTCAGATAAATTATATTTCAAAAGCTGCTTTCAAAGTGGAAACTTGAAAAAATGGTTGTGGTCTTCACACAAATCAAACATTTTTGTGTGTGTTAATCTACTTAGCAAATATTATTTTCTTTAATTCTAGGGTAGTATTTTAAGCATAACTATCCAAATTGATAGCAAGTAAATTAATTTTTTCATCTCAGTACTTAAATATGAGACAAGATACAGTAATTTATTTGAATTATATATTTTGTCATTTTACCGTCCAGTATTTTTGCATATGCAGTTTTTTTTTTTAACCTGTTACCTGGGTAGTAATGAGAGGCAAAAAGATGATAATTGTGGAAGTTTGAAGTACTCTAAAGTATAAAGCCCTGTCTTTTTTGTTTAATTATCGTTTACAGGCTGCCCAAATTGTATCTTTGTGAATTTTGTCTAAAATATATGAAAAGTAGAACTATTCTGCAGCAGCACATGAAGAAATGTGGTTGGTTCCATCCTCCTGCCAATGAGATTTACAGAAAGAATAATATTTCTGTCTTTGAGGTAAGGTAGATACTTAGTAATTGTCCTCTCATCCATTTCATAAGTAGGGCCACCTATATTGCATCTATTGTGCAACTTTCTGTTGTCTATTTTATGTATCACTAAAATGGAAAAAGTACTAATTATAATTTTTAAAACTTCATTTGATTATAAAATGCCAGTTGATTTTGCATATATTAAGATGTGATAAAAGTACATCTTAGAATCTATGAAATATGGCATTTAAATGAAAGGATTTCTATCACTTATTTAAAAAGAATATCTCACAGAGATCTGTTTAATAGTAAAGATGATGATGATGATGATGATGATGATGATGTGTGACCTCTGCTCTGTGATTCTCTATTGCTGTTAGTAGCGCTCTTGATCCTCAGTTCTGTGGTTTTCGTGCCAAGTATTAATTGAGTACTTGCTTATGTGCCATTACTTACTGTAACAGTAAAATTTCAGATTGTCAGGATCCCCTCAGTCTCTCACTTTCTTGGTCCTCCCTAAGACTCTTTTAAGTGATCAGTAGAGGAGTTCTTTACCTTGGGAGAAGCTGGGGTAGGTGTGGTATATACTGTTTGAAGAGAATATTAAACTACCTGGGTTGTTGAGGAGTTCTGTTAGTATCGCAGACAGTGTCTTGGGAGCTAATGTGGGCATCCATTGGCGTTTTGATAGAAAGCTCTGGCAACTCCATGAACACAGACAAGGCTGCCAGGAGCAAAAGAGCAGCAGAGTGCTCCTGGGCCTGGCCAACCTGGAGCCGCATTTACCACATGATTACTTGAGGAACCCGCTTGGTGCTTCTGTGTGGCAATAGTTAGTACCCCCTTAAGTAGTTTTATCTGGGTTCAAGCCCGATCATGGTAGTCAGATTGCATTGCTTCAGGCAGCTGGCATAGATTAGACTACATAGTTACATCTTATTTTACCTAATAAATGTATTTTAGAAGGGTTGTATTTAGATCTTTTGTTGTGTTAAGTACTTTGAAAACGAAACTTGCTATCTAAAGGATTGCTACAATTCATCTTTTTATTAAAGCAAAAATTGCTCTTTTAAAACCAGATTATCACTTCCTTATCTGGCTGTTCCTGCTATGTTGAAGGTATGAGATTTTATATATTTGGTTGTCTTAAAACAGCAGATAGCATAATACTGCCATTTCAAAGGATGGCTTCCAGGTTCCAAAGTGTTCCGGTCCTGGACACCTTCTCCTAGTCTGGACTGTGGATATCTAGAGATGCTTTTAACTGATACATATTATTCTAGAACTAAAGAGACCCTCTATTGACTGTTTTGTTCTGTTTATTTCTCTAGGTTGATGGGAATGTGAGTACCATTTATTGTCAAAACCTGTGTCTCTTGGCAAAGTTGTTTCTTGACCACAAAACCCTCTATTACGATGTGGAGCCATTTCTTTTTTATGTACTAACACAGAATGATGTCAAGGGCTGCCACCTTGTTGGCTACTTTTCTAAGGTAAGTATGTCAGCTTAAAGTTTGTTTGAACTCATATAGAAATCTGAAAGAATCTTTGCTGGTTCTCACTCGGGGACACAACAAGATGCAGCACCTCCTAGGTGTCATCTAGCTGTTCGGAAAGAATAGAAGGAACATTTGGAAACTTACCAGGTGCTAGAAGGTGCTTAGTAACATTCAACAACCTATATTCTCCTAGGATTATGGACTGCTGGCAATACTCACGGGGAAGGTTTTAAATGGCTTCTCTTCCCATGGTAATAACATGGAACTTCTGAAATAAACAGTCATTAGCTCTCTGAGTTCTGTCTCAGCTTCAATCTTCTCTTCCTAATTTGAACTTTAGGCATAGAAATAAGAGTAAGAAGGCATTTTGATTAAAGGATATTTTCTCCTTTTTTAATCTTCCATGCCCTTAGAGGGAGAAAGTTTATTTTCTAGTCAGAGAACATAAAAGATATACTTTTATTTAAGCAAGTCCATGGTAAAATCCAAGTGTATAAAACAGTTAGGGGAAGTACTAGCTTTTTATAAGCATTTATAAGAATTCTTTAGGCTACTTCATTAGTTAGATGTGACTTAAAATATATTCACTCATTTATAAAATTATAAAAGTGACTATTTTGTGTAAAGTTAGATACAACTAATAGGACTGCTCTGAGGAGCACCAGAGCAGGAGAGAAAGAAAACTCTGACATAATTAATGAGTCTTCTCACTTCTAGAGTGGCACACTGATTCATCATTTGTAGCTTTACGGATTGTTTGGGACTCAGATTCCGGTGCTGATCCTTAGGCATTGGCGTGCTGTGTTTGAGTTGCAGATGGTGTTGGATGGCATTGTTTTGTTTTATATTTTTACTCTCCTGGGATGGTTGCTTTGTGGGTAATGGCAGTGACTTGACATTATCCTATCTTCTCCCAGCTGGGTAGTTGTTTGTTGATGTACGTTGCTATTCCCAAAGGACCAGGGCTGTGGGTTTTGGCCATTAGTCTTTGTTTCTTAATTCACATTATTATTCACTTTTACCAGCCTGTTTTCAAACTTGACTTGTATTTTCTCCACCAGGAAAAGCACTGCCAACAGAAGTACAATGTTTCCTGTATAATGATTCTTCCTCAATACCAGCGTAAGGGCTATGGCAGGTTTCTCATCGATTTCAGTAAGGATTATATTAATTTCTCATTGGTCTCTTCCGGTGGACCTTCTCTGTGTGTGTGTGTGTGTGTGTGTGTGTGTGTGTGTGTGTATATTTAAAGATTTGTAGGTGCTTTGTTGGCTGCTAGTATCTTTTGTCATATTGCTATATGATTCTTTAAAACCTAAAGCCACTGCTGGACACTGTGGCTCATGCCTCTAATCCCAGCACTTTGGGAAACTGGGGTGGGAGGATTGCTTGAGCCCAGTAGTTCAAGACCAGCTTAGGCAACATGGCAAGACCCTGTCTCTACAAAAAATTTAAAAAGTTAGGTGGGCATGATGGCATGTACCTAGGGTTCCACCTACTCAGGAAGCAGAGGTGAGAGGATCACTTGAGTGCCCAGGAGGTTGAAGCTGCAGTGAGCAATGCTACCCCTGCATTGCAGGCTCTAGCCTGGGCCACAGAGCAAGACTCTGTCTCAAAATAAAAATGGAAATAAATAAAACCTAAAGCCACACGTTCCTTTTATTTTGGTTGGACACGAAATTTTTTTTTTTTTTTTTTTTTTTTTGAGAGACAGAGTCTCGCTCTGTCACCCAGGCTGGAGTGCAGTGGCGTGATCTCGGCTCACTGCAAGCTCTGCCTCCTGGGTTCAGGCTATTCTTCTGCCTCAGCCTCCCGAGTAGCTGGGACTACAGGCACCAGCCACCACAACCCGGCTAATTTTTTTGTATTTTTAGTAGAGACGGGGTTTTACCGTGTTAGCCAGGATGGTCTCGATCTCCTGACCTCGTGATCCACCCGCCTCGGCCTCCCAAAGTACTGGGATTACAGGCGTGAGCCACCATGCGTGGCCTTGGACACGAAATATTTTTAAACAGCTAATATTGAATAACATTTTGTGTGATGTGTAGCACATACCTTTAATTTCCTATTGTTCATTTACAATGGAACTTAGTTTCATGCAATAATACTAATAATACTAAAAACATTGTATAACTACTTCAATTAGCACTAATAAGGAAGTACTGTGGGCCGGATGTGGTGGCTCACGCCTGTAATCCCAACAGACCAGCCTGCCCAACATGGTGAAACCTCGTCTCTACTAAAAATACAAAAAATTAGCTGGGTGTGGTGGTGGGCGCCTGTAATCCCAGCTACTTGGGAGGCTGAGGCAGAAGAATTGCTTGAACCCGGGAGGCGGAGGTTTCAGTGAGCCAAGATCACGCCACTGCACTCTAGCCTGGGTGACGAGCGAAACTCCATCTCAAAAAAAAAAAAAAAAAAAAAGAAGTACTGTACCTGCCGTATTTTTGTTATCCAGTTATCTGAGAAAATGTGTGCATTTTTTTTAGTTAGGCTCTACCTAGTGGTTAAACATCTGCAACACATCTTTAAATATCTGAAGAAGTGAATGATAGAGAAAATTGTTTAATCTGAGTTCAAAAGTGGTAGCTCACAGTTCTAAAGAGATCACTGTGGGATCTGTGTAATTTGAGGGAATATTTTACCTCAGATATTGCTATACAATGATATTTAGATGAATATATGCAGAACTAATGGTTCAAACAAAGGATTTTGATTCTAGTCTTGAGATGTTAATTAAGCCTTCTCTTAGCTTTAGACTGTCCTGTCCATATTTTATTGGAAGCTTGTGCTACTGGTTGTTTTACACATTTTCTGGTCTTTTTAGATGAGCAGTAGGGGATGGAACTCAAATTACTTCCTTTAATGTTAATATATTGTTTTGAAATAGGACTCATGATTAGACATGTTATATATGCCATTAAATTGCAAAGTTAGGGAAAATATTTTACTTTTGGTGATTGGGGGTGTGTGTGTATGGTATACAAACAGTCCGTGCAATAACAGTATTGTTTGTATTTACTTTTCCTAATGTAATACATGTTTCCAAATTAACATTCTTAGACTGCTTTTACGTTTTCTTTAATGACAGTAAAAATACCTTTCTCTGCCATCTCCATTTTCGTTGCTTTTCCTTAGAAGTTAGGCCTTTGTTTTTCAGTTCTTGAGAGTTGTGCACTATAGAGGACAGAGTCCACAGTTCCACACTTATATTGGCAGTCCTGCTTGCCTAGAGTTAGAATGATAGGTAATTGTGAGGAGTTTTGGTTGAAGTGAAAGATTGTCATCTAATTCACTGACAGAACTACAATTTTAATAGGATTATGTGAAAATGAAGGCATTCTTTTGTACTTCTCAGTTCAGATACAGCAGTTGCCACCTAGTGGTCCAAATAAAGCATGCAAGGCTTGTTTTCCCCAGGACGTTGAACGAAACTGTTAACAGTCCTGATTTTTAACACTTCGAATATTTTAACAAGGTGATTGATATTAACTGTAGACATAATAATACTAACTTAGTCTTCAATATATATAAATTATGTGTTCTTTCTGCAGATTTGTTTTGAAGTAGTTTTGCAATTTGTTTCTCTCTTTTTTTTGTGGAAGGAATTTACCTTTGGAGTTATTCTTGGTTGTAGAAGAGGGGATTGTTATTTTGGTGAATCCAGTTTTTCAGAGTTGCTGACCTAGTTCTGATTTGAGTTATTTGTGATTCTTTAGGTTATTTGTTATCAAAGCGTGAAGGCCAAGCAGGGTCTCCAGAGAAACCGTTATCTGATCTGGGTCGTCTTTCCTACATGGCATATTGGAAAAGTGTAATATTGGAGTGCCTTTATCACCAAAATGACAAGCAGATCAGCATTAAGAAGTTAAGCAAGTTGACTGGAATCTGCCCTCAAGACATCACTTCCACACTCCACCACCTACGAATGCTGGACTTCCGTAGTGACCAGTGAGTATCACATCTTTTTGTATACCTTTGAAAGATAATTAGGTTGAAGTTTTTTGGATCAGCCAGTCAGATTATTGATGAAAGGGCATTAACTAATATAAATGATATACTTGGTGATAATGAGATATCATTTTCCTTTCTAGGATATTTTATTTGATTGACTATATATATGGTCTATATATAGTCTATATATATGCTTTTTAAACTGAATTGTTTTTCTGATACCCCTAATTTTTGGACCTAAGCTACTGAATCTTTCATCTTCTAGTATTGGGAGCTCTTTCACAATACAAGAAGTAACCACTCTAGAAACAGAGTCATTAAATAAAATTCCCATGTTAAATTTTCATATAAATGGCACAAAGTAAATATAGATTGAAAGGAAGAACAGACAGTTCACCCTTCACTAAAGTGGTCAGAAAAAGGTCACAAAGAAAGGAGGCATTTGAGCCAAATAAATGGAGAATAGGAAAGAGAGTGCAGAAGAGCAGCAGAACTTCTGGAGCGGGACGTGTGAGACAGCAGGCAGTGAAAACAGCCCGCGGCCACGGTAGAGAGCGAAGCATTTGTCTTGCTTCACACTCCTGGCCGTCTCATGTGGTGGCACATTTCTGCATTCCATCGTCCCAGGCAGGCTATCTTTGCAGCACCTATCATCTTCTTACATGCTTCACCAGGGGTCTCATCTCCACATTCATTTTTATGTACACCTTGTACATTGTTGATTGCTATAAACTTTTCTCTGGTTCCAGATTTGTGATTATCCGCCGGGAAAAACTTATCCAGGATCACATGGCAAAGCTTCAGCTGAATTTGCGACCTGTAGATGTAGATCCAGAATGTTTGCGCTGGACTCCAGTCATAGTGTCCAACTCTGTGGTCTCAGAGGAGGAAGAAGAGGAGGCTGAGGAAGGAGAAAACGAAGAGCCACAGTGCCAGGAAAGAGAATTAGAGATCAGTGTAAGGGCATGAATAGTCTCTATTTTTGATGACAGAAGATATATTTTTGATTTCATGAGTATTTATAATAATGTATTATGATCGTCTTTCACAGAAAAGTAAATTCACATTAGAATGTCAAGAGTTTTATTTCAATGGTAGAGATTTCAAGAAGACTGGGCCTGGTTTACTTAAGTATTTTTAAGCCTTGGACAATTAGGAGGAGACCATCAAATTTCTTATAATGTGTTACTTGTGAGAAAAATATTTGTTACCAGGGTGCCAAGAAGCAGCTCAGTTTTAAGCTGGATAGTAGTTGAGAAATCTGAATTGAATCCAAATCTGACAGTTTTTAAAAATGAAATGGAGGTTGGGTGTGGTGTTTCATGCCTGTAATCTCAGCGCTTTAGGAGGCCCAGGCGGGAGGATTGCTTGAGACTAGGAGTTCAGGACAACCAGGGAAATATAGTGAGACCCCATCTCTACAAAAAAAACCCAACAACAAAATGAAATGGAGATACATTTTCCTTAAATAGAATATTAAGTAACTATTGTAAACTTGTGTATGTTTTCTAATGGGGCACCAAAACATCCTGTGGACACACAGATCTCTTTAGCCATTAAAGGGTTGCTGGTGAACTGTAGTGCATGTGTCATTGTCAGTATTTTTCTTCATGTGATGCATACTTTTATAGCTCTTTTTTTTTAAGCAGTGCTTCATCCTTTCAACACCGGTATCCTCCTTTAATAAACATAAAAAATCCCATGCCTCTCTTTAGTGCAGTTTAATTTTCAAAATGAAATTATTCAGAATAAAAGTAAATTTAAAAACTACATAAACTTTCTTTCATATTTCTCAAATGCCTCCTTCCTCTTGCCCATGTCTCAAGATCCTGTCTCCTCCACCCTGTTTACAAATTTTTATTTCTGAGAAATGTTATTAAACAATCTCATTTAACATTTAAAAGAACAATAGTATTCACTTTGCTTATTGAGGGTGGTACTGCAGAAAGATTCAGAACATAGGCTCTGGAGTCAGACTGCCAGGCTTTCTATCCCAGCATCTTCTCTTGCTCTTGCGTGACCTGGGGCAGATTACTTAAATTTTTTTCTACCCCACATGCCTCATTTGTAAAGTGGAGTTGTAGTGGTAATACTTCATATGATTGTTGGGGAGATTAAATAAATAATGCATATACAGAATTTAAAGCAGTGCTGAAACAGGAAATATCCATGTTAAATAATTGATCATTTTCTTTTTAAAGCTCAGTTTCCTTTTCTTCTCTCAATACTTAAAAGATCAGAATAGGTAAATGTAAGCAAACAAGACTGAAAAATTAACCAGCATTGTTTTATTTTCTAAAATCAGGTGGGAAAGTCTGTGTCTCATGAGAACAAAGAACAAGATTCTTATTCAGTAGAAAGTGAAAAGAAACCAGAAGTTATGGCTCCAGTCAGTTCTACACGTTTGAGCAAACAAGTCCTTCCTCGTGATAGTCTTCCTGCAAATAGCCAGCCATCTCGGAGGGGCCGCTGGGGGAGGAAGAACAGAAAAACCCAGGAACGTTTTGGTGATAAAGATTCTAAACTGCTCTTGGAAGAGACGTCTTCAGCTCCTCAGGAACAATATGGAGAATGTGAGGAGAAATCAGAAGCCACCCAGGAAGAATACACTGAAAGTGAAGAACAGCTGGTGGCTTCTGAGGAGCAGCCAAGCCAGGACGGGAAACCTGACCTTCCCAAGAGAAGACTCAGTGAGGGGGTTGAGCCCTGGCGAGGACAGCTCAAGAAAAGCCCTGAGGCTCTGAAGTGCAGATTAACAGAAGGAAATGAGAGACTGCCCCGTCGCTACAGTGAGGGTGACAGGGCTGTCCTCAGGGGCTTCAGTGAGAGCAGCGAGGAGGAGGAGGAGCCGGAAAGCCCTCGGTCAAGCTCGCCACCAATTCTCACAAAGCCCACGCTGAAGCGAAAGGTAACGCATTTCTTTCCAGGTCTTCTCTTCCTCCAATTCCAGTTTATCTTACACCTTCTCGTTTTAGCTTACAGTTCTGAAAGAGTATAAGTTAGAAATTCCTAGTGCATTGCTTTATAAACCTTAAGCCTCTGTATATTGTAGCCCAAGATCTTCCCAGTGAACATTTGAGATGTGTGTGTGTGTTTGACTTCTTTGATTCATGGGAATTCACTTAGAAATCATAAGCTTATTTAAGGGCTTCACCTCCTGGGATGCAAACAAACTTTTTTTTAGCTTACTGGTTTGATGTTCAAATCATGACTTTTAGGGGCTTTAAAGATATTTTTAAAGTATGTACAGATTAGAAGTGTTTATATTAGAAAAGGAGGCCAAAATATTACATAATTAATTGGAAAGTGAACATAGTACTGCCCTATATTTTGGGGTACTCAGAGTACAGTAGCTCATCTTGGGTGCTATTGTTTTCTCTCTACTCTCCCCACTTCTCGCACATCCCTCCAATAGTTTAACGTGGTCTCTCTTGCTTTAAAAATATTTTCTAAACTATATTCCATCATAATGATAGCCAATTAGTTATTAAATAATGTACAGTGATGATAATGAATTCTGTTAAGCCGTTTACCAGAAACATCCCAGGCTGTGGAGTGGATTTTAAGCATTGCCAGGAGGCAGCCAGACTGAAGCGAGGCCGCTCCCTGGAAGAGCCACTCAGCCAGCTTCCAGCCAAAGCAGCACAATCGTTCCTTTCCTTACAGGGTCTTAAAAAGCAAGACAGGATCTTTTGTTTTGTTTTGTTTTGTTTTGTTTTGTTTTAAGAATAATATCTTCAGAGCAGTTTTACATTTACAGAATTAATGCAAAGAAAGTACAGAGAGTTCTCGCATACCCCAGCCAGTTTCCTCTATTATTAATCCCTTGCGTTGGTGTGGTACATCTATCACAGTTACTGAACCAGTGTAGATACATCAGTAACTAGAGTTCATACTTTATTCAGATTTCCATAGTTTTCCCTAACGTCCTTTTTCTGTTCCAGGATCCCACCCAGCATATCGCATTACATTTAGTAGTCGTGTGTCTTTAGGTTCCTCTTGGCTGTGGTAGTTTCTCAGAATTTCCTTAGTTTCGATGGCCTTCATAGTTTTGAGAATGACTGGTCAGGTATTTTGTAGATGATCCCTCATGATATTAGAATGGGGTAATATATTCTTGAGAGGAAGACCATAGAGGTAAAGTGCCATTCTCATCACATAATTAAAGGGTACCTGTCGGCATATATCTATCAGTATGTATAGGGAAGCTGGGCATAGTGGTCACTCTTGTAATCCTAGCTACTTGGGAGGCTGAGGCGGGAGGATCACTTGAGCTGGAGGCTGTAGTGCACAATGATCGTACCTGTAAATAGCCACTGTAGTCCAACCTGCGTGACATAGCAAGACCCCATCTGTAAAAATAAAAAGAAGCAAGTATCAAATATAAGGGTATTATCAATATGATTTTTCCCTATTGAAGTTAACTTTGATGACCTGGCTTAAGATATTGTTTGTCAGGTTTCTACTTTTCTTTTCCCTTTACTGGAAGGCAGTCACTGTGCATAGCCACACTTAAGATTTCTACCCCCTCAGAGTGGAGGCTCAGCATAAATTATTTGAATTTCTGCTTGGGAGATTTGTCCTTTCTCCTTCATCTGTTTATTTATCCAAGCATTTATTTATATCATTATTGGCCCAGATATTTACGTGATACTTCAGTTTATAATCCAATACTACTGCTTTTTAAAATTTGTTGCTCAGATTGTTCCAGTTTTGACCATTAGAAGCTCCTTCTTTCAGTTTCCCTCTTGGGCTGCTGCTGCTTTTTTTTTTTTTTTTTTTTCCTTCCCCAGATGGGGTCTTACTCTGTCACCTAGGCTGGAGTGCAGCGGCATGATCTCAGCTCACTGCAACCTCCACCTCCTGGGATGCAAGCAACGCTCCCACCTCAGCCTCTTGAATAACTTGGACTACAGGCATGTTCCATCACGCCTGGCTAATTTTTTGTACTTTTGATAGAGACAGGGTTTTGCTGTGTTGCTCAGGCTGGTCTTGAACTCCTGAGCTCGGGCAGTCCACCTGCCTTGGCCTCCAAGGTGCTGGGATTACAGGTGTGAGCCACCGCGCCTGGCCTCCTGTGTTTAACATATATACTGTTGTTGTCATTGTGGGGTCTTTTTGTTTGTTTTTAAGCATTTCCTTTCTGGCACTACAAGATGCTTCAAGTTCATCTTGTATATTTCATGCCCTTGTCCTAGAATCAGCCTTTTCTCCAAGGACCAGGGCCATTTTTAATCTAATTTGAAAACATTCTCGATTGGGACTATTAAGTTTGAAGTAGAGAAAAGTTGAACATTGACTAACTGCTGTTCATTGCATGATCATGAAGAATAGATCTTTGTCATCCTAGCACTTGTATTGCCAATTTATGAAGTAAAACAAATCATGTTAAAAAAAGAAAAAGAACAGGCAGTAAGCTCACATGCAAAGTAATTTTGAAGTTAATGAATAAATGCTTTGACTGGATGTGTGAACTTAAGCAAGTCCTATAGCCTCTCTGACATCTATAGAATGAAAGGATTGGATTAGATAATCTCTGGGGCATCATCTCTTATTTTGTGATATTAGTTGTATAATTTTAGCTATTTGGTCAGTCCAGTGCAAAGTTGTGCTCAGTGTGCCCAAATTTCAGTAACAGATTTATTTTACTTTTGAAATATTTCACTAACACTGAGTAAATACATTTCAGCCCCATATTTCTACATTCCACAGCTTTTTATGAGTAGTTCATGAAAATGGCATACAACTTTACTGATAGTTCTGCAAACCTTCACAGTAGTGCTATAAGACAAAGTGTTTTTATTTCTCTTTTGCTCTTAAGTTGGAAAAGTTAAGGGATTAGCCTCTGGGTCATTTCAGTATTAAAACAGGGCAACTCTCTAGGGTGCTAAATTTAACTGAACTATTAAGAGAATTATAATGTCTGCTATTTGGAGATGGCTGCCTATTCTTTTACAAAGTTGTGTTCAATTGCCTAATACCTTTGTATTTATAATAAGTGTATTATCTTACTATAGTATTTTGAAATAATATTCAAAATATTTTTTGGCAAACAACATCCTCATTTTATATGTGCTAATTCTATTTGGTTTTAAAACTGTTTTCGTATTATTAATAGAAAAGATAGTGTTCATAACTGTAAATACTTGCTTTCTCTATTAAACAGAAACCATTTCTCCACCGAAGGAGGAGAGTCCGAAAGCGCAAACACCACAATAGCAGTGTAGTCACAGAAACTATTTCTGAGACCACTGAAGTGTTAGATGAACCTTTTGAAGATTCTGACTCCGAGAGGCCAATGCCAAGATTAGAACCCACGTTTGAGATCGATGAAGAAGAGGAGGAAGAGGATGAAAATGAACTTTTCCCTAGAGAATACTTCCGTCGTTTGTCTTCGCAGGATGTACTCAGGTGTCAGTCCTCTTCTAAGAGGAAGTCTAAAGATGAAGAAGAAGATGAAGAGTCAGATGATGCTGATGGTATGTTTTACAGAACTCACTTACTGTGGTTTATTGTCTTCAGATATACAGCAGTAGCAGTGACAGACCCTTCAGTAAAAAGGCTGAAAAATGAACACAACCCACTAAGCAAGAAAAGGAACGTTTGGCAATCTCTAAAAAGTTGTATCAAGTATATCCATCTTGATTTTTAAATGTGTTTTCCCTTCAACTCAGAACCTCTATTAATTTGCCTCTGCAGAAAATATCTTACTATTAGGCAACTGTTCTTTTTTGCCCAATCCTTTCTAAGCCTTTATCAGAATCTTTAGTTAATGGGAGAGTTGGACTTAGCATCAGGAAGATGTAATAACCCTTCACTAGAATGTGCATTCTCTAGTCTGTTTTGCTCATTGCTGTATGCTGAGTGCTTAAGCCAGGCGCTCAGTAAGTAGTGTTAAATGAGTGAATGCTAAGAAGACAATTCTCCAGAAAGAGCAGATTCATGTAAATCGGAACTTGTGTCAGATCTGCTCAGGAGTCTTTCCTGAATTGTATCTCTAATGTGTCTTACCCAACTAGTAGTAAATTTCTCACAAATGGTAACAATAACTCAAAATAAATTTTATAGTATAGATACAAATCCAACTATTTACTTTTAAAGCAGCCTAGTTGTCATTTCTTCTCTAGAGACACTGAAACTAGGTCTCATATGTATGAGCCAGGTCAGAAACAAGTCTTTTTCACCCTAGCCTAAAGTTTTGCCAGTGTCTCATGCTGCCTGCATCTGCAGTGTGTTTATCTCGCATGGGCTCAGAATGAGCATTTTTACTTTGTTGGGCAAATATGAAGAAATCTACTTGTCCAGTCTTGGTACATAAACCTTTAGCTTTTATGCATTAACTGGTTGAACTTTTTAATTCTTTTAAAAATTCAGTCAGTTTCAAGTCTAGAAGATAAACTTACATTTTCTCCATTCTCATATTTTCTATATAACAAATACTTTTTTATTTTTTATTTTTTATTTTTTTGAGATGGAGTCTCCCTCTGTCACCTAGGCGGGAGTGCAGTGGCACAGTCTCAGCTCACTGCAACCTCCACCTCTGGGTTCAAGCGATTCTCGTGCCTCAGCATCCCAAGTAGTTGGGATTATAGGTGCACGCCACCATGCCTGGCTAATTTTTGTATTTTTAGTAGAGACGGGGTTTCACCATGTTGGCCAGGCTGGTCTCAAACTCCTGACCTCAAGTGATCCACCCGCCTTGGACTCCCAAAGTGCTGGGATTACAGGTGTGAGCCACCCTGCCTGGCCAACAAATACTTTTAATATAGTGATAAGATGAATGTGTTCTTTGCTCTATCATGAATGATTCTACAAAGTTTAACTTGCTATGTTTTGAAATAACATAACTAGGAAACTAAAAATTTATTTTGTAAATTTAGCACTTTATATTCTGTCTTAGATCATTGTACACTAAAATATACCCCTGATTAAGTTCCCATGGACTTAGATTTTTGCTGATGCAGCCATTTCCTTTGTTGACTTTCAAGTTACTACTACTAACTGTGTCTTTTTAGCCGCGCCCCCACTGCATCATGTTCTTGTCTTGGTATTCTTATTCTTTAAAAATTAATAGGCAATGTGAGTGTACTTAATGCCACTGAACTTACACTTATAAATGGTTAAAATTTTAAGTTTTATGTTACGTATAGTTTACCATAGTTTTTTTAAAATGCTAATAATATAAAATTTATTTCTAATGAATGTAATTGGTGCTTTAATTTTTTCTTGTTTGTCTAAGTCTAAATGTCAGTTTTTGTCTAGGACTAAATAAATGCTTTGCAGCTATTCCCATACAAACACAACATTAACTGAACAACTGTTCACATACGATGGCTCAGTCATGGCCTAGAGTAATTGGCTCATCATACTACCTGAAGTGATGATTTGTGGAAACTAAGAAAATCCGAGAGATAAAGTAAATCACAAGCAGAAAAAAAAGAGGAAATAAGCTAATTTGTAACTTTTAGTAGAGACAACTTGATAAAAGTACTGCTTACTACTTATTTGCCTCTTTATAAAGTTCATCTCCATTTTACAGATGATGAAACCGAAGTGTAGAGTAACTTCCCACAGCCATGCAGCTGATGATGATAGTCTTGAATTGGTTCTGACTAGTGTCTGATAACATAATGTTGACCAGGATTCTTTCATAGTTCTGCCAATTCACTGTGTGACTTAGAATATGTCACTAATTAGTTTTATCCTCTAGGTTCTTAACTTTAAAATGAAGACAATCAGGAGTTTATAAAAGTAATGATTAATAAAGTCATTTCTATTGTATATGCTAGTCTTGGAAGAAGGAACTAGAAAATGTAAGACCTTGTAACCTGTCTTTATTTTTCTTCCTTCCTGTATAGACACTCCTATCTTAAAGCCAGTATCTCTTTTGCGAAAACGTGATGTGAAGAATTCTCCTCTTGAGCCAGATACATCCACACCTTTGAAAAAGAAAAAGGGATGGCCCAAAGGCAAGAGCCGCAAACCAATCCACTGGAAGAAAAGACCTGGTCGAAAACCAGGATTTAAGTTGAGTCGGGAAATCATGCCAGTTTCTACTCAAGCATGCGTCATTGAGCCCATTGTTTCCATTCCTAAAGCTGGACGTAAACCCAAGATCCAGGAGAGTGAAGAAACTGTTGAGCCAAAAGAAGACATGCCCCTACCCGAGGAGAGGAAGGAGGAGGAGGAGATGCAAGCAGAGGCAGAAGAGGCTGAAGAGGGTGAGGAAGAGGATGCAGCCAGCAGTGAAGTCCCAGCAGCCTCTCCAGCAGACAGCAGCAATAGTCCTGAGACCGAAACCAAGGAGCCTGAGGTGGAGGAGGAAGAAGAGAAGCCCCGTGTCTCAGAGGAGCAGAGGCAGTCAGAGGAGGAGCAGCAGGAATTAGAGGAGCCAGAGCCAGAGGAGGAGGAAGATGCAGCTGCAGAGACTGCCCAGAATGACGACCACGACGCTGATGATGAGGATGATGGCCACCTGGAGTCCACAAAGAAAAAGGAGCTAGAGGAACAGCCCACGAGGGAAGATGTCAAGGAGGAGCCTGGTGTTCAAGAGTCTTTTTTAGATGCTAATATGCAGAAGAGTAGGGAAAAGATAAAGGATAAAGAGGAAACCGAGCTGGATTCCGAAGAGGAGCAGCCTTCCCATGACACGTCCGTGGTGTCAGAGCAGATGCCTGGGTCTGAGGACGACCACGAAGAAGACTCCCACACTAAGGAAGAGTTAATCGAATTAAAAGAGGAGGAAGAGATTCCTCATAGTGAGCTGGATCTGGAAACTGTACAGGCAGTGCAGTCTTTGACTCAAGAAGAAAGCAGTGAGCATGAGGGCGCCTACCAGGACTGTGAGGAAACTCTTGCGGCGTGTCAGACCCTGCAGAGTTACACCCAGGCTGACGAGGACCCTCAGATGTCCATGGTTGAAGACTGTCATGCGTCAGAACATAATAGCCCTATCTCCTCTGTTCAGTCTCACCCCAGCCAGTCAGTCCGTTCGGTCAGCAGTCCCAACGTGCCTCCCCTCGAGAGTGGCTACACCCAGATCAGCCCAGAACAAGGATCCCTGTCCGCGCCCTCTATGCAGAACATGGAGACCAGCCCCATGATGGATGTGCCTTCCGTATCAGACCACTCTCAGCAGGTGGTGGACAGCGGCTTCAGTGACCTGGGCAGCATTGAGAGCACCACTGAAAACTATGAGAACCCGAGCAGTTACGACTCCACGATGGGCGGCAGCATCTGTGGGAACAGCTCTTCCCAGAGCAGCTGCTCCTACGGTGGGCTGTCGTCCTCCAGCAGCCTCACCCAGAGCAGCTGTGTGGTCACTCAGCAGATGGCCAGCATGGGCAGCAGCTGCAGCATGATGCAGCAGAGCAGCGTCCAGCCTGCTGCCAACTGCAGCATTAAGTCACCTCAGAGCTGCGTGGTGGAGAGGCCTCCCAGTAACCAGCAGCAGCAGCCGCCACCACCGCCTCCACAGCAGCCACAGCCGCCGCCGCCACAACCAGCACCACAGCCTCCACCACCCCAGCAGCAGCCGCAGCAGCAGCCGCAGCCTCAGCCCCAGCAGCCTCCACCCCCACCCCCTCCCCAGCAGCAGCCCCCGCTGTCACAGTGTAGTATGAATAACAGTTTCACCCCAGCTCCTATGATCATGGAGATACCAGAATCTGGAAGCACTGGGAACATAAGTATCTATGAGAGGATTCCAGGGGATTTTGGTGCCGGCAGCTACTCTCAACCATCAGCCACCTTCAGCCTAGCCAAGCTGCAGCAGCTGACCAACACCATTATGGACCCTCATGCCATGCCTTATAGCCATTCTCCTGCTGTGACTTCCTATGCAACCAGTGTTTCTCTGTCCAATACAGGACTGGCTCAGCTGGCTCCATCTCATCCCTTAGCTGGGACTCCTCAAGCACAAGCCACCATGACGCCACCCCCAAACTTGGCATCCACTACCATGAACCTCACATCTCCTCTGCTTCAGTGCAACATGTCTGCCACCAACATTGGCATTCCTCACACGCAGAGATTGCAAGGGCAAATGCCAGTGAAGGGGCACATTTCCATCCGCTCCAAGTCTGCGCCACTGCCCTCTGCGGCTGCTCACCAGCAGCAGCTGTATGGCCGTAGCCCATCGGCAGTTGCCATGCAGGCTGGCCCTCGCACACTGGCTGTTCAGCGTGGCATGAACATGGGGGTTAATCTGATGCCTACTCCCGCCTATAATGTCAATTCCATGAATATGAACACCTTGAATGCCATGAACAGCTATCGAATGACACAGCCCATGATGAACAGCAGTTACCATAGTAACCCTGCCTACATGAACCAGACAGCACAGTATCCTATGCAGATGCAGATGGGAATGATGGGGAGCCAGGCCTATACCCAGCAGCCTATGCAGCCTAACCCTCATGGGAACATGATGTACACAGGCCCCTCCCATCACAGCTACATGAACGCTGCTGGCGTGCCCAAGCAGTCACTCAACGGCCCTTACATGAGAAGATGAGCAAGATGAACTTGCAATCAAAAACTTAAATATATATAAATAAAGGAACCTTTTATACTGACAAACCAGAGAAAAATGGACCTTTTTCCAGTTAAAATATTGCTGTAGATTTAGAGGAATTTTTCTTTGGTTTATTTTATTTTTTAGAAAACCTGATCTTCTCTTTTTTTGGGTTCATTTTGTTCTGGGTTTTGGTTTTCTTCACAATCTTGAACATTTTACAGTAGAACTCATCTAAAAATGGATTTGGGGATGGGGAAACATGCACAAAATCTTTTCATAATTAAAAAGAGCCTTACTTTCTTTACATACCACATGGACAGAATTTGTGTAAAAGTGAATTATCTTTATTTTAAAATGTATGTTTCCCCTCACTGTTTGCAGCTCCCAATGTTGTCATTTTTAAATGTTATATGCATCTCAAGGGTTAACCAGACCCTTTCCTCCAAACCCAACGTTTCATTTCCTACTTCATTCCAGCAGGAGGCACTTAGGGGAGACTCGGATGGGGACATGGAGAACAACCCAAGCTCCTTAAACTTATTATTATTGTTAATATTATTATTATTATTATTAATAAAGTGAGGCAGGAAAATGCTTCTCCTTTTAAAATCCCCTCCACTCCTCACACACACACACCTCTTGAAACCCTTCCCCAAGAATGTTTCTTTATAGACGGACTTCATTGAAATCTTTGTTGTTCTTGAATCAAGTGTAATATAATTTTTTTCTTCTTTTTTAAAATATTCCCACTCAGCACTCAGAGACACAAAAATACTGTAAGTCTCAATTAACAGCAGAATCTCAGAGAAAAGCTGTTTGCAATCCAAATCCAGCCTTTGGAGGAATAGAGATGGTCAATTAACAATCAAAAAGAGGAGATTAACCTCTTGTTTTTTTACCACCTGGTGAATCAGCCATAACGCACACACGCCACCCAGCCTCTTGTTTCTAGTATGTACTTTGAAATGCTAACTGAGGGTCTTGATGCTTGAGCCTTTGACTGATAAAACTCAAATAGCAGTCCCCAGTGATTTGCCTCTTAGGTTCTTTCTTAAATTGTTGGTGGATGACTGTACATTTTAGTGATTTGAAAAATAACTGACAAACCATTGAAACTGTTTATTTTATGTTGGAAGAGATGGCACAGATGTGTGTCAGAAGGGAGATCACGGTGTGAGTTTCATAGCTATTTAAATGATACATACCTCTAGTTTTTGTTTGTCTTTTGAGATCCTGAGTTCATCCCCTGTGAATCAGAGTGCACAAGCACCTCTCCTGTGAGTGGCTAATGAGAAGAGGGACAGACCGACCACCAGCACAGCAGGGCAGAGCTGGACAGCAGAATGTTATAACGCAAGTTCATGTGTTGCTCCCAACTCCATTCTCTTTTCTCTCGTGCAACCAGTTTGCCCATTCTCTTCCTATTACTTGCTCCAGGGATAGGTAAAAAAAAAAAAAAAAAAAAAAAAAAATATATATATATATATATATATACACACACACACACACACACACACACACACACACACACACACATATATATATATATATATATTCCATCATTAGAAGATGGAAACTATTATACCACTTCGTATGTGCAGTCAAATATCCAAAAGGGGGAAGTACTGCTTAGAGAAATATCTGTAAGCATTAAATTCTCTCCTTTATTTGTACATTTTATATAGATAAATTTTTAAAGTACTAATTAGGCATTAACTTTTTTCAAATGCACAGGTTTGTTGGTTTTTTAAATACACTTTAATTGACTTTCTCAAGCGTGCTAGGTAGAAACGCAGAATTCCACATCTTCCCGCTCTCAGCTCTGAGCATGTGCAAGGCTGTGTAGGACCCAGTTTCTCTGTATATACTATTCCAGTTCCCAGTCATCTATGTAGAAAGTGCACTGTGCTGCCATCGCCCTACATCTTCAGCTGTGTCATTGCTTCCTGGTTGGGGTGGGGACGGGGTGGGTCGGGAGGGAGGTATATTGGGAGGAGGGTGGGTCAAGGCAGAAGGAGAAGCTGTTGAAATGAGGGCCGTGAAATCAGTTTCTGTTGGTTTGCGGTTGTGTTTGGTTTTGTTTGTTTCTTTATAAAAAATTCAATCGGGCAGCTCCCTTTTCCACAAGCCTCTTTGTGACTGTAGAACTATTGTAGAAAAAAAAGTTCTTTTCTATATTATAAAAGAAATTATCCAACACAGTAATATTGGTACCTGTCATTTTTTCACTTCTGTTTAAAAAAAATGTATTTTTAGCAAGATAACTTGGGTAATCTTCTAAAAAAGAAATTTAAAAACTCACTGTTAGTGACTTTGATGCCTTTTAAAATAAGAGCTTTTTCATTTCATTCCATCTTTAAAATTTTTTATCTTTGTTGTAGAATATTAAAAACTATTTTAAGAAAGATAAAAATTCTCTTTAAAGAGATCTCTAGCGTGTGTGAATAGAGCTCCAGATGCCTCTAAAAGCCGCATGTACAAAGGAAGCCACGTCTATCCTGTCTGTTTATATTTGCTTTTCCTGTTTTGTAACCTCTTTGTACTTTGTTCATGGTGACTTGTAAGCTAAGGGGAAGGGGTGCCTAGATGCCTTTGTATCTCTCCATGTCACGCGCTCCTGGGCCAGCCGGCCTCCCTTCCTCTCCTTGTATGTAATACCTTTTTTTCCCCTTTCTAGCAAGTACTTTCAAAAGAACTCTGTACATTTTAACATAAAAAATAAATTATGTTGAGCCATTTTGGATGTCTGTCTTGCATGTGGAATTTTTCTCCCTTCCCAGTACGTCAGAACTCTTCAATTCTTGTTCTACACCCAGAGACCTATAAACATTAGTCTTTTCATTTTCCTCTTTATTATAGGAGTACAAGTCCATGGCCTTTGCTTTGAAATTCCAGTTTTCATTTATGTCTGTGTTTAAATGCCAACAATATGGATGGGTTTTCCATTTCCAAGGAACATGGCACAGTAACCCTACTTTGGATTTTGTAGGGGCATTCATATAAAAACCTCCTAAAGGGATTTTAATTCCCTTCCCCCCCACTCCCCTAAAAAAAAGCAATTGCAATAACAAGTAGCTCCTAGACTTGTGATAAATGGGAGGAGTAATTTTTATAGATCTTATTTTATAATGTAACTTTTTAAAAGAAAGCGTTGTGGGGTTTTTTTCATTTCATTTTACCTAATTGGGTAATCTAGGAAGATTTGTCATTCTCCTTTTGCCAGAATTCAAGGCCCTGAATGCTGATTACTTTTTGGTGGTCTCTTGGGTTGTGTTTGCCTGTCATCATTTAGAATTGTGGACAGGAGGCAGAGTCCAGAAAATTTGATTTCACTTCGGGAAATTGGCCTTAGTTTCTGGTGGTAGGCAGTGAGGCAGGTTCAAGTTTTAGCGGCCTCCACACTTCCTCTGCCCCTTCACACTGAGGAATTGAGGAACTGTACATGATACTACCTATAGCAGACATTTGTTCTGAATTTCATGCTGTTTAAAGTTTAGACAGTATAGTCATGTCATCTCAAAAGGAATGATGTATGTCGGTTGATTTCTTGGCTGGCTTATATAACCATTATTTGGACACAGGCTGTGTCACTGTGCTATGCAATTACTAGTGGATTGTCTTGAAAACATTCTTGCCTTTGCCACTGAAGAGTATTTGCTTTAAGTGATTTCAACATAAACCAATTATGTTTTTTCAATATAAGACATAATGTGGCCAAAGACTATTCTAGACTTTCAAAAAACATAAATATATTTACTATATATTGCATTTAAGTATAATTTGAATTACATAATCCCATGTATAGCCAAGGAACAAATGAGTTGTTCGGAGTAGGGGAGGTGCTCCTATTTCTTTGTTGTCTCTCCACCTCCTGCTGACAGTAGATTGGGGAGGATGACACACTCAATGTGTGTGATACTGAGAGCCCTAGTCCACCAACCTGTCGTCGAACTTTCAGAAACTAGAGCACCAGGAATCACATTCTTTTAAAGCCTTTCTGGGCACTTTAGGTGGTGCCTGGCTTCCTTTGTAGCATGGGGACACCTGTATGAACTCCCTGAACACCAAGAGTCTTGGCAGCCTCACAGTTCCAGCTCTTTAGGTGAAAATTATTATTTCAGATTATCCAAATCACAGCTCAGGCAGTGTGGTGATTTTCGTCATATTCCTTCCTCTAGTCTTTTCATAATGTACAAGATGTGGGTCAATGGTGATGGTAATTGAATAGTGAAAGAAACAAAAAATGCTATCTTTGGCAGAACAGAGTATGCAGGATCCTTATGATGAGTGGTGGGGGAAAGGAGCTCTACTTATTGATGTAATATTCAAGAAACCTAAAAATTCAAATGAATGATTCCTGTAAACTCAAAATATCATTTAGAGTAACATTTTTAGTGTTGACAAGTGTCTGGAATTCTTTTTTTTTTTTTTTTTTTTGAGATGGAGTCTCGCTCTTGTCGCCCAGGCTGGAGTGCAGTGGCACGATCTTGGCTCACTGCAAGCTCCGCCTCTCGGATTTACGCCATTCTGCCTCAGCCTCCCGAGTAGCTGGGACTACAGGCGCCCGCCACCAGGCCCGGCTAATTTTTTGTGTTTTTAGTAGAGGCGGGGTTTCACCATGTTAGCCAGGATGGTCTCGATCTCCTGACCTTGTAATTGCCTGCCTCAGCCTCCCAAAGTGCTAGGATTACAGGCGTGAGCCACCGTGCCTGGCCGTGTCTGGAATTCTTGAGCATGGTCATCCAAGTAAAAGCCTACAGTCCCCAGAACAAAACCCAACCCATTTTTGTTAAAAAGTTTCTATTAGTGGGCAGGATGGGTTTGTTAGGTAAATTGGTGTGGTTACGTAACACAACTTAGACCCATAGATTTTCTTTCCGGAGTGACAGCTACAGATTGGGCTTCATGGAGATTTTTAGCTATGTTAGTAAGGAGCCTACATACTGGTATACCAATTGCATAAAGCCTCAAAAAGGTGGCAGCTGTCATTTTTGCCTAAAATAAGGAAAGCCTGGGATATGATGGACTTTGGTTTTTGAGGTCTTTTAAGGCCCTGGACAGAGATAGTCATAGGGAATGTTTTCCTGTGGCTATTATGAACAAATTTTGTGAGTGTGAAATACACATTCTTGTTATTTCAAGGAAAAAATGTTCTAACATTTAACTTTTTACTAAATAGACATTTCTGAAAGTCACATTTAAGCCATTTCAAAAAAGAAGGTAGTGAATGTGTTCTCTGGGATGGTGAGTTCATTTTTAACTGTTCTTAATTTATACATGCACAAAGATGAGCCAGCAAGGTAAACATGATGAACTGAGGTCAGCTGTTGCCTGTGCTTCAAGTGCACACCAACATTTCACTTTAGAGCTGGTGCATTTAATTGGAATTTCTATTAATATGCATTGAAAAATGGACATCTGCTTAATGTTGGAAGACATGAGCCATTCAAATCATCTCTCATTAAAATTGGCCTTAAAGAGCTTTTTGAGCCCCAGAATCTTAATATTTTAAAAGTTTTATATAAAACCTTTAAATTGATATTCTAAGTGTAAAGTCTGTTGTGAACAAAGTAAAGAAAAACATTCATACACAATTTCCTTGCTAGGACTGAGGCTCTGTCCCATGTACAAGCAAGTTTCACTGGTTTAATTGATTTGTTACATTTAGTAAAATTGCTTGATTTAATTTTTTTCTTTTTTTCTTTTTTTTTTTTCTTGAGATAGTCTGGCTCTGTCACCTAGGCTAGAGTGCAGTGGCACTATCACAGCTCACTGCAGCCTCGACCTCGTGGGCTCAAGTGATCCTCCCACCTCAGCCTTTCCAAATGCTATAGTTTTCTTTGTAAATGACGGTTAATAAAGCAGTTGTAGTCAATTACATCAAAATGATTGAATTTGATCATAGTTTTCCAAAGAAAATGAAAACATTGACAAAGAGACAGTGATTAAGGCTTTACTAATAAAGGCAAGGACTTCTTGCAAATGGGATAAGTACATGATTTCAAAGAAGTTTGTCTTACCTCCTGTTTAGAGAAAACAGCTAAAATAAACTAGAACTAACCTGACATTCTCAAAGGATGATTGAAAGCTGTAAATCTGAAAGCTGAATAATATGTATTATTGCAAGAACAACTTTAAAAGGTCAGGGAAGTAGTTCAATTAAAAGAACAGAGGAATACAAAGCAAAGCAGACCCAAGCCAGCTACTGCCACTCACCTTTGCTGAGTCTCAGCACAGGGATCTCAGATTGCAGTGCTGCTGCTATCAGGCAACTCCCCGCTCCGTGGGGTCTGCCTTGCTGCCAGCGGATTGCCATCTAAACTGCTTTCCTCTGCAGCCTCAGGTGTCACACGAAGACATGAAAATGCCCATGCAATAAGATGGACTTGGTTCCCTTACATCTTTTTTAAACCCCTTGTTATTGTGAAAATAAAGCACATACAGAAAAGTCAATAAAACACATATAGCTGAATGCATTTGTCTAAAGTGAATACCTCTCTAAAAATAAATCAGGCTGCAAAATAGAACTGCAGCTCAGTAGTCCCTCCACTGTGGCTTGGAGGGCCCTTCCTAAGCACAGTCTACCCTCCCAAGCAGAAATGATCACCATCCAGGCTTAGGCGGTAAATCTTTTTCTTGTATCTTACTACCTAGGTGTGCATTCTTAAGCATCATAGCTTCACTCTATCTTGTTTTGAAGTTTACAGAAATGGAATCATACAGTTTGCATCTGGCTTCCCTCAACATGTTTGTGAGATTTGTTTATGAAGTTGGACGTTGCTGTAGTTCATTTATTTTCACTACTGTATAATATTATATGACTACAAAAAATGTATACATTCTAAAGTTGACAAATATGTAGGTTTCAGTTTGGGTTATTACCAATGATACTGCTGTGTTTAATCCCACATACATCTGGTGCACATTTGCAGACATTGCTCATAGGTATGCTCCTAAAAGGTGAATTGCTGGATGATCAGGCAGGTGTAACTCCAGCTGTACCACCTAACGCCAGACTCAAAAGTAACCATTCCATTTCTTGTTGTTGGCCCCCATTAGCCGTGTATGAAAGTTCTTGTTATTCCACATTCTTGTCAATACTTGATATTTTCAAATATTTCAATTTCTGCCAGTCTGGTGTGTGTGTAGTGGAATCTCTGTGATTTTCTTTTGCATTTCTCTGATTACTAATGAAGTTGAGTACCTTTTCATATGCTTAGTGGCTATTTGAGATTCCTCATTTGTGAAGAGTGTGTTTAAGTCTTGTGCCTGGATCGTTATTGAATTGCCTTTTTCTTATTGATTTATAGGAGTACTTTATGTACTTTGAATAAGAGTCTTTGGTCAGTTACATATGTCACACGTATCTTCTGCCATTCTGGGACTTGCCCTTTCACTTTAAGGGTATCTTTTGATGAACATAAGTTTTTAGTGTGTTCCAAGTTCAGTAATATCCTCCTTTATGGGTAGTGCTTTTTTCTGTGTGGGTTGGGAAATCTTTCCCTACTCTTGAGATTATAATGGTTTTATCTGATATTCTCTAGTTTCTAACAGCTTATTTTGCTTACATTGTTAAATCTTTAAAGTATCTGAAATTGATTTTTGTTCATGGCATGAGGTAGGGACCAGTTTCATTTTTTCCCCATGTGGAGACACGGTTCTGACAGCACTATTTCTTTCTCCACTGCTCTATGTCAAGTGTCCATATACGCATCAGCCTATTTCTGGACGATTTATTCTGCTTCATTGATCTCTATGTCTATTCTGGTTTGATTACTGTAGCTACAAAATACATCTTCATATTAAGTAAAGCAAGTCCTCCTCCTAAGTTGTTTTTCTTCTCAGAAGTGATTGACCCTTCTAGGCTTTGTGCATGTCCATATATTTTTAGAATTAACGTATTAGATTCCTAAATGATCATAATGACATTTTATTTTGATTGCATTTATTCTAAAAATCAATTTAATGAAAATTGACAACAGTATTGATTCTTCCATTCACCGAACATTATATCATTTTTTCTTTTTTTGGTCTTACGGCACTGGCTCAGTACAGTGTTGAAGTCATTAGAGCAGGTATACCCTTAATCACATGAAGGAATATCCATTCAATTTCTAGTTTCCTAAGAGTTTTTATCATAAAAGGATGTTGAATTTTATCAAACACTTTTTCTGCGTTATTGGAAAGGCATGATTTTTTTCTCTCATACACACGTGCATTGCATACACTTAAACACAAGACAATTTCATATCAATTAGGAAGGGATAAATGGAGTTAAAGTGCTTCAACGTCTTTCCAATGTCTTGATTAATATTACTGAGAAATTAAAGATACTTTTTTTGAAAGATGCATATTTTAATTTCCAGGGTAATCACTAAAAGAACAGAAACAGTGTGTAATTCCAAAATAATACAAGGAGAAAATGGAATGATAAAATGTGAAAAATAATCTGAAAGAAGGGAACAAAAGAGAGAAAAGACACAAGTAAATAGAAAACACATTATAAATAGACTTAAACCCAAATATATCAGTAATTAAGTGATTTGTAAATGGACTAAATATTCCATTTAAATGACACAGATTATTAGAAAAATAAAGCTTAAAAACCTTATATGCTGTTGATAAGAGAAACATCAAAAACATAAGAAAAACATAAGTTAAAAAAATAGAAAAACTATGTTAGGAAATCACTAACAAAAGAAAGCATTAGTATAGGTATATTAATATGAGACAAAATAGAATTTAAGGCAAAAAGGATTACCAAAATAAATAGGGTTAATAATGGTAAAAGTTTTAATTCATCAGGAAGGTATAAAAATTCTAAATTCGTATGGCCTTATTAATGTGATCCTAAAATATATAAAGCAAAAATGGGCAAAACTATAATGAGAGAAAAATCATAGAGGGAGGTTTTTCTAAAAAAAATTAATGTACTTGATTTACTAGACCAGTTTTAGGTTCACAGCAAAATTGAGTAGAAAGTACAAAATGTTCCTTGTCCCCACACATGTACAGCCTCCCCGATTATTGACATCCTCCTCCACAGTGGTACATTTGTTACAATTGATCTACATTGATACATCATTATCACCCAAAGTCTGTAGTTGACATTAGAGCTCAGTCTTCGTGTTGTACATTCTGTGGCTTTCCCCAAATGTATGATGACATGTGTCCACCATCATACAGAATAGTTTGACTCCCCTAAAAATTTTCTGCCTAGTCATCCCTCCCCGCTATTCCTTGGCAACCCCTAATCTTATTACTGTTTTCATAGATTTGTCTTTTTCAGAATGTCATATAATTGGAATCATACAGCATGTGACCTTTCAGATTGGCTTCTTTCACTTAGTAATAATATGCATTTAAGTTTCTTCCATGTCTTTTCATAGCCTGACAGCTCATGTCTTGTTAGTGCTAAATAATATTCCATGGTCTGGATGTACCAGTTTATCCATTCATCTACAAAAGGACATCTGGTCCCTGCCAATGCTGGCTATTGTGAACAGAGCTGATAAATGTCTGTTTGCAAGTTTTTGTGTGGAGACAAGTTTTGAATTCATTTATATGAATACCAAGAAGGGCAATTGCTGGATTATATGGTAAGAGAATGTTTACTTTTGTAAGAAATTACCAAACTGTCTTCTAAAGTGACTGTACTATTTTGCATTTCCACCAGCAATGAATGAGAGTTCCTGTTGCTCCACATCGTTACCAATATTTGGTGTTGTCAATGTTTTGGATTTTGGTAATTTTTTTTTTTTTCACTGAGACATCACTGGATTTTGGTCATTCTAATAGGTGTGTAGTCATGTTTCATTGTTGTTTTAATTGGCATTTTCTTGATGACATATGATGTGGAGCATCTTTTCACATGCTTATTTGCCACCTGTATATCTTCCTTGGCAAAATGTCTGTTCAGGTCTTTTGCCCATTTTTATATTGGGTTGTTCATTTTCTCATCATTGACATTTTTTATTTATTTTTATTTTATTTTAGTTATTTTTTGAGACAGAGTCTTGCTCTGTCGCCGGGCTGGAGTGAGGTGGCATGATCTCGACTCACCACAACCTCTGCCTCCCCGTTCAAGCAATTCTCCTGCCTCAGCTTCGCAAATAGTTGGGATTACAGGTACAGGCTACCATGCCCAGCTAATTTTTTATATTTTTAGTAGAGGTGGGGTTTCACCATGTTGGCCAGGCTGGTCTTGAACTCCTGACCTCAAATGATCTGCCCACCTCGGCCTCCCAAAGTGCTAGGATTAGAGGCGTGAGCCACCGCACCCAGCCACATCATTTGCTCTTTTTTTTGAGACGGAATCTCGCTCTATTGCCAGGCTGGAGTGCAGTGGCACAATCTCGGCTCACCACAACCTCCGCTTCCTGGATTCAAGTGATTCTCCTGCCTCAGCCTCCCAAGTAGCTGGTACTACAGGTGTGTGCCACCATGCCTGGCTAATTTTTGTATTTTTAGTAGAGACAGGGTTTCCCTATGTTGGCTAGGCTGGTCTTGAACTCTTGACCTTGTGATCCATTCCCCTCAGCCTCCCAAAGTGCTGGGATTACAGGCGTGAGCCACCGTGCCTCGCCCATCATTGACTTTTAAGAGTTCTTTGTGTATTTTGGATTCCTTTATCAGATGTGTTATTTGCAAATATGTTCTCCCAGTCTGTGGCTTGTCTTCTCATTCTCTTGTGAGAATTGTCTTTTGCAGACAAAAGTTTTGAACTTTAATGAAGTCCAGCTTATCAATTATTTCTTTCATGAATTGTGCCTTCAATGTTGTATCTAAGAAGTCATTGCTATACCCAAGGTCATCTATGTTTTCTCCTGTTCTCTTCTAGTAATTCCATAGTTTTGCATTTAGGTCTGTGATCCGTTTCAAGTTAATTTTTGTGAACAGTATCAGGTCTGTGTCTAGATTCTTTTTTTTTTTTGCATGTGGATGTCCAGTTGTTCCAGCACCATTTGTTGAAAATGCTATCCTTACTTTATGGTACTGCCTTCGCCCCTTTGTCAAAGATCAGTTGACTATATGTATGTAGGTCTATTTCTGGTGTCTTTATTCTGTTCCATTGATCTATTTTACTATCCTTTCACCAATATCACACTGTCTTTTTTTGAGATGGTGTCTCACTCTGTTGCCCAGGCTGGAGTGCAGTGGTGCGATCTCAGCTCACTGCAACTTTCGCCTCCTGGGCTCAAGTGATTCTCCTGCCTCAGCCTCCTGGGTAGCTGGGTAGCTGGGATTACAGGTTCCCACCACTGCACTTGGCTAATTTTTGTATTTTTAGTAGAGATGGGATTTCACCATGTTGGCCAGGCTGGTCTCAAACTCCTGACCTCAAGTGATCTGCCCACCTCGGCCTCCCAAACTGCTGGGATTACAGGCGTGAGCCACCATGCCTGACCACACACTGTCCTTATATTGTTGCTTTATAGCAAGTCTTGAAGTCAGATGGTGTCAATCCTCCAATTTTGTTTTTCTCTTTCAATATTGGGTTGGTTATTTGGGTCTTTTGCCTGTACACTTTAGGATCAGTTTTTCAATAATCCACAAAATACCTTGCTGGGATTTTAATTGGGATTGCATTGAGTCTATAGATCAAGTTGGGAAGAACTGACATCTTGACAATATTGAGTCTTTCCTTCTATGAAATGAATATCTCTCAATTTATTTATTTCTTCTTTTTTTCATCAGCGTTTTGAAGTTTTCCTCATATGGATCTTGTACATATTTTGTTAGATTAAGAACTAAGTATTTCAGTTGGGGGGATGCTAATGTAAATAGTGATGTGTTTTTAATTTTGAATTCTACTTGTTCATTGCTGGTATATTTTAAAGTACATAGTGGGAGATTTTGCTGATTCTTCTAGGTGTATGACAGAATAGCAGACAAATCAATCATGATATAAAAGAATTGAACAGGTGTAGTAAAATTGTCCTAATGGACAAATATAAAACATAACAAAATATGCAATATCTTTAAAAATTGACCATACATACAGCAATAAAACATATTTCAACAAATATGAAAAGATTGAAATCACACAGAGTAAGTCTTCTGACTATAATGTGAATGTGCTAGAAATCTATTTAAAAAGGCCAGGCGCAGTGGCTCACACATGTAATCCTAGCACTTTGGGAGGCCGAGGCGGATGGATCACCTGAGGTCAGGAGTTCAAGACCAGCCTGGCCAACATGGTGAAACCCCATCTCTACTAAAAATACAAAATTAGCCAGGCATGGTGGCACATGCCTGTAATCCCAGCTACTTGGGAGGCTGAGGCAGGAGAATCACTTGAACCCGGGAGGCAGAGGTTTCAGTGAGCTCAGATTGTGCCATTGCACTCTAGCCTGGGCAACAAGAGCAAAACTCCATCTCAAAAAAAAAAAAAAAAACAAAACTGGAAAATTCCCAGATATTTAGAAATTAAGAAATTCTTTTAGATAATTAATGAGCCAAAGAAGACTAGAAATTAGAAAACATGCCTGGGCGCAGTGGCTCACACCTGTAATCCCAGCACTTTGGTAGGCTGAGGCGGGCAGAACACGAGTTCAAGAGATCAGGACCATCCTGGCCAACATGGTGAAATCCCCTCTCTACTAAAAATTAGCTGGGCGTGGTGGCACACACCTGTAGTCCCAGCTGCTCGGGAGGGTGAGGCAGGATAATTGCTTGAACCTGGGAGGCAGAGGTTGCAGTGAGCCGAGATCGCGCCACTGCACTCCAGCCTGGCGACAGAGCAAGACTCCATCTCAAAAAAAAAAAAAGAAATTAGAAAATATTTTGAGCTGAATTATTTGCAACCCGTATGAAATAATGGATCTAGGCAAAGATTATCAAATGCCACTAGCATCTCAAAAAGAAACACCTGGGATATTGTGTGCCTTTTCATACCACCTATGAAAATACCCTTGTCAGAAAACCATGCTGGTTCTAAATGTGCTTCAATTTATCAGTTTACAGAAAACACAAGGGACAGAGGCACATGGTAAACACCACCACAGGGATGGAAGCAACCACATCTAGACCATGAGAAACTTCACAGGATAAATGACAGATCAATTACAAGGAATAATAGGAGAGGAGGGCATGGAGGGTGCAGATTAAGAGATTTAAGAAATATGTGAATGAAATGCATCCTGATTCTGAGAAATTACAACTTTTATGAGGTAGCAGTTTGAACACTGAAGATTTGATGATGTTGAGGATTTTCAACTTTAAGGTGTGAAATAGTGATATTGTCTTTATTTTTTGAAAGGTCATTTTATTTACAGTTAAATCCTGAAATAAGGCTGGGCACGCTGGCTCATGCCTGTAATCCCAGCACTTTGGGAGGCCGAGGCGGGTGGACCACGAGGTCAGGAGATTGAGACCATTCTGGCTAACACAGTGAAACCCTGTCTCTACTAAAAATACAAAAAATTAGCTGGGTGTGGTGGCACATGCCTGTAGCCCCAGCTACTTGGGAGGCTGAGGCAGCAGAATTGCTTGAACCTGGGAGGTGGAGGTTGCAGTCAGCCGAGATCACACCACTGCACTCCAGCCTGGGTGACACAGTGAGACTCCATCTCAAAACAGACAAACAAAAAAAAAGCTGAAATAAGTATTGATGCAAGGATATTGTGTCTGGAATTTGCTTCAAAATAATCCAGCATTGGTCTAAAGGAAATAATATTAACAATGAGCTGATAAATGTTGAAATTGGGTAGTGAGTACATGGGGTTTCATGATACTATTCTCTCTACTTTTGAAGATATTGAAAGGCTAAAGAAGTATTTAGAGGGAAATTTATGGCCTTAATGAAAAATGTATATAGTCAAAAAAAAGAAAAAAAGAGCCAAAGATGAATGGCCACTATGCACCCACTAGATTAACATTGAAAGGATTGAAAATATAAAGTATTGGCTGGGCGTGGCGGCTCACACCTATAATCCCAGAACTTTGGGAGGTGGAGGCAGGTGGATCACTTGAGGTCAGGAGTTTGAGACAAGCCTGACCAACATGGTGAAACCTCATCTCTATTAAAAATACAAAAATTAGCCAGGCGTGGTGGCGCACGCCTATAATCCCAGCTACTTGGGAGGCTGAGGCGGGAGAATCACCTGAACCCGGGAGGTGGACGTTGCAGTGAGCTGAGATGGCACTACTGCATTCCAGCCTAAGCAACAGAGAGAAGCTCCATCTCAAAAAAAAAAAAAAGAAGAAAAAAAGAAAAAGGCAAAGAAAAGAAATATAAAGTATTAATAAGAACATGAAGCAACTTATAAACTACTATGGGAGTATAAATTAGTTTAACTACTTTTGAAAGCTTCTTGGCGTTATCTGGTACAGTTGAAGTTATGCATGTTCCGTCCCTCAGCAATTCCACAGTAAGTTACAAACTTAGAGAAATACAAGTCCATGTGTCTCAGGGTACATGTACAAGAATGTTCATAACAGCATACATAATTTGCAGCGGCCCAAAACAGTCCACATACCGTCACAATAGAATGGTTATTTGCAGTATGTACATGCCGAATTCTACACGCCAATGAAATTTAAAGAACTACAGTTACATGCAATGAATGAATCTGAAGTATAATGTGCAAAAGAAGCCAAAAAAAGAATACCTAGGACACCGAAAAACACAATCCATTAAAGAAAAAAAATGATAAATTGAATTCCATTAAAAAAACTCCTGCTCTTTGAAAGACACCACTAAAAAATGAAAAGTTTGGCCACAGGGTGGGAGATATACATATTTACAATATGTATATCTGACAAAGGACTGGTGTCCAGATAAGTAAGGAACTCTTTCAACTTGATAGTATAAACAATCTAATTTTTAAAAATGGGTAGGAGATTTGAACAGACACTTTACCAAAGAAGATATACGGATGACCACTAATACATGAAAAGATGTTTAGTATCATTAGTAAGGAAATACAAATTACAACTGCAGTGAGATACTGTTTCCCACAATTAGAATGGAAAAGACTAAAAAGTGGCCATATTAAGTGTTGATCAGGACATGGAGAAATGTGTACTCTCATGCATCGCTGATGGCAGTGTAAGAGAGTAAACCACATTGAAAAGCAGTGCTCTGGCCATTTCTTAAAAAGTTAAACATACACTTCCCACATCCATCTCAGCAGGTCCACTCCTGGGTATTTACCCAAGAGAAACAGAAGCATATGTTCCCCCAAAGACTTCTACACAAATGTCTGTAGCAGCTTGAGTCACAAATGACCAACACTGGAAAGAACCCAGATGTCCATTAGCTGTTGAGTGGACACACATGGTATAGCCATACAATGGAACAGTAACTGTCCAATAAAGGACATACACAACAATATGAGTGAATCCCAAAACCCTTTGCTGAACAAAAGAAGCCAGATTCGAAAGAGTGCTTTCTATATCATTCCATTTATATAAAGCTTTAGAAAAGGCAAAACTGCTGGGCGTGCCTGTACTCCCAGCAACTTGGGAGGCTGAGGCACAAGAATCACTTGAACACGGGAGGTGGAGGTTGCAGTGAGCTAAGATCATTGCCACTGCACTCCAGCCTGGGGGACAAAGTGAGACTCTGTCTCAAAAAAACAAAAAACAAAAAACAACGCAAAACTGACCTACGGTGACGGAGAGCAGAAGGGGTTGCTGGGGATTGGGGGAGAGATTAACTGCAAAGGGCACAGGAAATTTCCGGGGCAATGGAAACATTCTGTATCTAGTGGACACCTAGCAAACTGCACACGAAAATGGATACATTTTACTGCATATAAATTATACCTAATCAAATTTAATTTTTTAAAAAACAAGTGATATTCATACACCCCAATAGCATTATTCATAATACCCCAAAGATGGAAACAACCCAAGTGTTCATGAACAGATGAATGGATGAACAGATGTGGTCTATTCACACCACGGGATATGACTCACCCTTTAAGAGGAGGGGGATGCTGCACACCCTGCACCGTGGATGCACCTTGAGGGCACAAGGAATGAAAGGGCCAGTTACAAAGGGACAGATCCCATGTAGATGAGGCACCTCCTGAGCCCTGCCTGGTGGTCACACCATCTGTCTGCAGGCCCCTGGATGGCCCACTAAACACCTGTGCCAGCTGCTGAGTGTCAGGTGGCTCCTATGCAGTTTCACAGTGGCAGTCACTAAGTCATTGGAAACGCCTTGGCAGGGGGAGGGGATGTGTTGGGGGATTTTGAGTGGAGGAGTGTTATCGTCTGTCCTACATCTGAAGAGGGTCACTCGTGCTGTGGTGTGGAGGGCCAGGGTGGAAACGCGGGGAGCAGCAAAGAGGCTACTGCGGTGACCTGGGTGAGACTTGATGGTGGCTGGGACGGGGAAGCCATGATGGAGGTGAAGGGAAGGTCAGGGCTCTGGTTATATTTTGAGTATAATACCAGCGCAATACCAAATTAAAGAGTTTGCATTCGGGTGGGTGGGTGTGGCAGAGATGGCAACTGAAGGGGAATTGCAGGTTTGGGGGGAAGATGGGGTCAAGATCTGAGACGGCCTTTGAAGCAGTGGTGAGGGTGGAGTGGAGTGAGGTGGGGCAGGAGTCTGAGACCGATACCTGGAAGAAAGCCTGGCGGTGGCCAGCAGACTAGGCCTGTTTGGGCTGAGTGACCCGGGAGAGGCACATAAAAGGGTGAGTGCATGAAGCCATGGGCTACCACCAACACCTTAGCATAAACTCGGCACTGGATCAGTCATGTGAACTTGAGGGAAATAGGCAAAGAATAGATGCATTTTAATGGGTGCAGATAAGGGAGAAAGTTCTTACCTTGGGGCTCTGGGTGATAAATAGGATTATGAGGGGAGGGTGGAGGCTGAGGGGCATGGACAGCAGGAGAGATCTGGATATCTCCAAGTCAGGGAAAGGGGACAAGATGGAAGGGAAGGAAAATCTCCTACAAGCCTACACTAACAAGAGAGTGTGGTCCCAGCATAAAGACAGACATATAGACTGATGGAACAGAAGAAAGAGATCAGAAATAAACCCTCATGTGAAGACGGGCAACTGATTCTCAACAAGGATGCCAAGGTCATTCAGCAGGGAAAGGACAGTCTTTTCAACAAATAATGCTGAGAAAACTGGATACCCACATGCAGAATGAAGCCACACCTTGTTTCACACCACACACACACACACACGCACACGCGAAACTCAAAATGGATCACAAAACAAAATGTGAAAGCGAACTCTACAAAGCCCTTATTGGGGAAAAGTTTCATGACACTGAATTTGGCAGTGATTTCCCAGACATGACACCAAAAGCTCACACAACAAAAGAGAAAATAGACAAATTGAACTTCATCAAGATTAAAAACGTTTTGTGCATCACAGGACACTATCAACAGAGAGAGAAGGAGACTCACACAATGGAAGAAAACATTTGCAAGTTTCATTTTGGAGAAATGATTAATATCTAGAATATACAAAGAATCTTACAACTCAATGACAAAAAACCAAACAACTCAATTAGAAATCGGGTGTGGCCAGGCGTGGTGGTTCATGCCTATAATACCAGCACTTTGGGAGGCTGAGGTGGGTGGATCACTTGAGCCCAGGAGTTTGAGACCAGTCCGGGCAACATGGTGAAACCCTGTCTCTACAAAAAATACAAAAATTATCCAGCGGTGGTGGCGTGTGCCTATAGTCCCAGCTACTTGGGAGGCTGAGGGGGGAGGATTGCTTGAACCTGGGAGGCAGAGGTTGCAGTGAGCCTCAGTCATGCCACTGCACTCCAGCCTGGGTGACAGAGCTAGACCCTATCTCAAAAAAAAAAAAAAAAAAAAAAAAAAAAAAAAAAAAAAAGGGAAGAGAGAGAGAAATTGGATGAAGGACTTGAATAGATATTTCCCCAAATAGGATATACAAAAAACCAATAAAGACCTGAAAAAAATGCTCGATATCGCTAATCTTTAGGGAAATATGAGCCAAAAGCACATTGAGGTATGACCTCATACCCATTAGGCTTACTATTATCAAAAAACAGAAAACAGTAAGTATTGGCGAGGATGTAGTGTAACTGGAGCCCTTGTGCTCTGTTGGTAGGAATGCAAAATTGAATGACTGCTGTGGAAAGCAGTGGGGCAGTTTCTCAAAAAATTAAACAGAATTACCATATGATCCAACAATTCCACTTCTGGGCATATATCCAAAAGGAATGAAAGCAGGGGCTCACACAGACATTTGTCCACCCATGTTCCTAGCAGGCTACTTCACAATGGCCAAAAGGCGAAATCAACACAAGTATCCATAGACAGTGGAACAGACCACAGAATATGGTCAATCCACACAATGGAATATTATTCAGCCTTAAAAAGGAAGGGGATTCTGACACATGCTGCAACAGAGATGCACCTTGGAGACATTATGCTAAGTGAAAGAAGCCAGTCACAAAAAGACAAATGTTGCACGATTCCACTTATAAGAGGTACCTGGAATAGGCAAATTCAAGAGACAGAAAGTTTGGCGCAAAAGTAATTGCGGTTTTTACATTGTTGAAATTTGCCATTTGACATTGGAATACATTCTTAAATCAATGTGGTTATGTTACACATCATTTTAATGTGCGTTTCTCACTTTTTTTTGCTAATGACATTAGTGCTGTTTATTCTATATTTATTTTAGACTATGGAAATGATGTTAGACCAAAAGCAAATTTGAGTGATTTTCTTATTCAAGTTCAAAATGGGTCATAAAGCAGCAGAGACAACTCTCAACATCAACAATGCATTTGTCCCAGGAACTGCTAACAAACGTACAGTGCAATGGTGGTTCAGGAAGTTTTACAAAGGAGACGAGAGCCCTGAAGATGAGGAGTGTAGTGGCCGGCCATCGAAAGATGACAACGACCAACTGAGAGCCATCATCTAAGCTGATCCTCTTACAACCACACGAGAGGTTGCCAAAGAACTCAACATAGACGATTCTATGGTCCTTTGGCATTTGAAGCAAATTGGAAAGGTAAAAAAGCTCGGTAAGTGGGTGCCTCATGAGCTGAGCAAAATTAAAAAAAAAAACAAATTTGTCATTTTGAAGTGTCGTCTTCTCATATTCTACTCAACAACAAGGAACCATTTTGAGATTGAATTGTGACATGCCATGAAAAGTGGATTTTATACAACTGGTGATGACCAGCTAAGTGGTTGGACAAAGAAGAAGCTCCAAAGCACTTCCCAAAGCCAAACTTGCACCAAAAAAGGGTCCTGGTCACTGTTTGGCGGTCGGCTGCTGGTCTGATCCACTGCAGCTTTCTGAATCCCAGCAAAACCATTACACCTGAGAAGTATGCTTGGCAAATCAATGAGATGCACCGAAAATTGCAACGCCTGCAGCCAGCACTGGTCCACAGAAAGGGCTCGATTCTTCTCTGACAATGCCCAACCGACCGCACATCACACAACCAATGCTTCCGAAGTAAACGAATTGGGCTGCGAAGTTTTGCCTCATCTGCCACATTCACCTGACCTCTCGCCAACCAGCTACCACTTCTTCAAGCATCTCAACAACTTTTTGCAGGGAAAATGCTTCCACAACCAGCAGGAGGCAGAAAATGCTTTCCAAGAGTTTGTCGAATCCCAAAGCATGGATTTTTACGCTACAGGAGTAAACAAACTTATTTCTCATTGGCAAAAATGTGTTGATTGTAATGGTTCCTATTTTGATTAATAATGTGTTTGAGCCTAGTTATAATGATTTAAAATTCATGGTCCTAAACCTCAATTACTTTTGCACCAACTTAGGCACCCCTGGAGAGTGGTTACCAGGGGCTGCAGGGAGGGCGGAATGGGGAGTTACTATTTTTTTTTGTTTGTTTGGAGTGCAGTGGCGCGATCTCGGCTCACCACAACCTCCACCTCCCGGGTTCAAGCGATTCTCCTGTCTCAGCCTTCCGAGTAGCTGGGACTACAGGTACATGCCACCACGCTGGGCTAATTTTTGTATTTTTAGTAGAGACGGGGTTTCATTATGTTGGCCAGGCTGGTCTCAAACTCCTGACCTCATGATCCTCCCACCTCGGCCTCCCAAAGTGCTGGGATTACAGGCATGAGCCACCGCGCCAGGCTGGGAGTTACCATTAACAGGAACAGAGCTGCAGTTTGGCAAGAGGAGAAGGTTCTGGAGGTGGATGGTTTTGATAGTTGCACAACAATGTGAATGTAGTTAATGCCCCTGAACTGTTCATCTAAAAATAGTGAAAATGGTAAATATTTGTGTTATATATAGGTTGCTATATATTTTTTTTAAGTGAAGAAGGAGAGCCAACAAAGGAGTGCCAGGAACCAGTTTATTCATAATCATTTCTAAGAGACAGCCCTCATCGCGGGGCTGGGGGTCTAAAGGGTTCGTGGCTAGCAGGAAGGTGGGTCGGGCCCCCTGAGAGCAGGGTCAAGTGAGGGATCAGGGGAGCTTGAGAGCTGACAGCGCCTGCAGGAAGGATAAATAAGGAGCAGTGGAAAGGAAACTAGGCTCTCACTGGCAGGAGTCCTCCTCGGTGGTTCTGCCAGGAGGTAACCAAGACTCTCCAAGAGAGAGATGTCAGAGCACACAGAGCAGCCAAAGAAGAGCCTTAACATTCTGTTCTTAGGCCGGGTGCGGTGGCTCATGCCTGTAATCCCAGCACTTTGGGAGGCCAAGGTGGGTGGATCGCCTGAAGTCAGGAGTTCAAGACCAACCTGGCTAACATGGTGAAACCCCGTCTCTATTAAAAGTACAAAAATTAGCTGGGCATGGTGGCAGGCACCTGTAATCCCAGCTACCTGGCAGGCTGAGGCAGGAGAATCGCTTGAACCCAGGAGGCAGAGGTTGCAGTGAGCTGAGGTCGCGCCATTGTACTCTGATCTGGGTGACAAGAGCGAAACTCCGTCTCCAGAAAAAAAGTAAGACATTCACATGTCAGAGAATCAGAACTGCATACAGGACATACATACAATGGAAAGTTTAATTCCTCTCTCTGCCCCAACTCCTCTGTTCCCTTCCCCATGGCAGACAGTTCCCATGTGTTATCTCAGCAGAGACAGACACGGCTGTCTATGAGTACGTCCATGCCACCTAGCTCTCCTCTTGTGTTTGAGTACACAGATGAAAGACTACTTTCTTCATCTGATTTATATCACCTATTCTATGGAATCATCTTGTTCTTTTTTTTTCTCCTTTTTGAGACAGTCTCACTCTGTCACCCAGGCTACAGTGCAATGGCATGATCACAGCTCATTGCAACCTCCACCTCCCAGGCTCAAGCAATCCCCCCACCACAGCCTCCTGAGTAGCTGGGACTACAGGGGTGTGCCACCATGCCCAGCTAATTTTTCTTTTCTTTTCTTTTTTTTTAAGAAAAGGTCTCCCTATATTGCCCAGGCTGGTCTTGAACTCTTGGGCTCAAGCCATCCTCCTGCCTCGCCTTGGCCTCCCAAAGTACTGTGATTACAGGTGTGAGCTACAGTGCCTGCCCACCTTGTTCTTTTAAAGGCTTCATAGTACTCCATTTCAGGGATGTGTCATTATGCCTATAGGCTAAGGCAAACCACTTTTCACTTTTTCTTGTAACCTCCTGGGTTTTTTCCTGTTAAGCAACTGGTGGCAGCATAGATGCTGAATTCCCCCACCCCTGACACGTTTCTGTGCACCGGGCTATGCAACAGACGTGTTCAGTCAGCACACGGATGAAGGATGGTACCTCTGCCTCTGCATGCCTGTGCCATCTCTTAAATTCTCTGGGCCTGCACCACCTCCCTGCCCTCTGCGTGCACTTTCATTCTGCTCCTTCTCACTGAGAAATGAGGGGGCCTGGCTGTGAAGTCTTTGGAACCCCCTTCTGTGGTGTGTCTTTCCCTTTCCCTCTGTCACAGCTGGACTCGAAGGAAGCTGCGAGGGACACCCAGGGGACTGGGAGCTCAGGCGTGTGTGATGGGCACAGGGGTTTCTGTGGGCTGATCTGGGAGGAAGATTCCTCCCTCCCCTGACTTCTCCCCTTCCCTGGAGCCACCACTTGGCCGCTCGGGGCTCACACCAGCCCTTGAGGGCAAAGCTAGGAGCCCATAGCGGCAATCGGAAACTCTGGGAGGGAAAAATGAGAAGGTCAAGAAAAGCCCAAAGTATTTGTAAGCATTTTACCAAAGAAATGCCAGGACAGCTGTATCTACCTTGATGTAGTATAAATGCTCTAAATGGTATTACAGGAGTTACAATTTGTAAGTCAAATCACATTTTATGAGCACAAAAGGAAAACCACCACTAAGGAAATGCACATTGAATTTTTAAAAATAAAGAAAAAAGACCTTTTAGTAAAACCATCACCTTTCCCTTTGGCCCTCTGCCTTTCGTTGATGTTTTCGGCATTTACACTTGTTATCTGTTGAGTCTTCTTAAAGCGAGGCCCATGGTTACAGAAAATTCACTGGAGGAAAAAAAAATCTGCATTTATGCCTCTCAGGGTGTGTTTTTAAATACCAAACAGAAGGGCAGGAGGGAAGAAAACGATTTGCCTTCTGGAGCCACAAATGGTTAAGAAATGAAAAGGCTGTTGGGAGTAGGAAAAAAGTGACAGGGAGGAAGCAGCCTGCAAATGAATGAGCAAAAGCGTGGCATGAATGACCGTGATGAGTGTTTCCAAGGATGAGTCCATGTTCAGAGCTCACAAAAATATCTTCCAGAAGAATAAAGAAAAAAATAGGAACATCAGGATACTCCAGAGGCCTTGCAAAAACAGCTGTGGCTTTAATTTATCAAGTCAATATACATTAACTATAGATGTTAATTATGTTATATTAAGATAGCGGCTGCCTTACCAGGCTCTGTTAAAGGCACGGCGGATAAGGCAGAAAGTGAAACAGACAAGACTCCCTACCCTCCTGGGGCTCATACTGCAGCAGGGGACACAGGCCAGGAATTCTATGCATAATTAAAATGCGCAGTGTGACAGACAGACAGTGATGAGTGCTGGAGGAGCAAAACCCAAGTGGGAAGGGGAGCTGAGGCACGCCAGATGGAAGGTAATGGGGCAGGGGTAAGGGAGGCTGTTACATGCGAACTGCCCCCCCAAAAATCCATGTCGAGATCCTCACCCCTACCCGTCAGAATGTGACTGCATTTGCACACAAGGCCTTTAAGGAGGTGATTCGGTTAAATGGCATTATTAGGGTAGGTCCTAATGCAATAGGACTGGTGTCCTATGAGACAAGATTAGGACCTGTATGCACAGGGGGAAGGCCACGGGGAGGCACAGGGAGGAGACAGCCTCTGCAAGCCAAAGACGGGGAGGCCTCAGGGGAAGCCACCCCTGCTGACACCTTGATCCCAGATTTCTCACACCCAGAATTGTGAGAAAACGGACGTCTGAGGTTTCAGGCACCCGGGCTGTGGTACTTTGTTATGGAAGCCCAAGCAGACCAATAGAAAGAGCTCGCTGTGAAAGCTAACTTTTGGGGCCGGGCGCGGTGGTTCATGCCTGCAATCCCAGCACTTTGGAAGGCCGAAGCGGGCAGATCACCTGAGGTCAGGAGTTTGAGACCAGTGTGGCTAACATGGCAAAACCCAGTCTCTACTAAAAATACAAACATTAGCTGGGTGTGATGGCAGGTGCTTGTAGTCCCAGCTACTCTGGAGGCTGAGATAGGAGAATTGCTTGAACCTGGGAGGTGGCGGTTGCAGTGAGCCAAGATCGCGGCCTTGCAGACTGGAGTCTGGGTGACAGAGCAAGACTCCATCTCAAAAAAAAAAAAAAAAAAAGAAAAAAGAAAACAGAAAGTTAACTTTTGGGTGATGCTCAGAGGGAAGTGAGGGAATGTGCCAGGCAGAGGGTGTGGGGCAGCAGACAGCAGGTGCAAAGGCTCTGAGGCAGGAGGTGCCCAGACAGCCAGCAGGGCAGCAGGCGGGTTAGAGAGCCAGGAGGTGGCAGGGGCAGCTTTGGCTTTTACTCTGAGATGGGCAAGTGTTGGAGGGTTTTGAACAGAGGAGTGAGACACGGTTTCATCTAATTTGAGCAGAATCGCTCTGGCTGCTAATTGGAACAGGCATCATGTAGACAAGGGGGAAACAGAAATGAGTTAGTGGGTTGTCTGCACTTCAAGAGAGACAGGATGGTGGTGTGAACAAGGGCAGGGCAGAGGGCTGAGTTCCGGATGCAATTGGAAGGTGGAGTTAGTGGGACTGGCTGACAGATCACATGTGGGATATGAGAGAAGAGTTAGGAGAACTGTGTTTTGCTCTGAGCAACTGGAGGCATGAAGCTGGCGTGGCCTAGGATACATGAGATAGTGGGAGGAGCCAGAGGTAAGACTCAGCTCTGGGCGTGTTAGGTCAGAGCAGTGGGTTGGAAATCCAGGTGCAGGTGTGAAGACGGTAGCTGGCTACTGAACTTCAGAGAGGGTGCGGCATGAAGATGTGCAGGTGGGAGTGGCCAGCTGATGGATGTGTCTAAACCATCAGATGGTGAGAGCATTGAGAGTAGGTGCAGGAAGGAACGGGGTGCGGGGACAGTGCCCTGGGATGCCCAGTACTCAAAGGCAGGGAGTGAGAAGGAGCAGCTGGAAAGGTCAGAGGAGAACCAGCCAAGGTGGGTCTCAGGCACCAAGGGTGCGCTGTGCTGGAGATGGGGGAGTGGCCAGTGACCAGCTCTGTTAAACGCTGCTGATGGGCTGAGTCAGATGGGACTGAACATGGCCTCTGGAGCCATGGGTGGAGGCCTGATGAGGGTGAGAGAGCAGGAGGCAAGGAATCAGAGGCAGCTAAGGCTAAAAATTGGGAGAAGAAGTGAAAACAGCAAAGGTTTTTTTTTGTTTTGCTTTCAATTTTTTGGAGCAATGTGGTCTTGCTATATTGCCCAGGCTGGTCTGGAACTCCTGGCCTCAAGCCATCCTCCGAATTGGCCTCCAAAGTGCTGGGATTATAGAGGTTTTAGGAGACGGGAGGGAATTGTTAAGTGAGGAGATGGACTAGGTGCACGGCTCCTTTCCCTGTCTCGCCTCTGCAGACTCTCTGTGCAGTGCACACGCACTGGTGCCTACCCTGGAGCACTGTGCTAGGTGCTCTGGGTCCTGGAGACCAAGGAGTGGAGGTGTCAGCCCCTCCCGATCCCAATCCACTCCCCACTCCCTCCAGCTGGCCGCGTGACCTGGTTCTGGGGACTGAATCTGAGCCTAAGTGCCTCGGCTCCTAGGCTGACTCATCTCCCTCCTCCCGACCTGAGCTGCTGTAGTCCCCACTGGGCCCTGGGCTGGGATGGGGGTTCTGTGACTCCTGTCCATCCTGTGCACAGACAGTCCAGCAGGGCCAAGTCCCGAGGAGAGTGCTCAGGCGACATCAGGGCTGGCCGCTCAACTGTGCTCTGCAGCGTGCCTCCTGAGACCCGCTGGCTGTGGCGGTTGAGTGGGACAACAAACTCAGAGCCCAGTTGGTGCCTGGCACCTGGCAGGGGCTCCGGGAGTGATTGGTGAATGACTGAAGGGCACCGAGGGAGGGGGGCAGGCACAAGACTGACTTGCGATGGGCGTCCTCACAGAAGGGGGCATCTGCCCGATGCGTTCCGGGTTCCAGCAGGGCCATTTGGGGATGGCTCTGCAGCCCATGACCCTTGGAGGACAGGGAGACCTGCAGGGGAGGGAGTGGGCCTGAGTTGATGCATGTGGAGCTTCATACATGGCTGGGTTGGGGTCAGCAAGGCCTCTTCCCCGGCTGGCATGAGGGCATCGGGGGATGAGACTAGAAGCCAGGGAGGGGCTGAGCCAGGAGCCTCGACACCCATCCCAGGGACTCTTTACTCTATTGGCGGGGAGAGGAAGCTTGTTGCTGAGGGCTTAATTCAGGGGAGAAGAGAGCGTGAGGGATTGAATTGTGGTCCTCCCAAAAATGCTACAGTCCCAACTCCCAGAACCTGAGACCATCACCTTGGAACCAGTCACTTAACTCGGTGTGTAACATATCATTTGGAAAAAGTGTCTTTGTTGATCAAATTGAGATGTCATTAATGTGGGCCCTCATCCAATGTGACTGGTGTCCTTTTAAGGGGACATTTGGACACAGGGACAGACGCATCAAGGGAATCTGATGGGGAGATGCAGGGAGAAGACACAGGCTTCCATCTCCAAGCCAAGGAGCACCTGAGCCACGAGGAGCAAGCAGGGAGGCCTGGGACAGATGCTCCCTCGCAGTGGTGAGGAGTGACCTTGACCTTGACTTCCAGCCTCCACGCCTGGGAGACATCTCCGTTGTCCTCCCCGCCACTCCCTGACAGGCTGCCACAGCAAGGGGTGAGGTGTGTGGGGAGATTTAGGAGGTGAGGAGGCCGCCCTACAGTGACACACAGAGACAGGGGGTTTGGCTGATGGGGTTACCAAACAAAGGAGACTCTCAGCCCAACGTGCAAGAAGCCAGTGCTCTGACACTGGGCTTTTGAGAAAAGAAAGTTTTGATTGCTAGTGGGCTAACAAGGAGACAGGAGTCCAGCTCACATCTGTCTCCCTGTGCTGGCTTTAAGGCAGGAATTTTATTAGAAAAGGTTTAGGAGTGGATTCTGGGATTAGTAGGTGATTGGTGGAGTTTTGAAAAAGGAGGTCTGGAAAGTTCTTGCACCCGTGCAGTTGTCTCTTCATGCCTCCTCATGGGTCCCATGTGCAAATTCTGGGGAAGTTAGTGTGACATATGCAGTAGAAATTCAGGCTATGACAATTAGCAGGCGGGCTCTGTGCAGACTTAGTTGGCCATATTGGTTCCAACCAATTGCAGCCGGTTTTAAAATCTCATAAGCAGAGGGAGTTTCAGTGTTTCCGGAAGTTGTGGTTTCTTATCTGCTATCCTGAAAACTCAAGCATTTCTATTAGTCATTAGGTTTTTTTTTCTAAGCTCTGGGGCACGGTTTCAGTGGGTGACATGTCGCCAAAGCCCAGGGGACAACAGTGGAGGGCCTGGGGGAGGGGCAGTGGCCGTGGAGCGAGAGGGGAGTGATTGATGTCTGAGGTGAGCCGGTGGACGCCAGTGTCCATGTGCAGCACAGACACGTGGCTTGGAAGATGGGACTTAGGCACCAATGATGGCTCTATGTTAAGGCCGGGCCTGCAGACTCACCCTGGTGGGGAGGGACGTCCCTCAGAAGCGACTGGAAGGAAACTGGCATGGAAAGGGAATGTGGAGGAGCTCATGGGTGGAGTGGGATTAGGAAAATACCACTGCGAAATAATAAGAAATATGTACATTGTTATCTGGCTCTGGTTTCTGACATACAGCTCCTAATACTGCTGTAGAAAGGGGTGCTGGAAGAATCTTTTGTTCTAATATTTGCCCTTTGACCCTGGTTCCTGACACAGAGCTCCTAATCCCTTGGGAGTTCCTAGGTGATCGGAGCATCTTTTGTTCTAATGAGGTGACTCTTGGTGGGCTCTGGATGGCATCAGGATGGGCTGGTTGCCAGGGTGCCAAAGGTCAAAACAGTGCTTGCCTTTTTTGGAGGGGCACTGACAGGGGAGGTAAGAGAGAGCACATGGGGAGCTGGAAATGTGGGCTTGGGCTCGGGGCGCTCACAGAGGCATGTATGTAAATTGTATACATGGGCTGGGTATGGTGGCTCACGCATGTAATCCCAGCACTTTGGGAGCTGAGTCAGGCAGATCACCTGAGGTCAGGAGCTCAAGACCAACCTGGCCAACATGGTGAAACTCCATCTCTACTAAAAATACAAAAATTAGTCCAGTGTGATGGTGGGTACCTGTAATCCCAGCTACTGGGAAGGCTGAGGCAGAAGAATCGCTTGAACCCAGAAGGCAGAGGTTGCAGTGAGCAAAGATTGAGCCACTGCACTCCAGCCTAGGCAACAGAGCAAGACTCCATCTAAAAAAGAAATTAATTAAATTAAATTAAAATAAATAAATAGTATACACGCAGGGGAGAGGACCATGAGCCGTGGCTGCAATCTATCCATAGCAGTTGAATCAGAGTCCGAATTTTCATAAGATCCTTAGGTGATGTGAGTGCATGTGCAAATTTGAGAACTGGTTTTGAAGAAAGCCTCTGAAATCTAGTGAGTAAGAAGACTAGGGGCTGTAAAGGAGAGGAAGGGGGCTCTCTGGGATGCCCAGGTTTCTGCCTGGGTTAACTGGGGACTGAGGAGCCAGGAGGTGACTTCTGATGGTACACTGGGCAGACTTGTTGCCTCAGTCTTCTGAGAGGTCAAAGCTGGAGTTATAGATCCAGGCATGTGGGTGGTAGTGGAAGCCAAGGCTAAGAAGGTATAAACTGAAAAAGAGCCCAGGCAGAAGTTTTTATTAGTGAGTCCTGTAGAAAGCATTCAGGAGCTGGGAGAAGAGCAGGGAGAGTGGGGGTCTCAGGAACCGGGGAGACACACCGCCAGGTCAAAAGGTCCAGGGAGTCAGATCCAAGTGCGTCCGTAGGTTCCGTGGTGGCAAGAGAATTTGGAGTGCAGTAGGGCTGCACCCAGAAGTAACAGGCTGGAGGAGCTGGTGACAGGCACACCATGGGGACGCAGTGAGAGCAGAGCTCTCTGGCAGCCCGGTTTTTCTGAGGAGGTGAGAAGGAGTGGGGTCCAAAGACGTCAACAAGGGGTGGATGCAGACACATTTCAATGGTGCAGAAGGGAGGGCACTGAGCACATGCAGCCCAGGGTTTCCATTTCCCCTCTGGAGTGGAAGGCACTGTCACCACGGAGGAGTGAGATGGTGGCCACCTTGGGTGGGAGAGTGCAGAGGAGGGAGCAGTAGGGGCCTCACCCACACGCAGGCCTGAGGACCCAGCCAGCCAACGCTGGACTTTCAAGTCAGCCTCCCCTCCCCTCCCCTCCCCTCCCCTCCCCTCCTCCCCTCCCTTCCCCTCCCCTCCCCTCCCTTCCCCTCCCCTCCCCTCCCCTCCCCTCCTATCCACTCCCCTCCCCTCCTCTCCCCTCCCCTCCCCTCCTCTCCCTTCCTTCTCTCTCATTCTTTTTTTTTTTTTTTGAGACAGAGTCTCTGTCTGTCACCCAGGCTGGAGCGCAGTGGTACCATCTTGGATCATTGCAACCTCTGCCTCCTGGGTTCAAGCGATTCTCCTGCCTCAGCCTCCCAAGTAGCTGGGATTACAGGCATGCACCATCACACCCAGCTAATTTTTGTATTTTTTTAGTAGAGATGGGGTTTCACGTTGTTAGTCAGGCTGGTCTCAAACTCCTGACCTTAGGTGATCCACCCGCCTCGGCCTCTCAAAATGCTGGGATTAGAGGCAGGAGCCACCACGCCCAGCCTTACTCCAGCATTTTCTACGAATCTGGATGTAATCCTCTTCCTGCTTTTCTGTTTTCTCTGAACACCTTGACTTATAGGCTCTTTTATCTCTTCAAATTCCACCCTGGAAAATGCAATTATGAAAAGGACAGATTGCTGTCATCGGTAAACCTTGGACAGGAAATTAGGAATCTGTGAGCTCAATATTCACCTTTACTATGAACTCCTGACATTATTTTGGTCAAGCATAGGGAGGAGTGAAAGCTCTCCTCAAATATTTGAAGGGCTATCACACAGAAGCAGGGCTTGAATAATTTCAGTGTAGTAGCGCTGGATGGCAGAGCAGGGCTGGTGTGCACACACCCGGGGAGACGGCTTGAACCCAGTGGGAAACGGACAGCAGCTCTCTTGCGGAGTGATCTGGTCTGGGAATGTGAGAGTGAGCAGAAGAAGCCTCCCATTGGTTGGGAAATGCCAGGCAGTTCCTTCTCATTCTGCAATTCTAATTTTCCATTTGTCTTTCTGTTTTATCCTCTATATTCGTGGCTCCTGGATAACCTCTTCTGAATCAAACTTGACCTGAACACCTATAGGGTATGGCACTGGACTGGATGGCTGAGACCCCACAGCCATCTGCCCTCAGAGGAGTCAGGACTGGTAGACACTGGTTGGCTCCTTCTTTCCTAAAAGGGATTAATGGTACATGGACAGAACCTTCCAGGCCCACGCTCAATTTAGGATGTTTGTCCTAAGTAGCAGTAAAAGTACAGTCTCTAAAGATTGACTGTTTTGTTTCAAATCTGAGGTCCATGACTTAGTAGCCATTGATCTTGATCAAGTTATTCATTCTCTCTGTGCCTCAGTTTCTTAACTGTAAAATGGTGATGACAATGGCATCTGCCTCATGGAGTTGTTCTTAGGGTTAAATACGCTTAGAAGAATGCCCAGTGCTCTCATTATGTTTTAGCTATTTATATTATTTAGTTCAAGAGGCAGCTTTTATCTTGGGAAGCTTTATTAATTATTAATAATGTTTCTTTTAAAAACACAAGTTGGTCTAGTTGCATAAATGCATACACTCAGGATGGGACTGGGATCCAGATGGAAATCTTAGGGAAGAAAGCAGCAAAGATATAAAAATGGACTCCATTCCCCTTCACTTAGCAGCTAAATAAAAAGGCCCCACTGAAATACAGAATTTCCTTGAGTAATAAGCATCCTTATATAAAAAAATGAAGAACTGGGGCTGTCTTCTGTGCTAGAGTTCGGACTCACTCCCCACACCACTTCCCTGCATGCTGAGTGACCAACTGTCCTCACCCACGGGGTAGTGACCCCCTTTGTGGGTGTGTGCCGGATTCTGTGGCTCCCAAGAAATGATGAGAAGAGCCTGAGAATGAATGGTGGGAACCCAGCAGGGACACCTCAGTGAGGGGTGTGGCTGCAGTAGAGGAGGTGGCTCTCTGGGGACCACAGTGGGGCAGTCTTTTGTCTTGTCTCTTGATGCTGTGTGTGGGTCACTGTGGGTTCTGTTTCTATCACTTTGGAGGAATAGGTTGGCCCTTTGGTTGCCTGCCTGGAGATATTATTTTATGTGTCTAACTCAGGTTACTAATACTTCTACACTCAGGAGAACTGGCTGAGTCACTGTCAAAATCGGTCACCTGATGGTTCCTTTTAGGTCAGGCCTTGCATTAGGCAGCTTGGGCCTGAATTCTGACTCCGCTCCATCAGAATGTGACCTGGGGGAAGTCACTTAAACACAGACGGCCTGTCTTGGTCTGTTCGTGTTGCTATAAAGGAATACCTGAGGCTGGGTCATTTATAAAGAAAAAATGTTTGTTTGGCTCACAGTTCTACAGAAAGTGTGATGCCAACATCTGCATCTGGGGAAGGCCTCAGGCTGCTTCCAGTCATGGTGGGAGGGGAAGAAGAGCCGGCATGTGAAGAGATCATACAGCGAGAGAGGAAGCAAGAGAGAGGGGAGGGGCCTGGCTCTTCCTAACAACCATTTCTAGTGGGAACTAGGAGTGAAAACTCACTCACCCGAAAGGGAGGGCATTAATTGTCCCTTCATAAGGGAGCCACCTCCGCGGCCCAAAGACCTCTCATTAGGCCTCACTTCCAGCTTTGGGGATCAAATTTCAACAGAGGTTTGGAGAAGACAAACATCCAAACTATAGCACAGCCTTGGCTTCCTCATATGGAAAACAGGGCCATCAATGCTTTTGTTATGAGAAATCAATGTTTGGTATATGATCAGCAGTGCTTGGAGCACAGCAAAGAATCTGGTCAGTGAGTGGTGATTATGATGCTGCTGCTGCTGATAGTGATGATGATTATGATAATGATGCTGGTGATGGTGATGCTGGTGATGATGATGGGGATGATGATGATGGGGATGATGATGGGGATGGTAATGATGGGGATGATGATGCTGGTGATGGTGATGCTGGTGATGATGATGGTGATGATGATGGGGATGATGATGGGGATGGTGATAATGGAGATGGTAATGATGGGGATGATGCTGCTGGTGATGATGCTGGTGATGATGATGGGGATGATGATGGGGATGATGGTGATGATGGTGATGATGATGGTGCTGATGATGATGGTGATAAGGCTGCTGATGGCGATGATGGTGGTGATGATGATGGGGACGATGATGATGGTGATGATGATGAGGGGATGATGATGATGGTGATGATGATAATGGTGATGCTGCTGCTGCTGCTGCTGATGAAGATGATGCTGGTGATGATGAAACTAGAGATGGTGATGATGATTATGGTGATAATGATGCTGCTGCTGCTGATGATGAGGATGATGCCGGTGATGATGAAACTAGTGATGGTGATGATGGTGATGATGATGGGGATGATGATGATGGTGATAATGATGATGGTGATGATGATGTGGTGATGATGATGATGGGGATGATGATAGTGATGATGATGGTGATATGATGGGGATGATGATCATCGCCATGATGACACTGGTGATGATGATGCTGGTGATGATGATGTTGGTGATGATGATGCTGGTGATAATGATGATAGGGATGGCGATGGTGGTGATGATGATGGGATGATGATGATGGTGATGATGATGATGATGGTGATGATTATGCTGGTGATGATGATGAGGATGATGGGGATGATGATGATGGTGATGATGCTGGTGATGATGCTAGTGATGGTGATGATGGTGATGATGGTGATGCTGGTGATGGTGATGCTGGTGATGGTGATGATGATGATGGGAATGATGATGATGATGGTGATGATGATGCTGGTGATGATGATGCTGGTGATGGTGATGATGATGAGGATGATGAGGATGATGATGATGGCAATGATGCTAGTGATGATAATGATGATGGTCTGTTGCAATGGGGAGTGTGGAGAAGGGTTGCATCATCTTTCCTCTGAACAGGAGTGAGGAAGCTCCTCTGGCTGCTGAGATGCTAGTGTTCCCTGGTCCCTCATTTCAGTAGGAACTCAGCTAGAGCACCCACCATTTCCTTATCACTCTCACGGTGTCCAGATCAGCCTGTTAAAGGCTTCAGACCACAGCTTCAACACTACATTCCCACTTTCTCTTTCTCAACCTGAAATCTTCCTAATATATAATAGGATAACAGGGGAGCTACCTCACAAGTAGACCAGGGACATGAACAGGACTCTCATTGTACCCCAACTGAGATTGTTGAATATTCAGGGCCACAGCCACCACCCTAAGTGTTGATTTGAGGGGGACTCAGGCAGGACTTTCCTATCTACCAAGTGCTGTCTGCTGTTCCTTAAGGATAATATATTCCCTTTGAGTCAGAGAGATAATTTTTTTTTCTAACCTTCAAAAGGCTTCTATAAAGATTTAGATCTACAGGAGGAATCAGGGTCCTGGGGCTGAAGGGGACTTAGGCACCAACTAGTCCATGAAGAAACTGACACTCTATACAGCACTTGATGTTTTCCTGAAACATTTCACGTTCTTTCTCTCCTGGTCCTCCTGACAATCCTTCGAAGGAGGTAATATCAGATTCTTGTTTATAGATAAGGAAATAGAGTGATTTAGTATGGTGCAATGGTTAAGACTCCACAGCTAGCCCCTCAGGATTCAAGTTCTGGTTCTGCTATTTTTTATTTTATTTTATTTTATTTTATTTTATTTTATTTTATTTTATTTTATTTTATTTTATTTTATTTTTAGAGACAGGGTCTCGCTCTGTCACCCAGGATGGAGTGCAGTGGTGCAAACATAGCTCACTGCAGCCTCAAACTCCTGGGCTTAAGTGATCCTCCCACCTCAGCTTCCTGAGTAGCTGGGACAATACTCATAAGCCACCATCCCTGGCTAATTGTTTTAATTTTATTTTTTGTAGAGATAGGGTCTCACTTTGTTGCCTAAGCTGGTCTTGAACTCCTGGGCTCAAGTGATCCTCCAGCCTCAGCCTCCCAAAGCACTGGGATTACAGGCAGCTCCACTATTTACTAGCTGTGTGACCTTGAATAAGTTACTCAGCCTTTCTGTGCCTCATCTTTCCTATCTGTAAAATGGTGACAATGCTTGGTGCAATGGAAATGCTGCTATTTTTTATGATTATTCCTTAAACCAGGACACAGTAGACCTGTGGATTTCTTCAACACATGTTTATCGAGCCCCTACTATCTGTCAGGCACTATGCAAGTGCTGCAGATACAATAGTCAGCAAAACCAGACACTACCCCTTCCCTTACGGAGCTTCAAGTCTAGTGGGAGAGCTATGCATGAATCCAATCAATCACACTAATGTAAAATTACATGTGTCACGAAGGAGGCACATATGATGTTATTGCAAGAGGACAGAGCCAGTCTGGGGCCCCGGGGGAAGTGAAGACCGCAGTGAAATCTGATGAGTGAGTTGGAGTTAGCTATACTGGGGATGGGGCTGGAGTGGACACAGGGCAGTCTGTGCAGGGGCCATCAAGGACACAGCAGCCTGGTAGAGGGACAACATGGACCTGCTCAAAGCCTGCTGAGGCTGGAGCACAGGGACCAGCACAGACCTGAGTGAGATGAGTCAGTGGGTAGGAAGGGCCTGATCATTCAGGTCCTCATAGGCGGTGTAACAGATTCTGATCTTCAGGAGCAAAAAGGAAGGATGCTAAGTGGAGACGTGACAATAGCCACATCTGTGATGTGCAGTCCATCCTGCAGTGGAGGGTGGACAGGTGGATGGCCAGAGGGAATGGAGGCATGACTGTGAGGAGGCCCAGGGGAACAGTGGCCCTGGGGCCTGTGCTCAAGGAATAGGGCTGTGCTGGAGATTAATTATGTGTGTTGTCGGTAGGTTGATTACAGCCCCGGCCAGGGGGTGAGTTGGCCTAGGGAGACAGTCTAGAGCTGTGCTGTGTAATAGAGTAACCACTAGTCAAATGTAACTATTAAGCAATTAAAATGTGCCGGGTCTGAATTTAGATGTGATGTAAGTGTGAAATACACACTGAATGTTGCACTTAGTAAAAGAATGTAAAATGTCCTATTCATAATAAATCCATTGCATGTTGAAATATTTTGAATATATTGAATTAAAATAAATTATTAAAATTAATTTTACCAGTTTTTTTTCCTAAAGATATGGCTACTTGCAAATTTAAATTCCATATGGAATTGGAATTTGTGGCTCGCACTGCGTCTAGAGTGAGACCTCAGTCAAGGACCCAGCCCTGGGAAATCGTCTTCAAAACAAGGCTTTTGCCAGAGGAGTGCAGGTGGAGAGGGGGATGGAAGGGCAAAGACGGGGTTGGGGGGGGCGGCGGGGGGAGGTCCTGTGAGGCAGCGCTTGCGGGCTGCAGGGGGTTAGAGGCAAGGCCCAGTTGCTCCCAAGTTTGCACTGCGTGGGGCCCAGCTCGCAGGCCCAGGACGTCGTTCTCTGCAGCTTGGTAGACGCCTCCTTTCTCGGCTCTAGCCTGGCTGGGTAAATGTCTACAGCAAGCCCTCAGCTTAGGGGAGGCAGAAGGAGGCAGACTATTTCATAATAACTCTTCTCCAAGTCTCAAATATTGTTTTTCACAACTCCCTCCTTAGCCGTTTGTGGAAGAAGTGCTCGTCCCACGGGATGGAGAGGGAGTGGGTGGGCGGCAGCTCCCGAGCCGGGGACCCCGGCTGGCTCCTGTGCGGCGTGACGGGGTGGTTGGCTGAGCCCTAGGCCCCCTCCGCCTGCCGCAGGCTGGGCTGGCGCTGCGGACCCAAGTGCAGCTCTTCCCCGCGGGGCACGGGCGCAGGCGGCGTCCCCAGGGAGGCGTGCGCGGGAGCGCCGGGGATGGGGGACGGGCGGGCCTGGAGCGGGGACCTACTTCCTTTTCTGTCCCAAGAGGACTCAAAGGAAAACAATTCACTTGATCCTGGATACGTTTTCATCTATAATTCGGAAATATGCAAATGAAAAGGCCCACATGGTCTGAAAGGGGCAAATCAACCTCCCAGCGTGCGGCGCGGGGAACCGGCTCTTCCCCAGGGAGCCCCGGAGGCGCGCGCCCCACGCCGAGGGCGCCCTGAGAGGAACCGCACCGCGGGCTCGGGAGTAGCGCGTCCGGGCCCTCAGCGGCCACCGCCCGGGGGCGCCCCAGGCCCGGTCCTTGCCCTCTGCCGCCCGCCCTCTAGGCCGAGCCTCCGCTCCCGCGATGTCGCCGCGCTCGCCGCCGCCAGGCGCGCTGGTCCACCGGGTCGCCCGGGCGCGGGGCGCGCCGCCCGCCGCAGCCTCCCCTCTTCTCCCGGCTTGGCCCTGCGGCCCGCAGCGGGGTCCGGGGTAGAGCGGCCGCTTTGTTCCCGCCGCCCGACGGCGCGGGGCTCTGCAAAGGCGGAAGCTTGGCGCTCGCCATGCCCCCGTGCGGACGCCCAGTGCGCCCAGCCTCGCCGCGCCGGCCGGGCCCCCGGGCCTTCCCGCGCTGAGCGCCCGAGTCCGCCCCTTCCGCGGCCGCTCACCGCCCGCCGCCGCCGCAGTACGAGCCGCCTCCCCGCCCCCGCCCCCCCGCGCCGCCGCCGCCGCGCCGCAGGAGAGGGAGGGAGGCGGAGGGAGGGAGGCGGCGGGCCCAGCCCAGAGCCCGTCCCGGGCGCCGGCGAGCGAGCTCCGGCCGCGGCGGCAGCGCCATCCCGGGCCGCGGGCAGCCGCGCCTCGCCCTCCGCGTCCGGAACTGCCTTCGCCTTCCCGCGACCCCGCAGCAGCCGGCCCTCGGCGCGCCACGAACGCTGTCCCCTCTGTGGAGCAGAGACCCCCTTCCCCTTCTTAGGGGGTGTCGCCTCGGGGATCTCTGAGCGCTAGGGGTCCAGGAGGCGGGGACGGGAGCGCCGTGACCCGCCATGGCTCAAGCGGCCAAACAGCTGAAGAAAATCAAAGACATCGAGGCGCAGGCCCTCCAGGAGCAGAAGGAGAAGGAGGAATCCAACAGGAAGCGGAGAAACCGCTCCCGTGACCGAAAGAAGAAGGTAGGAGGGGGCGGCGGTGAAAGCCCAGCGACCGCGGCGCCTGGAAGTGGCTGCTGGGGGCAGGGGTCGGGCGGCCCGGGACGCGGTGGGGCGCGGCGCCCAGTGCGGCGGAGTTGGCGGCACCCGAGCGGTGAAGGCTCGGTGGGCGCAGAGGAGGGACGGAGGCTTCTGCGCGGCCGGGAAGGGGACAGGGCGGCAGGCTGGAAGGGCAGAGCGGGTGGCCGGGAGGCTGAGGGCGCGCAGAAGCCTCCCGCCAGCTGCCCGCAGAGACCTTTCAGCACCTTGGACAGCACCTGGCAGGCCCGCGCTGCTCTAGGACCAACTTTCCCTGCCTTGGCTGCCGGCTGCGGGTGGTGGACTGCCCCGCTCCGGCGCGCCGCACCCGCTGGCTTTCCAGGAGAGCTGGTTTGGGTAAACGCGGCTGCAGGCTCCGGGGAGCGGGCGGGGGGCAGCTCTGCCCGGCTTCTCCCTAGGTGACCCACTCTGGCGTGGAGAGCGTCTTTCCCAGGTGTCTCTGAACGAGAGTCGGGCTCCTGCCCTTCCTTGACCCTTCTCAGGGAGCACCTTTCCTGACCCTCCGGATCTGGTGGCAGAAAAGAAGGCGCCTTCTCCTCTCCCCGGGGTATTTGCAACATCTTATGCTCAGGTCACTCAAGATGAGCCATCCATGCCAGGGAGGGGAAGTTCCTTTGGAAGCCAGGCACGGGTGCTCCAGCCTGGCCCAAAGGCCTGGTCAGAGACCAGCTCTGCCCATGGGCAGGCATCCCGGGTATTTCTGTGTCGGGGTGCCGAGACAAAATAGGCCCGCAAAGACCCAGACCTCCAGGGGCAACTGTTGCTGTTTTTAGCCCTTTTGGGGTCTGGGGTCCTCTTACCCCTGATCAAAGCACCTTGAGAAGCACCTTATGTCAGAAACACCTTTGATGGTGAAAGGACGGTGACAGAAGTCAGGGCACCTTAGAGCCACGGAGCAGGCCAAGAGTACATGGGTGTAATTCTGGGAATCGGAGATGCTGAACTCTGGCTTCAGGAGAGCTATTTTCACCCGAAGAAGTCGATGTGGGGCCCAGCCTGCACGGCTCCCCAGCAAGGAGTGGGGCCCCTCAGGCTTCCAGGGAGAGGCTCTGGCCTTGGTTGAGAAGGAAACACGTTTTCTTTCCCTGAAACTGTCTCATTCCGAGAAAGAAGTTTGGAGCCTGCAGCTGACAGCAGAGTGTTGGGGAGCAGGCTTTCTGTGGGCCACACACCCCTTGACAGTTGGTCAGCAGACCAACATCCATCCTCTTCCTAGAGATGCTCTCTGATTTCAAAGGAAGTAACCAACACTCTCTAGGCTTTCCTGTACCCTTCAGAAACTGACGTCCCCACCTCCCTTGAGGGATTGCCATCTTGTGTGTAAATAGTAGTTTCACAAAGGCACCACCCCTTTAGAGGACCGAAAAGGGGCCTTTTCCAAACCGATGATGAATCAGAGTTTGGGTTGGTGCCACCGAGAGAGAATCTCCGCAGGTCCCTCTGCTGGGGTCTAAAATACCAGAGCCCGTCTTGTGAGTCAGGCAGGGGAAGTCTGGCTCTACGCTGCGATGCTCACCCACTTTCTTGGCGTGAATGTGAACTTCTTCTCGGGAAGGAGTGCTCTGTGTTTCCATTCCTGCCTCCTGCTTTGGAAGCCAAGGCGCTCCTCTCCGAGCTGCTCACTCAGTGTTCTCATCCACCTCTCTCTCCCAGCCTTCCTCCTTGACACTCCCGACACCATAAATCATTTTTTGAAAATAGTCAAAAAACCCTCTCCCACCCCCTCTCCTGTGATTCTTTTCCATTCTGTGAAAATTCCCTTTAATATAACTCTGAATTCCAAATATGTATAATACACACATATGAAAGCGGTGATTTCAATATTCTTTTTGCTTATTTGCTCTTAATCTTTACATTCATAGTAAACCTCATTTCTTTTTTTTCTTTTGGTGGTAGATGATAATATTTAATATATTCCTCCCCCCAAATGGTGTTATCTTGTTTTACTAGCCGGTCGCAGCATACTGCGTCAGTAGCGTTCAAAAATCTTCCATTCAGATTTTCATTATTTTATGCAGTATCCTGGGTGCTATGATTAATATAATGATAAGAAAATTTTCATTTAAAGTGATAGCAGTGACGCAAACTCTTAGGACTGATTCTTTGGGTGCAGGGGAGATGGTATGGGGTGGGATGTAGGGATGCTTTGTTCGTATTTTGTAAGGGCTGTGAGTTTTCTCAGCCATTGGGATGGTCTTGAGGGTCATCTCAGAGAATAGAGTTAAAATTTATAGCAAAATTGAAAATCACAAGCAGGTGGAAAGCTCTAGAGGGAAAGGTGAGGGAGGCAGTGCAGAAAGGAGCATTTGAAGAAAGCTTACAAGCGGCCTGGTGAGGCAGAGGGCCTAGGGCTAACTCAAAGGTTCATATAAGGTGAAGTCTAACTAAGCCATTTTTCATGAAGGAGATAATTTTTCAAGGTGAAATGTATTAAAATCAGGCAGCTGAGGACTTTACAGCTGCTCACACAGACTACAGAGTGTGTGGACCCAGCTTCCGTTTCTTATACCAGCATGCAGAAGGAATTCCATACATGCAGACAAACATGTTACTCCAGGACATTGGCCTCTTGTGTGGATGGATAGCTGAGCCAAGGGCATTCTGAATTAACTCAAAGGAAAGGTGTTTGTCCCACGGGTAACCTACTTACCAGGGACTGACTGAGCAGAACCGCATCCCTCCCGTTTGTAGAAATAACCACGGTTGTAACTTTGGCGATGGTTGCAGTTTTTACAGTTGATGATATTGTGTGGGAAGGTGCTTGCTAAGGGGTGCTGTGTGCGGGGGGTGGAGGAGGCTGGTGTTGTGACGCACTGACTGACACAGATAGAAGCCACCTCGACGCAGGGAACTGAGCTAAACTCTAGAGCTCTAACAATGCCTGCTTCTCATGGGGCTTCATTCAGTGCTGTGCATGTGCAGAGCCAACCTTGTCAGCCACTTGCTGTTGTAGCTGCAGCTTAAAAAAAATCCAGCGTTTATGATATTTACTGATAAGTCCCCCTGCTTTTGAAGGTTGGAATGGAAATACATTGCAAAGCATGTGTAAAGCAGGCATTTGCATGAAGAATGACAGCTTTTGAGGGCTGGGGGAGCCTGAGGCATAAGAATGTGTGTGCTTTTTATGTTTACCCAGAGCTTGAGGGTAGGAGGAGAAGAGGACAGGAAGGTGGGAGGAAAAGTGAAGCAGAGGATAGAAGAGGGCAGAATTCAAGGAAGGAAGAGTGGATAGGGAGAGGAGCGCTGACGCCTTGGCCCTGAGTGACAGGTTCACACTAAGCCGGATACCTGCAACACGGTGAGACCCCAGGTAGTGTTTACTCAGCTCTCTCCTTGTCCCTAGTTATATTCACCTACTTCATCGTCTGATGGTGAAAGAAAAGACCATGTCCTATTCATAGCTGTGTACCTGACACCTAGCTCAGTACCTGACTCAAGCGGCAGGCAGTGGATGTTTGTGGAGTGAATGGTTGAATGAGTGAATTAATATAATATTAATCTCTGCTTGCCCAGATGTTGTCTTGGTTGCAGGCATGTGTTCCGGTGAATAATACACCCTTTGACTGACTGTCTTTTGGGGGCATCTGGAAAAAGCCTGATTTGTTTTCTCTTCTAATCATTTGCAAAGCAATAGAGATTTGTAGGCAGGCAGTGGAACCATCTAATCTTTTGGTGCAGTGGATTCCACCACTGAGCATGTAGTTAGTTCCTTGCAGGGTCTCTGCTACACTAAATGTCAAGTGATTTTAGACACTTGTAACAACAACAGTGTTTGCACAGGGTCCCAAGGAGCCAGGCACTCACAAGGAGGGATGGAGGAAGAGTGCAGGAAGAAAGAAAAGAAAGCCCAGGCCTGGAGAGTGGCCTCTGCCACTTAGCTGTGCAGGCAGCTCCGTCAGTCTTTCCAGTCTATGCAGCAGTAACCGAAGAGCCTGCAGCCTTCCTCTCTCAGCAGGAGGAGGCCCTGCTCCTGGACAGGAGAGGGGTTTTTTGTTGATCCAGTGATTGGAATCACAGGGGAGATTTGGGGTGGGGGGCACCTGCGTGAGACTGGAGGGTTGACAAGGAGGCTTGGTGGGTCTGGAGGTGGGGAAAGTGGGATGGAGGGGGGAAAGTGGGATGGAGGGAGGAAAGTTAAGCATTAGAATCATGTTGGCCCATGACTTTCATTTGCAAAGGGCCTCAAATTGCAACTTCTGCTGTTATCTCCAAAAGGTTTTGTAAATTCAATCCAAGAGATTGCCGACAAAATTGAAAGAGAACAGTGCTCATCACACATCTTTAATCTGGGTCCTGTTGCTAAACCATTTCACTAATGTATGTTGTGGCATTAATGGATATTTATATGTAAAGCCTCAATTTGGCTTTTGATTAGCATACTTATGTTGTATTGCATGTGAATTATTAGAGCATTTGTTTCTTTGTTGCAAGACTTTAAAACATATCACAACTTTGGTATCCCTGCTTTGGCATTTCTTCTTATTGTAGTACCTCGGGAGCCTCCGTAAATGAAGGTGGGCCTGCCTCTCTGGAGCTCTGGGAGGCGCCGGCAGGGGCTGAAGATGTGGGAATTTTCCCAGCCTGCCTCCTGTCCATTTTTTCAGTTCAGCTCCTCCCTCCCTGCTGCAGAGGTAGCAGCGGTGGGGGCTGTTCCCAGGATCTCTCCTCACTTCCCAGCCATAGGCTAGACCAGGAGAGCAGGGTCTTGAGGGCTGAGAAGATGTTACACTCTGAATTTCAGCTGCTGCTCCACCTCTGTGAGGGGTGACTGTGAGGAGCAAGTGATGTGCAAACCATCTAGTGCTGGACTGTCTCAGAGCAGGTGCAGCAGCAGCTGAAATTCAGAGCCTGGAGCAAGTCACCTCCCTGGGCAGGGGACACGAGCTGGCCTCCAGTGTCTCCCCGTTTCTTTTGCTCACCCCAGCAAAGGCTGCTGGCTCACCAGTTCTGCTCCTCTCCTCTCAATGTGGCAACACTTAAAAAAACAAACAAACCCATCTGAGGTTTCTTCCCTATTTTCACAATAAAAATGAGCGCGTAGTGGCGAGTGTGTCCTATGTACAGGCGCTCTTCATCGGTGTTAGCTTGCCCCTGTGTCTGCTTTGGCAACACCTTTGAATAGGCGATCCTGTTATTGATTCCTTCCTCCTTCAATGTCAAAGCCCAACACTGTTGCCTGCAAGAAACCTTTCATATCTGTCCCCTCCTTACCCCCACCCCATTGCTCTCTCTGCACCTTCCACGCATACACACATGCACATGCAGAAGTTCTTGTTTTATCTCTTCTACTAAATTGTAAGCACTTTGAAGCCAACACTTGAGTCTTTGTACATAACCATTCACTAGATATCTATGGCTTGAATTGGTTGAAAAGCTACATTTAACTAGTACAGGTTTTTTTTCTTAGTTGTTCTTTTTGATTTTGAGAGAGTTGGCCCTAAATAATTGGTACCAAGTAAATCTATTGTTTCCCCCACCTTGAATTCTTCTGACTGAAATAAAATCTATTGTCACCGTTTTTTTTCTTCTTTTCTTTTTTCTTTTTTTTTTTTTTTTGAGACGGGGTCTCGCTCTGTCACCCAGGCTGGAGTATAGTGCTACAACCTCAGCTCACTGCAACCTCCGCCTCCTGGGTTCAGGTGATTCTCCTGCCTCAGCCTCCAGAGTAGCTGGGACTACAGGCGCGTGTCACCATGCCTGGCTAATTTTTGTGTTTTTAGTAGAGACGGCATTTCACCATGTTGGCCAGGCTGGTCTCGAACTCCTGACCTCAAGTGATCCGCCTGCCTCGGCCTCCCAAAGTGCTGGGATTACAGGCTTGAGCCATTGTGCCCCCACCCAGCCAGTGTTTGTTTTTTTGAGAAAGGCAGATCAACTTTGCCTGGCTCTCTATCTCCATTTCTGGTTCTTGAGAAGCTCAAAAGTCCGCCTCCTGCAGAACACTGGCGTGGAGTCGGCTGCCCAGGTTCCAGTTTGAGCTCTTGCATGTATCAGCTACGTGTGCATGAATAAGCCTCTGAATTTCCTCCAGCCTCAGTTTTCTCATCTGTAAAATAGGGATGAAGATCAAATGAGATAATAAATGAGAATGTGCTTTGTAAATTTTAAAACTCCCATGTATTTAATGGAGTATAGCTAATAAAATAATGATTGTTCATAAAGTTATTCTTTCTAATAAATCCTTTACCAAAGTTCATTCCTGGCCTTCCAACGGTATTGTGAAGTCTTGAGGTTTGCCAGGGAAGGCCAGCTTGTTATTCTTTCAGTACTGGGAAATGAGAAAAGGATACTTTATATCATATCTTCATTTCATTTTCAGGAAAAAAAATGAATTTTCTATTTGGACAGGATTTTTATTGCAGACCTGCGCAGTAATCTGCATGGGTTCGTCAATAACTTCCAGGTGGGCTTAGATACTTGCAAGCTTTATTGAAGTCCTGTGTGGCACCTGTGCTGTATATCAGAGGGGAACATAAAAGGGCTTCCTAACTTTGCTGAGACTCCTATGGCTGTTAGATCCACAGGTAGTAAATCTGGGTGTGAACTGTCACAGATAATGGAATGTGTGGTGTTGTGGGGAGACCAGATTCCTCTGGCGGAGCCTCTCTGGATCTTGGGTGCACAAAGCACAGCACATTCTCCAAGAAAGGAAAACTTGCATTGGAGACACTCAAAGTGAAAGCAGAGATGTAATGGCCAGCCAATTAAAAAAAGAGAGCACCATTCTTTCCTTCTCATTTGCTTCCAATGTGACTGGACTCTTCTTCTCAAAGATTTCCCTGTGTTTTTACCGAGGAAATAGTACATGTCCAATTGCTTTTGAATCCATTGGCGAGCATTGACAATGATACTTGCAAAAAAACTTCTTTCTTTATCAAGGGAGGTGCCTGCACTTATGAGGGACTCTAGTGTTCCTCGTGCATGACATGCATTGTCACACTCTGTCGCCCAATAGGTTGATAACCCCAGAACTGGGCTCCAACCCAGATGCACCTGACTCCAAAGCTTATTAACAGCCCACAGCACTAGGCTACTTCCCCCAGGTATTGGTTGTGCCCTTAGGATATTCAAAGCTATGCTAGGCACTGAGAGAAGAGTCAAAGCTGAAGCTATCTTTCCTTCCCTGTCTGAGCACAGTGACTTATGCCGGTAATCCCACCACTTTGGGAGCCGAGATGGGAGGATCACTTGAGGCTAGGAGTTCAAGACCAACCTGGGCAACATAGTGTGACCCAGTCTCCACAAAAAATTTAAAAACTGAAGATAGTTTTCCTTCTTTGAAGTGAAGGACTTACAAATTAGTGGGAAAGCTGCCAGAGGTGGAAGTAACCTCAGGAAGAGGATGGAGAGCTTAGGGCAAAGCCTGTGGCCTCCGGTTCCAGTGGGAATGTGGGTGTCTGAGGCCCCTCTGAATGTCTTGGAGCTGAGGACTCCGTCGCCGGGCCCTGAGGTTAACACAGAGTGCAAATGAAAGAGCAGGTGAAAACGGAGTCCTGGGGTTTCTGCTTTGTTTCTGGCTAGTCTGTCTCTTAACAGGTTAACTTTCCCCTTAACTTCAGTTTGGAGATTCTCTGTTCACCACATCGTCAAGTCAACATCTTCTCTATATAATCACTTCATAATGTGCAGACACTAGTCAATACAGAGGGGTGGCATTGCTGCCATGATTGTCTGTTTTTCCTGTTATCTGGGCCTTTAGCTTTTTATGTGGATGCTTCCCAGGCCTATCCCAGAAGCGCCTGCCAGGAGCCGGACACGGAGATGATACGATGAGGGTGGTGTGAATGGATGAGCCTGGCTGGCTCTTGCTCCGCAGCTCTCTCCTGGCTCTTGCATCCCCATGGTTCTGTTGCCTGCCCCTAAGAAGTCGGGTGGTCTGAGTAGTTTCCAATGTGCGATATCACATTTGCATACAAATGTACATATGTAAGCGTGTGTATACGTGTGTACCTATGATCAGATGCCAACAGGGGCCCCTTCTTGATTTGGCATTTGGGCAGTTAGTTGATGACTTCCATTGAGCTTGGGAAAGAGGAGGGGGACGGGTTAGGAGGAAGATGGTGAGTCCTTCTTGGCATGTGGCATAGGTGGCTTCCTGGGGCTCTCACCTGATAGAGGGAGAGAGCTCATAGAAAACATCTTCGATAGCAGGGGCAGCTGCGGGGCTTGCAGTGGGAGGAGCTGGCAGTCAGCTCAAGTCTGTGCCCTCCAGCTAGTCCCTGGAACACAGAGCTTCTAAGCATTGGCTTTAAGTACGACACACACATGACCAAGCTGACAGGGTGTTAGGACAGCTAAGGATGCTGATGGTCCCACCCAGAAGCCAGCCCCACTGGCTGGAGGTGGGCTCAGGGAGCAGGACCCAGCCACTCTTAAAGACAGGACTTTGGTGCCATCACCCATGTGGTGACATATTTTACATTCACCAAAAACATGCTTAAAATGTTTTTAAGAATATTCTTTTAATTGAAAATAGGAATATGCTTCAGTTGTTGTGTTATGTTCACTTTAAATTGACACAATATACACTTCTATATATAATATACGTGGAATAGACCAGGAAGACTCAGGGCCAGAGTAGCCAAGTAACATGTCATCAGACAGAGAAATACACACTATGTGAGCAGTGGTCATCTTTGTCATGTGTGATTCCGGGTGATTGAATTTTCTTTTTTATCCTTTTCTGTATTTTTAATAATTGTTCAAAATAAGCTGGGCACAGTGGCTCACGCCTGTAATCCCAGCATTTTGGGAGGCCGAGGCAGGAGAATTGCTTGAGGCTAGGAGCTCAAGACCAGCCTGGGCAACACAGCAAGACCCTGTCTCTACAAAAACTAAGAAAATTTAAGAAAATTAGCCAGGTGTGGTGGCATGCCTGTAGTCCCACCTACTCAGGAGGCTGTGGCAGGAGATTCACTTGAGCCCAGAGGAGTTCAAGACTGCAGTGAGCTATGATGGTACCACAGCACTCCAGCTTGGGTGACAGAATGAGACTCTGTCTCTAAAAAAAAAAAGGAAAGGAAAGAAAAGAAGAAAAGAAAAAAATGTTAAAAATAAACAAGTTGTCGAGACACAGAAAGAAAAAGCAGAGGACGCCCCACCTGTCTAAGAGGGTAGCAGGGCTTTCTCTGCCTGTGTGTCTTCTGGAGATGAAATCTGGAATTTATAGCTGATGCCACACCCTCAGTAAGGGATTCCAAGGTGCTGTGGACTAGAGCCAAGTAGGTAACGGAATGTACTGGCTCAAAGTGGAGCTGAAGCGTGGCCCCCAAGAGCCCAGGCAGTTGGGTCTTGGCATGTGAAGACTTCCATTGTAAACCAACTTGAAAATGTATGTGTGTTGGACCTAATACTCCCTTCTGCAGCCAGAGGGATCTTCCAAAAATGCAAATCAGATCCTGACACTCCCTTCTTTCAGTCCTTCAGTGGCTTCCTAATTGCCCTTAGAATGAAGTCCAGGCTGGTTAACCAGGCTTCCTCCCTTCCACCCCCTGAATCTACTCCCTAGCTGCCTCTCCTGTCTTATTGCTGTTTTTCCTGCATCCTGCACTGGGCTGTACACTGATACTTGGAAATGTGTGCCTTCACTTGCTTTTAGATCTTCCTGTGTGCCACATCCTTGGCCTCCAACATCAATGTCAAGTCCTCCGTCAGAACGCAGTTGAAACATTGCCTCCAGTGTCCTAGATGAGGTTGGGCTCCCCTGTCCCATACTATTCCAGTGTACCCTTGGGCAAGGGGGCCAGAGCATCAGCAGAGCTTTAGCATGCGTCAGGAAGCAGTAATGAAGAGCTGTGGCCTGTGGAGTGAGATGGAGTCAGATGTTTACTGGCTGGCTTTGAGCAAGTTGCTCAATAGTGCTCCCTGAGTCTCAATTTTGTCAATTGTAAGGTGGAGAGAATAATACCCACCCCACAGCCATGCAGGGCTGTTGGGAGGATTGAAGGACTTAATATATGGAAAGTACCTGGCATATAAGCACTTGATAAATGGCAGGACAATGCCTCAGCTCCCACCCATATCCACCTTGGGGCTGCCCATAAAATCCAAGACACGAGCATTAGCAGGCTGTGGACCTAGGGGTGGGTGGCAGAGAGAAACACATGTCTGCACCTGAGCCCTGAATGGGTAAATAGATGAAGACTTAAAAAATGTGGGCCTTGGAGTTTTCCTCTTTAATCCCGAATGAGACTTAAAAGATGAACATCCTGTCCCACCTGGCTAAATTCTCACCTTGTATTTATTAATTTAAATGCAGTGTTAGCCTTTCTGGAGATGGCCATCAGGTCAAATGCCAAGGTTGGTAGTACTCAGCTAGTATTGCTGCCAGTTTCTTAAATGAGTTAGTAAAGACTTTGGAGAAATGTGAACCTGATCTGAAACTAAGAGTGAAGAATCAGAAACAGCCCAAGTCAGGCAAACTTCAAAGTCTGAAACGTCCATAGAGTTGCACTGAATTTATGGAGACACTAGATTCTCCCGGCATAGAGATTTGGCCAGTTCATCGTAATGCCATTTGCAAGAGCTGCTTTGGTTGCTACCATTGACCACACTCTGGAGAGGAGACTGTTTCCCTGCTGATCTCAGGTTACACAGTGCCAGTGGGCAGGGAAGGCCCTTCCACAGCTTGTTTAGCCTGTGAAGCCTTGGGAAGGGACAGGTGTGTGATGGATCCAGCCAGTAGTCTCCTCTGATTTGGGATAGCACGCAATGCAAGGGACCCAGGGCCTGTCCGCCGACATGGAGCAATGTCTGGAAATCGTGGTGTTTTACCAAGTTCTTGAGCTGTTGCACTTAACTATGGTATCTGCTTTAGGCAAAGCAAACCATAGTCAAACCATTTGTCTTTTCAAAAAAATATTGTCTTCTTGCCAGTCACATGTATCACTTCATTCTTGAACAGATCTGCATTTGAAGGACACCTGGACTACAGCTGGTGTGGTTGAATGTTAGCACTTTTAACCCAGATGTCAATACTGCCCCACACAGGACTTACAAGACACAGACGGAAAAACTTTATGATTCTGTACCGAGCACCATCACCAGATTTCTCAGGAAGAACTTTTAAGGCTAACTCCAGTGAACTCACCATCCTCACTGCTGCTGGAGTCTCCATTGCATCCCTGCCTCCTCTAGTCTTGCCCTTCCAATCCGGTCTTTATCTTGCAGCGAGAGCCCCTTTTTTTTTCAAACACAAATGTGATAGTTGTCACTTCCCTTCCGAAAACCCTTCCGTTGCTTTCCACTGCCTTGAGGATGAAGTCAGACCCTTCCCCGACCACTGTGCCTCACCCCTCCCCAAGCCTCCCCGTGCTCCTAGGATTTGCTGGGCTCCCTTGACCCACATCTTGCGCAGGGTGCTCCCTCTCCGGAACTCAGTCTGATTCCCCCTCATCCCTTGTTTGTTTGTTTATTTATTTTGAGACAAGGTCTCACCCTGTCTCCCAGGCTGGAGTGCAGTGGCATAATCACAGTTTATTGCAGCCTTGAACTCCTGGGCTCAAACGATCCTCCCAACACAGCCTCTGAGTAGCTAGGACTACAGACACGCACCACCAAACTGGGTATTTTTTTATTTCTTGTAGAGACAGAGTCTCACTATGTTGCCCAGGCTGATCTCCAACTCCTGGGCTCAAGTGATCCTCCTGCCTCGGACTCTGAAAGCTCTGGGATTACAGATGCGAGCCGCGGTGCTCGGTCTCTACTCATCCTTTAAGCTTCACCTCCTCCAGGAAGCTTTCCTGAGTCTGGGTTTGAGATACTATGGAAGAAGTGCCTGTCCTGAGGGACGCTGGATGCAGTGGTGACCAGATCCCTTCCCACTCTGCCACTGTATGTTAGCTGAGGCAGTTTCCCAGGCCCTTTAATGCAGTGGCGCCTTTATTATTTATTCATTTATTTATTTGAGACGGATTCTCACTCTGTTGCCCAGGCTGGAGTGCAATGGCGTGTTCTTGGCTCACTGAAACCTCTGCCTCCCAGGTTCAAGTGATTCTCTTGCCTCATCCTCCCAAGTAGCTGGGATTACAGGCACGCGCCACCATGCCCGGCTCATGTTTTATTTTTGTGGAGACAGGGTTTCACCATATTACCCAGGCTGGTCTTAAACTCCTGGTCTCAAGAAATCCGTCTGCCTCGGCCTCCCAAAGTGCTGGGATTAAGGTGTGAGCCACTGCGCCGCCGTAGTGGCACCTTTAGTGAAGTCCTAGAGCAACTCCGTGAGGAAATGGAACCAATGCATTCCCTGGCATCTCCCAGTTCCCTGGGCCTGAGAACAATCTGAGTTGTTGGAGCCTCTGCCCCTCCGGTGCCACTCCCTCTGATTTATGAACATTAACTGTGCTGCTGTGGATGAAGAGAACCTGCCCTCGCAACAGAGCTGTGCTTAGTTCCAGTCCTCTTGACTGTCCTGTGTAGCTTTGGACACAGAGGCTCTCCTGCTTCTGAGCCTCTGTATTTAGTTTAGAGGACTCTTAAGACCCTTCTGGGGAGCCAGGTGCTGTAGCTCATGCCTGTAATCCCAGCTCTTTGGGTGGCTGAAGTGGGAAGATCCCTTCAGCCCAGGAGTTCAAGACCAGCCTGGGCCACACAAGAAGACCCCATCTCTACAAAAAATTTAAAAATTAGCCAGGTGTGGTGGTGCGTGCCTGTATTCCCAGCTACTTAGGAGGTTGAGGTGGGAGGATCACTTGAACCCAGGAGGTTGAGGCTGCAGTGAACTATGATTGTGCCATGAACTTTAGCCTGGGCAACAGAATGAGACTCTGTCTCAAAACAAACAAACAAACAAAAAAACATGAGATCCTTCTCGGTACCTGTTATGCTCTGATTATGTGGGTTTACAAGGCCACAGGGCAGAATGGTTCCAGATGCCAACTGGCTTACATGGGCCTAAGATAGCTTCAAGGGAAATCTGGATGGGTGGTGGCACCAGACTGCAAGGCATATGAGTGTGAACGGACATGCAAAAGGCCATCCACCTCATTAGTACCCCATTCCACCTGGCATCTCATTGCCCCCATGCTGACCATGTTGTGGGTTGATATGGGGAGGAATCTATGCTGATGAAGTGCCTGGGGCCACACACGCTGTGGGAGTGTGGGCTGTGCTCTTTGTTAACAGAGCTGGCCCTTTGGATATGTGTTTTTGAAGACTCTGTCTCTCGCTGAGCCTGTGTAATCAGGCACCCCTGTGACTCTATAAACCTCTGGCTGAGGCCAGGGAGGAGGTGTCCTTTCTGTTGGCCAAAAGAGTGACTTTGGGGAGGGCGGAGAGCACCTGCCTCAGGTGAACAGGGAATGCAGGGGGCAGAATGGTGTCTGTTTTCAATGTAAGGTGACTGGCTCTGTCACACAGCGCCAAGTTGCTTTCAAGGTCACGGGCACAGCCATCTTCCTCTGTGGAGCTTGGAGGAGTGTGGAGGCCCTGACTCCAGAGGGAGAGGGGGCTAAGCAGCCCTGGCTGCCTGTTTTCCTGGAAAGCAACTAAGGCAATCCCACAGCCCAGAGCACTGGCGATGTTCTGTGGGGTGCATGAAACCAGGGTCAGACAGGCCTGCTTTTTGGAGGCTTGGCTTGTGGTGGTGAATCTGATATTTTTGGTAAGTTCCAGTTTCTTCCGTTTCTGAGTTTCCAAGGACTCGGGATTCTCAGGAGAGATCAGTCTCCCGGTTCACCCTGGCTGAAGTTCCTTTTCAATTTCAGTCCCTCCCAGTGCCCATCTCCAACACCCTGGGATGCATTCCTCACTGGTTGTCATGGAAGCTCCAGGTGCTGAACACCTTTTGCATTTTTCTCTAGCGGCTGCTCAGCTGGGGCTGGGAAGAGGAGAGAGGGAACTCCCCCAGGAAGGTGATGGTCAGGTTTGGGCTGCTGTTGAGCTGGAACCCTCTACTGTGGCTGCATGTACGGGGCGATGAACCCTGGAAACTCAGGCTTCCAGGAGCCCCAGGGCGTGGGGCCTGCACCGTGTGGATGGTGTCCCGTGGTGTTACATGGAGCTCAGTGGCTCACCAGGCGCTTCCCAGGGCATTATGTCATTGATCTTCCCAGCAACCCTGTGGAGAAGCAGGTATCATGTTTCCCATTTCACATGGGAGAAAACTAAGGCTCAGGAAGATTAAGTGCATTTCACACTACTGCTCAGTGGCAGAGGTGGGGGGAAGCCTTGAACAGTCCCTCTCCAAAGTCCCGATTTATAACAAGCAGGCGGTGACAGATGTAGGGTTTGTGGTTTGAAATTCATGTCATTTTCTCGTCTATCAACTGCCCACCCAGCTACTAGCAGGAAAAGAACCAGGCCCCATGACCTGTGGCTGATCTTCTCTCCATGAAAGGAGACAGGGAAGGCAAGGACCATCTGTGATGGCTGTGCTCCCCACTCATGCCCACTTGGCCCTCACAAGCCAGGCAGGTGCGTGGGAACAGTGTTTTACAGGTGAGGACTTTGGGAGGCTCAGGAAGGTGAAGTCCCTTGCTCACGTCACATGTCTAATGAGAGCCAGAGCTGGGGTTTGTCCCAGCCGCCTGATTTTAACATCCTTGCCTTACTGCTTCCAGGGTGATTGTGAGGATTAAATAAAATGAAATAAGTACCTAAGAGGAGAAAAGTGAGAGGCAGAAGGCTATACAGAAAGAATATTTTGAAAGCATGTAACACAGAGCCTAGAGCTTGATGGGAATGTTATATACCAGTTCCCTTGACAGTAAGATAAAATAGCATCCCCACCTTGTACTAGCATCCAAACCCCCTAAGTACAGAAGGCCTGTATTCCCGAAACAGAACCAATCCCATAGATACAGATACAGACAAAGACACACATAGACATAGATATAGATATAGACATAGACATAGATCTGTACATACCACACACCAGGGTGTGGGCAGTGCCTTAGAATGGGAACATTAGGAACTAAAGCTGCTGGTCTTGACTCTGCCTCTCGGAAGTGGCTGAGTGACCTTGGGGAAATAACTGTGTGTCTCTGGGCCTCTGTTTTCTCACATGTAGAACAAAGAGCTTCTAGTCTGGACTAGACTAGAAGACACAGCCTCTTGGAAGGGACCTTGTGAATCTCACACCCCATCCCCTTCATGAGGAAACTGCCATCTGGAGAAAGGAAATGGCTTGTCCAGATCACAGAGCTATTTTTAGTGGCCAAGCAAGCACTAGAACCAGGTCTCCAGGCCCAACTCTCTGTACACTGGCAAGAAATCCCAGCCCTTATGAGCAATGGCTCTTGGAGCACAATATGCTGAGAGGAACTCTGAGAAGACAAGAGGGATGCTGTTCTTTTGTTCCACGTGGAAATGGCCCTTGGCCCTACCAAGTAAGGCAGCAAAGTGCAGAGCCTGCGATAATGGGAGGTGGCCATCTGCACTGCTGGTGCAGAGTGCTAAATTATTCAGGACCCACCAGGCGCCTCTGCCGGGGGAGAAGCCTGCCAGGGAGCTTGAGTTTGGATGCAGAAGCCTGAGCATTCTCTGGGACCTGGTGCAAGGAAATGTGTCCTGGATAGATTATTCCAAACTGCTCCTCGTTCCAGTGCCCTAATTAGTGTTCTTTGTGTGCCTCGCGCAGCTCAGGTGTTTGCGGGGTTTGGTGGATGCCCACACCAGCCCCCCTGCAAAGAACTGGCCCTGGGGGCACATGCAGTATTGCAGGACATATCGGTGGGACAGGCCCTTAGTTCAAAGACAACCTACTCATCCTGCAAATGAGGAAACTGAGACCTGGGGTGAGGGCAGCTGCTTTCCCGGGGTTCACAGCTGAGCATTAAAGTCCAGAAGAAAAAAATCACTCCTGGAATGCCTTCCCCAACTTTATTAAACAGAAATGATTGTTCCTTCTTCCGTGTTCCATTAACACTGATAATCTCACTCATGGCTTTGCTTCAGAGATTGGCAAACTTTTACTGTGCAGGACCTGGCAGTAAATATTTCAGTCTCTGTTGCAAATACTCAGCTCCGCCGGCGGAGCGTGAAAGCAACCACAGGCAATACACAAACAAATAAGCATGGCCATATTCCAATAAAACTTTATTTATGGACACTGAAATTTGAATTTCATTTAATTTTCATGCATTACAAAATGTTTTTCTTCTTTCTCCTAACCACTTAAAAATGTAAAAATCATTCTCAGCTCCCGTGCTATGCAAAAAACGGGCAGCGGGCTAGACCTGGCCCTTGAGTACAGTTTGCCACCCCCTGGGTTAAATGCTTGTTGTTCTTGCTGCACTGCACAGAGGCAGCACCTTGGTTCCCTTTGCATTCCCACGACTCGTTGGTTGAATGAATGAATCTGGTAATTTGCACTAAATGCAGACACATGGAATAATCATTATTAACACCTTAAACAATCTTTTGAGAGAGGGAGGCAGAAGAGGCATTATTCCCCCTCTCTTATGGAAAGGAGAACTGAGGCCATAGGACTGGTCTGTGGGAGGAGCCTTGGAGCTTCTGATTCCCACTCCAGGGGAGTGTTGCTTTGACCAAGGTCTGAGTGGGCTGCGCTGGTTGTTGGTCCTTCTCACTCGCCGGGGGAAGCTCCAATGAACCAGGCCAGCAGGATGGCTGGATGAAAGAGAATCTGTCCAGCGGCACCTCTTTCAGCTGTGGAAATAGGAACAATCTGGTGCGTGCCTGGGTAAAAGGCCCGTGGCAGAATTGTTTGGTCTCCTTCCTACATCTCTCTGGCATTGCACTCCTTGAATGAGAGGCAGCAGTGTCTGTTCTGTTGAGAGGGAATCGTTACACATAGCTAAAATTAGATGTTTTGTTTGAATTATGTTAATTTGACTTAATTGCGGGGAATGTCAATGTTCTTGAGAAATCCAGGTGCTCTGGCAGGTCTTGGTGAATAATAGTAATCCCTTATATTGGTGTAATGCCTCCTGACCTAGATGCCACCTTCATTATCTCATTTGATCTCTCACAACAAATGCAGGAGGGCAGCAACCCCCGAGGTGGTGATCCCTGATTTTCTGGACTGGGAAGCTGGGGTCCCCACTGATTAACTTACATTCCCCAGGTCACGGCTCTCGGGAGGCAGAGCTGGGACAGGAACACATGTCTGATTTCTCTATGGCTTCTCTTCCACTGGGCTATATTTTAAACACATTGTCCTGCATTTTTTTTAATTTTTCAATTTTTATTTTTTATTTTTGAGGCTGAGTCTCACTGTGTCACCCAGGCTGGAGTGCAGTGGCACAATCTCGGCTCACTGCAACTTCCACCTCCCAGGTTCAAGCGATTCTCCTGCCTCAGCCTCCCTGAGTAGCTGGGATTACAGGCGTCTACCACCATGCCTGGCTAATTTTTGTGTTTTTAGTAAAGATGGGGTTTCACCATGTTGGCCAGGCTGGTCTCAAACTCCTGACCTCAAGTGATCCGCCTGCTTCGGCCTCCCAACGTGCTGAGATTATAGGCATGAACCACCATGCCTGGCCCCTCTTTTATTTTTTTGACATGTAGGCAAGGCTGGCTTTATTGGTGGACAACCTGTCCAGTTGCATGAGGTCCTGCCCTTAAAAGGGTCCTGTGCATGTTTCAATGCTGTGTTCTGTGTTAAAATTACTCATTGCTTTTTAACGAGGGGTTCCACATTTTCATTTTGTCCTGGGCCATGCAAATTAAATAGCCAGTCCTGGCTGTAAAATCATTTTCATGGGCTAGCACTTGTATTTTTCTATCCAATTAACCTTGAGTGCGATTTGATCTTGACCATGGCTTCTGGGATGTCCAGAGGAGCTTCTTTTTATAAACAGCTCCCCCTGAACCTGTCTGAAGGTGTAATTTCCATGTGGTTTCTGGTGAGGCCAGGTCAGCCGGCTACTCCTGTTCCTTCCACCTTTGCCTCTGGACTTAGTCCCTGTGCAGGTAGGGGATGATCCATATATCAGAGGTGAGCTTGAAGATGTAGGGGTGTGATCGTCCCCTGCCCAGGGTGGGGGCACCAGGCTGGATGCAGAGTAAACCTTCGGATACTGTCTTCCCGGTGGGGTAGCTAGGAAGAGCCGCCCCAACTCTCCAGAATTGGTGCAGACTCAATTCTCTATTAGTTTTGGTTATTGTTGCCAATGACATTTGGGATTGTTTGGTAAGTCATATAACGGGTTTGAGAAGAGTGGGTGTCTGGTACCACTGTGGACTCTGCCGCCTTCCAGAATGTTCATGCACATGCTTTCAGTTGACTGTTTTCCAGGAATTGCAATAGCCTAGTCACTGACCTTCTGCTGGGCGCCAGGCTGTGTGCCCAGCGTTCCTGCCCAGGTCCCAACCTCCTGTCCCTGTCCTCCCTCACACGGCCACAGCCCTACTCGCCTTAGCTCTGTTCCTCAGGCACGTCTACCTGGCTTCTGTCTTCAGGCCTTTGTGCTTCAAGCTGTCCCTGTCTTCTCTGCAGCCATGAACGAAGCTAGTCTACTCCTTTTTGTTGTCCTTAGCTCAGATGTCGCTTCCTCAGAGAGGACTGCCCAGACGACTGCTCTCCAGCGACCACTTCGCCCCCGCCTGGCTCCTACCCACCTGCTCTATCGCATCATTTTGTTTCATTTTCTTCACTATCTGGAATGGTCCTATTTATTTCTGTTTTATTGTCTGTCTCTCTCTTCCTCCACTAAAAAATAAATTCTGTGAGAGCAGCGGCTTTTTCTGTCTCCTAAACTGGATTTCCAGAATCTGGAGGAGTGCTTGGCACACAGTTGGTTCTCCATAAGTGTATATCCATCAAAATAATGGATCGGCACCACAGTCTTGCAGCTGGGGCACTGTGAGTGTCACTTCCTAGATGGCGTAGTGGAGACCCTGGAGGAATTCAGCACCTCGCCCAGGGTCTCAGCTGGAAAGGAGGGCTGTTGTCTGCATCTCCAGCACACATCTCCCACCATCAGCAGCCTGCTGGCCACCATGAGCCTGCTCCTCGCCCCAGCCTGGAGCATAAGACTGGTAGTTAGGAGGCCATGGTCTGGACCAGGATGTGTGCTTCTCCAGCGGGTCCCACCCTTTTCACCTGCGCTGTGGGATGGTGATTTCTTTCCCAGGTCCCTTCTATGACAGTGTGGAAGTTCCATAACACATATTTTTAATTATTATTTTTTCTAATGACTGGGTCTCACTATGTGGCCCAGTCTGGTCTTGAACTGCCAGCCTCAAGCAATCCTCCCGCCTCGGCCTCCCAAAGCACTGGGATTACAGATGTGAGCCACTGTGCTCAGCCCATAAAGTCTTATTTATTTATTTATTTATTTTGAAGATGGTCACAGAACTTATCCTGAGTAGCGAATTTGAAAATAGGAGTTTTTCCATGAAATCCCTTTTGGCTTTACATTGATCAAATAGCCTTTATGAAAACGAACAAATTCTACCAAATCCATCTGATCCCCTCACACATGGTAAGAATACATGAGATAATGTCTGCAGAACTGCTCCAAAAAGTTAAAAGTGGTGCAGCCAGATGAGGGGTTACCATTCCCCAACAAACCTTTCATCTTCATCTCCCTGTCTTAATAAACATGACACGTGCGATTAGGATCGGGTCAGGGGATTTTAGGCATTCCCTTCCTTGTGCATTTTCCAGCCTTCAGGCTGGAAACCAGAGCCCTTTAGAGGTGTGAAGGACAGCGCGTACATTTCCGACTTGGACAAGCCTGGCTGGGGTCGGCTAGGTATCACATACTGGCTGTGCGAACCTGGGACTACTCACTTAGCCTCGGCTTTCTTATCTGTAAGACAGGTCATCAGTTCCTCCTTGACCTCTCCATGTGCCTGTGAGGTTTCAAGGTTACCTTGAATGCGCCCCAGCCCCCAGGGGGCACGATCAGTGTCAGCCCCTCTCCAGGTGGGGCCTGTTCCGGGGCGAGGCGCCGCTGCTGAGTCGCGGCCAGAGAACCTGGGTGGGGACAAGGCCCGCTGGCCGAGGGGCTGCGCGACCGGGAGAGAGACGACCGGGCGGTCGGTGCCAGGGTGCCGCGGCTGGAGCGCAGGCAGCGCCCCACGTGCTGGTGAGGCCAGACAGGGCCGTCCCCGCGCCCGCCTGGGGAGCGCCGCCTCGGGAGCCCAGCGAGGGAGGGCGGCCGCCGCTCCGAGCTCTAGGACAAGGAAGTCGGTTTCTATATTTGGGCAGGAGGCGTGAGGCGAGGGGATTGGTGGAAGCTCCTGCCCTGCCGGTTGCGGGCCGCGAACCTGCGAGGTCGCGGGACGTGCGCGCGCGGGGCCAGGCGCGGGTGTGTGCGCGCGGGCAGGTGTGCGAGTGTGCGCCCGGGCGCGCGCCGGCCCCTCTGGGGAGCCTCGGATGCAGCCGGAGAAATGAAGGCAAAGTGGGTGTGCTCAGGTTCCTTTCTCGTGCCGGCTGCTTCCCAGTCCCTGCGCCGTGTAACACTAGATCATCTACAAAACACTGCCAAAAGGGAAAAAGCAAGATGTGGCTGCCCGGGGAAAAATGGCGCCCACAGTGCAGTGGTGTTAAGTGGGAGTTTGTCCTCCCCCTGCAAAGCGTGTTCTTCTACGAGCAGCAAGGAGGCCTCCCAGCTGCTTGGGAAGAGGGACCGGCTAACCCAGATTCATTCCATCATCACTCACGCATCCCTGGCACAGGAGGAGAAACGAATGGCCATGGGAAGCAGCCACTTAATACTGCACAGATGTGCCTGTCTGCCGAGCCTTGGTATTGGAGCTGGGCTGCCCACTGGGAAGAGCCAGTAGTTTGGAGTTGGATGGATCTAGGGTCAAGCCCAGGTTCCATCAGGTATCACCTGGGAGAGTCCCTTGTAGCTCCTCTTGGCAGGCCGGTGGTGACTTTCTCAAGAACTTGTGGAGGCCCAGTGTTGGGTATACCCGTCTCCATCCATGCTGACCCATTCTTTGCACTGATCCCCTGCCTCCTCCTGCCTCCAGTTCTTCAACATGCCTGCTGCTGCCAGCCTCTAAACTGGGACCTGGTGCTGCTGGCTCCTGGTGCCAAGAAGCTGCAGAGTCTTTAGGGTCACCTGTGGGGGACAAGAGGTGCAGGAGCCCCTGCATCTGGGTGACCAGGACTTGGAGGAACAGGACAGGAGGGCTTGGAGTTCAGGAAGAGAAAGGGCAGGAAGAGGGGAACCCGGTCATCCCGTACCCTTTCCAGCCCAGCTCTGCTCCCTCCCCTCTCCCATCCCAGCCCCATATATGGACCGAGGCAGGTGGTCCTGCTGGGCCCATCCTCTCTGGACCACCACAGACTGCCACCCAGTCTCTCCTGAGGGTGCTGCAGCAGGGACAGCACATTTTGTTCCATAGTCAGACCGTGGGGTTATATTGTAAGTGCCAGGAGGAGTTGCCCAGTGGAGGGTCAGTCGTGATGGTGGAAATGACCTTGGGTATTTTTCCAACTTTGGAATGGGAAGATCAAAAGCAGGAACTCACTGAGAGTCAAAGAATGACCATGAAGGAGAAGCAGTGGGAGACAAGGAGGCCAGAACCCAGAAAGCACAATTCTCAGTTGTCATGTTTTTTCTTAGCCAGTGCTGAAGAGCTGGGCTGCTGTGACAGAGGCAGACTAGGGCTTTCCTAGTGACAGATCAGCTAGGGCCACAAGGACTCCGGTCACCTCCTTGTTAGCACACCTTGTCTGGAAGAAGACAGCAAGATGGAATGAACTCATCTCCACCCCATGCCGTGCTCTCCGACACACTCTGAAAGAAGTGGATGCTTACCTGTCATCGCAGGGCCTGCGGGGCGGGGATGGGGTGGAGGAGGTGGGGGGCTGCGGGCAGGCGACCCGAAAGTGCAGCCAAGACTTTAAGAAAAGAGTGCTTTGCTAAATGGTTCTCACTCCCAACTCACTGCCTTTTTCCTGGGCCCAGTGCAACTTTTCAAAATTCAATTATGATGGATATGAGAAAAAAATATAAGATCTGAAATCGAGGCCTTTCAGATTAGTGGCTGTGGGCCTTGCTCTGAAGGCAGCCATAGGAGGCTCTATTTTTGTTGTAGCTGCAGTCCAACAAGGGTGTCCCTGAGACAGTTCAGGGTGCAGGCACCATACCTGGTCCATCCCTAAGCGCGGCTGCCCTACTCCCTACCTACCTGCAGGACATCCAAACATCTGAGCTGTTGCCTTTCAAGGCCCCGGCCTTCCCTGTTGTGTGTCCACAGGTCTCTTAGTACTTAGGAGCCCGTGTGTGTGTGTCTGTGTGTGCATGTGTGCTTGTGTGTGTACCTGTGTGCATGCTTGTGTGTGCCTGCATGTGTGCATTGTGTGTGCATGTGCGTTTGTGTGTGTAGGGGGAGGGTGTTGGTTTGAGCTTGGCTGGGTCTGTTTGGCTCCTGGAGTAACTTGTCCAGCCAAGGCCACAGGTTTGCCAGCCTTGGTTCAACGTATAAGGCAGTCATGCTGGTGACCAGGTTTCCCCAACAAAGGCACAAGGTGCTCAGGGAAGCGAAGATGGGGCTGCAGCATCCAAGGTCTCTGAGGTCCAGTGCTGTGAAGCCGGCAAGGCCCAGGCTCCATTCCACAGCTGTGCAATATGGCAGGAGCCCCTGCTGACCCCTGAAAATACCAGTGAGCCTTAGCCTGACACGTGCCAGCTTACAGAGGGCTTGGCTCTGGTCTGTGCTGTTTAATTTTATCCTTATGGAGGCATCGTGATTCCAGTGAGGATTTGGACTAGCCTAGCTTGGTTGCAACTCCTGGCTCCACCACTTGTAACCACAGGCTGGTTAACCCTTTTCAGTCTCAGTTTCTTGTCTGCAAAATGGGGATAAGATTAATAATAGGATGCCTTGGAGGCTTATTGTGAGGATTAAATGAGATTGTGAATGGGATGTGCCTGTTGGAACTCATTCACCAATGCTAACATCACCATCTTCAGTGTGCAAGTGAGGAAGGTGAGGCCTGGGAAGGAGACATCCCTAAGAGAAAGCGGCACTGTCAGGATGTGATGGACCAAATATGACTTCAAAACCATTCTTATGGGGAGGTCCTAAAACACAGAGATAATGACATCGCATGAAGGTTCGAGGCAATCGGGAAGAAAATGTAGTCACTTTATGTAGTTTCTTTATAGACTAAATCCATCAAATCTTTTAAATAGAATAGTGACTTTTTTCTTTTTTGCAAAGAAAATAAACGGTAATGGGGAGAGAGCTCAGGTGGAATGAGCAGGAGACGAGAACGGCTCGTTCAGCATGGCTGGCTTCAGCCTTCCCCTCTGCAGCGTGCCCACAGGAGAGACTTCTTTTCCGTTGAAGAGGATTGAGGATTTAATATTGTGTTTTTATAAATTATGTTACCCATTGTTCTGCCTCAAAATCTCTGCCTTTGTCAATAGAGATCTGGACCCCACAGACTCCCCAGTGGGAAGCCAGATGTGGGGTGGCTCGCGAGGGCGGCTGTGCTCTGAGGCTTTGGGTGTGGTTGGAAGGGTCCCCAGCAGACCTCCTACAGGTCACTCTAGGGAGAGACCTGGGCAGGCCTCTGTCTTTCCAAGGTTTTACTGAGTCTTTCTGAAGGTATCTCCTCTTAGCTTGTTTTAAACCTTAAGGTGTAATCCAGGCTGAGAATTGTAAGGTGAGCACCCCCTACTCCCCGATTGGGGCACATCCTAGGGAAGCTGGGATAAAATAAAATAAAATAAAATAAAATAAAATAAAATAAAATAAAATAAAAATAAAAAACTACAATAAACCCTGAGAACCAAAATGAACGAAAATCTATTCGCTTCATTCATTGCCATGCATCTGCGGCTGGACGCGCTCCCCACGGCTCCAAGGCCTCTGACATGGGGCTTCTGCCCTCACTGCCACCTTCACTGGGCATGACCTTCCAGAAATGTGGCTTATTTAGTAAGGAGAAGCTGGGGGTCTGGAATTGGGGCTAGATTCGAACCCCGGCTTCCACTGCACTGCTTCTGTGGCTCCTGGCACTCTTTGGACTCTGAAGTGAGGAAAGAGCAGCACTGGGGGATTTAATGGAATAGCTGCACAGAGGCCTCGCCTTAGGGCCCGGCAGGAAGTGGAGCACATCCAGCCCTGGGGTGGGCGGCTGGACAGAGGGTGCTGTGTACGCTCACTGGGACTCAGGCCCCTTAGCTGTGGGGATGCTGCTCTTCGGCTGTAGTTAAGCTCCACTTGGGAGCTGAGGCCTACAGGGGGTCGGCTCCTCTCCTCTGCACAAGATGAGAAGTCATCTTGCAGCACCCTTTTGGAGGAAGCGTTCTGTATGACTAAGACCACGAATCAGCTTGGGCAATGCTGGCTCGTCTGTTTCTGAAATATTAAACACTCTCTGACGTGGGTTAGACTGAGCAAAGTGAGGACAGCAGCTAATAAATAATAAACTCATCCAGGGCTGCTGCGGCCTTGTCGTCTGGAGTGTGGGTGCCTGGCCCAGACCCTCCCTTCCCCCATCCCAGGGGGCTCCATTCCAGCCAAGATCCCTGGGAGGGGCTTTCAGGTCTGCTTGTGCTGGGTGGGTTCAGAGCAAGCAAGCCCTTGCCCTCTGCTCTGCAGCAGCTACCACTGCTGTGGAATTTCAAGTATTTCACACGCAGGTTTTCTATCAGAGCTGAGAAGCATGGCGTCTTAGCTTGCTAGGGCTGGCGTAACAAAGTCCCACAGACTGGGTGCCTTGACCAGCAGACATTTATTGTCTCCCTCTCATGGAGGCTGGAAGTCCAAGAACAAGGTGTCAGCAGGGTCGGCTCCTTTGGTGGACTGTGGGAGAGCACATGTCCAGGCCCCTCTCCTGGCTCCTGGTGGTCTGTCGGCAATCTTTTGCATTTCTTGGCTGGTGGAAACATCGCCCCCCGATCTTCTTCGTATGGTGCTCTCCCTGCATCTGCCTCTGTGTCTGCATTTCCCCTTTTTATAAAGACACCATAGGCCGGACACGGTGGCTCACATCTGCAATCCTGGCGCTTTGGGAGGCTGAGATGGGAGGATGGCTTGAACCCAGGAGTTTGACGCTGCAGTGAGCTGTGATCATGCTGCTGCCCTCCAGCCTGGGTGACACAGCGACCCTGTCTCTAAAACATAAATAAACAGCATCTACTATAGCTCCAGTGGCTGCCTTGATTCTGCGGAGGTTAGGAGGCCCATTGGTAGCCCCACCCTTCAGCAGCTTCCAGTCAGTGGGAGAGAGAAGATGCAGCCTCATAAATGCGTCAGAGAACAATGCAGGGGCGATGGGAAGGCACCCTGGACCTGTGCAGTGTTCCCTCCAGAAGCTCCTGGGGTGTGGGTCATAGTAGCAGAGGCCTCTTAGAGTCAAAGGTGTGGCCCGTGAGGGGCAGATAGACATGCTCCATGGGACCCGGAGGCTGCAGACAGGGCCAGCCCTGAGGAAAGGGCTTGCTGGAGCATGAGTTGAGGTTGTTGAGAGAACAGGATGGGAGGTGGGCAGACAGTCCCCGTGCCCATTCGAGAGCCAGGAGGGGTGGGGAGCAGCTCATCCTTGATTCCAGAAGGAGTGTTCGCCAAGCAGAGGCTCCGACCCATGACCCCCAGCAGCACCACGTGTCCACATGCTCCTGTGCCAAGCGGAGCCCAGGTGCCATGGCCAGAGTGCCTCCAACAAGGACAAAACCTTGGTCAGCTAAAGCCAGGGACTCGGCTAACGTGTGTGCCGGGCCCACCCTTTCTGCCGGCCTCTTCCAGCTCAGCTTTGAGTGGGCTAACATTTATTTTGTTGGCCTCCCTTGGCCCATCATCCAGCAAATGTTCCCTCACGCCGGCCACACGTTCTCAGACCTCTGGCAGCTTTGCCCAGTAACCTCACACTTCTCATACAGCTCCTTCCGTGATCCGTGGGGCTAGAGCTTAGAGAGTCCCCTTGATATTGTGGGGTGAAACATCCCCAGTCACAGGGGCTGAGGCTCAGGGAGTGCTTTAGGATGGAGGGACGCTCATGTCCCTGGAACCTTGCTTGGGGTGTTGAGTCATGAGTGGAGCTCAGAGCATGTCGTCTGAATGAATGAACACGAGTGAATGATGGAGAAGGTGACTCGGCCTTGTTTTCAGAAGGGACTGAGGGTGGACTTGCATAAAAAGACTGTGCCCATTGAAATCTCTTTTTTTTTTTTAAGCAAAAACTTAGGCTGGTCATGCTTATCTTCCTCACCTTCACACGCATAATCTCAGGCATTTGGTAAAGACTGGCGTTCTCTGCTGGATCTCTCAGCCTCCTCCTCATTTCATTTCATTCAGGGCACAGAGGTAGGGCCCTCTGTTGGTAGGGCTGTTGGTGGTGTTACTTGCAGAGGGGTCCTTGAACCGCCTGAATCCCTAAAATGGTTTTAGGCCTCCAGGGCACTGGTTAAAATGTCAGGGCCTGCCCTCTCAGCCTGCTGAACTGGATTCTCCAGGGGTAGGACTCAAGAATCTGTATCTTAGATCCTTTCTTCTTGGGATCTTCTTAGTAAGTCATCTGTGCACTAAAGTTTGAGACTTATTGCACTCAGAGTCCAACATTATTGCAAAATAATTGAGCTTTTGGATGTGTAACAATATTGAAAATATAAGCAAGCCCCAGTTACCATTTTGACTGAACATCAGCTTTTCCTATAACCTGGGTCAGCAAATTGCAGTCTGGTGTCAGCTGACGTGGCCTATGGAGCATGCGGATGTCCAGAAGCACCCCCAGGCCTCGGCAGGCACAGGCCTTTGTGAGTTCTCACAGTGTGCTTTTCCTACAAGGCAGCATTTTTCAGCACAGTCCTGGTCCTGGTCTTCCCTGGTCAGTGTTCAAGGCCCAGGTTTTCCTTTCTTTTTTTTAAATTTTAGATGGTCTCGCTCTGTCACCCAGGCTGGAATGCAGTGGTACAATCATGGCTCACTGCAGCCTCTGCCTCCCAGGCTCAAGCTGTCCTCCTGCCTCAGCCTTCCAAGTACCTGGGACAACAGGCAACAGCCACCAAGCCAGGCTAATTTTCAGGTCCCATCTTTTAAAATGCAGCCTCTGGGTTGTGCCTCAGAATGACTGAATTAAGATCTCAGAGGATGGGGTCCTCAAATCTGCATTTTTAAGCAAGATCCCTGATGATTCTTCTGTCCAGTGAAGTTCAAGGAGCACTCTCTTCCCTGCCTGAGACCCTGAGGAGGGCAATGGGCTCCTGCCAGTCCTGAGTCAGAACATCAGAGATGGAAAGGAAGGGACCATCTGGTCCAACCACGCAGTTTTAGGGATTAGGAACAATTCGTCTTCTGACACCTCCTACTCTGGATTTTGATCTTTTCCTCCTTTCTTAGCCCAGAAAGAGTCACCTAGAGAAGAAGACCATTGTTTATTGAGTTTCTCATCAGAATCAGGGCTGTGCTTTGCTTTCCTCATCCCATTTAATCTTGCCAACGAATAGGAAATGGTTTTACGTAAATATTCCCCTTTATGATCAGGACATGCTTTAGCTGGGTGCTGGATCCCTGGGTGTTCGCATTCCTTCTCCCCGTCTGAGCCTCATCTTTTTCATTCCCTTTGCTTTTGTTAAATAGGCTTTGGGTGCAGTGTCTCCCATCCGAAAGTTCGAGTGTCTGTTACAAAATTTGTTCCAGGAACTTTGCTCTCTGCACGCCCCTCTGAAAATTTCTAAGCTCTTTTAAAAAAGATTTTGAAGGGAATAGTTTTGATGCAGTGATTCCTCATCCCAGGCTTTAGTGAGCTTTGTAAATAATGTATCAGACCAGGGTCGATAGCTTATGGCACATGATTTAAGATTCCTACCAGAAGATCTGCTGGAAGAGGTTCCCGGGCACATTTCTTAATTATTCGCAAGATATATAAAGTTATAAATCATTTACAAAATGAGAATAAATGCCGTGAACATTTCTGATGAGATTTCGTACATTGTCTGGAAGCTGCATTTAGGCCTTGGACTTTTAAAAGGTCTCTGAGAGGACAAACCATGCCTGAATAATTGCTCATCATCTTGGTGCAGTGGTTCTGAACTGGGAATGGTTTTGCCCTTCCCCACCGCCCCAGGGGACATTTGGCAAACTCTAGAAATATGTAAGTTATCATAATTGGGAGGAAGGGTGCAACCAGCACCTAGTAGGTAGAGGCCAGAGATACCAAACACCCTTCAATTTGTAGGATGGCCCCCTACAGCAAGGAATTATGTGGCCCCAAATGGCCCCAATAGTGCTGAGGTTGAGAAACCCTGTCTTAATACTGTTATCATGCTTTTATCATTAAAACCTGCTTCAGGCTGGGTACAATGGCTCATGCCTGTAATTCCAGCACTTCGGGAGGCCAAGGCTGGTGGATCACCTGAAGTCAGGAGTCCAAGACCAGCTTGGCCAACATGGTGAAACCCAGCCTTTACTAAAAATACAAAAATTAGCTGGGTTGGTGGCAGGCGCCTGTAATCCCAGCTACTTGGGAGGCTGAGGCACGAGAATCGCTTGAACCTGGGAGGTGGAGGTTGCAGTGAGCTGAGATTGCACCGCTGTACTCCAGCCTGGACGACAGAGAGAGAATCTGTCTCAAAACAAACAAACAAAAAAACAAACACCTGCTTTAGAAATATTATTTAACTGTGCAAAAATATTTGCAGAGCTTTGACTGTGTGCCTTGTCCTGTGCTAGGTATTGGCGATACAGAGATGAGGAACACTGTCATTTCAGTGGGGGAGACAGCTGACAGCTTAGAGGGGTGATGGGGAAGAAACCCAAGCCATGACTTGATGGAGATGTGTGATCTGCTCAAGCAAAAAGGAGGGTATCACCTAGCCTGATGGTGTGTGTGTGGCATGGGTGCTGCCGGGTGGAAGGATGTGGTGGGCAGAGGGAATGGCATGGGAAAAGGCCTGCAGGGAACAGGGCTTGACTCTTGAGCTCTGGGAGTCATTTGCTGTGGCTGGAGTGGACATCACTTGGGTCTGTTATCAGGTCCAGGACCCTTCTGTGCAGAAGCTTCATTTCTTAGGCATTTTAAGAGATTTTGTGCATTTTAGGAGATTTGTATTATTTTGGTATTAACCAGGCACTGTGAGAAGCAGGGCATGAGCATCTTTGGCTCATGAGTGTCTTGTTTGAGAGCTGATGTTGCCTCCTTTTGCAGAACTTTGCATCCCCCTCTCAGTTTCACCCCTTCCACTCTGAAACAAGCCCATCACAAGACGAGAGGAAGAGCGGCATCATCAGAGATTGGGGTGCTGGCCTGACACTCATCCTTCTTGGGGTCTTGTCCTGAGAGGACTCTTTCTAGGGCCTCCTACTGGAGTCCTAGCAACTTGCACCTTCGCTGCTTCTCCCGGCGTTGGGGTCTGTACCTCCCCACACTAAGAACCAACTGGTCAGATGGATGTAAAATTTATACTAGGTTAGATGGAACACTGTAGGGAGGTTCCTCAAAAAATTAAAAATAGAATCACCATATGATCCAGCAATTCCATTTCTGGGTATATATCCAAAGGAATTGAAAGCAGGGACCCAAACAGATATTTGTACACCCATGTTCACTGCAGACTTATTAACAATAGCCAAAAGGTGGAAGCAATCCAAGTGTCCATTGATGGGTGAGTGGATAAAGAAAATGCAGCGTATACATACCATGGAGTGTTATTCAGCCTTAAATAGCAGGAAGGACACTGCTACACCTGCCACATGGGTGAACCTTGAGGACGATGTGCTGAGTGAAATAAGCCAGTCACAAAAGGACAAACTCTGTACGATTCCTAGAGTAGTGAAATGCACAGAGACAGAAAGTAGAACAGTGATTTCCAGTGGGAGAAAGCAATGGGAAGTTAGTGTTTAAAGGGTACAGAGTTTCACTTTGCAAGATGAAAAGAGTTCTGTGGCTGGATGGTGGTGATGGTAGCACAGCAATGTGAATGTACTTAATGTCCCTGAACTGTACACTTAAAAATGGTTAAGGCATCCAGGCACAGTGGCTCACGCCTGTCATCTCAGCACTTTGGGAGGCCAAGGCAGGAGGATTACTTGAGGCCAGGAATTCAAGACCAGCCTGGGCAACACAGTGGGACCCTGTCTCTACAAAAAATAAAAAATAAAATCAGCCAGCTTTGGTGGTGTACACCTGTGGTCTCAGCTACCCGGGAAGTCGAGATAGGAGAATCGCTTGAGCTCAGGTGATCAAGGCCGCAATGAGCTGTGATCACGCCATTGCACTTCAGCATGGGTAACAGAGTAAGACCCTGTCCCTGTAACCACCACCCACTCCAAAAAAAGAAAGAAAATTACCTTTGGGAAAGGGTGAAGGCATGATATCCTAAGAGAAAAGAGGAAGTAAGTTCTCCCTGGTGGCCCCAAGAGAAGGGAGGGCAGGCTCCATACGTCCCCACTGAAGGGTATGTGCATAGTTCCTCTAGGGTCTGGCGGAGGCCAGTGTCATGGTGGAGAGGCGAGAGTTGGACATGGAGCTCTGGGTTAGCAGGGGCACTGCAGACCCATTGAGTGTGGAATGCATTGGAGTGGCACTGTCACATTCATACCTTGGAGAGATTTTCTGAGATTACTGTGGATAGTGGCTTTGAAGACTGGTGCAGGGATAGGGGAGAGAGAGAGAGAGTGGTGATGAGGGGATGGAGGTGATTAGGAGGCGAGTCCTGGGGGGAAATCAGGAAAGCAGTGGAAGGAGGATGGGAAGAAGCGGACTGAACCTTCCAGAGGCCCTACCTGGGACTGCTGTGGGGAGGAGGGAGAGGGAAGAATCTAGGCTGACTCCCAGGTCTTGGTGAGGCTGGCTGAGTGCATGGTGGCACATGCATTGTGTGGAAAAGAGGGGAGAGAATCAGAGGAGGGGAGGGAGTTAGCAGCTCCAATTCACACGTGTGCAGCTTCAGGTGCCACAGGGCCATCTGCCCTGAGCCAGTGGTACCCGTGAATTCGGAGGAGGGCTGGGCTGGAGATGCAGATCTGGGAGGCCTCGGAGCACAGAGTGGGTGTGAGGAAGCCATTCCTTCCTCACCCACACAGTATCTACTGAGCCCCAGCTGTGAGTTCAGTCCTGTGTTAGGCATGGTGGGCACCCACATGTTCACTGAGCTGTGTGTTCATCTGAGAGCTGCTGAGTCTCCTGTGGGAGCCGGGCACCTTGCTAGGAACAGAAATGGGAGGAAGGCCCGGCTCAGCAAATGCAGTTCCTGAAAATGCGCTGCTTCAAGGAGACCATGAGCTTTAAACACTTGTTTCAAGTCCCTCCTCAGCCGTGTGCTCATGAATCCCAATTCACGAGATGGGTGAGTCAGTGGGAGCTCATGGACCCCAAGCTCTTGGAGCCCTTGGGTGGCCAGGGAGGCCTCAGCTCAGAGGCTGTGTGCAGCGTCACACACTGGATGCTCGCAGACCCCACCACCTTGCGACTGGTAGGAATGGGGGTGATCCCCTTCTGGAGCCTCAAGGCTTCTGGAAGGGGTTGCCATGTTTGTGGCTGGTCCCCTCTTGCCATGTGTGATCTGGTTGGTCAGTGCTCTGAGCCTGAGACAGACCTCGTCTGAGAGGAGAAGCTGAGTTGTTTGGGCTGTGAAATGCTTATGAAGATATGCTTTCTAAACATCCAGGTGTTTGGCTTCATGTGGACATGGCTTTGGTCAGGGAGCCGAGGGAGGGGCGATCAGTTTCTTCGGTCCTGGATGCTCCGCATACCCACTCAGCCGTGGTTCCATGAGTGACGATGGTTAGGTTGGTAAGGGGTCTGAATTATCCTTTCCCCATCTGCCTCACCCTCTAAGCGCTCATCTCTCTGCAGGGCTTAATTTCCCTCCAATTCTTCCATTTATTTTATTTATGATGCAGTAACTGGCAGAAGCAGCTGTGGTTTGCTGTTGTTTACAAGGAAGCCGAGTTTGGTTACCAGTCAGTAAATTGTGCGCTATCAGTTGAGGGGATCTCATGTGCAAGGAGGAGCCAGGGATGAGGGAGAGTGGGGAGGACTCAGCACGCGGCCAGCAGCTCTCGTGGTGGGCAGGAGGTGCACTCACAGGCTGGCTCGCCTCTGCTCAGGGGATTGTCCACATCCCACCGGCCAGTCAAAAGAGTCTCCCAGGCATTTAAATAAAGAAACATTCTTATAGAGTTTTCACATATAACCCAATGGGAGAAATAATTTTCCATTTGATGTGGCCTCTTGGAGGAAATGGTACCCCTTTTTTTTTTTTTGAGACAGAGTCTCACTCTGTCGCCCAGGCTGGAGTGCAGTGGCGCGATCTCGGCTCACTACAAGCTCCACCTCCCAGGTTCACACCATTCTTCTGCCTCAGCCTCCCGAGTAGCTAGGACTACAGGCACCTGCCACCATGCCTGGCTAATTTTTTGTATTTTTAGTAGAGACGGGGTTTCACTGTGCTAGCCAGGATGCTCTTGATCTCGATCTCCTGACCTCGTGATCCACCCGCCTCGGCCTCCCAAAGTGCTGGGATTACAGGCGTGAGCCACCATGCCCGGCCAGTGGTACCCTTGAATTAACGAAAGCACAGAACGTGCAGCAGCCTCATTCATTGCCCCAGTTTCATAGAATAAGAGCCCACAAACTGGCCCTTAGCACATGGTAAGCCCCTGGATGCGTGGCAACAGCCTGAAAGAAACCACATTCGCTATTGTGGGAGGTAGGGGAGCCTCTGTTCCCGGCCCCAGCACAGAACCTCTTTCAACTTGTATGACATTAGTGAGACAGCTTTCCCGGCCTCGGTTTCTCCCTCTGCAAAATGGGATTCATAATACCTCACCAGCAAGGGTGATGTACAGAAGGTTTATCCACCAACCAGCTTAGGCTTTAACCAACCCAAAGCTAAGATCCTGTGAGCGTTACCCAAAGCAACAATGTTAGAGTTTATTGTATACTACTAATAAGTGAGAAAGTAAGTTACCAAGCATATGGCTTCATTTTAGCCAGAAAATATTTACATGCCAAAGATGCCTAGCAAGACAACAGCCAAGGTACACACAGTTTTGAAATTACCTTTAGCTGGTGAGATTATGATGATTTTCCTTTTATTTTTCTCTGTTGAATGTGCTTTCTAATTTCTCTATAATGAAAATGAATTTCCTTATAATACACTTTTTTTTTTTTTGATGAGACGGAGTCTTGCTATATTGCCCAGGCTAGAGTGCAGTGGTGCGATCTCGGCTCACTGCAAACTCTGCCTCCTGGGTTCACGCCATTCTCCTGCCTCAGCCTCCCAAGTAGCTGGGACTACAGGCGCCCGCCACAACGCCCGGCTAATTTTTTTGTATTTTTAGTAGAGACGGGGTTTCACCGTGTTAGCCAGGATGGTCTCAATCTCCTGACCTCGTGATCCACCTGCCTCCGCCTCCCAAAGTGCTGGGATTACAGGCATGAGCCACCGCGCCCGGCTATAATACTCTTTTTAATCCACTGCAAAAAAATTCTCTATGTCAAACTTTTTATTTTTTATTTTTAGAGACAGGGTCTTTCTCTGTCACCTAAGCTGGAGTGCAGTGGTGTGATCATGGCTCACTGCAGCCTGGAACTCCTGGGCTCAAGCAATCCTCCTACCTCAGCCTCCTGAATAGCTGGGACTGTTGGTGCATGCCACCACCCAGCCAATTTTTAAAGAATTTTTTATAGAGACAGGGGTCTTGCCATGTTGCCCAGGCTGGTCCTGAACTCCTGGCCTCAAGTGATCCTCCTGCCTCAGCCTCTCAAAGTGCTGGGATTACAGGTGTGAGCCACCGCACCTGGCCTGCAGTGGTTTTTCTTTTTTCCCCTTTTGAACTTGTTTAGTTTTTCCCTTTTTTTTGTCTGAGCCTCCTCTCTCAACCCCTTCCTCTGCTCCTTTTCCTAATTTTAAGGAATTTTCACTTAAAAATAAACAAACATTTCCCCAGCCTTTTGGCTTGCAAAAATTGGGTATAAAATATTTTCATTCTTTTAAAAATGTTGAATGTGTCCTTTCCCCCATCAAATAGGTGCTCCTCTGTCTTCTCCAGTCTGACCTGGGAAGATGAATCAGCAGGTCCACCTGGGGCGCAGGCTGGGAGCACGTGGTTTCCTCCGTTTGCTCTCTCTGTTCAGGGCTGGGAGGTGCTCCCTGCCTTCCAATGCACCTGCATTTCAGCTCAGCTTCACTCCAGCCTTGAGGCATAGCGTTTCTAGACACCATTTTGTAGATAAGGAAACTAAAGCTTAGAAAGGTTAAATAACTCGTCCTCAGCCTCCCAGCTAGCAATGCCAGAGCTGAGAGCTGCACCCTGGACTAGGCAGTTCATGTATATCTGTATCTAGCTCTGTTATGCCTCAAGCAGAAATAATGTCCCTGGGAATCAGGTCCTTGGGAGGCCAGAGGGAAAGGGAAGAGGTTAAATACATTTTGCCAATTTCCCCGAAATTTTGTTCCAGTTCCAAGTCACCTAGATTCACCCCGTCTGAGCAGGGCCTGGTGCTATTTGTAAAATTTGGCATATCTGCTTCTGGTCCAGAGAGGGCCCTCTGGGGAAGGGAAGAAAAATGGTGGCTTTAACGCAGGAGCGTGCAAGAGGAGGCGTGCGGAGGTGGGCACTGCTGTACATGAAAGTGGCTGAGTGTGTTTTCTAAGAAGGCGTGCTCAGAAAGTTCAATGTGAGTCTCCTGTAAGATTCAGCAAGGAATGCAGGGGTGCGGGGAGAGGGAGAGGCTGAGAAACTGCCTATGCCTCAGGTCCTCCCAGATACCTGTCCATGGGTATTTCCTCGGAGGGCTTGGGTTCGCTCCTGTGCTTGTTTCTGCCGCAGTGCCTAGCGTGGGCCTGGCCATCTCTGATGGACTCAGTAGGGTCTACTCAGTCCCAGAGCACAGAGCCCTGGAGATGAGTGAACACAGGCACTGAGCGAGCACTCACCACTGAATCAGCAGCAGAGTGGGGTCTCCCAAGCCACGGCTGCTGCTTTAGTAGCAGAGTTCTGAAGTGGTGTACCCAAAGTGTGTTCTACGGGGTTCTACCAAAAACCAAACTACAGTTCCACGCTCAAACAAGCTGTGCGTTTCTTTCACGCAGGCCCTTTCGAAGCCTTTATTAGTGCAAATATTCATCGGGGGTTCTGTCCTGCAGTGTTCCCAAACACCTTTTACTGAGGAACCCTTTCGTCATGGAGCATATGGTAGAACTCGTTTCCACAGAACACACTATGGGAAATGCTACTCTCCAGGAGTGTGCCCAAGATTGTGAAACACTGCATGCTGGAAACATGCTCATCAGCGACCCCTGAATTTGATGGAGGGCTTTATTCAGTGCCTAGTGTTGCTCTCCTTGTCCGGAGTTAATTCCACCAAAGTCTGGTATCCTCAGGCCTGTCTTTTCCAAGCATGCGTCGCCCAGACAGCCCTCATCCTCAGCCACACACAATTGGCCTGGCACCTGTTGATTCTTCTGTGAGGCCGTAGGTTCAGGGCACCTTGCTAGCATTTTGATCACTTGGGCCAGTTTTTCTAGGGTTAAGGCATTTCCGAGGTTGTTAAAATGGCAGAGGAGTTTTCTGGAAGCAGCAGTTCTGTTCATAAACTGCTGGGGAACATTTGGCCAGCTCTTTGCAGGCTTCTGCTGGTAGCAGTGCAGCCTGGATGGTGCTCCAGGCACAGCAGGGGAGGCGCTCAGGCCCTGAGGCCCCTTGAGGTTTTTCATTTGGCCCCCACAGCAATCCTCAGAGGGTCACTTCCTGGGAAATGTTCTTATTGACTTGTAAAGTCCTTCACTTATTGCTTTCCCCCATATTTGGGACAGATGCTGATGCCAACAACACCGCTTCTTGTTGGAAGGCAAATTCAGCTCTGCACACTTGCCTGTATTCATCCTCCCAGCACCCCATGAGTTAGGTTCTTTCATTTCCCCATTTTTCAGATTAGGAACCTGAGGTTCAGAGAGGTTAAGTAGCCTGCTCAGGTCACACAACTGGAGCTGGCCTTCCCACCACAGCCTACAGCGTCTTAGCACCTGGATCTCTCATGAGTGCATTCACAGGGGCTCATAACTTGGCCTGGTTGTGTGTTTACCAAGGATGTTAGATCTGGCCTTGACTGTTTGACTGCTCCGCATTGTGGGCAAGGCTGATCGAGCTTCTCTTTGTAGTTTGGGGTTCTCTTGCCTGTGAATCCCAGCAGTGGAATCTGCCAAAGCCAAGGTGAAACCTCACTGCTTGCTTGGAGGCCGCATCTGGGCCAAGCAGGACTGTCCAGCGTGGGGGATAAATCTTGAGCTATTCTTAGCCTGCAGATTTTAATGATCTAGCTCCTCTGGGCTTTGGAGACATAGCGGAATTTTTAAATGTCCATCTAGCACACAGGCTCCCCCTCCAGCCCCCACCCCAGTGGTTTCCTCTTTTATGCCATAAATGTTTGAGCAGATTCAGTCTGTAGTCTGCCTTGTCTCGTTTGCTGATGGTAGGTTTTAGGAGTGCCATGTCCTTGCTCCAGTTGCTTTCTCTGACTGTGGCCACCTCCCCATTTCCCTTTCTTTAGTGAGATCAAGCCCTTGGTGGCAGAGGTCAACAGAGAACTGGCAATTTTCTAGAGAATCTGGACTGTAGACACATCAATTCTTCCAGCTGGTTGGGGCCAGAGTCATCTGTCAAGCTACCTGTTGTTGCTGCGGCCAGCCTGGAGCCCCTGCTTGGACTTATAAAGAAGCTCCAGTCCCTCAGAAGCGGGAAGACAGGCAGTTCATAACCCCGTGCTTAACAGGCTGCACAAATAGGTTCATTCCTGGCAACATAGCCGAGGAAGAAATCAATCAATCAATAAGTGTTTATTGAGCACAGAGTCTGTAACTGTCAAAAAAGTAGCCACTAAGGCTGGGCGCAGCCCAGATACAAAGGCCTGTAATCTCAGCACTTTGGGATGCTGAGGTGGGCAGATCACCTGAGGTCCGAGACCAACCTGGCCAACATGGCAAAACCCCATCTCTACTAAAAATACAAAAATTAGTCAGGCGTGGTTGTGTGTGCCTGTGATCCCAGCTACTCAAGACGCTGAAGCAAGAGAATCACTTGAACCCGGGAAGTGGAGGTTGCAGTGAGCCAAGATCATGTCACTGCATTCCAGCCTGGGCGACAGAGCGAGAGTGTCAAAAAACAAACAAACAAACAAACAAACAAACACAAACAAACAAACACAAACAAACAAAAAATAACTAAAACAATATGGATTTAAGAGACTCAACTTTTGTTGGAGGGCCAAGCCCAGGGAAATTTCCCGTAGGTGCCGTTGGCCCCATCATCCTCCCACCTGCCGCCCAGGGGGCTTTCTCTCCTTCCGTGCTCCTGTTCCTCTCCTGTCCTAGGTTTCCTGCTGCACCATGGGGCCTCAGAGACCCCGTGGGGGACCTGCGCTCTTTGGGCGGGAAATCCCCGGGACCCGATTCCCTTGACCCCTTTCAGCGTCCTGTTCCTGAGGCCCTGCTCTCCTGGGGCACCAAGCTGAACCTGGTGGGGTCAGCAACTAATAGCCCTGGGAGGCTGGGCGCCGCCCCTCTGCGCCTGGGTCTGGCCTCCCTCCTTGCAGCCTTCCTGAGCTGAGTCCCTCCATTCTCAGAGCCTGTCATCCACCCTCCTCTAGGGAGCCACTCCTCAGCCCCATTCCAAACACAGGTAATGAGAACAGCCTGGATTTATTAAGCTCCCTGCCAGTCACCCTGATACCAGGTGTTTTACATAAGCATGTCATTTAATCCACACAACAAACTGTGAAGCTGGTTTTATTGTTGCTGGTTTTGGTTTTGTTTTGTTTTTTCTAGACAAGGAGACTAAGATAAACTTGTCCTGGATTTTACAGGGGATCCCATAGAAGGAGCGAAATCCGGGCCTAATCTACCTGGTGCCTGAGCTAGGCTCTTGGCCACCAAGCCCTCTGTGGGCCCCCGGCAGCTGTGCTCATGTCCGAGCAGTTCCCTTGGCACTGACTGTTTGCACCCGAGGTCATCACTGTCTTCTGTGTTTCTGTTCATTTCTCCAGTGGACACCCAGCTTGGGGTACAGCCCACAGGGCCTCCCCCAGTGTTTCCTATGTAGTGAGAATTGCTCAGCAGTGCTTGGGTAGATGATTGGGGCATCACCCTCTTGGCCTAGGTGAATTTTCTTTTCTTCTTTTTTTTTTTTTTTTGAGATGGAGTCACTCCGTCACCCAGGCTGGATTGCGGTGATGCAATCTTGGCTCACTCCAACCACTGCCTCCTGAGTGCAAGCGATTCTCCTGCCTAAGCCTGTTTTATCTTTTTAGAGACAGGGTCTTGCTATGTCACCCAGGCTGGAGTGCAGTGGCACAGTCATAGCTCACTGCAGCCTCCAATTCCCGGGCTCAAGTGAGCCTCCAGCTGCAGCCTCCTGAGTAGCTGGGATTACAGGTACATGCCACCAACCTGGATAATTTTTAAAAACTATTTTGTAGAGATGGGGGGTCTTGCTATGTTGTCCAGGATGGCCTCAAACTCCTGGGCTGAAGTGATCCTCCCGCTATGGCCTCCCAAAGTGCTGGGATTACAGGCATGAGCTACTATGCCTGACCCCCTTGGTGGATATTTATTTATTTATTTATTTATTTTTGAGATGGAGTCTCACTCTGTTGCCCAGGCTGGAGTTCAGTGGCATGATCTTGTCTCACTGCAACCTCCACCTTGCGGGTTCAAGTGATTCTCCTGCCTCAGCCTCTCTAGTAGCTGGGATTACAGGCATGCACCACCATACCTGGCCAACTTTTTTTTTTTTTTCTGAGATGGAGTTTTGCTCTTGTTGCCCAGGCTGGAGTGCAGTGGTGTGATCTTGGCTCACGGCAACCTCACCCTCCTGGGTTCAAGTGATTCTCCTGCCTCAGCCTCTCTAGTAGCTGGGATTACAGGCATGTGCCACCATGCCTGGCTAATTTTGTATTTTTAGTAGAGACGGACTTTCTCCATGTTGATCAGGCTGGTCTCGAACTCCCAACCTCAGGTGATTTGCCTGCCTCGGCTTCCCAAAGTGCTGGGATTACAGGCGTGAGCCACTGCACCTGGCCTAATTTTGTAATTGTAATTTTAGTAGAGATGGGGTTTCACCATGTTGCCCAGGCTGGTCTTGAACTCCTGACCTCAGGTGATCCACCTGCCTCGGCCTCCCAAAGTGCTGGGATTATAGGCATGAGCCACCGCGCCCGGCCACTAGGTGGATTTTTGACAGAGCCCATTAAAATGCCTTCACACCAAGAAACGAATCAAAGAGGGGTTCAAAGTACTTTAGAGTAGAGAATTTCTTCAGTTCTCATTAATGGAAAGGGGAGAAAAAAAAAAAGATGCCAGGAGTGGTAGCTCACGCCTGTAATCCCAGCACTTTAGGAGGCTGAGGCCAGCGAATCATTTTGAGGTCAGGAGTTTGAGACCAGCCTGACCAACATGGTGAAACCCCATCTCTACTGAAAACACAAAATTTAGCCGGGCATGGTGGTGCGCATCTGTAATACCAGCTACTTGGGAGACTGAGGCAGGAGAATTGCCTGAACCCAAGATGTGGAGGTTGCAGTGAACCAAGATGGTGCCACTGCACTCCAGCCTGGGCAACAGGGTGATTCCCTGTCTCAAAAAAAAAAAAAAAAAAAAAAAAGAGGGCTGTTAAGCACCAAGGCGAAAGACCGTTGTGGTTGATAAGGTTGAGTGTTCCTTATCCAGAATGCTTGGGACCAGAAATGTTTTGGATTTCAATTTTTTTTTTGGATTTTGGAATATTTGCATTTTATATTTACCAACTGAACATCGCTAACCCCAAGTTCCAAAATCTGAAATGCTCCTATGAACATTGTTTTTTGAGCATCATGTTGGCACTCAAAATGTTCCTAATTTTGGAGTATTTTGTGATTTCAGATTTTCGGATTAGTGTTACTCAACCTGTAGTCACTTTTCATGCATTATCTGAAAACCCTGTGAGGTAGTTTCATTCCCAGTTTTCAGATGAGAAACTGAGACTCAGAGAGTTCAAGTGGCTTTGTTAAAGAAACAGCTGTTAAATGAAGAACTGGGATTCGAATCCAGGTTTTCTTAATTATAATATCCTAGGCAGTTTCTGGCCTGCATAAAGCCTCTCCTCTCTAATTTCTAAATCATATTCGGGCAGAGAATTTAAGACAACTCCTGTTGGTGTTAACATTAGTTGAGGTGCAGTCCTCCTTAGAAGACCAGAGCAAAGGCCTAGAGTTTGCATTTCTATCAAGGATTATTAACCTAGAATTTCTGGACCTTAGGGACTCTACAAATAGCTCTCAAGAAGTTCTCTTGAAATTGAAAGCAAAATGTGCACATGTGCATTTTCCCTGGAAGAGAGAGGAGCCATTTCTTTCATCAGTTTCTCAAACGTGTCCAGATTCAAGCAAGGTTGGGGGCTTCCACTTTAGAGGCACAAAAACCAGATTTCTCCCAAAGAGAATTTCATCCATGGACTTCTGGTGGAGGAAACTTTGTCCTGGCTTGTTGACATCAGAATTTCCCGTGCTGAGGGGATCGGGGCGGACAATCTCACCATGCCCCTTTGAAGCTATAGATTCAGAATGTCACGGCTTTAAATCCGCAGGGACTGTAGTCTCCAGGCCCGGCCTACACTAGATGATGAATTGGATGTGACACAACTGGATGGTAGGGAGCCAGGAGCTGTAGGATTTTCCACTTGGCAAGGGCAGGTTCTGAGTGAAGTCCTGCCCCCTTGGGTTAATGCATTCGGTGTTTTTGCTGATGCCGGGGAAAGGAGAAGGATGTCTCCAGCCTGCGGAGCACACTCGCAGCAGAGTCCCCACCTTCAGATCATCCAAATCTTCTCGTGTCCACTTTTATAGAAACAGAGAGCCGGCTATCTGGGGTAGGCAGTGACCTTTCTCCTGACTTTTTTCTCAGAATGATTTGATTTCCAATGTGGTGGAAAAACAGACACAACAGACAGCCCGCAGTGGCTCTGTGGGTTCCTCTATATAGAAAGCGGCTTCTTTGATTGACTTGCTCTGTGAAAAATCCTCTCTAAACATGACCCAGTGATCCAAAATGTGGATGGAGGGAGGACGATGGCCTCTGTGTGGTGCTTTGTTACGTATCTTTCTTCTCTCAAGCACCTTTTAAAAGGGAGGTCTCCTATGGGCTTTGCAGCCCACTTTCTTCACTGACAAATGAAAAATGGAAAGTGGATGAGTCTGGAGATCACCGGAATTCTAGCTGTTCATCTCATGGTGACTTTGGTCACATAATATTTTTGTGTCCTATCTCTCAATTTATTTATTTATTCAATTGTTCCTGTACCTATCTATCTATCTACCTGTCAATCATCTGGTCAACTAACATTTCTTGAGTGTCAGCTACTTAGCTGACACTGCAGTTGGGAATACAGAGATGAATAAGACACAGTCTCTGAGCTCTGCATACTAGAGCAATGCTTCTCAATGTTTATATGCACATGAATCACCTGGGAATCTTGGGAAATGCAGATTCTGAGTCATAGGTCTAGAATAGGGACCAGCGTTCTGCTTTTCTTTTTTTTTTTCTTTTGAGATAGGGTTGCATTCTATCATCCAGGATGGAATGCAGTGATGCAATTATAGCTCACTGCAGCCTCCAACTCGGGCTTAAGCAATCCTCCCACCTCAGCCTCCCGAGTAGCTGGGACTACAGCTGTGCGCAACCACACCTGACTAATTTAAAAAAACAATTTTTTTCTTGTAGAGATTTGGGTCTCACTATGTTGCCCAGGCCAGTCTCAAACTCCTGGCCTGAAGTCACCCTCCTCTGATGGCCTCCTGAAGCACTGGGATTGCAAGTGTGAACCACCATGACCAGCGCATTCTGCATTTTACAAATACTCCCATCTGGGGCCGATGCTGCTGGCTAAAACAAGAGCCAGTAACTGGAAGGCCCTCACTGCCTCCCTTGTCTCCCTTTTCACCACCACTCACCGAAGCATTATGGTGAAGGCCCAGTACAGAAAGCACGTGAAGGTGCTTTAGAAAGCAGAAGGCATATCTCAGATATGATGCTTGTGCTTGCCGTTCATCCTTTCTGGGTCTCCAGACAATTAGGTGAAATAGAGGGTTCCGTTGGAATTATTTGGCTCCTTGATTGGCTTGATGGGATTGGGGACCAAGCTGAGCTGGATGGATACCAGCAGAGTCAGGTTTTAATCTAGATTCGGAGTCACAGCAAGCAGTTACATAAGCTGAGTGCTCTCTCTCCTCTCCTTCCCATTTCCTCGTTTCATGGGAGCTGAAACGAGCTGAAACATTTTATATGAAAGATGCTCTCTCTCTCCTGGGAGTGCCCAGAGCCCTGGCACAGCCCAGCTGGAGCAGCGACCCGCTGCAGGAAGTTGTGATTTAGCCATTTAACTAATTGGCAAGATTGGAAGCCATAATAAATAGCCAAGTATCTAATCAAAGATTAATTAGTGAATAAATACTATATTAGCCTGATAAGGAGAAGCATTTCAGTCCTTCATAGGAAAATGGTCATGTTGTATATTAAGCCCAAATTGAGCAGAGTAGTTCTTCATTAGCCAATAAAATATTAACCCAGGGGGGTCAAGTGCGGTGGCTCCTGCCTGTAATCCGAGTGCTTTGAGAGACTGAGGTGGGAGGATCGCTGGAGCCCAGGAGTTTGAGGCTGCAGTGAGCTATGATCGCACCACTGAACTCTAGCCTGGGTGACAGAACGAGACCCTGTTTCTAAAAGTTAAATTAAATTAAATTTAAAAAATAAAATAAAATAAGTAAAATCCCAAGGGAAAGTGAGCTTGTGTCTTACCAATGCCCAGCCTCTACAGGTATCTGTTATAAGGCGGTGGGGGTAGGGACCAAGAGATTGAATTTAGAGAGGAAAAGAACCAGTTTATTCTAGTCTGGTCTTTTTGCCATCTTTAAGATGTAAAAATTAAAATAAGTTTGATTTTTAAAAGGAGCAGTGCATCAAGACAGCCTACAGCAAAATCAATAATAAAATTTCAAGTTGAAAAATTACCCATAGGAAGAAAAACATTAAGTGTTCTGACCCCAGAAGAAAGAAACATCTAAAATATATTTCATTGATCTTGTCAGAGCATTTTTAAGTTTGCTATTTTCCCCTCCTTCTTTTGCCTTTGCGATGCAGAAATTCTGAAAGTTTATTTCAACACTGCACTGAAGAGACATCGTAAGCAAAGTTGCCAGACATTTTTGTAGAGTAAATCATTTTTCAGCAAACCTTGACTCTCTTTGGCATGTCAGTATCAGGAAGAAAGCCAGGAAAGAGAACTGTTTTTATTCTCTTATAAATTGACAATAGTTGTGTTCCTGGAAAGTTGAATGTCAAATGAATTTTTGTCAATTGAGTCTTATTTCCGAATGCACTGGGGGAATCTCATAGCTGTCAAAATGAAGATGCCTTTTGGGTAAGCAAATATTTTCCGTTTCTCACTGTTTTACATGGAAACATTGTTTCTAAGTCTGGATTTTTGTATTTTGAGTCTGCTTAAAGCAGCCACCACATATGGACAAAGAAGGAAAGGATGATTTGTCCCCATCACAGCTTGTGAGGTTCAGGCTAAACTCTGGGGGACATGTCCTCAAGCTAGGTCAAACGTGGCAGAGCCTCGGACAAACCTTCCTCAGGGAAGACTTCCAGGCCTTGGGCAAACCCAGGCACTTGATGGCCAGGGCACTCAGCGGGTTGGGGAGAGGATTGCCTTGAGGTCAGACAGACCTGGGTGAGTTCCTGACTCCAACACCCACCAGCAGCGTCATCCTCGATAAATCATCGGACCGTGGTGAGCTGCAGCTCCTTGGCTCTGTGACCAGGCAAAGGATGTTTCCCTTAGAAGCTGCTTAAGGGATGAAATGAGATTGTGCCTAGTAAACAGCACGTGCTCAATAAGTGGTAGCCATATTTAGTGAGGGGGCCGGAGGTCTTTGGGTGCAGAGCCCCTCTGCCAAACCGTGGCCACTTGGGGCCTCTCCCAGCCTCTTCCTCTGTATGTCCCCCCATTTGTGTGCACTCTGTGCTGTGCTCCTCTCAGTGAGCAGCGTAGGAGGTGCCCGGGTCATCAGCAGAGCCTCTCGCAAGTGCAGGAGAGGCAAGCGGTGGCACCAAGATGTCACAGGGACCTCCTAGTTTTCACACCCTGCTTCGGCTCGCATATTCCCCTGAAGCTCTCAGGCAGGGGCCACGTCTTAGGGCGGGCCAGGCCCTTTATGACCCAGCATGTGCTCCATGGCTAAGGGCCCCTGAGTACTCACCCTTCCTTTCTCCCCACCAGATGCCTTCCCAAGGCATCGCCGTGACCTCCTCCTTTCCCTCCAAGGCCCAGAACCCCTAACTTTGCTCTCCTTCCCTCTACCTGAATATTCTCTCCTAGGTAGGCATCTTGGGCTCAGCCATCTACTACTAGCCGTGTGTGATCTTAACATACTACTTTTCTTCCTAAAGCCTCAGTTTCCTCAGTTATAAAATGGGCATGGTGATGTCTGAACATGCAGGATAATACAGAGAAAGCCTCTGAGGAGGGTTATGAATATGATCTTGCTTGTGCTCAGGACTGGGGGCCAATGGTAGAGGAATGTTATAGCTGAGCCAGTTAACACACTTGTGCTTAGCCAGGCCTTAAAAAAAATTAATAGAGACAGGATCTGGCTCTGTCACCCAGGCTGGTGTGCAGTGATACAATCATGGCTTACTGCAGCCTCAACCTCCTGGGCTCAAGTGATCCTCCCACCTCAGCCTCCTGAGGAGCTGGGACTACAGGTGCATGCCACTGCTCTGACCAATGGTTTTTTTGAAATTTCTTTGTAGAGATGAGGTCTTGCTGTGTTGCCCAGGCTGGTCTCAAACTCCTGGCCTCCAGCAATCCTCCCGTCTTAGCCTCCCAAAGCACTAGGATTACAGGTGTGAGCCACGCACCCAGCCAGCTAGGGCTTTTAATACTTAGGTGTGAAGGAGCAGCCTCCAGAGGTGGAGTCGTACTGTAGGAAGTGAGGCCCAGCAGGCAGGAAGGGCAGGAAGCAGTCAACACCACTGCTTGCCTGCCCTGTGTCTAGCACGGAGCTAGGCATTTGGCCTCATGTGAGCCCTGGGTCTAGACCTAGTAGATTCAGATCCTGTTGGGAGCAGGGTTGGGCTCTGGCTTTTCTGTGGGCCTGCAACGCCCACTGTCTCGTTGCTGGAGTGTTCTCTGCCGTCCTCGGGGAAGCTTCTGCCTCCTGGTGAAGCTTCAAGGGAGGAAGAGAAAGAAGAGACAGATGAAGAGAGAAGCCGCTGAGTAAGCTGATGTCCATGCTGTGCCATTAATATTGATCATGATTTGGTCGATTTCATTCTGTGAACTCTGCAGCTCCAGTATTGATCTCTAAGCACTAAAATTGAATAGGGAGGCATCTTACTGTCAAAAGTCAGCTCAGAGCTGGAGCAAGTTTTGATTGAAAAGACACAGGTAAGATTTCTGGGGAGGTGCCTTCTTTTCCAGAGACCACAGAAATCTCAACCAGTCTTCTCTTTACCAGACACCCACCTGGTGTTGACTCACCCCGCCTCCCTTAGAAAGAGGCCGGGTAGCCTATGTGGTGACATGCACGTGAGCTTTGCCATGAGACTAACCTGGGCTTCGCTCCCGGCTCAGCCACTTACTAGCCGAGGCTTCAGGCATATTGCCTAAGCTTTTCATTCATTTGTTTTTCATTCAATAATTAGTTATTGTGGGCCAGGCATGGTAGCTCATGCTTGTAATCCCAGCACTTTGGGAGGCCAAGGCAGGAGGATGGCTTGAGCCCAGGAGTTTGAGACCAGCCTGGGCAACATAGTGAGATCCCATCTCTGCAAAAATATAAAAAATTATCTGGGTGTGGTGGCTCATACCTGTAGTCCCAGGTACTCGGGAGGCTAAGGCGTGAGGATCACTTGGTCCCAGGAGGCTGAGGTTGCAGTGAGCTATGATTGCACCACTGCATTCCAGCTTGGGTGACAAAGCAAGATTCTGTCTCTAAAAGGTAAATAAATTCATAAGTACAGATTAAAAATGATGATTTATTGAACACCTGCCAGGTGCTCAGAATATGCCAGTGAGTTAGTTAGAACTGCTACTGTTTTGGTCATTTTTTTTTTTCTTTCTGGAAGAAACAACTTTTGATTTAAAATTTTTATTATGAAAAATATCAACTATACTCAGGTGAAGAGTTGTCACCGTTAGCCCCACTTAAGCATTATTTAGTTTCAACAGTTATTAGGCATTCAGGCGGAACTTTTAGCCCATGGGCTAAACGATGGCTGCACTGTAACCAGAGCGAAAGGAAGTTGCCGGGACCCCCACCAAGCCTCAGTTTCTTCATCTGCAAAATGGAAAAACTCTACTTATCTTATAAAGGGTGAAGCGAGTGACTTCACGAAGCGTGCTGAGCCTGGTGCCGGCAGGAAGGTGAGGACCTCATGTGTGGGAGCGGTCGCAGGGCTGTGGAGAGGCTGCAGTGAGGGACTGTCTGAGAGCCGCTGCCAGGGCTCTGACAGCGTGATCAGAGGAAGGCCATAAAGGTTTGTGGGGATACCTGTGGTGATACTGTCTGCTTGTAGCACGGTGCCTGGCCAATCGCAGGTGCTCCATAGATAATGGGGAAGATGAAGATGGTGCTGGAATAAGTTTTCTCAAACTTCAGCATGGTTGGTGAAAAAGAGTTAAGAGGAAGAGAGAAAATTGTGAGTGACGTGCTGACGAAAGGAGCTGAGAGATCACGTAGAAAAGACATCGTCCTGTCAGGTGAAATAACAGAGCATTAACTATTAAAGAATGAAAACACTGAAGTGATGGAAAGCCCTGAGTGTGTGGTGGGCACCTTCCCTGCGCGGCGGTGGGATCCGAGGGGATCATTGTCATGCTCAGGATCCTGCCTTTGCCTTCAAGGGGGTTACCCTCTATTTGGGGAAATAGGACAGGAACTCCTGATAAATGACTACATTTTTTCTTTTTTTTTGGGACATTGTCTCGCTCTCTCTCCCAGGCTGGAGTGCAATGGTGTGATCTCAGCTCACTGCAGTCTCTGCCTCCCGGGTTCAAGCAATTCTTCTACTTCAGCTTCCCTGGTAGCTGGGATTATAGGCACTTGCCACCATGCCCGGCTAATTTTTGTATTTTTAGTAGAGACAGGGTTTCACCACAGCCCAAGGCCAAAGGCCAAGGCCGAAGAAGAGCTGCCATGGGATGAGGTTGATAAACTGGCCTATTACTTGTACAGACAGTAAGTGTGAGTTCAGAAGAGCACAGGTCCCTTCCAGTGCAGACATCAGGGCAGCCTCACCCAGAAGGTTTCCATTAGGCCTTCGAAGATGGGCAGAGGATATGAAGTGAGCCCCTCCAAATGTGGTTCAAAGGTCCCTAAAATAATGTTGAAGCTTGGTTCCAAGTTCACACAGTTTAGTCATTTTTGAATTCTCTTTGGGTTTGATTCCAGTCCCTGGTGCCCTGTCTGGCCCTGGAGGGTGGAAACTTCAATCAATAATGCTCCAGGTGGACAGAGGCAGGTCAAGCTCCAGGTGGATGGGGGCAGGTCGCACCAGGGGCAATGGTCACAGGCCTGGAGACTGGGTCTGGCCCAGGGCCCCTGAAGCAACGTTCCCTGCAGTGGGGAATGGGCTTTGCAGTGCAGCCTGGGGCCACCTACTCCCTGCTGGGACTTGATGTATCCAGTTGTAAAATGCGGATACCAATACCAGGCTGTCTGCACAGTTATATAAGGATTGCATGAGATCAGCTTAAGAGCAGTAAATTCAGCTGTCCAGACCTGGGGCTATTTTCAAGTTGATGTAGTCTGGTCTCTCTTTCAAAAAGGGTGAGATATTTTTCTTCACCTTCAAGGTGGAAGGAGAAGATCCATTTATCCCCCAACTCCCAGTGTTCTGGGCAATTTGATGAGAGACAGGGTCTCAGGGCACAGACGACAGCGCCCCCAAACCAGGCCGGGGGCCCAGGGCTGGCCACTGGGGAAGGGCATCAGCAACGTCAGTCCTGGGCCTGGTCTCCCTGGGCTCGGCTCTGCAGGGACCAATGGTGCTGCACGCAGGCGTGAGTGACTGTTAATGCTTCACGCTTCCCACTTCCCCTGTGAGGTCTTCACATTTTAGCCAAGAACCTTCTAGAGTCCAAAGGGATTACTTACTCTATGGTGGAAAGTTGGGAAGCTGTGTGATCTGATAGAAAAAAATCACTGGGTGTTTTATGCAGAGGAATGTGCTAGATATTTGATGCATAATAATGTATATTGCACAGTTTTATTTATTTATTTATTTATTTATTTATTTATTTATTTATTTATTTTTGAAATTGAGTCTCACTGTATTCCCCCAGGCTGGAGTGCAGTGGCATGATCTCAGCTCACTGCAACCTCCACCTTCCAGGTTCAAGCGATTCTTGTGCCTCAGCCTCCCAAGTAGCTGAGATTACAGGCGCACACCATCACACCCGGCTAAGTTTTGTATTTTGAGTAGAAACAGAGTTTTACCATGTTGGCCAGGCTGGTCTCAAACTCCTGACCTCAAGTGATCTGCCCGCCTCGGCCTCCCAAAGTGCTGGGATTATAGGTGTGAGCCACTGCGCCTGGCCCACAGTTCTATTTTTTAAAGAAAATGATAAATCTATCAGATAATCATATGAGTACATGCATTTTAAATGCACATACAAACAGATTCAGGACACATGTCACACTGCCAGCTCTGGTGAATTTGGGTGCGTATGTGGGGAATCTGGGATAAAAGGCACGGTGGCCAAGAATGCCGCTCTGTAATGTCTTAATTTTGCACAAGAAGACTATATTCCTACGTTAGAGCAGGAACTTAGAGTCAGGTTGCTGGATCTCTGAATCTCTGCATGTGTAAAATGAAGATGAGTAATCTTTCACGAGCTGTCTTGGGGATTGAATGAGGTGATGCTTATATAACTCCTATCATAATACTTGGCCTACAGAATTCCATCAATAAAAGTCAGTGTCATTATCACCTCCGTAGCAGCTCGTGGATGCTTACCTGCGTTTTCCTCTCCTGGTCCCCTGTGAAGACCGTTTTCCCCGGCCTCCTTTGCAGTCAGCAATCATGTGACTGGTTCTGGCCAGTGAAATGTGTACAGACAAGATGTGTGTTATTTCAGGCCCGGCCATAAACCCACCTGCACCGTCTTCCTCGCTTTCACCTCCCCAGGTAAACCTTAGAGCTGAAGGTGTCATCCCTAAGTGTCCACTTGGACAACAGCCGCCTGGAAAGCCAGCTGGTTCACATTAGACTGATATGAGCAAGAGGTGAACTCCTGGTGTTAAGCCACTGAGATTTTGGGGTCATTTGTTGTCAGTGCTAGATATATTAAATTACCCTACTTTATTTGCTGTCAGGGTTCTGAGTTTGTGATTCTGTTCTGCGGCCTAAATCTCAGTTTCTTCACTGGAAGGTGAGAAAGTCACATTGTTTTGCTTTTGTTTCTGGCCTCAAGGGCTGTGTGTGAAAACCCCATGAGAGGCGATGGTAATGCCACTCTGTGAACGTTGCAGGGAGTGGCAGGCCGAGGTGTTCGGTTGTGAGCTGGAGCTGGGCTTTCTTCAGGCTCCCGGGCCATGTGGAACAGACCAGGTAGGGTGGACTGTGTGCTTGAGGCTCCTAATGAGGAGGGCCTGGCTGCAGACCATCTGCAGAGCAGGGTGGGAGGGTGTGGGAAAAAGGGGTCCAGATGAGGGCCGTAGGGTATCCTCCAGCTGTGAGAACAGCCTGTGGCCAGGGGTGGTTGCTGCAGCTTCTCTAGTTACAATAGAATCCATGGATAAGGCACGGATCAATTCCCAGGATCAATTAACTGCAGGCTGATAAGAGACTCAGTGTGTTTTGGGGGATTGGCTATTGCCCAAGCCAAAGCAAAAACTTGCACTGTAAGCAGTAATTAAGAAGCAATTTGCCCTTGGCCCCTGTTCCTGGGACAAATGCCAGCCCCTGCAAGCCTTCAGAGTTGCCTGCCTTCAGGAGTCAGCTCAGATGGGGCAGGTGACACATGTCTGCACGAGCTGCAGCCCACACGGGCCTTGGCAGAGCTCTGCCATCGTAGCTCCAGGCCCGGCTCATCTGGTGCTCTGTTCTGTGGGTGAATATGGCTGGAAAGGGCCTTTAAGGGCACATAGGTGAATCTGCCCATTCAGCTAGTTGCCAGCATAATGGGCAGTGTGGGCTGGTGGAGAGAGCTCTGGGCTTTGTGGCAGGACCCTGGACTCTGCTCAGCAGTTCGTCTTAGTCTGTAATAAGCTTTGTAAATCCAGCCACACCACAGTCATACTCAGGCCTGCTTTGTCCCCCATAAAATGGCCAGAGGCGTCTTGTTTGTCCAATCATAGACCCTGGAGACACAGTGCAGTGCAGGCAACCAGCATCCCTGAGTTTATGGAGCCTCCTGGCTGGTCCATCATTGTGCCCTGTTAGCTCAAGAATTATCAGCTTCCATGCATGCTGAACACTGAAATCTGAAACTTCTATTTTGCAGAGAAAATGGTAGAAATGAATATGGAGAGAAGGTAGGGGGAAAAAGATGGAAGAAAGCAGGACTTTTGGTGAGCCTGATGTATCAACATTCTGCAAATCCCTGTGTAATACATGCACCAGCATGTACTTTCCGCATGGGAAGCTGAAAACGGTTTTGGTATGTTTACGGAAGTAGCAGGAGGGGAAGGAGAAAAACAGATGGAGAAGGGGAACAGAAAAACACATTCCCATTTGCTTTTACTCATGCTCAGATCATTTCGTGAGGAGACATAATTTATGCACGTTTATGCAAATGAGCCAGGATCCTAGAGTTAATCATTTCTCCCTTCTTCACTAACAGAGTGGGTGCAACTGCAGCAGGAAGGGAGTGAGTCACTGTTTCATGATCCAGACCCCCCCCAAGCCCCAGACTCTTCTCCCCAAAGGCACGCACCACACCATGGTCAGTCCCATTGGCCTTCTTGAGGGGAGACCCCACTGTGCCCCGTGAGGCCACTGCAAGCAGGAGAAATGAAAAGAGAATACAAGCAGAAATCGCCAGTCGATTGGTTCAGGAATTCACATCTTTTTTTTTTTTTCTTTTTTTTTGGGGATGGAGTCTTGCTCTGTCACCCAGGCTGGAGTGCAGTGGTGTGATCTTGGCAAACTACAACCTCTGCCTCCCGGGTGGGTTTAAGCAATTCCCCTGCCTCAGCCTCCCCAGTAGCTGGGTCTACAGGCACATGCCACCATGCCCGGCTAATTTTTTGTATTTTTGTAGAGACAGGGTTTCACCATGTTGGACAGGATGGTCTCGAACTCCTGAGCTCAGGCAATCCGCCTGCCTCGGCCTCCCAAAGTGCTAGGATTACAGGCGTGAGTCACTGCGCCTGGCCTGGAATTCACATCTTTGTGTGACATGACTGGCTACCAGTTGCTTTCAGGAGTAGTGTCTCTTTCAAAACAAACAGGAACTTGGTCTATCTGCTGAGTAGAGGCAGCTTTTCCGCGTTGCAATCCTGGGGCTGGTGCAGATTCCATCTCTGACCAGTGGGTGTGCAGCGGGTCCAGAAAGCGCATCCCGGGGACAGGAGGCGGGCTCCTGCTCATCTGTCTTCCTCTCCCAGCTCTTCTTCCCTCTGGCTGTCTCTCACTCACCCCCTTCTAACTTCCTTGGACCAAGACATCACATCTTCTGGGGTCCAATGCTGAAAGGACCATTTCATTAAGAACAAAAACAGCTTACATTGATAAGCTGATTTGCAGTTTACAAAGCTCTTTAGAGACTTTTTATTCCTATTTGTTCATTACCACGTCTCTTTGGAGGCAGAGCCATACTCAGAGCTGTGGAAGCCTAGGCTCAGGGAGATTCTGGGGCATGCCCGAGATCGTGTTAGAGCCAGGTGGCAGGGCTGGGGCCCCGAGGCTTTGACCGCAGCTCCTGTGCTGCCCGCCCCCCTGTGGCAGTGTGTGTGTGTGGGGTGTGTGGTGGGTGCATCAGTTGCGGGGAGGGGTGTGTGCCTGTTGTGTATGGCTAGGTGGGGAGGCTGGGGCTCAGGCGATGGAGGTTGGGGAGGGTGTCCTCTCTACTTGTTTGTCCTGGGCCGAGAGGTACAGAGGGTCTCTGTTCCCATCTGCCCACTTTTCTGACCTGGATCTACCCATTCGCCAACACCTCCAATATAGCTTTTTCTGACTGTCCTTATTGGACCAGGTCGCACCCATGGTTCATCTATAGACTTCCCCGAGGGGATACTAAGGTCTGCCAAGGTGAGGAGCTGGACCAGGGCAGGGCACAGATGCCCTCCTCTCAAAAGGCAGGGACAGGCCAGGTGAAGTGGCTCACGCTTGTAATCCCAACACTTTGGGAAGCCGAGGTGGGAGGATTGCTTGAGGCCAGGAGTTCAAGACCAGCCTGGACAACATAGTAAGACCCCATCCCTATAAAAATACAAAAGTAGCTGGGTGTGGTGATGCATGCCTATAGTCCCAGCTACTGGGGAGGCTGAAGCAGGAGGACCACTTGAGCCCAGGAGTTGGAGACTGCAGTGAGCCATGATTGCACCACTGCACTTTAGCCTGGGTGACAGAGCAAGACCTTCTTGGCTTCCCTCAGTGACAAATGTGTGATTTCATGGCACGAGATTTATGGAGACCCTTCCCGACCTGTCTCTCTCTGATTCCTGCCTGCATCATACATATCTTGAGTTAACAAGATCCGTACATGTATAAGCTGCTGCAAATTTGTCCTAAAATCGCCTTGAAGAAGAGAGCTGCTCTCTGGCAGAGAGAGCGGAGAGATCTGGCATTGTGGGGTTTGGTGAACAAGTTAGTGTCTGCCAGTCCCTCTCATGAGATTTTTCTAGATTCCTATCACCGCTATCTGTTTGGCCTTTCCAGGAAGGCCTGAGGAGGCCTCCAGCAGCGGAATGAATCTTCTGATCGCCCCAGCTGCCCTGTCTGCACCATGGACCATGTGCCTGCTGTATGTGCTGGACCAGGGCTGAGAGCATTGCTGCAGGGCCCCCCCTTTAAACACGCATTCAGAAAGAGATAACAGAGACTGGGAGGAGTGTGGGGTGGGCGGGGAGTGGGTGGGGGGGAAATGAAGAGAAGTGGGTGAAAGGGTACAAGTGCACAGTAAGATGGAGCAGATTCAATGTCTGATCGCAGAGCAGGGTGCCTATACTTCACAACAATGTATTATACTTGGGTGATGGACACAGGAATACCTTGACTTGATCACTACACATTATATACATGTAACAAAATCTCTCATGTACCGCATGAATTTGCACAAATAAAAAATTTAAGGCAATGTAAGCATACTTTGTTAAAATATATGAACATTGGCTGGGCGCGGTGGCTCATGCCTGTAATCCCAGCACTTTGGGAAGCTGAGGCGGGCGGATCACCTGAGGTCAAGAGTTCAAGACCAGCCTGGCCAATGTGGTGAAACTCTGTCTCTATTAAAAATACAAAAATTAGCTGGGTGTGGTTGTGCACACCTTTAATCCCAGCTACTCAGGAGGCTGAGGCAGGAGAATCGCTTGAACCTGGGAGGCTGAGGTTGCAGTGAGCGGAGATCATGCCACTGTACTCCAGCCTGGGCGACAGAAGGAGATCCGTCTCAAAACAAACAAACAAATGAACAACCCCCCAAAAATGTGTTCAGTAATTTTATCTAAATAATCTAAATAATAGATTCACACAGTTCAGTGAAAGCAGCACTCCCCAAATCCAAGCCTTCCAATGCCCAGCCCCAGTCCCAAACAAAGCTGCCTTAACTGTTTCTGTGTTTAGTTCCCCGGGAGGCCCCTCCACATCTGCACTAATATGCGCTTCCTGTAACCTCCACCACAATGACGCAAGGCAGGCGCTCTTAGAGTCTCCATCTCACAGATGAAGAAACTGAGGCTTACAGGGATATGTGGTTCGCCCAGGGTTGCTTGTGCTAAGAAAAGGCAGAGCCAGGGCTTCATTCCAAACATTTTTTTTTTTTTTTTGAGATAGAGTCTCGCCCTGTTGCCTGGGCCGGAGTGCAGTGGCGTGATCTCGGCTCACTGCAACCTCCGCCTCCTGGGTTCAAGTGATTCTCCTGCCTCAGCCTCCCAAGTAGCTGGGATTATAGGCGCCCACCACCACACCCGGCTAATTTTTTGTATCTTTAGTAGAGACGGGGGTTTCACTATGTTGGCCAGGCTGGTCTGGAACTCCTGACCTCATGATGTGCCCACCTTGGCCTCCCAAAGTGCTGGATTATAGGCGTGAGCCACTGCGCCTGGCCTCATTCCAGATCTTTACTCGAAAGCCACAGCACTGGGCAGGGAGCAACGCTTTACTTCCTGCCCTGTCCACCCTGGTGCCTCCTGGGCTGCTGCCTCCCTTGGGGTGGCCTGGGTCACAGTCAGAGCAGTGCCTTCTTGCTTCCAGCCAAGGTGTCTCTACAGCCGCTCCTACCACAGAGGCTGCCCCGGCTTCTCTCATCCTTGTCCAGATAAGTGTGTGGGTTTGAACACACAATGCCACTGTCACTCCAGCAACAGGAGCAACAGTAGGATAGAGCTGCACTGGCTGGGGGAGTCCCCACGGCAGGTGACATGAGCTGCTTCTCTGCCCCAGGAGGTGCCTCAGGGTCCTGGCCACAGGCGGTTACCAGTTAGGACCATGTCTCCGGGTTTACCCTTTGAGGAGGAAATAGAGAGAGGGGCAGCGGTCTTGATGTGCGGCAGAAAGGGTCATTTTTTTCCTTTTCCTTTTTTACAGTTTTATTGATATGTAATTGATATACAAAAAAAAACCCTGTGTGTATTGGATGTATACATTTGATGAGTTTGGACATCTGCACACACCTGTGAAACCATCATTATCATCATGGTAATAGATACATCCATCACTTCCAAAGGTGTCCTTGTACGCCACTGTTTTTTGTTTGTTTGTCTGCTTTTGTGGTAAGAACACTTAGCCGGGGAGTCATCCTCCCAACAAATGCTTCAGTGCTTGGTGCGGTATTGTTTACTGTAGGTAGCATGTTGTACAGTGGATAGCTGGAACTCATTCATCTTGCATAGTGGAAACATGCCCATTGAGCAGCAAATCCCCAGCTCTCCCTCACTCAGCCCCTGGCAACCACCATTCTAGTCTCTGCTTTTATGGGTTTGACTATTTTAGTTCCCCGTTTAAGTGGAATCATGCAGCATTTGTCCCTGTAGGCCTGGCTTATTTCACTAAGTGTAATGTCCTCCAAGTTCCCAGTAGGATTTCCCTCATTTTCAAGGCTGAATAATATTCTGTGGTATGGATAGACCACATTTTCTCAATCCATTCATTTACATTGGGCATGTGGGCTGTTTCCATGTCTTGGCTGCGGTGAATACTGCCGCAGTGAATGTGGGGCTGCGAGTGTCTCCTGGAAATTCTGATTTTCGTTCTTTCGATGAATACTCAGAAGTGGGACTGATGATGGGTTACACGGTAGATTCGCAGTAATTGCTGAAAGACCCTCCACACTGTTCTCTGTAGCAGCGACACCATTTCTCGTTCCCCATCAGTGGATAAGTCTTCAGATTTCTCCATGACCTGGCCAGCACTCCTTGTTTGTTTCAATATGGCCATCCTAACAGGCGTGAGGTGAAAGGAAGGATTACCGCCGTTTCAAGCGGGCCACTCTTTTCTTGGCGTTGATATACTCTTATGGAATTCAGTTGTATTATGGGTTGCATGTTTGGGTCCCTGCTCCCAATCCATACATTGAAGCTCTAGTTCCCAGTGTGGCGGTCTTTGGAGACCCCACCTTTGGGAGGTAATTGAGCCATGAGGGTAGAGCTCCCGTGATGGGACTTCTTAGAAGACGAAGAGACACCAGAGCTTCCCCTCTCAGTAGTGTGAGGACACAGAGAGAAGCCAGCTGCCCGCACGCCAGGGCGACAGCCCTCACCCGGAACCAAATCTGCTGGCACCTGGACCTCTGACGTCCATCCCCCAGAACTGTGAGGAATAAAGGTTTGTTGTCTAAGCCATCAGGTCTATGGTATTTTGTTATAGCAGTCAGAGCTAAGACTAACTGAAATGTGAAAAAAAGAGGTAGGTACAAAATTAAGTAGTATCATTAATGAGTATATATTTTTTTATAACACATTGTATTTTTAAAGAGTGTGCCTTTAGTCCCAGTTACTTGGGAGGCTGAGGTGAGAGGATCGCTTGAGTCCAGGAGAACTGGGCTTTAGTGCGCTATGTCAATCAGATGCCCACACTAAGTTCAGCATCAATATGGTGACATCCCGGGAGTGGGGGACCAGCACGTTGCCTAAGGAGGGGTGAACCAACCTGGGTTGGAAATGGAGCAGGTCAAAACTCCTGTGCTGATCGGTAGTGGGATCGTGCTTGTGAATAGCCACTGCGCTCCAGCCTGGGCAATGTAGTGAGACCCTATCTCCTTAAAAAATAAAAATAATTTTAAAAGAAAAAAAACAAGTTTAAATCTATAGAAAAATTGCAAAGCTTGTACAGAGAGCTCTCATAAGCCCCATGCACAGTTTCTCTATTGGTAACATCTTCCATGAGTATGCTTCATTTGTTGTAATGAATGAACCAGTGTTGATACAGTTTTATTAACTAGACGTCCATACATTATTCGGATTTCCTTATATTTTTCCTCATGTCCTTTTGCTGTCCTAGGGTCCCATCCAGGATGCTACATGACATTTAGTTGTCATGCCTCTTTAGGTTCCTTTTGGCTGTGACGGTGTCTCAGATTTTCCTTGTTTTTGGCCACCTTGACAGATGACCCCTTGTTTTCTGGAATGTCATTTTGGCTGAGGTGGTTGTCATAAGTCATTGGTGAAGCGGATGAAGTCCCACAGTGGGTGAGGATTTGGGGCTGAATACACTTTCCTGGGCAATGTTTCTGGCAAAGGAATTTTTATCCCACCGATCTGTGCCTTCCAAAGATATGAAAATCATCTCTAGGGCCTCGGGGAGGCCAAGCCTGTTTCCTGCTAAACACTGTTTGTTTCACAGTTTTCTGAGGACAAAAGGGTCTGCTGTGTCTGCTTCACAATGGCCTCTGAGCCCACTGCAGCTTAGGCAGGTGTAATGAGTGGGCAGAGAGTGGGTTTATATCCCAGATCTGCCACTAACAGCCAGGGAACCTGGCCAAGTGACTGGGTTTCCTTATCTCAGATGCAGTAAGGATAACAGTTGGTCCTATCTTAGTTAATGCAGGCAGAGTCCTCAGAGCATGCCTGGCACAGGGTCAGTACTATCTACCTAGCTCCCATCATTATTATATAAAAGCACCAGTTTTAACTGGAAGTTACTGACACATGGAGGAGACAGGTGAATTTCTCTTTCTGCAGCATGGCTACTAACTGGTGCAGGTGGTACAGTCATTGTTGCATCTTTATTTATTTATTTATTTATTTTTTGAGAAGGAGTCTCACTCAGTCGCCCAGGCTGGAGTGCAGTGGTGCCATCTTGGCTCACTGCAACCTCCACCTTCTGGGTTCAAGTGATTCTCCTGCTTCAGCCTCCCAAGTAGCTGAGATTACAGGCATGCACCATCATGCCATACTTTTTGTACTTTTAGTAGAGGCAGGGTTTCACCATGTTGGCCAGGCTGGTCTTGAACTCCTGACCTCAGGTGATCCTCCCACCTTGGTCTCCCAAAGTGTTAGGATTATGGGCATGACCCACCGCGCCCGGCCTTTATTATTATTATTATTATTATTATTTTTGAGACGGAGTCTTGCTTTGTCCCCCAGGCTGGAGTGCAATGGTACGATCCAGGCTCACCGCAGCTTCTGCCTCCCGGGTTCAAGCGATTCTCCTGCCCAGCCTCCTGAGTAGCTAGGATTACAAGCACGCACCACCGCACCTGGCTAATTTTTGTATTTTTACTAGAGACGGGGTTTCGCCATGTTGGCCAGGCTGGTCTCCAACTCCTGACCTCAGGTGATCCGCCGGCCTCGGCCTCCCAAAGTGCTGCAATTACAGACGTGAGCCACCATGCCCAGCCCATTGTTACATCTTTAACAATCACTTTAAAACATAATACAGCAGTCTGGGGCACACGGTAAGTGCTTAATATTAATAAATGTTAGCTTTACTAGTAGAGCATGTTTTACAAATACCCTGGGCTCCTGGCCATCCAGGTTATTCAGGTCCTACAGCATGGAAACCATTAACTTCAGATGTACTCAGATGGACTAGCCTTCAAATCCTGGCCGCCCTCACACCAGCTGTGTGATCTTGGGCAATTCACCAAACCTTTCTGTGCCCCGCTTTCCCCATCTGTAAAAAAGGATAACAATAGTACCTCCAGTATCCTCAGTGTGAGGATAAAGTGAGGGGATGGGTGTCTGGAGCATGTAAAATGCTCAATAAACAGTGGCAATTTATGTTATTAACATGTCTGTGAGCACTGTCTTTGTAGGCACTGGTGAGGGGGCCAGGGAGGGATCACAAATGGCAGGAGAAGATGGGTGTGTGGAGGAGGTGATGTCTGAGGTCCAGTTACCCCTCCTCTAAAACTCAGGTGGCCAGAGCCTGCCCTGCAGCCTTGGCCATTCAGGTGAATGAGCTTACGGTGTTCACCAGGTGTCATCCCATTAAATTAACTTTTTTTTTTTTTTTTGAGATGCGTCTCGCTCTGTTGCCCAGGCTGTAGTGCCATGGTGTGATCTCAGCTCACTGCAACCTCTGCCTCCTGGGTTCAAGTGATTCTCCTGCCTCAGCCTCCTGAGTAGCTGGGATTACAGGTGCCTGCCACCACACCCTGCTGATTTTTGTATTTTAGTAGAGATGGGGTTTCACCATGTTGTCCACGCTGGTCTCGAAGTCCTGACCTCAAGTGATCCGCCCACCTCAGCCTCCCAAAGTGCTGGGATTACAGGCGTGAGCCACCATGCCTGGCCTAAATCAACACTTTTTAAGCTCTACCGTGTGCATGGACTGGCTAAATGCATTCATACATATTGTTTCATTTAATTTTCGCAAATATCCCATTTGACAGGTGGAGAAATGAATGTTCAAATAACCATCCTTGGATCAGGAGGTCACTAATGGTGGACTAGGAAGCCCATGTGTCAGTGTGTTTCCCCCTCAACTCCTGAGCAAAAGGACCACGGCTCAAGTAATAAAAAACACACCATCTTTCGTTATGAAAAGTAGACTGAAAGGTACACCAGGGCAGGGACTGCTTCTGTCTTTGTTCACTTTTGTCCCGGAACTGAGTTTGTGAGTGGCACCTAGTAAGTGCTGGATGAAGGTGTGACTATAGAGATTATAGCTATAAAGCTCTCCTGCATTCTTTGTCTCACCTGAGACTTAAAATTACTCTGTGAGAAAGGGGTTGATGATATTATCTCCATTTTACCAGTTAAGGAAATGTACGGGAAAGACACATTTATTGAGGATCTTCTCTCAATGGACGTTTTGCTGGTTTTATCTCATTTAACCAATGCACATTGCCCTTGGGGGGACATCACACAACTGCTGACCACAGACCAGGACCAAGGCCTCTGCATCCAGACCCCAGGCCCATGCTCTGCCCAATGCCTTGGAAACTTCTTACTCTCCTTTTTTTTTTTTTTTTTTTTTTTTTCCCCAGAGATAGCTTCTTACTCTGTTGCCCAGGCTGGAGTGCAGTGGTGCAATCATAGCTCACTGCAGCCTTCCACTCCTGGGCTCAAGTGATCCTCCTGCCTCAGCCTCTTGAGTGGCTGGGATTACAGGTGTGTGCCACTATGCCTGGCTAATTAAAACAAATTTTTTTTTTAGAGAGACAGGAGTCTCACTATGTTGCCCAGGCTGGTGTTGAACTCCTGGCCCCAAGCAAAGCCTACTAAAGCACTGCAATTACAGGTGTGAGCCACTGCATCCACCTCTTACCCTCCTTTTGAGAGGCCCCTGCCCTCATGGTCCTTAGCCCGGGCTGAGTTTTCGCCGGTTGGAAGCCAGGGCACTGAAGAATGGAACTTGGTCTAGGAGCCCACCACCACCTCAGGGGAGGGGGACCGGGAGCCCGGCCACATTGCTGGGCGGTGTCAAGGAAGGGCCCAGCACGGCTGTGCTCACAGCAGGGTGCCTGCAGCCACAATGAGTTCCTCCTCTCTAGTCACATGGTCCCTGCTATTGCAGACAGGAGACAGAGCAAGAAATCACTGGAGAATGGAAACCTTGCTCAATGAATGTATGTGACGAATGACTTCCTCTCCCCTCAAACAGCAAGCATGGAGGGGTGTTTTTTCTTTGGGTTGTGAATGAAAATACTGAGCTGTCGGCAGGATTTTGTTGCGACGGGATCTGCAGCAAGAAGGAGGCCACTCTGGCATGTCCCGTGAGATGCTGTGGGTTCTGGGGGACTTCCGGCCTAGTTGGAGTCTCCCAGAGTGGCTGAAGTGACTTGCTGGGGCCTCTGACAGCTGTGTCGTCCCTGAGAGTTCCAGGGGAAGCATCGCCACCCCGACCTGAACATCTGTGCTGGCCACGGCCCAGAGAGAGGCTTGCAGACCAGCAGATCAGACCTGAGCCGTGGTCCTTCCGGCTACCCCGCCTCTCCCCCTGCCCTCTCCCCTCCCTGGTGGGGCCTGTGGGAGACTCTGGGAGCTTGTGCTGGGCATGAGGGTCCTCCCAGGCGGGGCGACACTGCAGGCTTCTCCGTGACAATGTGCCTGACCCTGAACAACCATCTCAGGTGACAGATGTCTGGGCCATTGTGTAGGCCGGGAGGCAGCACACTTCTGCCAAAGACCACATAGTAAATATTTCAGACTCTGAGGACCACATGTTCTAGGTTGCATCTATTCTTCTGTCTTTGAATCCTTTTCTCAACTATTTAAAAATGTAAAAACCATTCTTGGTGCAGGCTGCACAGAAGCAGCCCTGCGGCCAGTGTGGGCTCCGCTGGCAGCAGCATCCCCTGCTCCCTGCTCCTCCCCTCGCCCCCTCAAAACCTGGATGTTTTCTGCGGAAGCCTCTGTAACAAGGTGACTGCAGCCTCGGCCCGAAGGTCTTTGCGGAATATACGCCTGCTAGCTTTTTTTTTTAATTTAATTTTTATTTTATTTTATTTTTGAGACGGAGTCTCGCTGTGTCTCCCAGGCTGGAGTGCAATAATACAATCTCAGCTCACTGCTACCTCCACCTCCCGGGTTCACGCGATTCTCCTGCATCAGCCTCTGGAGTAGCTGGGATTACAGGCACCCGCCACCACGCCTGGCTAATTTTTGTATTTTTAGTAGAAACGGGTTTCACCATTTTGGTCAGGCTGGTCTTGAACTCCTGACCTCAGGTGATCCACCTGCCTCGGCGTCCCAAAGTGTTGGGATTACAGGCATGAGCCACCTACCCCGCTTACACCTGCTAACTTCTGCTAAGGGACCTCCGGCCCTCTAATGGCCAGAACACCGGCTTGCTTCTAGCCCTGCGCCCCTTATAGCTGCTCTGACCTAATTCCTAAGCGCCATCTCGCTGCCTTCAAATCAGACAGTGAGTTGTAGGGAAGCCTCGTGAGGTCCTTTAGCCGTTCTGGGGCAGGATGATGTCCATTCTGGGTCAGGACCCTGCCCCTCCAGCTCCTCCCGGGCAGCGGGGATGATCCCCGCACTGAGTGTGTAATGGCAAGAGGTGAGCAGTAGGCGGCAGCACTGAGCTGTATTTGCTGAGTTCTGTCCTCAACAGGATCCAGAGCTTAGACCCAGTAGGATGTGGCCTTTGCATGCTCATCCCTGGACAGACAGCGATGCTGAGCCCCAGCATGGGACCAGGTGCTCCGGAATCCCTCCCCAGGGCCCCATCTGCTGCATGGCCTCCACTGAGACTGGGCTATATTCCTGTACTTCTTGTGGCCTCTTCGAAGCCTTCAGGATCTCACTATGGTGACCACCTAAGGCCAGCTCCGGACCCTGAGAACCTCCCTCAGCAGGTCCAGGTCCAGCCGCACCTGTGCAACTGTGGCTGAAACGCTGCGGAGAGGCCAGGCCGGGCTGGAGACCACAGGGCAGGCTCTGTGGTGACTTGTGTCCTGGGTTTGGGGATGGGGTTTGACCGGCCGGGGCAGGTCTTCGGCATGAGCCAGGGGTTTGCAAGAACAAAACCCCAGTGCTGCCTCCGACATGGGCGCCGCGTCATTTGCCGGCTCCTAGCCAGCTTGCTGGTGTTGGGAACCTGAAGCTCATCTTCTCCTGCCTCTTCCTCACCTCCCACATCCTGTTATTCTCCCGAGTCTGCTGGCATTGCCTCCAGGTTTTCTCAATCCTACCCCTGCTCTCTGCCCCGTGGCCATGGCCTATGTGGAGGCCTCGGCAGCCAGAGCCTGGACAGCCTCCTGAACAGCCACCCTCCTCCTGCTGGAGTGACCTTTCCAAAATGCACGGAGGACCCTGTGGCTCTGACCTGCTGGGAGCCCTCCAGCTGCTTGGGACAGGGGGAAACCCCCTGCTGATCATGCTAGGCCTCCGTCTGGTGCCCTCTCACCCTCTGATGTCACACCCAAGCCACACCATGTTCCCCATGTACTCCAGCGGTTTCTCACCTCCATGCCTTTATCCACGCAGGGCCCTCTGCCTGAAACCCCGTCCCTCCGCAGCCTCTTCCTGGCTGACCTCGGCTTTTCCTTTCATACTAGTGTCAGGCATGGCCTTGGGGCTCTTAGTCCAATCCTGCAGCTCCTCAGCGCTCCAGGATTCCTGTACTCTGCTGTATGCTTGCCCCGTTGTGGTGGTGGCTGTCCCCTAGAACACGACCTCCTTGAGTGCCAGGATTGTTCTGTACACATCTTAGCAGCCACAGCACCAACACAGAGCCCGGAACACAGTGGTGCCTAATAACTGCCTGTTCACTGATGAACGGATAGGGCCCTTCATGAGGCAAACTCTAGCCCATCTTTGGGACACCCAGGGACAGGAGACGTCCTAGTCTTGTACGGTGACCATTCCCATCTTTGGCTTGCTTTCTTTTCACAACTCCCTTTCCCATGTTTAAGCTAACCTAAATCCCCGCGCTTCCGTTTATCCTTGTTCCATCAACCTTGCAGATGGAGACCAGCTGCTTAGCATCTGCTGGAGCTTTTAATATAAATTCTGGACAGATTTTTCCTTTGTTAATGGCAAAATAAACAGCCCCAGAAAGGAGGCACCACCCCCTTCCCTACATTGCACAGACCCGTGGGTTTCACCACCCCCAGACACCTGCTATCACCACGGGGCACTTGGAAGGTGAAGAAATCCCTGTGGGCCACCAGGGGTGACTGGGGGAGACCTGGGAGGCTGGGCTGTGTGCAGAGTCTATCTAGGGGTCTCTAGGGGTGATCCCTGTGTCCTCTGAGAGGGTCTGATGGGTGCTGGAGGGAGGCCCGGGATGGGCCTGGGGCCTCGCTCCACACAGCCTGCTCAGAAAGAGGTGCTCAGGCTGGTGTGCCTTTCCCTCCCACGCCACCCACATCTGGCTTCTAAGCTCAGATTGTGGTAGGGGTGGGAGTTGGAGAGGGCATGCTGTTTGCCTTTTGTGCCCCTTCCTCAGCACCCCAGGTTGTTTTGGGGCAGGTGTCTTGAGAGTTTGGCTAACAGACCCAGTTCTCTAATTCCCAGGAGATGAGCCAAGAAGCAAATTATCTGGGTGTATGGATCTACAGTTACTGAGATGTAATGGATTACCTTCTGGTGTGGTGACCATAGGCATGCCCCTGTGGGTGGGGACAGAGTTGCCAGATTTAGCAAATAAAAACACATACAAATATTGCACAGGACAGACTTGTATCAGAACGTTATTTATTTTTTATCTGAAATTCAAATGTACTGGGTATCCTGTATTTCCTCTGGGAACCCTCTGGGAACCCTGGGGGATGAGAAATCTCCCTTGCAGGGAGGGGTCACTCCCAGTGTCTGCCTCACAAGAAGAGGGGGTCCTCCCCAGCTACAGGGGACTGGGCAGCTGGCCCTGGTATCAGGGTCACTCCACTTGGCTCTGCTTTCTTGGGTCTTCAGGGCTTTGGGACAGCCTAGGGGTGGGAGAGTGGCTTCTGCTTCACTGGTACTGGCCAGAAGGTGGGCAGGGCATGGAGGAGGGGTGTTAATATCTGGTTTGTTTCCAGCCTGCTGGCTGTAAACCTTTAGTCAAGTGAGGGGACGCATTCTGACCTAACATCTGCTGGGCTGTGAGCTGCGAAGGGAAGGGCCTGGCCCATGCGTGAGGCTGGTGGGAAGTGGCAGTGGGGAGGGAGGTGGGTCCCAGGGAACGTGGGTTAACTTTGGGGACACTTCTCTTTCCCCGTCTCTCCCCTTCTGATGGGGAGCCATAATGTCTTGCAGGATCTGGGCTTGATTTTTAAAATACTTTCTAGCATTTATTTTAACAATTCACATGCAGTAAAATTCACTTCTCTTTTCATTCAGTCCTGTGAGTTCTGACAAATGCACAGTCATGTATCATCACCATGGTCAAGATACAGACAGATCCATCACCCCGCAAAATTCTCTTGTGCTGCCCCTCAGTAGGCAAATCCTCCCCGCTTTTCCCACCCCTGCCACCACAGATCTATTCTTCACCCCTGGATTTTCCCTTTTCCCAATTGTCTCCTAAATGGGATCATATAGTCCGAAGGCCTTGCATCCGTGTAGCAGCATGCTTTTGGGATGCACCCGTGTTGCTGTGTGAATCCACATTCGCTCCTTAGTAGCACTCCACTGTACGATGTGCTGCGGTTGGTCTATTTATTCACACGCTGAGGACGTGTGGGTTGACTCCAGTCTGGGGCGGTGATAAAAAAAAATAAAGCTGCTCTGCAAATTTGGGTACAGGTACCTTCTTAATGGTCCTTCCTTCCTTCCTTCCTTCCTTCCTTCCTTCCTTCCTTCCTTCCTTCCTTCCCTCCTTTTCTTTCCTTTCATTCCTTTTTTCTTTTTCTTCTTCTTTTTTTTTTGACGGACTTTTGCTCTGCACTGGAGTGCAATGGCGCAATCTTGGCTCACTTGTAACCTCCGATTCCTGGGTTCAAGCAATCCTTCTGCCTCAGTTTCCCGAGTAGCTGAAACTACAGGCATGTGCCTCCACACCCCACCAATTTTTGTATTTTTAGTAGAGATGGGGTTTCACCATGTTTTCCAGGCTGGTCTTGAACTTTTGACTTCAAGTGATCCGCCCACCTTGGCCTCCCAAAGTGCTGGGATTACATGCATGAGCCACCATGCCCGGCAAACATGGGTTTTCATTTATCAGGTAAATACCCAGGAGTGGGATTGCTGGGTCATGTGCAAAATATGTTACCGTTAGAAGAAGAAACTCTTGGGGCTTGAGGTATGAGCGCCCGCAGCTGCCCACACTTTTCAGACGATAGCCCCAGATTGCTGAGGGGCATTCGGTTTTACAGATGGGGAAATGGAGGCCTTGAGAGGTCAGATGACGAGTCCATAGTTTTAAGGAAGGTCGTCGTCAAGGTCCAGGCGGAGCCTCGTCTCCTGTCTCCCAGGCCGCTGTGCTTTCGTCTGTATCTCAGTTCCCTTCATCATCTGTTGCTGCAAGCTTATTCTCATGGGATCCGTTTATGGGACACATTGGGCCACCAACAATTAACCTCTCCATGCACTGATAAGGAATGTGACCAAAAAGATTAATCCATTTGGTGAGGTGACCAAGTGATTATGTAAACAGCCGTGTTGATGAACGGAATCTATCTTCAAAGGTTATGACAGTATTATACACACAGCCCTCATGCTGGGCATTTGGCTTGATGGAGCTGTCTGCAAAATTATTCTTCAATGATTCATCTACCAGATTATTCTTCTCAGACCCTTTCAAGCAGAACCGACACAGAACTGGTGTCTGCGTTTCTTTGGCACCGGGTAGGTAGGAGCTGTTTGCTTTTCTTACTCGCTTCTGACTCCCTTTGCCTTGGGATTTGGGTCCTATCCCCGAAAGCCCTAGTCCCAGACAACCTTTTCTTTACCTGCTTCAAGCTTAGAATCAAGAGAGCAGTTCCTGACACTCCCTGGGAATCTTGGCTTTACCACAATTCTAGCTTTTGAACATTTCAATGGAGGATTAATTGTTATTCATGCTGTCATTGTTATGTAGGTCATTTTTTCTTTGGATCAAGTTGACGGGATTTTATTATCTGTGGAAAGCAGCCATATACCAGAATGAAGAATACTTTCGATTGATGATTTAGCTTAAAAATAGTTTCCTCTTTTAATAAGCCTTATTCAGGAACAAATGACCCCAGAGGGAAACTGGGTGCTTATCTAGTAGCCTATGTATTTTGCAGAGAATTTCTAGAAATGTGTGTATTTTGAAGAAAAGAAGAGGGGCTTTGGCTGTTTGGTCCTGGAGATGGGTCTAGGAGCCTGGGGTGGGGGCATCTATTGGTCTCTCCTAGCTGACCCCTGCCCAGAGAACTGCAGTGCCCCTTGCCCAAATAAAAGGTATGCCCGAGTGGCTGAGTGGGTGTTTCTAGTTGGATTACTGCAGGCTCAACATTAGATTCACCAAATCATTATTTAGTACTTGCTCTGTGCTGGGCAAAATTTCATTGATGTTATCGGAGGAATATCTAGGCAAAGAGAGGAGACCTCACTTATAAAACTAAAGGCCTTGTCACGTCAGATTTTTTTTTTTTTTTTTTTTTTTTGAGACGGAGTCTCGCTCTGTCGCCCAGGCTGGAGTGCAGTGGGGCGATCTCGGCTCACTGCAAGTTCAGCCTCCTGGGTTCACGCCATTCTCCTGCCTCAGCCTCCCAAGTAGCTGGGACTACAGGCGCCCACCACCACGCCCGGCTAATTTTTTGTATTTTTAGTAGAGACGGGGTTTCACCGTGTTAGCCAGGACGGTCTCGATCTCTTGATCTCGTGATCTGCCTGCCTCGGCCTCCCAAAGTGCTGGGATTACAGGCATGAACCACTGCGCCCGGCCCAGATTTCTTTTTAAAAGGCAGTTAGGGATGGCAGTCTTAAACAGTGAGCTCCCCTAGTGCCCTTCCAATGGAGAAGCACAACGAGCATCTAATTTGTAAATACCAGGTCTTACACGGTGAGTGGGACTAGGAGAAGGCATCGACTGCACGCTGGGGTCAGTTGCCTGGGAGCGAATCCAGCTCCACTCCCTGCTGTGGCCTTGAGCAAGTAGCACTTAACCTCTCTGAGCCTCTTTCTGCATCTGAAAAATGGGATTTGTCGTGACCCCACTCATAAGGTTGCGATGGGCATGTGCCCCCTGAGAAACATCAGTAAGGTGGCAAGGGTGGCGAAGACGCTGTTCCTCGGGTTTTGTTCCAACGACGAAAGCTAAGTTCATCAAGCCACAAGAAGAAACCTCAGATTTTTTTTCCCGCTAGGAAATGTGAAAATTGAAGGTTTCCTTTGAAGCCTTGTGGCAGAAGCTTCTGAAAGCCGAGTCACAGATCTGGCACAGTGCTGTCCCAAACGCCGCTGATGTGCAAACGGTGGCCCCCGTCCCCGTAGGGAGGCCAGAATGGGACAGCAGAGATTGCGGCAGGGTGTCCGGTGAGCAGGGGACCCTCACGGACGGGTCTAGACGCGAGACTAGGATTTATTTATTAATTCTTTCAACAGCGGCGGTGGAATCAAGATGGCCTAGAGGGCGCCAGGGGGCGCTCTGGAGAGGACGGACGGCAGATCCGAATGGGCCCCGAGGAGGGCGGCGCCCCGGGTCACCCGCGACTTCTGCGGAACCCGCCTTTGCCGCGCAGTTTTCGGGATTCGCGGGAAGAAGGCGCAGCCTCCCAGGCCCAACTCTCTCCCCAGCACTTTCGCGTGGAAAATCTTCAGGAAAATGAAATGTAGCTCCCCGTATCCCCTCTCCCCAAAGATGTAAAGGACTCTGGAGCGGGTGCGAGGAGCAGTTCCTGTTTCATTACGAGCGCCCCCTCTCCAGCCCGGTCATTGTAGTGCGAACCAGAACAGTCAAATTAACAGAGGCACTCAGGAGCCTTTTAGTGCTACTGTTCCAGGAACTGAAGAGGCCTCGGTATGGGAATCCCCACAGAGTAATAAACAGCACGTGGTTGGAGCGCCGAGGAGGAGACTCGCTCCACCTGGTGGCGGTGATGTCCTCTCGCAGGAGGTGGCAGGACACAGAGGCTGGCGGCCACAGACGGGATCTGTAATTCAGTGCCCGCCATCACGCACCTCGGCCTGGCCCTGTGCAGCTTGGAAGCTGGAGACGGAGAAGGTGGAAAATGAGAGTTCATGGAGTGTCGGGCCTAAGCTGAAGGAGGCGGCGCTGCACGCACAGACGAAGGAAGGCGGCCCAGGACGGCTGCTTGGTGTAGAGGCCACAGCCCAGCACGGGCGGGGCGGGGCGGAGCGGGAGGATGGGCGGGAACGGCGCTGGGTGTTCCTGCTTCCTCCTCTAGCTCGCAGCCTTTCATAGGAAATTAAACATTCAGCACCGGAGGACCGACCGGGAACTCCATCATTTTGATTCCAGCCTGGTGCCCAGGGTCTGGAATCAAAATCCCTGAGCGCTCGCGGCCCTGGGGCGGGGCTGAACCCTGAATGATCTTAGTCTGTTTTAATAGGAGAGTTGCAAACAGTGGGGGCTTCCTCTTTATTGCTTGGGCAAGGGTGTGTGTGTCGGGGGGTGGGGGGGGGCGGTGTGTATCTATGTATGCATGTGTGAGTGCGTGTGTGTATGTGGGTGTGTGCACGCGTGAGTGTGCATGTGTGTGGGCGGGTGGGTGTGTGGGGTGTGTGAGTGGGTGTATGTATGCGTGTGTGTGAGTGTGAGTGGGTGTGCGTGTGAGTGTGTGTATATGAGGGGATGTGTGTGGAGATGGGTGGGTATTAGAGTGTGTGTGTGTGTGTGTGTGAAGAAATAGCCTTTGTAAAACGAGGTCAAAAAATACCTTTTATTACTTTAATGTTATAAAATAACTGTAGTTAACTTGCAATCCTGTCTAACCTACATTTCCTTTTAAAGGCCATTACATTTTGTTTTATTTTAAAGCTGTGAAGATAGTATGTGGAGAGTTTGCATCTCATTATTTCTTCATTTGATGCTTGACTAATTCAGGCCCTAAATTCCAACTCAGAGAGCAGTCTAAGACGCTAGCAGTCCTGTGTGGGTGCATCTTGGCCAGCTACTCTGGCGGAGGCATACATCTCATTCACACCAGCAAGGGGAAAGGCTGGATTAGGAAAACGCAAGATGTGAGTCCTGTACTTTTCTTACAAGTATTGCTACCATTAGATGGGTATTTATTCCTGGCTCCCAGCAACCTTGTCTGAGAATTTTCACTTTTGCATAGAAACAAAAAAAGGGTAGGGGAATATGGAGCTCAAATATTGTGAAGCAATCTGAAAATCAGCAAATATTACTGAGCACTACTATGTGTAAGACAAGGTTGCTGATTATTAAGGGCTTATATTATTATCAGCAACAGAAAACCAATTCTCAAAGTCATTAGAAAAGACAATAGATCAAGCAGTGAATTATGCAATCTGTGCAGCAAAGGCTAAACATATTGACAGGAACATACATATAGACCAGAATTATTAGGCAAGGCTTTACAGGATGGAGAATTAAAGGCAGGGAAAGATTTAGATGGATGGAGGGGAGGAGAGGGGAATTTGAAAACTCACATGGAGATCCAAGGATAAGAGCAGAATGTTTATTGTTACGACAAGGCTAGAAAAAAAATGAAGGGTACAAAATATTATGCATGGTATAATTCCAGTTCTGGAAAAACATGTATTATTCATGTGCAAAGAAAAAAGACTAAGCAAATGCATCAAAATGTAAATCATGTTTAGGATGTGATAGATTATGGGTGATTTTTAGTTTCCTCTTTTTACTTTTTGGTATTTCCTATTTTCAATGAAATGATTTATTCTTATCACTAGAAAAGAAAATGTTGTTCCTTATTTGGAGAAGGGCCGGCTCAGGTGCTGGTGGGACAGTGGGACACTCAGCACACAGTGAGCCTGGGGTGCAGGGGAATCCAGAGGCCCAGGCAGCAGAGACAGAGGGCAGGGGATGGTGCTAAGCCAGGGAGTGGGTGGTGTAGGCTGTCTTTGAGACCTGGGCAGCAGGAGTGAGCATGGTGACCTGAGGAGGAAGGGACCAGCTCTGAGGTTACATCAAGGTGGCAGAGCTCCCAGCTTTCCTACAGCCCCAGCCTGTTTTCTCTGGGGACAGTTACAATGAGTAACTTAGACCCCGTGGGGTCATAGACAATCAGCAATGGGCCAGAGTAGGCTTTTCTAGAAAAATAGGGCAATTGCACAGTCAGCAAAGGGAGGATTAGAAATCTCACAGCTGGCAGGTTGGGGGCACCAAGGACCCCTCCCCTCTATAGGATTGGATGCTAGGGGCATACATTTCCTAGTTCTGACATTCCCAAGTCATCAGGCCTGTTGGGATTAGGACTAAAGGCTTGTTAATTGCCTACAAAAAGTCACTAGTGGGCAGGACCAAGGGTGTATTAGTGTGTTCTCATGCTGCTAATAAAGACATACCCGAGACTGGGTAATTTATTAAGAAAAAGAGGTTTAATGGACTCACAGTTCCACATGGCTGGGGAGACCCCACAATCATGGCAGAAGGCAAAGGAGAGCAAAGGCACATCTTACATGGTGGCAGGCAAGAGAACATGTGCAGGGGAACTCCCCTTTATAGAACCATCAGATCTCGTAAGACTTATTTACTATCACAAGAACAGCATGGGAAAGAACCACCCCCATGATTCAATACCTCCCACCGGGTCCCTCCCACAACATGTGGGAATTATGGGAACTACAATTCAAGATGAGATTTGGGTGGGGACACAGCCAAACCATATCAAAGGGTAAGGTGAAATCCCACCACGCTGTGCAGTCTCCACCAGGAGAAAATGGACTTGTTTCAAGTGTTGAGCTCAGGCCTGGTGGTTCACTGAGAAGCTCAGCTTGGTCAACAGGACACAGTTCTCCGAGGCAGTTGCCACAAAGAGACTTGCAGAAACACTGAACTGTTGGTGGCCAAAACGACTTCTGACTGTACGGTGGACATGGGAGGCCAGAGTGATTAAAGTGAAAGTGGGACCCCAAGGCCAGTTCTAGGGGGGACAGAGCTGGAGAGGTTTTGCAGCTTACTAATAATTGTGATGAAAGATTAATAGAGTATTGATCATTTACATTCATAGAAGTACATTTCTTTACCTAATCCACAGAACAGTAACATCATGAGCTCAAAATCTTTTTAGCTAGAAGCCTGTGTCGTAGGAAACTAGAATGGAAGTGCATTTGGAAGAGCAAAAATGTCCTAGTCGGGCGAGCAGCGGCTGCAGCATTGACTCTGGGTCCTGAGCAGAATGCGGCCGAAGTTTCTGTTTCCACCTGGAAGTAGCCGGGCTCAGCCCCAAGGACTTCCCTCCCGTTGTGGCCTCCATGCTCAGGGGCCACTGAAGGGTCATCTTTAGGTTACTCTGTTGGTAACTTGTGAAATTTGGGCTCACTTTTTTGCTCCAGCCGCTTGAGACCAGTGGAAGGAAAGAAATGGGGGCCCTTCACCCTCGAGTGGACCCCACCTCTAGAACCTTGGAAAGAGAGCCTGGCCCTACAGCCAGCCAGCCCCAGCTCCACAGCCAGCCCTCCACACCCCCTGCCTTCACGCTCTGTGAGCTCAGGCACATCCGGGGGAGCTAGTGAGTCTTTCACCTACACTCCTGACCAGATGCCTTGAACGAGATTCAGGAGAATCCCACACTATGCTGAACTCTGCTGTCTAGAAAATAAGAGTGGTGAAGGCGGGGTCAGGGCAGAGGCTCCACCTTTCCTAGAGCCCCAGATTGCTTTCTCTGGGGACACTTATTTAGAATTCGTGACCCATCTTTATGCAGAATAGAATGCCCCCCTGTCCCTTGAATCACGGTATCTACCACCGTTTTGCTTAATCACAGAACAGTGACTTTTCTGTGGAAATAGAATTTCTGTTTCCATAGGAGTGGTGACATGAAAGCAGCGAGAATTTGCAAAGTCTTAAAATGAATTTGCAAAGGAATCATTTTTAATGTAGTTTGTGCTGACATGTTTCCAGGACTTGAAAGTGAAGAGACTTTTTGTTATGATTACTCATGGCACAACAAACATAGTAGGTGCTTTATAAACATGTGTTGCATGAGTGAGTTAATGACCCAAAGTCATAATAATAATTATAAGACTTTTTAAGTTTAAAAATACTGGAAAAGGGCTGGGCACGGTGGCTCACACTTGTAATCCCAGCACTTTGGGAGGCCGAGGCAGTTGGATCACCTGAGGTCAGGAGTTTCAGACCAGCCTGGCCAACATGGTGAAACCCCATCCCATCTCTACTAAAAATACAAAAATTAACCAGGCATGGTGGCGTGCACCTGTAATCCCAGCTACTCGGGAGGCTGAGGCAGGAGAATTGCTTGAATCTGGGAGGTGGAGGCTGCAGTGAGCCGAGATCATGCCACTGCACTCCAGCCTGGGCAACAGAGCGAGACTCTGTCTCAAAAACAAAACAAGACAAAACAAAAAATACTCAAAAAGATACTATTTGCTACTTGGGGATACATATATATGTTGTAAAAGTTTACAGAAGTGTCTTGAATGATAAATGCCAAGTTAATAATATTGGGTTAGGAAGGAGGTGGTGGAGAAGGTGCAGAGAGTGGACTTCACTGTGTGGGCAGTGTTTTATTTTTTAAAATTTTAAAATGTATTTTCAGACAAGGTCTTGCTCTGTTGCCCAGGCTGGAATACAGTGGCACAATCGTAGCTCACTGCAGCCTTGAACTCCCAGACTCAAGCAATCCTCCCACCTCAACCTCCTGAGTAGCTGGAACTACAGACTCATGCCACCATGCCCGGCTAATTTTTTTTTTTTTAGTTTTTGTAGAGACGTGGTCTTGCTGTGTTGCCCAGGCTGGTCTCAAACTCCTGGACTTCAGGGATCCTCCTGCCTCAGCCTCCCAAAGTGCTATTTCTTGAGCTGAGTAGTGGATACCTGTGTTTATTTTTCTTTACTCATTTTTGTATGTCTTCAACATTGCATAATACATTTAGAAAATACATACAACTACCTTGAAAAGTATCTCTAATATAAAGATTACTTCACTGGAGAAAAAGCGGAGGGTGGAAAGTTGAGTAAATATGTCTGTTTCTTCTCCAAGTTGGGCGGTTTTTTTCTAATGTTGTGCATTCACTCCCACTCCCTTTCTTATCTACAGCAACCACTTCTCTCCCCCTAGAGTGTTTCCAAGTAATTCTATCTTCAGCTACCCGCTAGAAGGAAAATACTCCCATGCGTCAGTACAGAGGCTCTTCATGAGATCTGAGCAACTTCATTTCTTACAGATACCACCTAATAAATAAAAAGGTCATGCGCCGTGTATGAGAGGAGACAGAGGTTTGTGGGCACCTCCTCTGCCCATATTGCAGGAGTTTACCCTTCTGCCTCCGCTCATGCTCAGAGCAGCCTGTCATGTAGGCGTTAGCTTTCCTGTTTCACAAATTGGCAAGGCAGGCTCAGCGGTGCTAAGCGACTACCCAGAACGAGGCACACACGGAGCGCCCCAGATCAGCCTGGGATAAAACAGGGCTGACATCCAAATCGCCCTCCACCGCCCCCGCTCTCATGCTGTGCTTCCCGTACAGGGGTGCAAATCCAGCCTTACTGCTGGCTCTTGACCATGTGACCAGCGGCCCCTGTTGGTGGGATGGTAGCAGGGTCAAGGATCCAAGGCAGTAGCTCCGGAGGGCTGTGACCCTCTCTGGCCTTCGGGGGATTAGCTCATCATCCTCATTGCAAGCACAAGTCCTGCAGTCTCCTGGGTCCTTGAACCCAGCAGTGTACAGGGTACAAGGATGCAGAAAGAAGTCATTAGAGCTTCTGTGTATCCAGATTTTAAAAATATCACCCTTTAAAAATTTATATTTTGTTGTATGTTTTATATGGTACATCATGTATTGGCACATGATAATACAGGTATATGATTTAAAAATATGTTAATATGCGTATATTGAAGATACCTACTCAAAAAATATTTTTACTGATAGAAGTATGAAGTTTTAAAAGTTTAGAGATTGTACTCTGCCACACGGATCCACCTCATTCCCAATCAGCCATCAGCACACAAGCGTGCTGTCTTCCAGTGCAGAGCTATGCCAATCCTGGGCTGAGTGAGCTTGGACGTGTATATGGTTGCAATGATGCTCTTGGGGATGTTGGTGAAATCATGACAAATTAGAGAGGTCAACTGGAGACAGGTAGATGTCTGTCTCTTTCTTTCTTTTCTTTCTTTTCTTTCTTTTTCTTTCTTTCTTTCTTTCTTTCTTTCTTTCTTTCTTTCTTTCTTTCTTTTTCTTTCTTTCTTTCTCTCTCTCTCTCTCTCTCTTTCTCTCTCTCTCTCTCTTTCTTTCTTTCTTTCTTTCTTTTGAGATGGAGTCTCACTCTGTGGCCCAGGCTGGAGTGCAATGGCACGATCTCGGCTCACTGCAACCTCTGCCTCCTGGGTTCAAGCGATTCTCTTGCCTCAGCCTCCGGCGTAGCTGGGATTACAGGAGTGCGCCACCATGCCTGGCTAATATTTTTGTATTTTTAGTAGAGATGAGGTTTCACTATGTTGGCCAGGCTGGTCTCCAACTCCTGACCTCAGGTGATCCACTCACCTTGGCCTCCTAAAATGCTGGGATTACAGGCATAAGCCACCGCGCCTGGCCAATGTCTCACTTTTCAAGACAGCAGATTTCATAAGGCCAAATTCCTGAAAAAATGTTAGAATTGATTATTAAACAGATGGTTTATCACTGGTTAGGGGAAAAGCAGTGTTCTCTGGCAGCTAGCATGGGTTCACCAGGAGGAAGTCATGGCCAACTAAACTCATTTCCTTTACGATACTCAACAATGGCTTATTGGGAGAAGTCATTCATTCGTATGGCCTTTGACGCATGCATGCGTTCAGGGTCCACTTGGCAGGTAACTACTGAGCACTTATTTTGTTTAAAGCCCTATGGTTGAATGACATCTAGTGATAAATATATTGCAATCTCTGTCCCCTAAAGAGCTTTCTTTTTAATAAAGGAGATGACCACGTACACAGATAACTATAGTACAACAAAGTACTCCCTAAGTGCCACAAAGTGATATAAACAACTAGACCATCCTTTTTAGCAAGGAAAGAAAATGTTACAACTCCTATATATATTTATTTTTTGATATCATATTTCAAATTTTTATCTATTTTGTATATGTTGTATATTGACAAAGTCTCTCATGATTTTGTAGACTGATGGGGCTCAGGACATAGCACCCTAAAATATGACCTTAGGAGACCAGAATATGCCACCCCCAAATATACTTCTGTAGCATATTTTGAGTTGGTTATTCTGAGAAACTGCAGACACAGGAGTAGCACTGAAAAGCTGTTGCTTTGTTAAAGAAATTTGCGTCTGTAAAGGAAATCTACATTAGTAAAATTGTCTATATCAGGGAGAGAGTTGCTCCAGACAACTTTTATTGCCCAAGGGACTTTTTGTCTGCCCAGCAAGATAGCTTTTGTTCATCATACATTTCCTCCCCTCGCCCTCCCACTGGTGGTCACCACCTCTCTGCAGCCCCGGCCCCTCTTGCTTTGTGTAGCTCAGGATGCCGTATCAGCTTCAATAATGTGACCCTTCATCAAGTCTCATATTTTGTGGGACTCTCGTGTGTACATATGCAATTAAACATGGTTTTTCTCCTGTTAATCTGGTTTATGTCAATTTAATTCCTATCCCAGCCAAAGGACCTAGAAGGTGGGGAAAGCCCTGTTTTGCTTCCCTACAGTTGGTACCCAGTGTGGGTCATCACTGGCTGGGACTAGCTTGCTCTGGGACCCCTGCAGCTACAGGATCCTGGGACCCCTGAGAAAACACTGGCCACAGGTAACATTTTGTACCAAATTAGGCTCCTGGATCTGTGCCTGCAGAGTGTGGTCAAAACGAGAGTGGTGGCTGGGTGTGGGGGCTTATTCCTGTAATCCCAGTGCTTTGGGAGACCCAGGTGGGAGGATTGCTTGAGACTAGGTGTTTGCGACCAGCCTAAGCAGCATAGGGAGACCATGTCTACACACACACACACACACACACACACACACACACACACACACACACACACATTTAGCTTGGTGTGGTGGTGGACACCTGCAATCTCAGCTACTCAGGAGGCTGAGGCAGGAGGATCACTTGAGTCCAGGAGTTTGAGGCTGCAGTAAGCAATGATTGTACCATTGCATTCCAGCCTGGGTGACAGAGTAAGACCCCATCTAAAAAAAAAAAAGGTGAGATCTAAATTTAAATTAGAAAACGTGTGTGAATTAGTTCCTGTGGAGCAACTCTGATGTTTTGGGGGAGTATGAGTATTTTTATTTTCTGACTCTCTCCCTCCCAGAGATGGTCATTGTTTTCCTGCCTGTGTCTTTTGTGTCATGTGTCATAAGGAGGAGACTCCCAGGGCGGGATCAGTGGCATGGGCCCTACATAAGCCAGTGGTTTGAGCTGGCCTCACAGGCTGCTGAGTTCATGATTCTCACCATATTGGTGTCTGTTTAGACGAACTTTGCTGTGTGTCCCTGAGACAGAAGAAAATGGATGAGATTCTCTTTCCAGCTTGTTTTATGTTGTGAGATCCTGTATTTTTGATCAGTGAGAATACTCTCTGGCCTCTGCCAGGCTGGGGTGCAGGTGTCAGCTTGTGTCAGGAGGCCAGTGAAGTAGGCTGGGAGCCCAAGTCGCAAGCCATAAGCAGCGTTCTCTCTGTGACTGTGCCTGCTTTCAGGGGAGTTTGTCTTCAGAGGTCCCAGTTCTTAAGGGCTTTTGTCATCCCAACCTTTGATTGCTTGGTTAGCGCTGGGAAAGTCCAATCCCAGTAGGTCCTGCCTGGCATCATAGATTGACAGGCTGGTGCCTGGAGGTTCCCCATGTGTCCAAGGGAGGCTGGAGGCACCATTTTCACAAACACTATCCCTTCCACCTGTGGCAATGAAGGTCTTAGCTTTCTTCGTCTGTCTGTGGGAATGAACTCTTCAATCATTGGGAGCTGCATCTTCTCTGCCTACTTTCTAAACCTGCAAGTTACCTCTGGGTCTTTCTTTGAAAAGACTTATTGGAGCTGAGTGGGGTGGCTCAGCCTGTAATCCTAGTGTTACAGTCTCGACAGTGCACCACAGTGTAGCAGTCTCTCATTGCCTGAGGTAGTACCTGAAGTCCTTTGTCTCCCGACCAAGAAATTTAAGAAGCGTGGACACCGAGGGTGAGGTTGGAGCAAAAGTTTAACAAATGAAAGAAGAAAGCTCTCTGCTGTGGAGAGGGGACCCAGAAGAGGGTTGCTGTTTTTACAGTTGAATGCAAAGGCTTATTTATGAGAAACCAGTGAGGTCTGGGCATCAATGAGGCTGGTAGATCTACCCTGTCCTTCTAGTGTGCATGCGGGCCCTTAGCTTGAGTTACTCCATATTGCTTTGTTACCTTTACTGTGCATATGTTAGGGAACAGAATTTTCCATTGCCGGCATGTCTGGGCAAGTTACCTGTGTAGGCTTTCTTATCTGTGCAGCTGTGGGCGTGTCTTAGGCAAGCCCCGCTGTGCACAATCCCTTATCTGTGCCTGTGGACTGTTCTTTTGTTTGAAAGAATTCAACCAAGGACACACTTTAATTGCCTGCCTGACCAGGTTTTTTCCATTCTCCTCTCTCACTAGCATTTAGGGAGGCAGAGGCAGGAGGATTGCTGAAACCCACGAGTTCAAGACCAGCCTGGGCAATATAGTGAGAAAGGAAAAAGAAGAAAGAAGGAAAGAAAGAAAGAAAGAAAGAAAGAAAGAAAGAAGAAAGAAAAAGAGAGAGAGAAAGAAAGGGAAAGAGAAGGAAAGAAAGAAAGAAAGACTTATTGGTTTGAGTCACTACCTCTGGGATAAATAAATTGGCTATATTTGAAAAAATTTTTAGAGAGCTCACATCCTAAACAACTGTATTACTGATACCTATGGTATAATCCAACTGAAAAGAAGACATAATGGATTTAATGATTAGCTTTAGGGCCCCTTTAGCAAGATTAAAAGCAGAAATCAAGTTTAGAACCAAGTTAAAATTGTTTAAATTTGGCCTAAATTCCTCTTCTGTGCTCTCTTATATCCACAACTCCCTGGTCCTGACCCTCTGGAAGAACTCTGGAGCTCTGGGCCCCTGATTTAAAACTTTACTCCTCCAAATCTCCATTTTCTCAGTAAATTCCATTAGCTCAGGCGGGAAACATTTGTAGGAATGGGTTTGAATTGAGTCTTGGTGTTGGGGTACCCATTAGTTATTAACCCTTTCCCTCCTGTGGATAGTTATTGCTTTCCTATATGTCTTCTTTTATTTTTTTCTTCCCCAAGAACTTTGTTTGACTTTGCAGCCAGCGGGGGCACGTGGGTTATTGGGCCTGTGTGTGCAGGTGGCCATCCAAAAGGTTGGAAATCTCCAAGAATGTGGCCGGACAGAAACATAGGTGCAGCCCATTGGCAGCTGGCACACCAACTCTTGCCACTTCTCAGGAGCATTGTCTCAGGGTTTCTCTCCGTGGCTGTCTTTGGGAGTGGCCCTGGATTGTGAAAGGGCTGCATCTTTTTTGTCTCTCTTTGGAGATGCCTCATGCATTCATGGTTCAGTGGAGAAACGCATGTTTGTTTTGGTCTTGAGTCACTTGTTAGGTATATCTTCGGTTTAGAGCTTTGGTTTATATAAAGCATGATAGGAATTTTTTCCTTTAGCTCTTCCCTCCTAAGCTAAAATGGAACTGTGTACTCAGAAAGAAAGAAAACAGCTTATTAAAACTTTTCTAGACAAATAGCTCTAACTCTAGAACAGAGGAATATTTTGATTTCCATCCTAGTTGGAAATCTGCTTCCTGATATAAAGGAGCAAACTGAAGATTGGATGGATGGGTCAGCACCTTGACATTCAGGCTGCAACCCAGTTCTTAGGGGAATTAAAAACAACTGTCCTTGTCTTACACATTGAGGCTTTATCACAGCAGGAATGTGCCTCTGGAAGCAATTCAAAGCCCACCTAGCCTTCTTGCCAGTACCCAAACCTCACCTGTTCATCTCAAGATGTTTGCAAAAACTTCAGCAAATCAGAACATTGGAAACAAAAGTGTCTTGCATTTAAGAAAAAGAAGGAAAAGTTTTAATAGATTTATCCTAGACTTCTGATAATAGGCAAATGTGCCCCCCAAAACTCCTTCCTGTTGAAAACTTGAATTCTTTCTCTGTGCTTTTGAGATGTAAATTTTCTAACCTGTCTTATCTAAGATCTTATCAAGATCCTTCTTGAAGTGCAAACTTCAGGGAGATGATTCTCAGGTTAAAAAGAAAAAAAAAAAGAAACTATTTGGAAACTGGCAAATGACAAGTCTTGAGTACAAAAGCATGAGCCACCTGAGCAGGGAAACTTCACTGGTCCCATTTGCCAGATCCAGCTATTCTCTTATAAGTGAGTTTTGCATTATTGTATCTGGCACATGGTTAAAATTTAGTAAGATCTGTTTCTATCTATATGGTTATGTATGTCTAAGTATGTATGTATGTCATGTAATGTGATATTTTCTATCTCTGGATAAGGTCTATTTAATTGGCTTAAAGAAAAATAAGTGTTTATAAAAATTGTTCTCTCAGAAAAAGAGAAATTAACCAAAGTGCTTTTCAACTTCATGTAACCGATAAAATTTGGTAAATAAGAATATTATTGGCCAGACCTGGTGGCTCATGCCTGTAATCCCAACACTTTGGGAGGCTTAGGTGGGAGGACTGCTTGAGGTCAGAAGGGCAAGACCAGCCTGGGCAACATAGCAAGAACCCTGTGTCTACAAAAAATAAAAAATTAGCTGGGTGGGGTGGTGCATCCCAGCTACTTGGGAGGCTGAGGTGGGAGGATCCCTTGAGCCCAGAAGTTCGAGGCTGTAGTGAGCTATGATTGCACCACTGCACTCCAGCCTGGGTGACAGAGCAAGACCTTATCTCTAAATAAGAAAAAAAAAGAATATTATTTGTTTAATTAAAACAGGCATGTCTTCAGAATTGTTAGCATTAAATATAATGCAACCAAATTTTCATCTCTTAGATGTTTAAAATCGTAAGACTATGGGTTCAACCTAAGAGCAACTGTGCAAGTAAAACTGCAGTGTCCATTACTGTGTGTATATCAATCACATCAGTAAGACAAAAGTCCAGTTATTTAACTTTTTATGTTCTTGCTTTTGTGACTCTCATAACATGCAGGTGCTATGAAAATAGTTAATGGAAATAGCGTGAAATGATGGCTAGCTTTATCTAATGTCTTATTTAATTTTTATGAATAATCCAAACATAATTGTTAAGAACAAGTGAATTACACAGATGTAAGAGCGATAAAGGTTTATAAATGGACTTTTAAACAGTAATTATGTTTTATAATATGTCTGTTTAAAAAGGTTTCCCAATCTCTTTGGTAAGTATACCCTTCGATATCTTCATCGAATGTCTAGTTTATTTCCAAATAAGATAAAGTACTGAAACATTAACTGGTGAACATAAATTTAAGTTTATTTACCTTTGGGTTCTTAAATTTTATAGAGACAAAATATACTTGAGTTAGTAAATATTTCCTGTTCCACATTGAAAAAGTATTCTATGAAGAAGCATATATTTCTAGAAATGATGAAATATGCAGTCATCAAATGTTATGTGACAGTTCAAAATTGCTTGCTTCCTAGGTTTTCACTGGAAATTAGGGTTACTAAGTCTTAAAATTCTAATAACATAATTAAAACTACTGTAAATGATAAGAAAAACAATTCTGCATGGAAAGTATACAAGGAAAGTAAGTTGTTATAAGGTATGAGGTTTTTTTTGTAGAGGGAAAATAACTTTGTCTAGTTTAGAGGTTATCAAAAGGTTGTTTCAAAATGAAAGAAGGAAAGATGGGGGAAAACTGAATGGACATGAAGTTGGGAAGAAAGAGAGCAAGAGGGATCCTATAGGGTCAAACTGACTAAAATGGAATACATTTATTATAACGGTTTTTAAAATGAGTCTTAATATCAAAAGTACACTGATGCAAAACTAGAATTTAGTCTTCTCTTCTAACAACAAGGGTGTTTTGTAGTCTTAATAAGAGATAGTGAAAATTTTTTTCCACCTTTTGAGTGATCTGCCTTAAAAAAAAGAGGATTCTGTGTTTTATCAAAATAATTTCCTGTGCTTCATGTTTTCATTATTAGGTCTTTGATTACTTAAGAAAACTGAGTCTTCTCAATATTAAAAGAGTTAAGGCTTTTTATGATTATGTAAGCCTTTAATATTTGCCTTTAAGATCTCATGTCACTTTGATTTTACTTCATAATGATCTGTGATCCTATTTATCAAATGTTTAAACCTTTTGATATTGGTACTTTCCAAAATCAAATTCAAAGTTAAATCTTTTTGATCTTGAAATAACTTCGGGATTTCTCAGATGGGCCCCTGGAAGTTTTCAAAAGCAAATTGTTCTCTCTTCTTATAAAACATACCTACTAAGCTAATTGGCCTTATTTTATGTTACATTTGCATGGAAAGCATTATCAAGTAGGAAATGATGTTTAACCTTCTTTGAGTTATGTGGATATACGTTATTACATGCAATTCCTAGAAATCTGCTAAGTTCCGATAAATCAGTCATGATTCTAGTTATTATTTTAAGATGTTGTTTGCCATGGAAATAAAATGAATAATAAAAAAATAAGAATCTAAAAATAAAAAATAAAAAATAAAAAAAATAAATAAATAGCTTGTCAGGTGCATCATTATTATAATGAAATCTCATCCGATCTTTAACCATGGCTATTTTAAGTCTTTGTCATCCATTTATTGTTTTACTTTAATTCTCTAAAAGCTTCTTTAAGGAGATTCATGGAAAACACTCTGACAAATATTTTGGAATACAGGTTTCTGATAACTTTATGATCATACCACCAGACTGCATAGTAATCTCCAGAATTCTAATAAGGAAACTGATGGATTCATGAAACTGCTAATAACATGAAGCAGAATAAGAACTAATTACATGCAAATGAATAAGCCCAGGAGGATACTTTTTTTTTTTTTTGAGATGGAGTCTTGCTCTGTTGCCCAAGCTGGAGTGCAGTGGCACAATCTCAGCTCACTGCAAACTCCGCCTCCTGGGTTCACGCCATTCTCCTGCCTCAGCCTCCTGAGTAGCTGGGACTACAGGTGCCTGCCACCACGCCCGACTAATTTTTGTATTTTTAGTAGAGACAGGGTTTCACCATGTTGGCCAGGCTGGTCTTGAACTCCTGACCTCGTGATCCACCTGCCTCGGCCTCCCAAAGTGCTGGGATTACAGGCATGAGCCGCCACGCCCGGCCTCTATGAATTTTTTAAAATGGCAGTATAGTTATTTGCATAAGTGTAATAAGAATCTGTTCTTGTAACAGGACACAATTGGAAACACTGATTATGTTACCAATGCTTTGACTGGAATGTCACATTTTATAATATGCCAGACAACTTTAAGGAACTAAGGTTGACTTTATGGAGCCATTGAAGCCCTTGGAAAAACAAACAACTGATGTGGTACCTTGAATACATAGTTCATATTGTTACATTAAAGGTGGGTAAGGAATGTCACTTCTTGGCAGGCCCAGGAACCTCAGAATATTTTAGGGATCTTGAAAAGAGAGGAATTCACCCCAATCTACAGGTATTACAGACGAAGTTTGATGATGAGTCCTTTGCTTGGCTTCCTAGCCTTAATAGGATTTTAAAAGTCCAATCTGAGATTCCTTATTAAAAGTTCTAGCAAAACAGACTTCAAAGAGCTTATATGATCAATCACCATTCTTGCTGCACTTTTGTAAATGCTCAGGCCAAGTTTCAGAAGACTAAAGTTATTTTGCAGATATATTAGTCTTACTGTAATTACCTTTGGTAAAATTGGGGGTGACTGTAAGAAAATCCATGTTTCAGTAGAAACTATAGGGTACCTGTTATTATATTCTGGCCTTCATGTTCCTTGAGATGTTTGTCTACCTCTAAACTGTACTGGAACCTGAATTTTCTTAATATCTGGCTATGACTCTACAAGCTACCATTTCAGAATTTCTCCCACCTTTCTGACTTGGAATCACTAAAAACAAAAGCTGTCCTTTTCCAGAAGCCCTGCAAGCTGAAGCCAGATGACCTGATGTGAACTTTGGAGAAATCGCCACAACATGCTGTGTATGGATAACCTTTGTGCCTATTGCCCTGTGGGCCACTTAGATCGCCAGAGACATTCAAACTGCAAAAGGTGCTTCGTTATAACCCACAATCTAGACATTTTCTCAACTGGCTGCCCTTCAGACTTAGAAATTTGGTTTATTCTCTGCTCCAGTTATTAACTTAAATTTTTCTTTTGTTGCCATAGAAATAACGCTTTGGTGGGTTATTGGACAAACTACCAACTCAGTTTCTGGACTTAAAAACTTCTTGGGAGAGTTTCAGCCTGTCCGGGGCCTGTTAGGAACCAGGCCGCACAGCAGGAAGTGAGCAATGAGCCAGGAAGCATTGCTGCCTGAGCTCCGCCTCCTGTCAGGTCAGCGAATGCATCAGATTCTCATAGGAGTGTTAACCCCATTGTGAGCTGTGCATGAGAGGGATCTAGGTTGTGCACTCCTTATAATTTAACTAATGTCTGATGATCTGAGGTGGAACAGTTTCATCCTGAAACCATCCCACCACCTCTGGTCCGTGGAAATACTGTCTTCCACAAAACTGGTCCCTGGTGCCAAAAAGCTTGGGGACCGCTATTCTCTGGTATATTTCATGCTGGTTATTCTAAGAAACTGCAGACACAAGAGTAGCTCTAAGAAGCTGTCCTTTTGTCAAGGAAATCTACATCTATGAAAGAAACCTACAGTAATGAAAGTATCTTTATCAGGAAGAGGACTGCTCTAGACAACTTTTACTTTTTATCTGCATAGCAGGACAGCCTTTGCTGACCATGCATTTCCTCCGTTGACCTTCCATGGCTGGCCACTGCCTCCTCCTGGAGGCCCCAGGCCCTTCTTCCTTTCTACAGCTTAGGACACTCTATCAGCTTCAAACATCTGACCCTTCTTTGAGTCTCATATTTTGTGGGACTCCCATATATATAATTATGTATATAATTATGGTTTTCTCCCTGTTCATCTGTATTATGTCAACTTAATTTGTAGCACAGCCAAAGAACTTAGAACAGTGGAGAGAAGCCATTTTTGCTCCCCTGCAGACAAAGTGAAGGAAAATAAAGATATTTGGGTTGGATGATGATAACGAAGTGATTTGGAACTCATGGAACAACTATACATTAAGTGGGTTACTTGATGAATTAATATCAGCCCCAAGGGAGAGCTTTAGTGATGTGCTGCTGGGCCCCATCCCTGGCCATGTACTGATTAACATTCCAGTTTACAGTTGCCTGCAGACGTAGCAAGCAGCTTCATTTAACTCTCAGGGAGCTGGATCATTAACTATTCAGATGAATGGAGGCTATAATTGCTCTTTGTCTTGTGTTAGGACATATACAGGTATGTCATCACCACCTCTGAAAGATCTTGAGAAACATGGACAAACTAAAAGTATAGTCAGAGAAATTAACAATAATAATAATAACAATAGCTACATGTACTGAGCACATACCACGTGTGGGCACTGTGTTGAACATTGCACCGGCATAACCTCACGGAGTCCTCACAGCATCCCTGTCAGGTGGACACTATTGGCAGTCCCACTGTGCAGTTGAACACACTGAGGTTTGGGAGGTTCCGTGCTCTGGTCTCTGCAGCACAAAGACTGGTGGAAGGGTCTGGCCTGTGGCCTGGAGAGGGCAGTCTGAGCCAGGGAGGGCAGTGCCATCCCTAAGAGTGGATGAAGACTGAGGGGAAGGCGGTGGGTTTATTCCAAATGGGGCTGATGGGCAGAAGTGGAAGCAGAAGGTGGGACTCGCGGGGCAATGGCAGCTCCTGTGTGAGGAGGGACTTCCGAGTCTTCTGAAACCGCCTTTGCAGAATTCTAAGTAATGAGAGAAAGCTAACGTGACTGACTCCATCTTGCTTCTAATCCCATAGGCTAACTTGTTTCTTGTTTTGTTTTTTGCTTATTCTGGAATGGAGGCCAAGATAACTATGAGAGGAATTTAGTTTATAGTTAAACTTTGAAGCAAGGAAAACTGAAACCCCCGCTCCCTTCCTCAGAGATTGAAGCTGCATTCACGAAACAAGGTTTGAATTATGGTAGCGGCTTGAGCTTTGCTAAAGGATAGGCAGAGTTAAACAATGAGCTGCCATGATTAGCTTGTTTTTCTATAAATTGTGTACTGCCCCAGAGTCATGTAACCAGGGCAGGCAAGATTTATAACTTCTCTGACTATCCCTAGAGATAACATCACTACTGTGAAACCTAAAGAAGGGGCCTTTGAGATATTTTTTCAGATTTAGCATTTCTGCAGACCAAGAACCGCCACCTGGTCCTGAGACCCGCACCCGGGAACCGACGCACCTGCGTGAAGACGATTTTAGGCACCTCAGTGATGCCATCCATTGTTTCAGTTTCCCAGCCTCTGCCTGCCAAAGTACCCTTAAAACACCCTGGCCTCCGAATTCCCGGGGAGACAGGTGTGGGAAGTTTCTCCTGTTCTCCTGGCTCTCCCGGCCCTGTGGTCCTGAGGCCCTTACTTTGGGGCAGTGCCTGTTCTCCGCGCTTTTGGCTTTCTGAGCAGCGGGCAAGATGAACCCATCGGGCTATTACGCTTCGGCGGCACGTTGCTCTGGAAGGCCCGTCAGGGACGCCAGAAGAGAGGCTCCACTCTGGATGACTCAGAGCTGCTCTGCTCCTGTGTGGCCCGATGGACCTGCAGCCACTGCTTACAGACAGTGGGTTTGCCAGCCACTAAAAAACCTTTACACGGCTTCAGGGCAGCCTCAGCAGAGGGGCCACAGACGGCTTCACCGTGGAAACACGTTCCTTCTGTGGAGGTCAGATCCACGGCCTGAGGGGTGCAGGAAAAAGCTGGAGTGGCCATTGCCCAAGCTTTCCCTCTTTTGGGGGGAAATATAAAATGCCTCCAATCTTTATACCTCCTGACATGAAACCGCAGATTCGCTGATTCTTCAGCTAATTTGTGCACATTCAGCATTTGTCAGTCTGACGGACTTTCCTCCCCCAGCGCCACCTGGATTTAGGAAATGCCAAACTATGAATAATCAGGCAGACCTCGCCCAGATCTGAAAGCAGAAATGGAAAGAGTTTGGGTGTCTAAATGCCCTTCAGGTTGGAGAATGACCCTTCAACAGGATGTTTTAATGTTTTAAACTTTATAATCAGCAGGTCAGGGGTAAAGATGGAATTTAGGGGAACCTGAAGCGAAATTCTCTTTCAGTCTCTCTCTCTGTCCCCCCTCCCCACTGCCTGCATATAACAAGCCCTTCCCACATCTGTGGATCCCTGTGGCTCACGGTAACATGACGGTGGGAGAGCACCAGCCGTCAGTTAACCTGAAACAACAGGACTGATTACTTTCACAAAGTAGGAGAGGCAGAGCATCTGGGGTTTAGTCAGAAGAATGGATTCCAGCCTCAGTCAGTAATTAGCTGTAGGATCATGGGCAGTGCAGTTTGATGTTCTGAGTTTCAATTCTTCCCTATTTTTATTTTGTTTTAGAGGTGGGGTCTCACTCTGTCACTCGGGTTGAAGTGTGGTGGTACGATCATAGCTCACTACAGCCTGACCTCCTGGGCTCAAGCAATCCTCCTGCCTCAGCCTCCCGAATAGCTGGGGCTACAGGCATGCACCCTCATGCCTGGCTAATTTAAAAAATTTTTTGTACAGGTGGGGTCTTGCTATGTTGCCCAGGCTGGTCTTGAACTTCTGGGCTCAAGTGATCCTCCTACCTTGGCTCTCAAAGTAGCTGGGGTGACAGGCGTGAGCCACCATGCCCAGCCCCAATTCCTCCCTTTGTAAAACAGGAATAATAACAATTTTTCATGATAATTGAAACTCCAGCATGCTTTTGAGTATCACACACCATAGTGCATGTTGACGCGTTTGCTAATTGCTCCACGTTATTTCTATGATGATTATAAGATGGAAACCTCCTGCTGGCTTGGAAGTTTTCACAGAGCTGCGCATTTGGTGTAGATGTAGTGTTTGTTTTACGGATCCTCAAAGGGTTGGGATAATTAGCTAAATAAATCTTGGCTAAGCCAGCATGTGTAAGGTGGTCATGCCCTTAACTCAGTAACATGTACAAAAAAGACCCGTAAGGCATGAGATCAAAGTGGAGATTAAGAACGACTCCCCAGTTAAGGAGAGTCACCTGGGGAAGTGTGAGCCCTGGATGAACCACATTTGTGTGGTCACCTGGGTCTGGCCATCCAAAGGCAAGAACAAGACTTGCAGGGCAGTCATGCAGCTGGGTGACTAGTGGGGATGATAATCCTATAGCAAAAAGTTAAAACATAATAACAACAAATACCCTTTGCCAGCACGGTGCAGAGAAACACTCATTTTCTGGTTGGAAAATCTATAATGCCCAATAAGGCCTCAGAAATGTTCATAAGCTGTGACTTCAGGCAGTCTAGAAAATTATCTGGGAAAGATCTTAAGGAAATAGTCACATTCAAGAGCACAAAATCTTAACTGTAACATTGTTTAAATTAGCAAAAAAAATTTAGGAAGCATCTGTGTGCAGCAGTAGGGGGTGGGTTAAATGAAACAGCAAACATTCTTATTTTCATTTTTATTTATTATTATTATTATTTTTTTAGACAGAGTCTCGCTCTGTCACCCAGGCTGGAGTGCAGTGGGCACGATATTGACTCACTGCAACCTCCGCCTCCTGGGTTCACTTGATTCTCCTGCCTCAGACTCCCAAGTAGCTGGGATTACAGGTGGCCGCCACCACACCTGGCTAATTTTTATATTTTTAATAGAGATGGAGTTTCACTATGTTGGTCAGGCTGGTCTCGAATTCCTGACCTCAAGTGATCCACCCGCTTCGACCTCCCAAAGTGCTGGGATTACAGGCTTGAGGCACTGTGCCTTACTTACAACAGGTAAGTGGCATGTCCCAGGTTCCATGGCCTAAGTAACAAAGGCTCGCCCAGGACTGAGACCATCTTACTCCAGTGCTTTTCTCTAGACAAGGAGCTGTCAGGAAAAGTTGCTCTGGAATTGAAACAACCCCATGGGAGCTTGGGTGTGATCAGAAATTGCATGGTGGGTCTGCAATGGTGGGCCAGAGCTGTCTGAGTTGGTGCAGCAGGTAGCCCCAGGGTGCTGCACTCATAGAGGAGGTGGGGTGTCCCTGGCTCTGGCAAGCTCTGCAGAGAAGACCCTTTCTGGGTCTGGCCTTAGAGCAGAGGGCTGCCGACCTTGGGGCTGGCCAGGCACGGTCTCCAGAAGGAGTCCTTCTCTTCCTCTTCCTCTTTCATCATCATCTCTTCTTCCTCCTCCTCCTCCCCTCCTCCTCTTCCCCTCCCTCCTCCTCTTCCCCTCCCTCCTCCTTCCCCCTTCTTTTGTCCCCCTTCCTCTCTTTCTCCTCTCCTCCTCCTCTTTGTAGAGAGAAACCCAGTTCTCCTTCCCACTCCCTTCTTTGGCTCCCCCTTGTAGATGCTTGGAGAGAGGGAAGTTTTGGAGACATGATCTGGCTTTCTTCAACTAGCGTCCTTTGAACACTAGTATTTTACTCTCAGATTTAAAAACGAGAGAGGAAGTCAATGCCCTAAGATTTCAAATATTATCTCAAGAGCACTTAGAGGGGATCAGAGATTTTATGTGATACTGCCCGGCCTCATCAGTGTCCTCTTCATCATGACCACTGCCACCACCAGCACCGTGTGATCCATCCAGGACACCACCCCCTCTTCAATGCCATTTCCTGTCAACTCCTAGGGATAGTCCTGCTTACAGATACAAGGTGTGATGTTGGGCCAGCTATTCACAGGAAGAAGGTGAAAGGGCCACGACAGACAGGGCAGTACGGACTCTCTGCTTCCAATGCTGGACTTGAAGGGAGTATAAATTAACATAAATAAACTATAAGTGACTCAAAGCCATGTTAGAGTCTTATCTGGGAGGCAATATAGTGTCATGGTTAAGCATGAGACTTGGATTGAAGTCTCCATTTCTCACTGGTTCTGTGACCTTGGTAAGCACCTCTCTTGCCTCGGTCATCTGATGAGTAACATGGGGGTTACCACAGTGCCTGCCCCATCAGATTGCTGGAGTCATGAGTGAATAACGATGCAAAACTCTAGACCGTGTCTGTTTTCTTTACCCATTGCATACCTAGTAGTATGACTGGCACATAATAGGTGCTTGGTAAATATTACGAGAAAGATGGATGAGTGAATAAATGAATGATGAACAAATGAATGAATGAGAACATAGTAAGTGCTTAATAAATTTTAATAAATGTTAATTATTAGCATTATTGTGAAGTGTCTAATTCTTCCATCCCTCCTCTTATAAGGATAAGAAGTATAATTTTATGGATTTACTTTTTCCCCTATTTTTCTCACATCTGTGGATGGTAAAACTGTTAGCAGCAACAGCATGATCCACTGCAGGCATAACCAGGGATTTCTGAGGACAAGACATCTATAAACTGGACGATCGTCATGGAAAACCATCGAGAGTGGAGCCTGTCACAATCTGCTCTTACAACATTGTGTTGCTTTTTTCTTTTGAGACAGAGTCTAGCTCTGTTGCCAAGGCTGGAGTGCAGTGGCACCATCATAGCTCACTGTAGCCTTGAACTCCCAGGCTCAAACCATCATGGTTCACTGCAGCCTCTAACTCCCAGGCTCGAGCAATTCTCCTGTCTCCCGAATAGCTGGGATTACAGGTGCCATCACACCCAGCTAATTTTTGTATTTTTAGTAGAGACAGGGTTTCGCCATGTTGCCCAGGCTGGTCTTGAACTCTTGACCTCAAGTGATCTTCCCTCCTTGGCCTCTGAAAGTGCTGGGATTACCGACATGAACAACTGCACCTGGCCTGTGCTGCTTTTATATTATCTTTTTCCTCCTTTTTTCCCTTTATCTTGCTCCTTTTTATACACAGTAGTGGAAAGAACAGGGCATGCATGAACTCTGCTCTGGAAAGATCCTGGACAAATTGTGTTGTCTCCCTGGGCTGCCATTTTATTCTCAAAATGAGGACATGGGCCCCACCACTCACTGAGTTCTTGTCCAGTCTATCATACTCTGGTTCTGTGATTTTTAAAAATAGCTTAACGTCAAGGTATATTTGAGTGCCTAAACTTCCAGTTTCAAAGTGTAGCCTGGGGACCCAGGGAGCTCCCCAAAGACCCTTTCAAGGGGTTCTAGGGTCAAAATTCTTCATAATACAGCAATGTTATTGGACTTTTTCACTTTCCCTCTCTTGCAAGTGTAAAGGATATGAAAAGCTCATTAATATTCTTTGTGATTCCACTCTGTAACCAGCCTTTAAGAAATTACCACTTGTTGAGTTTTTATGTAGTATAGAAAAAGAATTTCACAATTAAATGAAAAGGCTATTAAAATACCCCTCCTTTTTCCAACTACATATCCAAGCGAAGCCAGATCTTCACATACCTCAACTGACACAACCTATTCCACCACATTGATGTAGATGGCAATATGGGAACGTATCTGTTTTTTTCTTAAGCCAGATGTTAAACAGATTTGCAAAAATGGAAAGTAGTGACCCTCTTTGCACTGATTTGTTTTTGGAAAATATAGTTATTTTTCAGAAAAATATGTTGTCTGTATTAATGTGAAATTGGTTTATTATGCTATGTTCAAATGAATTAATATATACATAGTTTTAGAAACTCTCAGTTTTAATTTCTGATATAGTAAATATTGCTAGATATAACTCACATTTAAGAAAAAGCTCTATGGGGCTGAGTGGAGTGGCTCATGCTTGTAATCTCAGTACTCGGGGAGGCTGAATCAGGAGGATCGCTTGAGCCCACGAGTTCAAGACCAGCCTGGGCAACATAGTGAGATCCTGTCTCTACAAAAAATAAATTAAAAAAATTAGCTGGGTGCAGTGGCACAAACCTGTAGTCCCAGCTACTTCGAGGCTGAGGTGGGAGGATTGCTTGAGCTCAGGAGTTCTAGACTGTAGCAAGCCATGATTGTAACAATGTGCCCCTACCTGGGTGACAGAGCAAGAATCAGAGAGAGAGCGAGAGAGAGAGAGAGAGAGACAAAGAGAGAGAGACAGAGAGAGAGAGAGAGACAAAAAGAGGGACAGAGAGAGAGAAAGAAAGAGAGAGAGAGAGAGAGAGAAAGAGCTCTATGAGAGAGAGAAACACACACACACACGACACACACACACACACAGAAAGAAAGAAACAGCTCTATGGGATCCTTAATATTTTTTACTGTAAAAGGGTCCCGAGATAAAAAAGTTTGAGTTCCATTCAACACTATTCTCTAAGTTTACCGGAATGAGTGGGAGTTTACCCTTGAATTTTTAAAAAATTAATTAAGCATCTGTTGTTTAACCTTTTAAAGCTTTTAGTTTCCCCACTCTTCATGCTGACTTTTTAAAATGACTGAGGTCACTTCTCTGTTTTCACCGTGTTTTGCCTGAATGTGGGAATTTCACAGCACTCTAAGCCAGTGCCAAGCAGATGGAGATGTGTAAAGTTTAAGCGAATGAGAATCAAGTTTTCAGAATCTGGAATATGTTCTAAAAATATTGATCTCCTAAACTGGTAGCCTGAGCAAACATTTAACATGAAATAAAGTAAATCAGTAATCTCCCTCCCATAGTTACCCTCTCATTGAAAAAGACCAGATTATTTTGCAGGCAATTAATTAATCCCTCTCATAGCCAGGGAGAGAAGCCAGCCAACTCACCTTGTGAGTTTAGTATGATATGATACTAAAACTGGAGACAATTTAGGAAAAGAAAACGATAGGCCATGTGGGGGTTTTAAATATGTACACATTCTTCGATATACTTCCCTTTGACAATTCCCCTGCTGTTGAGGGTGGGCTGGTTTAGTGATTTGCTTCTAGCAAATAGAATGTGGCAGAAGTGATGATATGTGATGTCTAGACTAGGCCATGACAGCCTCGTGGCTTCTGCCTTCTCTCTTGGGTCACCCTGGGAAAAGCTAGCTGCAGTGTAAGAGGATGGTTGGCAGCCCTATGGGAGGTCCATGAGGTGAGGAGCTGAGAGCTTCTGCCAGCAGCCATCTGAGGATCTTGGAAGTGAATCCCAGCCCTAGTTGGGCCTTCAGATGACTGCATCCCCAGCTGACATCTTGATGGCAACTTCTTGAGAGACACTGTGCCAGTACCACCCAGATGAACTGCCCCTGAATTCCCAACCCACAGAAACTCTGAAATACTAAATTTATGTATTTTAATTCAGCACAATTGGGGGCTACTTTGTTATGCAGCAGTAGCAAATTAAAATAACCAATATAACTTATGAATATATAGGTGCAAAAATCCTGTAGAAAATTCCACAACTCTAATTCAATGGTGCTATATTACAAGTAATTCATTACGACCAAGAAGGGTTTAACCCAAAAATGGAAGGATAGTTTAGCATTAGAAAAATCTATTAATGCAATGTACCACCTTCACAAAAAAGGAAAAGAAAAATTTGGATTTCAACATTCATTCATGATTAAAATTTTAATAAACTGAGACTAGAAGCTAACTTCCTTAACTAATAAAAAGATATTCACAAAAGTCTTACATAAACATTATACTTAATGGTAAAACTTTAAAAGCAGCTCCATTTAAGTCAGCAACTAGATAAACATGCTATCACTGTTTCCGTTCAAAAATATATTGGATATCTTACCCAATGTAATAGAGCAAGAAAAGCAAAGAAGGGGTTCAAAAACTGTAAAAGAAGAGAACAAAATGTCCTGGATAATAATTGTCTACAGAGAAAAATCAAAGAGAATCATGGTCAATTTTTTTGAAGGCTAGTCAAGTGAAGCAGTGGGAATGGAGAAGGAACAAATAAATCTGTAACTGAATGTGATCAATTAGTTGTAAACATCACTGCACTCAGACCAGCCAGGGACAAACTATGAGACCTCATAATAGAGCTCAACAAGATTTCAGGCTACAGGCTCAAGATACAAAAATGTATGTATCTATAGACTGTAACAACCCAATAAAAATATCAAACAAGAGGGCAAAGGACCAAGAGAAGCTTTGATGCTTTTTTTTTTCTCTCTCTCTCTCCCTCCCTCTTTTTTTCTCTTTCCTTTTCTTTCTTTCCTTTCTTTCCTTTCCTTTCCCTCCCTTCCTTCCTTCCTTCCTTTCTTTCTTTCTTTCTTTCTTTCTTTCTTTCTTTCTTTCTTTCTTTCTTTCTTTCTTTCTTTTTTCATCTCTCTCTCTCTCCCCCCCCCTTTCTCTCTCCCTTTCTCTCTTTCTTTCTTTCTTTTAGATAGGGTCTCATTCTCATTACCCAGGCTGGAGTGCCGTGGCATGATCATCGCTCACTGCGGCCTCAATGACTTCCCAGGCTCAGGTGATCCTCCCACCTCAGCCTCCCCAGTAGCTGGGACTACAGATGCAAGCCACCACACCTGGCTACTTTTTTCTATTTTTAGTAGAGATGGGGTTTTGCCATGTTGCCCGAGTGATCGGCCTCCCAGAGTGCTGGGATGACAGGTGTAGGCCACTGTGCCCAGCTGTTATGATGCTTTTCTAGAGGAATAAAGCAAAGAGACTTCCTCAACAATACTAAGACTTATTACGGACAATATTAAAACTTATTATAAAATGTATTATTAGTTGCAGTAGCAATGAAGACAATATGACATCAGTACTGAGATAGACTTATAGGCCAATGGATCATAGGAGAGAGTTCTCCTCTCCAACAGACTCATGCATGTGGAGACTTAATAAACGATGAACATGACACAGTTCAGCTGGGAGAGGATGGGCTATTCAATCAATGGTGCAGGGATATTTCATTATCCACATAGTAAAAATCAGAACTCAACTCACATCATACACAAAATAAGTCAAGTGGATTTAAAGACCTAAATATGAGAAGTAAAACTATAGGTCGGGCGTGGTGGCTCATGCCTGTAATCTCAGCACTTTGGGAGGCCAAGGTGGGCAGATCACTTGAAATCAGGAGTTTGAGACCAGCCTGACCAACGTGGTGACACCCTGTCTCTACTAAAAATACAAACATTAGCCAGGCGTGGTGGTGAGTGCCTGTAGTCCCAGCTATTCGGGAGGCCGAGGCAGGAGAATTGCTGGAACCCGGGAGGCGGAGGTTGCAGTGAGCTGAGATGGTGCCATTGCACTCTAGCCTGGGCGACAGAGCAAGACTCCATCTCAAAAACAAAAAACAAAACAAAACAAAACAAAACAAAAACCCTATAAAATAAATATAATACAGAAAAAATTGTATAAGCTCAGGGTAGAAGTGGACTTCTTAAACAAGACAAAAGAAACACAAACCATAAAGAAAATGATCAACATATTTGACACATTAAAACCCATATTGGTTCGTTAAAAGATACCATTTTAAAAAGTGTAAAGAACTACACACTGGGAGGAGATATTTTCAATGCACATAACTGAAAAATGATTCGTATTCAGATTGCAGAGAACTCCTCCACCTCAATAAGAAAAAGACAAACAACATAACAGAAAAATGGGCAAAGGGCTTGAATAGTAATTTCATAGAAGAGGAAAAGTAAATGGCTCATAAACATGTGATAAGATGCTCAACCTCATTAGTAATCATGGAAATGCAAATAAAAAGCACCACACCATACCATTTTATACCAACCAGATTGACAAAAATATTAAAGTCTGACAATACCAAATGTTGTTGAACTTGCAGGGCAACCACATAACCCTGCTATTGACAGTGTAAATTGGAAGAGCCAATTTCAAAAACAAGTCAGTGTTATCTAATAAGATTGAAGATACATGTACGGTACAATTCAGTAATTCTCCTGCTAGCATACACACTAGAAAGATCTCACACACGTGCACTGGGAAGCTTTTATAAGAATGTTCATAGCAATAATGTTTTAATAGGAAAAAGTTGAAAACAGCTCAAATTCCATTAGCAGTAAAATAGATAAATATTTGTGGCCTTAGCAACTCAGGAGGCTGAGGCAGGAGGATTGCTTGAGCCCAGGAGTTCAAGGCTGCAGTGAATCGTGATGGGATCACTGCACTACAAGCCTGGGTGACAGAATGAGATCCCATCTGGAAAATAAATAAATATTGTGTACTATTTGCCTATAATGGGATATCACACAGCAGTGAAAAGGAATAAATGAATCCTGGCTGAATTTCAGGAACATGACGTTGCAGCAAAAATGCAAGTAGCAGAAGAATTCACACAGCATAATAATTCTATTTATTCACAGTCCGAAAACATGGCAAAACTAAACAAGACATTGTTTAAAGATACAACCATAAGGTGAAACCCCGTCTCTATTAAAAATACAAAAATTAGCTGGGCATGGTGGCGTGTGCCTGTAGTCCCAGCTACTCGGGAGGATGAGGCAGGAGGATGGCTTGAACCTGGGAGGTAGAGCCGAGATCACGCCACTGCACTCCAGCCTGGTGACAGAGCGAGATGCCGTCTCAAAAAACAAACAAACAAAAATCATACAACCATAAGTGGCAAAAATATAGAGAGAAACAAGGGATGATAAACACAAAATTCAGGATAATGTTTCCATCTCTGTTGGGGAGGGGAGCAGGGCATGAGGTCGATGGAATCCCATGAAAGACTGGGGCACTGGAACCCAGAGCCTCTTTGTTAGCTGGGTCATGGGCACATGACACTATCAGTTTATCATCTTTTTGTTGCCTTCCAGATGGGTATAGATATAGATGGGGAACGTATGTTGTCTAACTGTGAACTGAATTAAAGCATTAATCTAATGCAAAATGGCTCACATGGCCTCCAGACCCTAGATCCAAATGGCTTGGGTAGAAACCTGGCACCGTGTCTTCTTAAGTAGCTCTCTTAATCTCCCCGTGCCTCCGTTTCTTCACAATGACTGGATCTGACGAGAGTGAATTACAGTGTAATTATAAGGGTTTTATGTATGACTAAATATTTTGTCAAGTGCTTAAAGTAGTATCTGGTACCAGGAAAGCACTATATATATGTTTGTTAAACGAAGGGTGGGGGCTTGTGAAGGGGTTTGGGGGAGTGGAGAGGAGCACTGAATTTTCTAGGTGTTCTCATAATCCGGGAGCAAAACTTTAAAAGCCTGGCCCTGCATTTCCAGCGTGGGGACAGCTTTTGCGGCCCCCTTTCAGAGACTCGAGGGAAACAAGGTATTCTATGGCAGATAATTTGGGAAGCTCTTGGGGCAGTCTGTTGATGAAGGGAGGGACAAATGTCACTCTAATTCACAGTTCATGACATGCCTGTCCTTAGTTCCTTGTCACGGGGGCAGCTGCTTCCAGGGGTGAATTTGAGGGTCTCAAGCACATCGTGAGTCCGGCTCCCTGAAACCAGGCTGCTCCCTGAAACCAGCCCAGCTCCCTTTCACCTGGGTGTTGGTTTGCCCCTGAGCATGCCTGGCCTTTTCCTCCGCTTCCTGTATCCAAGGGAGAGGAGCCTTGTGTTGCCTGGGGTGACCTAGTTCTGGGGTTAAATTCTGAAATGACCTGGCTCCCAGAGAAGCTGTGCTGGCCTGCCTCAAGCCTGAGGGACTGGGGGGTCACCATGTTGCCCACCGGAAGCACTGCACAAGGAACTAGCAGGATCCTAAGCTTTGGAATTATACTCTCTACCTACAGGACGTTTCCTACATCATGTGACACTCTGTGTTCATATGCTGGTGTTCTCTCTTCTGAGTGTGGGAACTCCAAAGAGAAAAATATTGTTCCTCCTCTTCCCTGGATGGTGAAACGGCTTCTAGCTTTCGTCACTCCTGCTGGTGACAACCACGGGTTCGTTCCAGAAGCCATTACTGAGCACTTGCTATGTTCTGAGTCAGCTAATATTTAAGCCTCATTCTTGCCCCGAGTGGGGTGCATGCCACGCTGCCCCCTCATGAGTGAGCCTGGCCCAGTATGTGTTGCCAAGTGAGATCATCTGTCCTTCGGGGAGGCTGTCTGAAATCATGTCTAATGTGACCTGCTTCTTTTACATTTTTTAGCTTTCTGGCTCCCTCAAAACAAACAAACAACAACAACAATAACAACAAACAGCCATTGTTTTGAGTCCAAGTGCTTCAAAAGGCTCCTGCTTAAGGACTGTGCTGTGGTAGACATGGCGGTTCCTTCTAGCCCACATGTGGCCTAGAACTCTGTCAGCTCTGTCAGGCACTAGTCCCCGGGGAGATGGCCCAGCATCCATGGGGTGCGCTCCAGCTGCTGTGGAAAACACAGACGGGTCATGAAGCTGATCTCGGTGGCATCTTTCCGCAGCAGCTGTGCCCTCATGGCAAGGCCAGTTTGGTGCTGCGGGAAAGCCATAAAGCCAGATGGCGGCCTCGTCAGGGTACCTGGACCAGCGTGGGCCCAGCAGGAGGCCAAGCATCACGTGAGGAAGGCTGGAGAGACCCTTCTCAGGGAGGACTGCACCAGAGGCCCCCAGCGGTGACACCCACCCCTAGAGGAAACCATGGAGGGAGACAGCTGCCACCTTAATAGCACCACCCCCCAGGCTCCAGGGAGATTGCCATGCCCCTGGCCCCGCAGCTCAGCTCCTCGGGGTCACCTGTTCCCTCTGCCAGCCACCAACTGCCATTCCAGGGTACGGTGTTCTCACTGATAAAGCCATTCTGGGCAGATGACATCTCATACCGTTGTTGGACGGGCGGACGTTGCAAAAGGCGGCTTCCTAGGCCAGGCCTGCAGGAGCTTGGCCTGGGATGGTCCAGCCTGGCTGGCGGGCAGCCCCGACCTTCTGGCAGCTGCGGGACCGCCTGGGCGCCCCCCTGCCCGCGCCACCCCACGCCCTCCTAGCCGCTGTTCGCGATGACTCACCTCTGGTTCCCAGGAACGTTGTTATTTTTGGCCCTGGTGTTATTAAGATTGTGCCCAGATTCCCTGCAAATCGGCCACTAAGCAGCATGGGGCCCTAGTGAAAGCACGCGGAGAACAGAGGGGGCAGCGCGCTTCGGGAGGCTCCCCGGCCTTGGAGAGCTCCAGCCTCCCCGGGGGGCGGAGGCGCCGGCCAGAAGGACTCCTGCGCCCCACACCCGCAGCGCCGACAGGGCGTGCGCCCTGGCTCAGCTCTCCCCGGCTGCTCCCAACCCAGGGGCACCCAGGGCCGAAGCTTCCTCTACAGAGCCTCCCCCTCCTTAGGAAACAAAACAAAACAAAACAAAAACCAGGAAAGGCAAATTGTGTAGATGCCACTAAAAAGAAATTCCCGCTTAGTATTGCTTCCCCTGCACCCAGCGACTTTTAGACAAGCAGAAGAGGAGATGCCCTGCCCGCGACTAAACCGGACTCCCTTTCATTTACTACCCTCTCAGCGTGTGGCCTGATGTCCGACTCTGGGCTCTGAACTCAGCTCTCCCCGGCTGCTCCCGACCCCGGGGCAACCAGGGGTCCGCGCCGGCCGAGGCCTGGGGAGCGGGGCCTCCTGGGGTTGGGGGAGGAGGTGCTCTTGTAATCTGCGGTCCCCAGGTGGGCGCCACCCCTCCGCCCGCCCGTGCCGGGAGCGCCCGGCCCGATAGCAAGCGCCTCTGGGGCCGATAAGGCCCTCGGGGGCCCGGCCCGCACGTCACAGGCCCCGCAGAGGCTGCGGTGAGTCCGCCAGCCCCAGCTGCTCCTCTGCAAGCCCCCAAGGCCCTTCGGCGGGCCCCTGCTGAGAGACCGGCATGCCCTATTCTGTGGGCTTCCGCGAAGTGAGTACTGGGCGGCTGCTCGGGCGGACGGGGTATGTCAGGAGGGGGCCACCCAGGCCGCGCGCAAGAGCAGCTTTGCACACCCCACCCGCCTCGCCTCCCCGTGGGCTCCCTGCCTTAGCATAGCGGCACATCGACCTTGTCGCTGAAGGCAGCAGGTGGACTCTGTCCTACTCGCTGAAGCCAGTTTCATATTTTTTACATCCAGAGATTTGCTGTCAAATTGAGTTCCAACTACCTGGGTCTCTGAATTATGTCCTGTCAGCAATAGCGCTGGGGAGGGATGGTTTTTGGATTATAGTCCAAATCTATTGAGATCTTAGAAGCTTTCCTTTGAGTCTGCTAAACTGCGTTTTGTAGGTGTGTTATTACAGGCTGCGGGGTGGGCCACCCGGCTAGGGGGCTGTCACTGTCATTTGGAAGGGGACTTTGGCTTGTTTTCTCAAAGACCCACGGAGGCCGGTGGTCTCATGGTCACACCTGCTCGGTTCTTTGGATTTATGTTGTTAATTCATGGAGAGAAATATGTCTAGGAAGGAAGGGAAAGAGCGGCAGCGTGGCCTGGGGAGATAGGCTCTCATGGATATTTTTCAAGTGATAATGGCGCGTTAGCAAGGCCACTCCAGCCTTCTTGTTCTCCCTGTGTAGATAGAACCCGTCCTATCTCTGCCTGGCAGCACGGCCAGCCTGTGCCATGTGTCAGTGTCCTTTGTTGGGTACGGTTCTTAGTTTAGTGATGGATTCAGAGCCCAGAGTTGGACATCAGGCCACACACACGCTGAGATGGTAGTAAATGAAAAGGAGTCTGGTTTAGTCGCGGGCAGGGCATTTCGTCTTCTGCTTGTCTAAAAGTCGCTGGGTGCAGAGGAAGCAATATTAAGCGGGAATTTCTTTTTAGTGGCATCTGTACAATTTGCCTTTCCTGGTTGATTTTTTTTTTTTTTTCTAAGGAGGGAGAGGCTCTGTAGAGGAAGCTTGGGCCTCCCACTTTAGTTCCACCAGCGGCAAGCACTTCAGGTTAAGTTGGTAGAGTCTTTTTCCTCTTGTGGCGCCACTCTAGGGCAGAGGTTCAGGGTGAGTCTTGGAGGCCTGATCATAGCCAACTTTGGAAGGAGGCGGGTGACTGCAGGTGTCCCGTGCAATGTGTGAACTGTCTTCAGACTCAAAGGCAAGTGTTTTGCAGGAATAAGGAATGGCCGATGGAAAAAATGGGTAAAATTAGCCTTCTTTCACAAATCAAGTTACAGCCTCAAGCCACTTTTCTCTGTGTCTCAGTTTTCTTGTCTGGGAAATGGGTCTGCTGTGAGGCTGAAGTGAGTTACTCGGTTATGAAAACATTAGCAAAGGGGACAGAGGCTTGAAGACGTTTATTGTAACCAGGATCCATAGACTCAACTCACCCTTGACTTTATGGGTCAATTATAATTAGTTTCTTCTCTGTTATTGGTATATAATAATTTACATATTTGTGGAATACATGTGAGTGTTTGTTTCATGCATAGAATGTGTACTGACCAAGACAGGGTATTTGGGGTGTCCATCGACTTGAATGTTTATCATTTTTACGTGTTGGTATCATTACAAGTCCTCTCTTCTGGTAACTTTGAAATGTACACGGTATTGTTGCTATTATAGTATAGTCACCCTAAGCTGCTATCAAACACCAGAACTTATTTCTTCTATCTAACTGTATGTTTGTACGCATAACCAATCTCTCTTCATTCTCTTGCCCCCCACCCACCCTTCCTGGTCTCTGGTATCTATTATTCTATTCTCTAGGTCCAAGAAATCAACTTTTTTAGCTCCTATGTATGACTGAGAACATTCAGTATTTGTCTTTCTGTGCCTCGCTTATTTCACTTAGCATAATGACCTCCAGTTACAACCACGTTGCTACAAATGACATGATTTCATTCTTTTTTCATGGCTCAAGCAGCTGTAATTAGTTTTTATATTTATTTATTTAATAATAATAATTATTATTTTTAAGACAGAGTCTCGCTCTGTTGCCCAGGCTGGAGTGCAGTGGTGTGATGTTGGCTCACTGCAACCTCTGCCTCCTGTATTCAAGCAATCCTCGTGCCTCAGCCTCCTGAGTAGCTGGGACTACAGGTGCGTGCCACCATGCTTGGATAATTTTTGTATTTTTAAGTCTCAGTCTCACCATGTTGGCCAGGCTGGTCTTGAACTCCTGACCTCAGGTGATCCACCGGCTTCAGCCTCCCAAAGTGCTGGGATTATAGGCGTGAGCCACTGCGCCTGGCCTATAATAGTTTTTAAACCCAGGTTGCCACCTCTCACCCCAAAATGGTTCTGCCAGTGTCTCTGCAAAACCAGCTGACTTATTTTGAGATTAATCAAACTGAAATATATTTAGAAAAGCAGGGTTTCAGTTGTTGTTGTTGTTGCCAAAATGAACAGAGAAAATAGAGTGTTTTCTAAAGGTAAAGTGACTAAAAACCTTTGTCCTCCAGGTCTGTTTAACAACCTTTACGGCCAGGCACGGTGGCTCACGCCGGTAATCCCAGCACTTTGGGAGGCCAAGGCAGGTGGATCATGAGGTCAGGAGTTCGAGGCCAGCCTGGCCAATATGGTGAAACCCCGCCTCTGTTAAAAATAAAAAAAATTAGCCAGGCGTGGTGGCGTGTGCCTGTAGTCCCAGCTACTTAGGAGGCTGAGACAGGAGAATCGCTTGAACCTGGGAGGTGGAGGTTGCAGTAAGCCGAGATGGTGCCACTGCACTCCAGCCTGGGTGACAGAGTGAGACTCTGCCTCAAAAACAAACAAACAAACAAACAAAAACCTTTAACAAGCATTTATGAAGCACCTATTGTGTATTAGGTCCTGTTGGGGCACCGGGAATATAGCAGTGAATAAAACTGACAAAAACTCTGTCCTTGCAGAGCTTATTTCCCAGCAGGGGAAGGAAACAGGCTAAAAACAAAATAAAGGAGTAAACTGCATTCTGTTGAAAGGTGAAAAGTCAGTCCTGTTATTGAGGGAGAGGAAAGCGGGCAAGGGAAATAGGATGTGTGGGGAGTTCTGCAACTGAAATAGGGTACTCTGAGACAGCCTCATTGAGGTGCCATTGGATAAAGAGGTGAAGGAAACAGCCAGGCCAAACTCCAGAGGAAACAGCGCATGCAAAGGTCCTGAGGCACTGCGTGTGTCATGGGAATAACCGGGAGGCCAGTGTGGTTGGAGCAGAGTGAGGCAGGAGGAGCAGGAGGAGGTGAGGTCGGAGAGATTGGGAAAGGGGCACAGGTGCAGAAGATGCAGGGCTTTGTACATTGATGTGGGGATTTTACTTCTGCCTTGAGCGAGATGAGAAGCATTAGATAGTATTTGTATGAGGCAAATGGCACCATCTGACTTCTACCTATACCTATGACTTCCTAATGCCTTTGAAACCAGGGATTCACATTTTGTAGGGATGGGCTACCAAATTAAACCACCTGATATAGTGTGGCAAATGGTGTTATCATGCAATTGTAGTACAACCGTTCTCAACTTGCTTCCCTCTGGGATACATAGGGCTGGTTGTTGACGTAGTTCTGCATGACATATTTCATGGCTATACCTGGGTATTAATAATCCCCCTCTCTCTTACACATTCCTATTTAATGAGAAAATAGTGCCATAGATGCTCCCTACTTAATAATTTACCACTGGTTATATTTAAAAGGAGATGGGAGCCACTATAAAATCACAATTCATATGTAGTATATGAATTTGCAATCACAGCTGCAGAAGATCCTTTATGGTCTTCTTGGGACCTTGGCATGGATAAAGCGGAACAAGGTTCTGGAGCATGAGCTGTCAAGAAAGCTCGGGTGTAAGTGTGCAAGAGCAGAGCTGTGATAGAGGGGAACCTTGAATGTGTTCTAAGTTTTAAAAAGCAACAGTGGTCTTCTTACAGGTGGTCTCACTCCCTCTAATCCATTCTTCACACACAACCAAAGTGCTGTTTTAGAAGGGCAAATCTTACCACTTCACTTTCTTGCTTTAAATCTTCAGTGGCTTCACAGTGTTCTTAGGACAGTGTAGACTCCTTCCTGAGATGCCTCGTGTCCTGATCCTGCACTGTTGTATTTATTTATTTATTTTATTGTCTGTTTGTTTGAGACAGAGTCTCACTGTATTGCCCAGGCTGGAGTGCAGTGGCACAAGCATAGCTCACTGCAGCCTCCAACTCCTGGGCTCAAGTGATCCTCCTTCCTCAGCCTCCAGATTAGCTGGGACTGCAGGTGTGTGCACCTCCACGTTCAGCTAATTTTTATATTTTTTGTAGAGACAGGGGTCTCACTATGTTGCCCAGGCTAGTCTTGAACTCCTGGCCTCCAGTGAGCTTCCCTCCTTGGCCTCTCAAAGCACAGGGTTTACAGGCATGAGCCACCGCACCCGGCCCTGGACTACTTCTTATTCAGAACTCCCACAATAATTGCTCCAGGACACTGTCAGTTCCTTCAACAGGCTGCACTTGGACATTTTTATATAATATTCAGAAACTCTACATGGGTGGGACTCAGGCTTGCCTTGTTCACTGCTGTGTCCTTGGCACTTAGCACAGTGCCTGCCACATGGTAGATGCTCATTAAATGTTGGTTGCATTCATGAATGAACAGTAAATTATTTGCAGAACACCTCGTGGTTGATGACTGCTTAGCAGTTTGCTCACAAACCTGCGATTGAAAATTATTGCTCTAGGGTTTGCGTGGATGACTTTTTAGATACTCTGCTCTTGGGATTTTTTAAAATTCATAAAATAGTTTCTCCTTCCTCTGAACTCTCATTGCACTTTATCAGAACCTCCCTCAGGGCCCTCCTCATTTTCCACACCTCCCCGCTTATTTATATATATGTCATCTCTCCTCCACGCTGTGAGCGGGCGGGAGGCGGGCAACAGCTCCATCTGACTCATCTTTGAGTCACTTCCTCTTATTTTCCCTGGCTTCGACCAAGGTCTTGAACCTGGGGCTGAAAAATAGATTTGTTAAGTGAATTAATTGGAAACCCATGAATGAGTCTGAGCTCCTGCTTCTCCTTCGTTTGCCCAGATCGTGAGCTTTGGCTGTTAGGAAAATGTTGGGCCAATTGATGTCGGGAAGGTCTGGAAAATAAATTTGCAAGCTGGCCCCGTGCGGGAGTAGGTGGTCACAGCCTGACACCCCTGCCGGCCGAGGTTTCTCAGCACAGCCCAGCCTGGACTGCAGCCCTCTCAGGGCAAGTGTGGTGTTTGTCATCATTCTCCGACAGGCAGTGACAACCAATTAGAAATCTAGTGAGAAGTGGCATTGTTTTCCCTGCTTCCCGCTCACCCTTGACCGTCACCCTCCCCTCGGCTGCTGCTCTCTGAGCAGAGGCTGATTTATCTCCTGAATTTACTGTGGGGGCTCAGGAAGAAAAGCGCATTACAGGAGGAAGGCTGACTGCTGCTAATGGGCCGGGCTGAGCAGCTGCTGAAACCTATTAGCGTGTAGGGGAAGGTGGCGCAAGAATGAGACAGGGTGTGTTGCCTGTGCAGAAAACTTGTTTATAGACAGATTAGGAAAAACAAAGCAAGCAAACAACCTTCTGCCCCCCAGCCCTTCTCTCCTATAGGAACGCCTGGAAGGGTTTTCCTTCCTGAGAAAGCTCTGGGTCCCCCTTGGTGTCTGGAAGGCAGCGGGGAGCCTCTGTGGCCCTCCCCCAGGGTGTTATTGGTCAGAACACTGTTCTGCCCTTTCCAGATGTGGGAAATGAAGCAATATTTTGGAAGAAAGGGCACCTGGTTTCAGTTTCCTTCAGAAAGTTAGTGCCTCCCCACTCTGGGAGTCCGAGGTGGGCGGATCATGAGGTCAAGAGATCAAGACCCTCCTGGTCAACGTGGTGAAACCCCATCCCTGCCTAAAAATACAAAAATCAGCTGGGCATGATGGCACGTGCCTGTAGTCCCAGCTACTCAGGAGGCTGAGGCAGGAGCATCACTTGAACCTGGGAGGCAGAGGTTGCAGTGAGCAGAGCTGCACTCTAGCCTGGAGACAGAGCAAGTCTCCGTTCAAAAAAAAAAAAAAAGAAAGAAAGAGAGAGAGAAAGTTAGTGCCTGCCAATGGATCACCTGAGGTTAGGAGCTTGAGACCAGCCTGGCCAACATGGCAAAACCCCATCTCTAAAAACACAAAAATTAGCCAGGCATGGTGGTAGGCGCCTGTAATCCCAGCTACTCGGGAGGCTGAGGCAGGAGAATCACTTGAACCCAGGAGGCGGAGGTTGCAGTGAGCTGAGAGTGAGATGCCATCTCAAAAAAAAAAACACAAAGTACTGAGAAAAGCTGAAAAGAGGCTGGCACAGGTCCAGCCCTTCTCCACACCTAGGGGCGCAGCCATTGATGGAGGGTGATGATGATTTGCAAACAGTGGAGCAGATTCCAGCTACTCAGAAAACCTATTAGCGGCTTGTGCAGCCACCTGGTGCCCTCTGTCCTGCTGTCAGCCCACTCTGGCAACCTCTCCTCTGGGTGGGGGAGCTGGGCTGGGCCAGGGTGTGTACCTGTAGTTTGCTTTTTCTCCAAAGGGAGTCAATGGCTAGAGGCCCCTCATCTCCCATCTGTCTAACCTCTAACATGCCTAAGTCCCGCTTGGGACTGGCTAATGTTCTGTCTACACGGCGTGATTTGAAGATGCCAGAATGTCTTCGTAGTCTTTGAATACCTCCCCCAACCCCCATTAGCCAGAAAGTCTAAAGTTCCGCCATCAGAGATTATTCCTTAAATTCTTAAAGGGATTTTATATCTCAAAGTCTTCTATTAATTGCATGCATTTAAAGCTGTATAATAGGATCTCGAGTAGTACAGATGCAGGGAACTAGTTCTTAGTGGGATTAGTTGAGGATTAGGCAAACGCCAGGAGTGAGATTCAGGGCAGGTCATGAATTGGTGGGGTGGGGGTGGGAGGTACAGAGGTGTTGGTGCAGTGGTTAGGAGGGAAGGGGAAGCTCGCTCCCTGAGCTCCCTGACTTAGGATAGTGACTGGGCTCAAGATTCCTTCCCAGGCCGGTGTGGTGGCTGATGCCTGTAATCCCAGCACTTTGGGAGGCTGAGCTGAGCGGATCACCTGAGGTCAGGAGTTCGAGACCAGCATGGCCAACATGGTGAAACCATGTCTTTACTAAAAATACAAAAATTCGCTGGGCGTGGTGGTGGGTGCCTGTAATCTCAGCTACTTGGAAGGCTGAGGCGGGAGAATCGCTTGAACCCAGGAGGCAGAGGTTGCAGTGAGCTGAGATCGCACCATTGCACTCCAGCCTAGGCGACAAGAGTGAAACTGTCTCTGAAAAAAAAAAAAAAAGATTCCTTTCCAAGTGGTCAGATACCCTAGGACAGTCTGGCCTGTCACAGCATGGAGAGTGCAGTTTGGTGAGTGATGTGGGACTTACAGTGGACCTGGAGGCGGGTGACAGGAACTGCCCAGATTCTGAACACCCTCTTCACAAACATGTCATCCAGGGTCAGCCCAGGAGTTGGCTGGACTGTGTGGCCTGAGGTCCCCGGGGTTTTATCCCTTGCCTCTCTACCAGCTTTTCAAACCTTGTGTGTGGAATTATATCGTTTTACCATACAAGAAGCATAGCATTTTCTTTATATATTTCATCTTAACGTGGTATTGAAACTATCTTGGGATGTAGGTGACAGTGTCCTCACTTTCTAGATGAGGAAACAGGGTTGAACAGTTAATTGATTGGCCTATATTTCCCAGCGAGGTTCCCAGCTCACGTCTGTCTCCTAACCCTCTAGTATAGACACTCTTCACCATACTGGTCATGCTGAAACTGTTATTTAGATGCCTGTCTCCCCACTAGTCTTCAGTCCCAATGTCCAGATTGCCTGGTGCAGGTGAACTCATCCACACAGGGCCTTGAGGCTGGCAGTGTGACCGCAGGGGCCCAGCAGCACAGCACATGGTCCAGCTTGTGGGCACCGCAGCCAGAGCGCCTGACCTCCAACCTGTGCTCTGCTGCTTTCTGGACTTTATCCTTCATCAGATATGTGCCCTCCCCGCATCTCCAGTCCGCACCTGGAAACCGAAGACCATCGTGGTTGCCCTGGGGTTGCTGTGAGCAACACAGGAAATCAGAGCCAGCCTTTTGGGAAAAGTCGGTGATTATAAACTTTTTTGAAATCACAGGTTCTTCTCTGGATCTATAACTCTTAACCTTCTAAGAACTCTGGAAATTTAAAGAAGATCTTCCTACCTTTAACACACCTTTGACTCAGGCCAACTGTTTACTCAGGAAACAGTAAATCACACAGTCTCTTGTTCTCAGGAAGTGGGAAATGCTGCATTCGAACAATACCATGGAGGCTGAAACAGGGAAGAGTGAACGCTCTGGCCAGGAAAGCAAGAGAGTGTGCCAGGGAAGCTTTGCAGAGGAAGAGAACTTTGAATGGGCCTTGAAGAATCTGTAGAATTTCACAAAACAGAGAAAGCCTCATGAAAAGTGTGGCTTGTGTGTTTGGGAGAGGTGTAGGATCCAGTGTTGAGGGACAGGTGGGGTGGACAGAGTAGGAGTTGAGGATGAAGAGATAGAGAGGAGCTGGTTTGAGGAGGCTTCTGAACATCAGCCTGAGACTTTGGTCTTTAGTCCACAGGGGTTGGGGAAGCCCACAAAGGTTTCTGAGTAGGAAAGTGTTAGGGCTTCAGAAAGCCCCCTTCTGGCAGGGCTGATGAAGAGGGGTCACTGGAGTGAAAATATTCCCCCTCTACCAGTAAGGTTTGATGAGGTCCTAAATTGAGGGGATTGGAAGATCATGAACATTCTTGAGTAGCGACTTTGTACCCGCCACCATGCTACGTGATTAAATATCGCAGCATATTTAATGCTTACAGTGGCCACATAAAAATTACCCATGTTACAGATGAGGAAACTGAGATTGCAGCCAGGAGGAGTGATGAAATAAAGTTGTTTATTGGGGATATTGACTGGCTGGTCGTGTAGGTGCCCTTGTGGTCTGAGATGTAGTTCTGGTAACTTGATTTTGAGACACAACCAGAGGATAGCAGGTTTGGAAACTGACTTAATGCACCTCACAGGTGTCTGGTGTTCGCGTCAGCACTCCGACTTCATAATGAGAAATCTGACTCCTCCGGTCCTCTGCCGTTTCGTGTTCTTGTTCACTTGTGTTCTCTGGTCAGTGAATTCTGTCCTAACAAGAAAACCTAAAAGGCAAGTCAGTCACAACCAATGTCCTGGTAAGGGCGCAATCAGAGAAACAGGAGGCGACATCGTCTTGAATCTGTCATCGAGACTGTGCTATGGCCTGATGAATCATGCATGCCCCATAGCCAAGAGCACTGTGTTTGTTACAAATTGCTGATTAAACAACATTGGAATAGAAAATGAGTCTCACTGCCTGGTGTCAATGCCAATCCGATTGATAGCAGCTGCCTGGGATGCTGTGTTGAGAGATTCTGAAGCCACTTTTAGGCTTATGGGCAAGAGTGCTGTGATAACTTAGCAACCTCTGCCAGGGGTACTGGGGGGCAGGGTGGTGTATTATGGTAGCCATTTCTAGGTCACTGGTGTTTTTCCTTCTTTCTCCTCCTCCTCCTCCCCCTCCTCTTCTCCTTCCTTCCTTCCTGCCTGCCTGCCTTCTTTCTTCTTCTTCCTTTTGAGACAGGGTCTTACTGTGTCACCCAGGCTGGAGTGCTGTGGTCATGGCCCACTGCAGCCTCCACCTCCTGGGCTCAATTTATCCTCCTACCTCAGCCTCCCAAGTAGCTGGGACTACAGGTGCAGGCCAGCACGCCTGGCTATTTTTTTCTTCTTTCTGTCTCCTTCTTTAGTTTAGCCTTAATCAGATGAGCCATGTTTTGACTGCTGTTTACTTAAGAGACATCCTGTTTTTCAAGGATGTTTGAAGCTAGCTGGGGCTATGCCTCTGTGTTGATTGCACTGGTTTACCTCTCAGAAGGTCATATGATACCACACGTTTTCCAGTTCCTTATCTCTCCCAGCGAACCCTGTCAGGTTGGGCTGGGGGTTGGGGGGTGGGTCGCCATTAAATATAGGTCAGAGAGCCAGTAAGTGGCAGGGTCTGACCTAAGACTGTGTGAATTCTAAGCCCAGCTCCTTCTACTACACAGAAGCCATAGGTAGGGGAGGCTTTTCATTACCAAATGGGTGTGAATTGCCATTTAATATCACCAGCCAGAATGGACTTTTCCCACATTTTTTATATAATCACCCACAAAGCATGACTGCTCGTCTCCACTGGCCTCCAGCCCCTCCACCACTGTTTCCCTGCCCTTGTCCAAGCCCGGCCCACCCCTCTGGGCCAGGCCAGGGCCTGCCCTCCAGTCCAGCTTCCCAGCTCCTCACCCTCTGGGCCCCTTAAGGCCATGGCCCCCATCAGGCATCCCTCTGTGCTTTGGGACGTCTCTGGCACTAAATAAATACATGTGGAGTGGAAAAATGAATGACCACTGGACACCCACTCTGACTTGAGTGTGTGGGAAACCATGAAAACATGTCAACCTTGCTGTGTTGAGTGATTCGTTGAAGGGAACTTGTTCCATCACTGCCTTTGTTCTTTTCTCTTTATGGAATCTGCCATAGAAACAGCCTTTCATTAGAACCACTGTGTTTCTCAGATTTGGTTAAAAAGCATCTGTAGGTGGAGTGATGAACTGGCAAATCGGGAGGCTTGAATTTCCAGGCTCCATCGAGATAGTTTTCCTGCGGAGTTTTGAAAATTAACTTGTTTTCAGTATCCTCATGCCTGCATCTGAGAAACAGAGACACTAGTGTGTGGCACCGACCACCACAAAGGGGCCTGGTGGTGAGTGCTGGGCTGGGATTAGCAAATTGCTCCGAATGTCTCAGGCACAAAGTGGTACTTAAATAGCCACTCCAGGATTAGGATAACTGTTCTGAGCCCTTCTCTCGACTCCATTAGTGTGCAACGTGGCCACTGGGGGCTTGTCCTTAGCCTTTGAATAAATGGGATGGCTTCAGAGCCAGCAGTGGCTGGGGCAGCCTGAAGGTGTTGTTGAAAGATCTTTGCTTTACTTGTTTGCATCTAATTTTGTTTATTTCTTTACCAATAAAGATGCTTTCTCCTCAGGGGCATTATGACTGTGACCTGGGCGGAGCCTGTCTACAGGGTCCCCAAGGTTCTCTCAGGGCTCAGGGGCAGCACCCAGGGCTGCCTGTAGACGCCCCTCCAGCCCTGACTTCTACAGGGAGCCCCCCTCTGAGATGTTCCTAATTCCTAGCCCCTGGCAAGACGCGAGCTCCTCCTCTTCTTTCAGAGTCTGTGGTGGCTGCTCTGAAAAGCACTTAAGAGCCTGGAAGGGGAGATGGGCTGTGCCTCGACCACAAACCGCGCCAAAAGGAACCCGCTACAAGATACAATGCTTTGGAAACTCGGGAGGAGGAGAGAAAACTGCATCGGAGGGAATCAAGGGACGATCTGCAGGGAGGTGCCTTTAAGTTGGCTGTAAGGGACGCTCCAGAGTACAGGGAGAAGAGACGCGGGAGGGTTCCCAGGCGGAGAGTACGGCTGATGACAACGCTGCCCGGCAGTGCGGAAAGCATGAGGTCAGCTCGGACCCTCCGCTACCAAGTGGACCCAGAAGGGCCGAGCAAGGCTCCGCCAGGGTGTTTAAAGGGTCTGGAAAGCACCGAGGAGCAATGGACGGCTCTGAGCGGGAGGACCCTTGCAGTGAGTGATCTGGAAAGGAAGGAAGCCTGGAGACCGCAAGATCAATTCGGCAACTCCTGCGGGAAGGCCCAGGCCCGGAAGTGATGGAGACCCTCAGGGATGCGCAGCGAGCAGGGGCAGCAGTGGTTGGGACTGGAGTGACCACACCCACAAGAGGGGAAGGTCGGACCCCAGCCAGGCCTCATCTAAGAACCATGCAGGCAGGAGCACATTTCATCCCCATAGTTATCCCGTGAGGTCACTACAGGCTACAGATAAGGACACTGAGGCACAGAGAGATTGATTTACTCACCTCTCCATAGCTAGACAGCTGCGGACTAGGGCAGGAAGCCAGGCAAGCTGGCCCTAGACTCAGAGTCCTTAATCACAAACTCATTCTGCTTCATGTGTTTTTATTATCTAATTAATTGCTTTTAGAGACAGGGTCTTGCTGTGTCACCCAGGCTGGAGTGGAGTGGTGTGTTCATAGCTCACTGTAACCTTGAACTCCTGGGCTGAAGCCATCCTCCTGCCTCAGCCTTCCGAGTAGCCAGGACCATAGTCACACACCACACCCCTGGCTAATTTTTGAAATTTTTTTGTAGAGAAGAGGTCTTGATGTGTTGCCCAGGCTGGTCTTGAACTCCTGGACTCAAGTGATCCTCCTGCCTCAGCCTGCCAAAGTGCTGGGATTACAGGAGTGAGCCATCATGCCCAGTCTCATTCTGCTTTCATTTGAGGGGCAGAAACAGGAGACTCAAGAGGAGAAGCCGGGGCTCGAGGGCTGGCAAAGCCCAGCGTCGCTCTTCCAGGTCCTGTGCAGCATTTCAGATGGAACCCTTGGAAGCCCACTGACCACATGTGTGACCCGGGGAAGGCCCATCTTTTGGAAACTTTGTATCACCTGCTTTGCCCATTCCTTCAAGAAACGCTGATTTGTTGAAGGAACATAGTTTGTTCCACTATGTACAGGGCTTTCTCCTGAACTTAGAAAACCAAAAACAAAACCACCTCAAAAACTGTGTATGCATCAAGATTCAAAGCCCAGATGCATTGCAGGATGTTTGTTTAATTTGCAAAACCTTCACCATGAGGTTTCTTTCAGTAATTAGCTCCCAAGTGCATATGAAAAATATTATAGATAAAAACGTTTGTGGAAGGCAAAAAAAAGCTTTAACTGAATAGATTTAGATATACTTGCATGATAAAAAGTGTCCAAAATGTTTCTAGTTTTCTCCTTGCCTTTCATATTTGTCAGTGAATTTAATGACAAACATCAATTACCTGAAAAATGTCCTTGCGGTAGGTGGTAGCATTGAATTGTATTACAGATCTTATTGAAGGGGTGAATACTTAATATACTAACGTTCACATTTACAAAGCCAGAAAATTAGGGAATTGATTAATTCTATCCCAAAAGGATGCTTTGCTTTAAGAAGGAATTCACTAAATACTGAGAGCTATTGCATTAAAGTTCTTTGTTTTGGTGGTGTTAGTTCCTGGGCACCAGGAGGCTAGGAGTGGAGAATGGGGTAGAGAGAGTGGGGGTGAGAGAGTGGGGTAGAGAAATATAGTGAAGTGTTCAAAGCTCGGTCAGAGTGAAAATAACCATCCTTTCCCTAAGTGTGTTATGTGGGGGAAATAAAGAGTTTTAGAGTCAAATGCGATTATGGAATCTTGGCTTAAACACTTAGTCAGTTTCTCCAAGAATGCTCACAGCTTTTTTTTTTTTGAGATAGGGTCTTGCGATGCCACCAAGGCTGCCTAGGCTGGAGTGCAGTGATGCAATCATAGCCCACTGCAGCCGCGACCTCCTGGGCTCAAGTGATTCTCCTGTAGCTGGGACTATAGGTGCATGCCACCATGCACAGCTCATTAAAAACAATATTTTTAGAGATGGAGTCTTGCTATGTTGCCCAGTCTGGTGGCAAACTCCTGGCCTCAAGTGATCCTCCCACTTCGGCCTCCCAAAGTGCTGGAATTACAGGTGTGAGCCACCATACCTGGCCCTGCTCAGGGCTTTAATATACTTCCTTGGTTTGTGACTCTGTAAGGACAAGGTTTGCATTGTCCACATTTACTTGCCCAGAGCACCCTTTGGATTGGTGTGGGTGACATTGCACAGGGCTGGTGTTCCTGGGAACACATTTTGGGAAATGCAGTGTCAGTCTCCATTAAGAGGATGGCGTTCAGATTTTCCTTTATTGGAGAGACCTTGATCATTGGATGGACGTAGGCAGGGGTTCAATGAGGAAAAGGGTCTTTCTGCATGCCTGGGAGAAACTTTGGAGGAACAGAGGAAAAGAGAATACTGAAAAGGCTGAAAAAAAGTCCCGAATTGTCACCAGGTTGCTACCAGCAAGAGTAGAGATTCACTCCTTGGTGCTCCAGGGAAGGACCCAGGAAAGGGTGGGGTAGAAGTCACAGGAAAGCAGATTTCTACTTGAGATGAGAAAGAACTTTCCAAAAATTAGAATTCTCCAAAGAGGGAAGTATTTGATCAGAGTCTTGTGGATAATTTGGGAGGAGGGACAGTTGCATGGACCGGGAATAGGACTTGGGAGACCTTCGAAACGATCTCCTTCAATGACTGGATTACCAGTTAGACAACTCTCAGAGGAAATAGGACTTGGTTCACAGAAGCCCCATGCACTGCATTCAGTTAATTAGGTGCACTATTACTTTGCTAAGAACTGACTTATCCGAATGTCGTCTAATTTCTTCCTCCTCCTGGGCCTGTGGAGCTTTGATAGTTTGCTTGGCTGGTTTAACAGCTCTCTGTGGAAATGAGAAAATCATTCAATCAGATGAGATGGATTTGGGATGAGCAAAGGAGCTTTTTTTCAGTGTGGATATTTTAGAAACGCCTATACCATTTAGATTACAGTAGTTAGAAATCTTGGGACTTTCTGATCAGCCAGCATCTAATGATCAAGTTAATGAAATACTTGAAATTTGATAAGCTGAACAGGATGGAATTTTTTCATCTAATTTTGGATCCAGATTTACACCTTGCTTACTTAGTTTCGCATAGGTGATTAGAGAGGCTCTAACTCCAAATGCATAAGATGAAGTAAACATTAATGTATGCAATGTGATATATTTTGATTCAAATAAAATGCTTAGAATTCAATTCACCAAGAATCTGAGACCCCCTGAGACAGTTCTCAACAGGCGGCCCCATCCTTTCTGGGTGTCAGGAATTACCTGGGGGCACAGAGGGCTCTACAATGTTTAGGGGAAGACCTGCTGGATGCAGGGCTCACTCAGTCCCTACACTGCTCCCTCTGGGAAATAAGATCTTATTTTGGGGAGGAAACTGGGGAGTGGAATGGTTCAGTGGCTTGCTGCTTAGTGGCAAATAGGTAAAAGGAGACGCAGAAGGTGACATTAAGGGACCTGCAGGAGAGCAGCTTTACTCTCCCTGTTTGAAATACCCACCCAAGAAATGCCAGGCAAAGCCTCCCCCAACACGGTGGGCTCCTTTGCAGCAAACCCCTGCGTTTTCTTCTTGGCCATGCATTTTGGCCTTGTGAGTTTGCATGTTTGGTTTGAAAGCTCTCTATGGAAATATTCAGTTATTTTTCCATCTGGTGGCCCCATGGCAGGGGGTGTGGCAGCAGGAACCCTTGCTAAAGGGCCCCCGGCCCAAGTGAGATGGAGCTGGTGTCAGGCACATAAGAAATGTTTCCTCTAGATAGAGGGCTCTGCACATTGTCACAAACCCCTGTTTTGTGCCTAGCCTTTAAAAATCCCAGTTATTTAAATCCCTGGGTTTACTTAGCTCCATTCCCAGTTTGGCCAGGGGTGTTTCTTGGCGCTCTGTCCCTGACTGTGACATAGACCCTTAGCTGTGAGGCAGCAGGGGAGCCGCCAGCAGCAGGGACCCCCAGCCCTCACGCAGGGTGCTCTCCACCCTCTCCTAGCACCAGCCCCTGGGATGGACCCTGAAGCTGACCTGTGCCCCCAGCCCTCTTGGCCTTGGAGACCCTCTGCCTCCCTCCTGGCCCTGGGTCACCGCCCTGAGTCGGGGGTCTGTTGGTTGCTGGTCTCTGTGCCCTCAGCTCCGTCCCTTCCCATGAAGGGCAGGGAGGAGCCATCTGTGCAGACTCCAGTGGGGTGACTGTGGAATGGTCCGTCCCAGGCCACAGGGGATGTGCTCTCTGGTGCCACCTCTGCCATGCCTTCTGCTCTTGCTGGGATGGGGACTGAGGCATGCTTATTCCTCTGCAGAAGACAACAGCAGTGTGTGTAGATGGCTGCAGAAGGGAGGGCAGGGTGGTGAAAATACAGTGAGAGGGCCTGGGAAGGTGGTCCCTGGGTGTGGTACCCACGTAGCAGGCACCGTGCACAGCTGTGCTGGGGCGAGAACAGATTCTCGTGAATTCTGCCTAAAAGGCGTCTCTCGGAATTGCCTGGCATGGTGGCCCTTCCAGTTGGGGAATGGCTGCTCAGCAGGGAGTCCTGGCTGTTGGGCTTGTGTGTGGTCCAGAGCTTGCCACGTTTTAGAGAAACTGCAGAGGGCCAGGAGATTGAGGTGGCTGGAGAGGCTTTGGGGTGCATGGGCCACAGATGGAACCCACTCCACATCACCAGCAAGACCTCCTGTTGGCTTTCAGCTCTTCTCTCCAGCCTTCCAAATGTAGTCCCCAGTGAAAGCAGAAAGTGGTGACTGTTTTCCAGAGAGGGAGACTTTCCACAAATGTAGAAGAACCAGGCAGAGACGTTTCTCTTTAGCACTTCTGGTTGAGGATTTTACAAGTTTTCTAGTGAGACGAGATTAGAAATTAAATGCCAGAACCACTCTTGATTTCTTTTTTTTTTTTTTTTTTTTTTGAGACGGAGTCTCGCTCTGTCGCCCAGGCTGGAGTGCAGTGGCGCGATCTCGGCTCACTGCAAGCTCCGCTCTTGATTTCTTTTTGTAGTATATTCTCTCCCCACCCCCAGCTGCATCCTCCTTGTCATCCTCTCCCCCAACCCTGTCCCCAGCCCCAGAAACTAACCCCCTGGGACCCACTCTTGGTTTCCTTGTCTGAAGTTGCCTTGATATGTGCACACACACATCTATGCATGCATGCACAGATACATACACACACACGAGAACATATATACACAAATACAAACTCATACATGCACACACTCGTGCACGTGCATACACATGCATGCATGCACACACAGGCACACGTGCACACACAGGCATGCACACATGTGTACACATGTTCCCTCCGGGTGGCCCATGGAACACGTGTTCCCTTGGCGGCCAGCGCTGCCGAGGCCTCAGACTCCAGGAACACCCTGACCCTCAGTGTCTGAGACACATTGGCCCATTTAGGAAGGAAGAATCTACTGAGGGAGAAGCATCCCCTCCCCTCTGCACCCGCTGGGTGGGCAGAGGAGGACGTCTCACCCCCCAGAGAAGAGGAGAGTAAGCTGAAGGCTCTCTGGTGAGTCACTCAGGTTAACTCAACAAACTCCTATGGGCATTTGAAAAATGTTAATGCTAGTCATGAATTCAACTGGAGTCTAAGAGGAAATAATGGAAAGTTATTGGTCAAAAATCAAGAAGAGGCTGGGTGCAGTGTCTTGTGCCAGTAATCCTAGCTCGTTGGGTGGCTGAGGTGGTCGGATTGCTTGAACCCAGACTGGGCAACATAGCAAGACCCCATCTCTAAAAAAAATTCTAAAAGAAGTGAACCCAGGCCAACTGTCTGGTCTGATTGGCCAGTTGCATCCCAGGCCAGTTCCTAGGGAGGCCCTGGGAGGACTATGTCAGCTGTCACTGACTTCAGCATCCTTCCATTGGCCTCAGCACAGGGTAGGCACTTGGCAAATGCAAAATACTAATTAGAGTTAGTGGCCTGAACAAGGGGCTACCGTGCTCTGTAGCAAAAGCTGTCGGTGGAGAACCAAGAACCTCCCTAGGCTCTGTCTCATGGCTTTCCCAGCCAGATCCCATGTCTCTCTTAACCATTACTTCCTCAGAGTTTCTGAGCTTCTTGTTGCTGCACAGGCGTCTTTGAGGCACAAAAGCAGAATGCTTGCGGTGGCCGACTTGGCTCCGGTTGCTGAGTTCAAATCCTAACTCTGCCACTTCTCTGCTATGTGACCTTGGGCAAGTTTTTTAACCTCTCTGTGCCCTGTTTTCCACTTGTAAAATAAGGATAAGTAGAACACCTGACTTATAAAGTTGCTGTGAGGGTTAAGTGGGTGAACACTTGTAAAATGCTTAGAGCAGTGCCCAGCACCTCCTAAATGCTATTGATTCCTATCTTTTCTTTTTTTCTTTTGTTCCTCCACCAGTGCCTCTAACTGCTTGTCCCATGGGCATCAAACTAGAGGCTGAGCACAGTGGCTCATGCCTGTAATCCCAGCAGTTTGGGAGCCCAAGGCAAGAAGATCACTTGAGGCCAGGAGTTTCAGACCATCCTAGGCAACATAGTGAGATCCTCATTTCAATAAAAAAAAAATGAAAAACATTATCTAGGTGTGGTGGTGCTCACCTGTAGTCCCAGCTGCTTGGGAGGCTGAGGTGGAAGGCCCTCTTGAGCCCAGGAGTTCAAGGCTGCAGTGAGCTATGATTGTGCCACTGGACTCCAGCCTGGGCAACAGAGTGAGAGAAAGAAAAAAAAAAGTTGTCTAGCATCTGTAGGTGTAGAGAAGGGCATTCCAGACCAAGCAAGGGGCATGTCTCAGGGATAGGAGAGGGATGGGTTGGGGCACTAGAGTGGTCTGCCACTGCATGGAGCTTACCTGTCACAGCCTGGGCATGTCCAGGTGCTGCTGCCTTATCCCTGCCTGCATCCAGCTCCCCAAGTGTCACCTCCTCATAAAGGCCTCCGGGACTGAACACTATCGGGTACTGCACCCCACAGCCCTCTCCATCCCCACTCCACGTTTGATTTTCCTCTTAGCACTCACCACTTCCCTGTGGGATAAATAGATCTTACTGCTCCTCTATCTCTCTCTCCTCCCTCCCATAGGAATGTCAGCTCTATGAGCGCGGGATTCCTGCCTGTGTGTTCAGTGTCGGATCCTAAACAAGGCCTGACCCCTCCACAGGCACACACATAATTTTTAAATGACTGAATAAATCTAAAAATCATCACTTTATTTTCCTCTTTGTATAAAATCTTTGTGAGGGATGGAAACTCCCTCCAACCCCACAATGGGAGACATTTAATGCTGTAAAGGCTATACGATCGTTAGCAACGAATCATTCCTTTACATAACATTCACACAGCTTCCTACAATAGACGTATTTATGTTGTCGTCTAACATACATGTTTTAATTTTCAAGCGTTTGGTTCTGGATCCACACGTTCTCTCCAGGAGGTCAGGAAGCCTGTGTTCTCTGATTATCTTTTATAATCAAGAAGATTCTGGAACACAGCGGCCTTCAAAGAAGCATTGGTGGTATTGAAATGGATCCCCACAACTTCCTAAAACCTGGCAGTCTTTGAAGATTCTGTTCAATTCTCACTGCTCCATCAAAGATGCCCCCAGTGCTGTAGCCCTCTCTGATCTCAGCCACTCCCTTGAACTCCTGGTGGTTCTTGTTGCAACCTCTCGTTTGGTATTTAATTGCACACTGTCTTGGGGCATCTCTTGAGCTATTATCTTACTGAGTATTTGACCCTTTTATTGTCCTATTTTTCATACAGCTCTATCTTTCACCTCTGTTAGTTTGCAGTCTTCCCAAGAGTAGGAACCAAACAGCATTTACTTTTTTTGTGTCTACCACTGGGTGCTGAGATTGTACAATGCAATTCAACAGTTCACATTTGAGTGAAAGAATAAATGAATGAGGAAAAAGCCTATCTATCTAGTCCCACCGAATTTTTGCATTGAGACTTTATCTCTGTGACCCTCACCCGAAAAGCACTTGAGGCAGTAGAGGCGGGTGTGGATATTGGCAATGATTGTCCTTAGGAAATGTTGATTGGCATCTTGGTATCTTATTTCAGAAATCCTGGAAATGTCTCTCTCCGAAGGCTAAAACTCAGTCATTCCAGAAATGATGCGCTGGCTGTTTTTGTTTGATACTAGATTCACTGTGCATTTTTCATTCTTTCTCTAATGCTTGACATCCCTTTATTCAGGAGTTCAAGGTCACGAGTGCTGAGACAGGTCACTTTGAAAAGGAGATTATGAAAGTGGACTTCAGCACTGATGTTAGAGTAGAAATGAGGTCTTCACTTCACGAATTCATGGAACTGCAGAGCTGGAAAGAAAGTTGCCAACACAACCATAACATTGTTTGTTTGTTTGTTTGTTTTTATTGTTGTTTTGTTTTGTTTTTTTGAGATGGAGTCTTGCTGTGTTGCCCAGGGCCCAGGCTGGAGTGCAGTGCCGTGATCTCAGCTCACTGCAGCCTCTGCCTCCTGGGTTCCAGTGATTTTCTTGCCTCAGCCTCCTGGGTAGGTGGGATTATAGGTGCACGCCACCACACCTGGCTAATTTTTGTATTTTTAGTAGAGATGGGGTTTCACCATGTTGGCCAGGCTGGTCTCGAACTCCTGACCTCAGGTGATCCACCTGCCTCAGCCTCCCAAAGTGCTGGGATTACAGGTGTGAGCCACTGCACCCAGCCATATTTCTTTAAAAAGACATGAAGCCAAGGCTTTAAGAGGGGGCCGCCTAGACACCCTTCAATATTGTGCAGATAAGAAATACCCAGATTAGAGACATACCTTAGGATTCCCCTGGGATGGGCAGAGTTTTCTGCAGATAAGCAACATAGAAAGAAATGCAGCTGAGGTTGACAGTTTAGAGCTTATTTCCTCACCTTTTAAATTTAAATAGCTACAAAAAGGGTGATATAAATACTGTATGAAAAGATACCTGAAAGAGCAGCCAGCCAGAATTCATAAGAGGATTAAACAGAAAGAAAATGGTTCCCTTCAATTATTAAAATAATACGATGAGCCCCGTGTGAAGTATTATGTGTGACACCTGCTCTTGTTTCCTTGGTAGTAAAGAGAAAACAGGACTAGGAAGTCGAGGGCTGATGCCAAGGTGTTTTCGAGTGGTAGCTGCTAAGCACCCCGTTGAAAGGAGCTTAAGTGCATCTTGGAGGAAGGAGCCTGTCTTCCTGTTGTTAAGTTGTACAAATGGAAAAATTAAAGAGGCATAGGTAGGCCAGTTAGTAGTTTAATTGGGTTTAATTGCAATGTTTTGGCTCTGGGAAGAGAGAGGAAACCTCTGCAGTCAGCATTTAGCCAGTGGAAGCCACCCCTTATCAGCAGGGCTCCAATGAAGGCGAAGAAGTGGGTTTCACAGCAGAGGGTCCCCTGGGCTTGGTCTACCTCATTATCCTTTCTTGGAGTCTAGGATCATTGTGGGCCAGCCAGGAAGACGTAGCACCAGCTCCCTGGAGCTTCTTTCTCTTGGTTCAGAAGTGTGCAATGGAGGTTACATGATGATGTTACTGTTGTAATTCTAGAGAACTCGATTGGAGTGGACTGGGATTATTGATTCAAGGCCTCCCCATTCCTCCATCGCTCTTGGAAAGGACAGATCCCCGCTCATTAAACCCTGGAGGGCCTAGTTCATGGAAACAGATACCTCACATTTCTGCATTGAATGTGATAGTGATTGGTGGCTGGCATTTTTTCTGAATAGAGAGAATGGCCACATTATTAAAGATGCCCCGGTTGCACCTAAATTTCCAAGACTGAGCAACTCTTACTGGAGAATATTGAATTTCAGTTTTCCCCTCTACCCTAAAAATACCTTAGGTTGCAGAATGGTGCGAAGCCCAGGGCCAGCCCCTTTACTGTGTTTCATGCACCACCCCAGGCATCAGGCATCATGTTACTCCTGGAGGACTTTGGACAAATGACTTAATGTTTTTGTGCCTTAGCTGCTTCTGTCAAATGGGAATAATAATAGCTGTTAACTCGTAGGGTGGTTTTGAGGGTTAAATGTGTTAACATCTAACATGCTTTGAACAATACCTGGCTCACACATTGTAGCTATTATTATTGTTATTATTAGAAATAAGGTCTCACTCTTTTGCCCAGGCTAGAGTGCCATGGCAGGATCGTAGCTCACTGCAGCCTTGAACTTCTGGCCTCAAGCGATTCTCCCACCTCAGCCTCCCGGGTAGCTGGGACTACAGGTGCGCACCACCATGTATGGCTAATTTTAATTTTTTGCGTGTATGGAGAAACAGAGATCTTGCTATGTTGCCCAGGCTGGTCTCAAATTCCTGGCCTCAAGTGATATTCTTGCCTCAACCTCCCAAAGTGCTGGGATTACAGGCATAAGCCACCATGCCCTGCTAACTGTAGCTTTATTATTATTATCTTCAAATCGGTTACCCCTTCCTGCTCTCACTTCTGTATCTCATTGTCTCTGCGGTGAATCATCATGGGCTAGAGGGTGTGGACGGGGCCTTCCAGGCCTAGTTCCCAATGGATGGTTCAAGGCTACCTTCTCCATGTAAGGGAAGCCTTGCTCCAGAGGCTGGACAAACTCCAGGGGCACAGACCCCAAATTTCAGGGTCACAAGCCCCTCTGGAATCTTGGGCAGGTCTCTCTGGCTGGCAATGGGCCACCCATCCTGGCTCTGTCCCTTGGGGCAAATTGTTCAAATAAAGGAGAAGTCTCAGGGTACCCCCTGGTCGGCCCCGCCTGCTCCAGATGGCAGCTCATATCAGGCAAAGTTGCATTTCTAAGGAAGGGTGGGAATCTTTCTTCATTGCTGAGGAAGAGCGTGCCATGCAGGGCTGTCCAACGCCTGGGCATCCTTCAGAAACTCTGGAGCCATGGGGTTCACTGCCAGTACTTAAGCCTGTTTGGCAATTTGAGAAAAAAAGAAGAGTCCCTATTTTCCCTATTAGCACCTTCCCAATGATTTTGATTTTGCATTTTCTCCAGTATGTGCTCCTCCTCCTCGCATACCAGCAGGCTGCAGAGGAAGGTTTCCCTAATGTTTGGAAACACTGGAGGTAGTTTAGTAAATGGGCCCATTCTGGCAGTGCCGCTCATCCACATTTTCCAAAATGTGTGTAATTTCCACTCTAGTCTCGGCTCCCCAGTCCACAATATGTTCTGAAGTGTCAATTCTAAATGCAGCCCTTTCCTTGCGCAGTGGGGAAATGTGGCATGCTCTGTGGCATGGGCCATGGTGCTTGGTGATGCGGGTGCACTTGGAATTCTATTTAGGCACCCACAAGACACCCCAATATCTTCCCACCCTCAGCAGAAAGATGTGAACTATTGAAGAGCTGTCTGCTTCGCTGCCTTGGGACTGAAGAAACAATTCCTCTCTTGGGCTTGGACTGGCAATTTAGGACTAATGGAGATTGTGGGGAAAGGATGGACAGGGCAGGTTGGGGTGTGGAGGCTTTTTTCTGCAGCACGGCCCTGGCCCTGGGATGGGAAGCACCTGAAACTTCCCTGCCCAGAAGAGGACAGTGGTCCCCAGGCTGTTTCTACAGGGGCTATAATAGCACGTGGGGACATGGACAATTTAGTCAACTAGCCCCGACCATCTGATTCATTTAGAAATCTGAGTTGACTGGATTCCAATCCAGCTAACGTTTATGGAGCCTCTGTTGTGTGGCCAGCATTGTGCTTAAACTCATGTCTGTTGTTTTCAGCATGACTGGTGGGAGCTCCTACCTGGTTGACATGGGGCACAAAACTGCATCATGTTCTGCTCAGGAAACATGTATTGAGTGGTGCTTCTGTGCTAGGCTTGGGGATTCTGAGTTGAGCGGAGATGAGAAGAGACCTCGTCTCCTACTTCCCTGCCCAGGGAGTCCTGGGTGGTCCCAGAACTATTCAGCAGAAGCATTTGCTTAATCTCAAGGCATTTTGTTCTTTAGGAATTCTGGTTCTATTTCTTATCCAAAAAGAGACACAGATACTGAAGCTGAAATTTGTTATTGTACATAAAACATTCTGTTCGCTTCATCTGGTTATTTGATGGGAAACAGTGGCGTTTGGATGCCTGTTTATTTCTCACTATTGGGAAAATAATCCTGTCCCCCGCAGGCTTGCCACTTGGGTCCACTCCCCATCCTTCTCCAGCACCAGGACTGGGTTTCTGGGGAGCTGGGCACCGTGGCCATGGGGAACTTAGACTTTCCTTGGATCTTCCTGTTGTAAATTCTCGGCTGTGGGCTCTGCAGTGCATGCAGGAGGGAGCGGGGGTTCCAGAACATGTGATTTGAAAGTAGGAAGAAGGGGGAGATGCCAGATATATCAAAAGCACATGGATTTTTCACACTGGGGGTAGAGGGATTTAAAAAAATCTCAATTCTGAAAAATAGACCCGGTGTGCAAAACCCTTTCCAACTCACGAGCTCGTTAGGAGTCGAATTCCACCAAAGCCATGCCAAAGAGTGGGCCTGTAACCCAAGAGATCCCTTTGGAAGGACAGTCAATATCTGATCCCAGGAATAAGGGGAACCCCTGTGTGTGTGAAGAGAAAATCCTAGGTTCAGCTGTGCCTCCCCCCTTCCCTCCCTCCTCCAGGGATCTCGGGTTTAATGTTGGCCCTTTTTGGAATCCACACAGCACCTTTCTCATGGGTTTAAAAATAGACTCCAGGGCTGCCAACCCTCTTAAAAAGAACATGATGGAGATTGGTGCCAACTCTGTGGGGCCTGATCCGGGCTCTGATCACCTCCCTAAATAGACCCCCGCACTTGCCATCCCTTACTCCAGCCAGGCCAGGTGCCCAGGATACCTTAATTGACCACTGGGCACTCCCTACACAAAGTTAAATAGAAAAACAACCAAGACTCCATTCCCCTCTCCCTTTCTTCTGTCACTGCCATTAAGGTTAAGAAGGAATGACCAGGTTTGGAGGGGGTCAGGCTGGATTTCTGATCCAATTCAATGTGACATTTGTGTGGAACATTCTGTAAAGTTCCTTCCTAGTTAATAACATTTCCCCAACAGCGATGCTCCTGGTGGCTGACACACTCCCCAGGGTGGTCGCTGGCTGGGTCTGAGTGGCGATAAACCAGCCTGCCTTTCTCAGTAAAGGGTGGAGTTCCTGGTACCCACCCTTATCAGTGGTGCCCAGAGTCTCTAGGAGCAGGGGCGGCTCCTTGGGTGGATGAGGATGGAACAGATGGAAGGAGGGTCAGGAGGAGAGCCCAACGGGTCAGCTGGCCACAGCCAGCAGCAGGACACTGCAAGGGCAGCTGCGGACAGGGAGCGTGGGGGCACAACTGAGTCCACACATTGTTTCTTTGCTGCAGAGAATATGGGCATTGAAAAGGGTGCATTGTAAGCCCAAGAGGTCTGGGTGCAGGGTAGAGCTTTGAGATTTCTTGGGATCCTGATCTTGACCATGGGTGTTTGACCCTGGGTAAGCAGTGATGAGGCCTTGATTTTCCAGTGTTGAAGCAAGATCAGTGACACCCCACACCTCTGGGGGAGACATTAACTTTTGACAAAAGCTTTAGTCGAGAAGAAATGGAGGGGAGGAGGAAAAAAGAGCATCAGCTGTCATTGATAGAGCACTTACCAAATGTGCCAGAAGTGGTGGTCAGCATTTTACATTATTCTCCCAATATTGGAGAGATGGGTGAAGCTATTTTCATTTTACTGATGAAGAAATCAATGCTCAGAAAAGTCATTTCCTTTATCAAAAGCTGCACAGCTCAATTGTGGGAGACCTACTGATTTAGAGCCTCTTAAGAGGCTGTCCAGAAAGCAAATAGTGTTGTTGCTATTGAGTTCTGGGTTTGAGTTGATTGCATAGGAGGGTTAAGCGCAACGGTCATTGCCACAGGGCCTGAGCTGCCAGGATGCCCTTCTCTCGAATCCTGGGGCTGCCCTGATCTCAGCTCTGATGTCCCTGTAGAGAGGAGCCACTTCATGTCTCGGACTGGCCACCATTTGAAGCAGCCCGGACCTGTTCTCCCAAATCATCCTGGGGAGGCAGAGTCGCCTGAGAATCCCACTCGCATGGGATTCTTTGCTGCAGGCTTGTGTTCTTCCAGCTCGTGAAATCCCTGCAGGAATTGACAGCAGCAGCAGCCCGTCAAGTGTCCCAGAGTCCCTGTCTATACTGAGAACAGCCCACTGCATCAAGCCAGGAGCGAGCTGGGGGTTTAAGTGCTGCATAGTCTATTTCTTCCCTTTCTTCTCTCCCACATCATCCCTGCTTGGCATAGCTGCATGTGGCCCAGAGGACAGAACCCCACAGGCGAGGCCTCCAGCGTTTCATTATGCTTGTCTGCAGAGAGACCTGCAAGGAGACAGTAGGTAAAATATTTAGCAAGACGGGAAAAGCCTGAAGACTCCATGAAGCTACAGGCTAGAACAGTGGCCTGTGTCTGCCGAGAGTCTTTAGCCTTTCCTTCAGCCCATCAATTCCTTTCTGGTGGTTTGTTTTGATCTCACTAGCAAGTTCTTAGCACACTAAATGCCTACATTAAAACGTGCAGCCTTGAAGTATGAACAAAATGCAGATGGAGAAGCAGGATGATTATTTGTGGTCTAAGGGTGTGGTTGTGATGGAAGGTTGAGGGGACAGTCAGTTATGGGGAAAAGAACAATAGTTTAGCTTTCTGAATCCCTAGAGCCCAAAGAGACCCTTCCAAGTTGTACAGCTTACCCAGTGGTCTATATGCCAGATCAAATGTTGAGGTTTTTTTTTCTGCCATCCTGAAGGATCTCCTGCAAAGATTAAACCCTTTCTGAATAAAGAGTTCTATTAAGTCACGTATCTCTTATAGCTGGAAAGTTCTTTCTGTGGAATCTAAATCTTTTCCATAGCAATTGAACCCCAAGACTTACAGTTTCTTTATGACTCATGGAAGTGGTGGGGACATCATTCTTCTAACACCAGTCAGTAATCACTGTGTGTAGCACTGCCCAGCACTGTGCCAGTCACATAGAGGAGTAGGTGGGGAAAGCAAGGGAGAGGGACTGGGAATTTGGAACATGAGAACCAAGCTGTCTCTGCCTGGGAGACATTTAGAATTCAGTCCTGGTGGCAGGCCACCACACCTGGGACTGGGCACCATATAATTAGCTCCAATATGGCATTCCAGGCTGCAGTGCTGGAATTTGTGTTTCAAGGGCTCTCTCCCTTAGCTTTATCATCTCAGCTCCTTTAGCCTCAGGCCTCACTGAGCAACATGTTTGTAGTTGTGTTCTTTCTCCTCCTCTTGGGCCTTGCCTGACTCATCGCCTGCCTAAGTTTCAAAGCCTCAACCCTAAGGAGGTCATGACTAATGTCAAGAATTCTTGGCAGTTCTGAGAACTAAAGTCCTCTGATAATACTTCAGCATCTTTCCCATTACACTCAGAGTGCTGTGGGTTGTATTCAGCTTCTGGTCCACTATGACTATCACATCTTTTAATTTGTGATTGTATATAACCCACAGCGTTGTATAATATGAAGAAAGATACAGCTTAAGAATTATAAGAACCGAGTACCAAAATGCGACTGGGAATGTTTTGCTACTGAGCTTTGAATATTTTACTTGTAAGATCTGTTTATCTCACCTTTAAGACAGATATTCTGTATAGATAGAACTCTCAAAACTCAATAAGAAAACAAACATTCCAACTTAAAAACGGACAAAAGATTTGAACAGATGTATCACCAAAGAAGATATATAAGCTGGGCGCAGTGGCTCACGCCCGTAATCCCAACAATCTGGGAGGCCGAGGCAGGCAGATCACCTGAGGTCAGGAGTTCAAGACCAGCCTGACCAACATGGAGAAACCCCATCTCTACTAAAAAAATACAAAATTAGCTGGGCATGTTGGTGCATGCCTGTAATCCCAGCTACTCAGGAGTCTGAGGCAGGAGAATCGCTTGAACCTGGGAGGCGGGGGTTGCAGTGAGCCAAGATCATGCCATTGCACTCCAGCCTGGGCAACAAGACCTAAACTCTTCCTCAAAAAAAAGAAAAAAGAAAAAAGAAAAAAAAAAAGAAGATATATAGATGGCAGATAAGCACCTGAAAAAGGTGTTTAATATTATCAGTTATTGAGGAAATGCAACAGACCCCTTCTCTACAAAATTTTTTTTTTAATTAGCCATGTGGTGCATCTATTAGGATGTCTGAATTAAGACAGACCATACCCAGTCTTGACAAGGATGTGGACTGGCCGGCAGGAGGCAGGGAATACCAAGAGGCATGAGGAAACTTTTGGAGGTGATTATGCCCATTATCTTATGTGGCCATGGTTTCAGGGATATACATATGCCAAAACTTAGCAAATTGTACATTTTAAATGTGCAACTCATAGTGTGTCAATTAATCCTCAAATAGTTGCTAAAAAATAGTATCTCTTTCAGTTCATTGTGCAAGTCAATTGCATTTGTGTTTTTAAAAGTATTATATATATTATTTACTCATCTGAGCGGGGAATTTTCTCTCTGTCTCTAAATATTAATGTTGGAACAGTGCATTAGAATCCCTTGAGATATTCCACTGGGCTGTGATCAGGGATGTTCCAGTAACCATCATTTATTAATTGGAGCTCTCAGTGTAGAGGATTCTAGCAAATCTGGAAGGTGGTTTTCAGAGGTGCGAGGCGAGAGACCTGGAGGGTGAGCTGGGCTTTAGCAGCATGTGCCTGGGGAGGGAAGGGGCTGTGTGACTTACATCCAGACAGGCTGCTGCCTTCGAGAGGGTGCCCATCCTCAAGTTCAGCCCCAGTGCTGTGGAGGATCTTATGCCTGGAGAATTCTCACATTGTCATCTTCAAATACCAGTTTTTTAACCCCCATGGGGAGGAGTTGTATTATTACACTTCAGATCCCTCTTTTTGGCAACACCCTGGCCTTTTCTCTTGATCTTTGATTATCCCACTTCCTTGGGATGCCCCCTGATTGCTGCATAGCTTTGAAGCGTACCTGGCTTTGTAACACACTCTCACAGTATTTTCTTCTTTTTTAATTTTTATTTTTTTAGAGACAGGGTCTCACTCTTGTCACCTGGGCTGGAGCGGAGTGGTGCAATCATAGCTCACTGCAGCCTCCAACTCCTGGGCTCAGGTGATCCTCCTGTCACAGCCTCCTGAGTAGCCAGGACTACAGGCATGTGCCACCTTGCCTGGCTAATTAATTTTTTTTTTTTTTTTGTGGAGACAGGGGGTCTCACTATGTTGCCCAAGCCGGTCTTGAACTCCTGGTCTCAAGCAATCCCCCCGCCTCAGCCTCCCAAAGTGCTGGGATTATGATCCTTCAAGATCATCCCCCACATTATCTCTTCCTGGCGCTGAGTACACTATTGTTAGGAATCTTGCTGGTGCTGCCAGTGGCAGGGCTTTGGATCAATTTGGCTTTGAACCAGTTGGACCCACCATTTACTAGTGGTGACCTTGGTCTCCACCCATTACCTCCCTGGGCTCAGTTTCTTCATTTATCCAACTGTAGTAGCGTTGCCTACCTTATGGGTGGCTGTGAGGATTAAATGAGATAATGCAGTATGTCCATCAGCTAATAGGCGCTCAGCATGCTAGTTCCTCACCAACGCGCAGCTGTACTGTACAATCTCAGGGGACAGCGGGAGAGGAAAAGAGCATTTGGTATTGTGTCTTGACTGTGACTTGAAGCCAGCAAGAAGCCGGCTTATGATACAAAACACCTATGATCTGAACAAGCCATATTGCCAGGGGCCCAGTTACCTGACACTGCTTTTACTTACGGTTCCCTCATCCCTCTGAATTGAGCCTACTCTTGATGATGTCACCCCAAGTCTTCTCCAAAATCCCAAACATGGGTTTTGACATCTGCCCCTGAAATGACTGCATGAAAGGGTGATAGTGGTCCCAGGACAGAACACTGGTTGCTTACTGCACGGACACAGCCTCGGGTGACGCTAGTTAACCGCCAGCGTCAGAGCAGTGCGGGAGGCAGCGGGGAGTGACAGCTCTGCCCTCCTGCAACCCAGCTGCGTCTGGCGGCTCTCAGGCAGAATCTGGAATAGGCTGATTAACTGGTATCTCACGACACGATGGAAGAGCTCAAAACATGCAAATCGGTTATGGGGCATAAATAGAGTTTGCTGAGCTCACCCCGGCCGCGTCTCGGCAAGCTCCGGGGCCCATTCACCAGGGCATTCGGGGAGGCGGGAGGCAGGGAGGGAGGCCATGCAGCTTGGAGCTCCTCACCTCCATTGGACGTGTGTGCCTCCCCTCCGCAGGGGCAGGACGCCCTCCCCGAGCCCGCCGGCCGGCACCTGCAGCTGGGGCTGCACCCCCGCCCGCGCCCCCGCGCGCACCCCCTTCGCAGGGCTTGGCAGCAGGTGCCTGCTCTCCGGAGAGCGCTTCGCATTAACTTTCCCATCTGACATAATCATGGAGAGAAAATGAAGAGATCCCATTAGCGGCAGGCTGGCGGGCGGGAGAGCGCAGGGCCAGGGCCGGGCCGGGGCGAGTGGAGGGCGCCTGTATTTTTAGCCAGTTGCCGCGTAACTTGCTGGCGCTCCCCGCGCCGCCCAGCAGATAACCGGGAGGGGGAGCGGGAGCCGGGCTCGGATTTCAGCGCGGGCGCCGGACGATGGCAGCGCGACAGGGCAGGTCCGGGCCAGACCCTGCGGTGAGTGCACGAGCTGTCGCGGTTGCCGGGCCGGGGCCGGGGCGCGGGGATCGGGGCCGGGACCGGGGCCGGGGCTCTGCGTCCGTCCTGCGGGTTGTGGCTCCGCGCCCGGCTGCCCGGCGCCAACTTTCCCCGGCGGGTGCGGGTGCGCGCGCTGGGGCTGCCCTTCTGCTGCCGAGGCTTCTAGCAGGATCCAGAGGAAAATTCCTCTGGCCTGAAGGCTGCGGCCGCGGAGGGGCTGGAGCCGGGGTTGGGAGGCAGCGGGACTTGTGGCCGGCCCGGAAGAGGGGCACGGGCGGGAGCGTGGAGCCGCCGCCGGGGTGCCCCGAGGGGGGCCGGGCCCTGGCCGAGGCCGAGTCCCCTCACCCCAGGGGAGAGCCTGGCCGGGTAGATTCAGCAGGGGGTGGGAGATGCACGGCCTTGGGCCGGGCGGGGGCCTGGCTTGCGGCAAGTCTGGCCCCTAAAACTCAGAAACGTGAGGCACCCGGAGGCCCCCAGGTAGCAGGAAATGAATGGGGCAGAGGAAGGCAGACCTGTTGGGCGCCCTGGCAAGCCTGGAGCTCTCTGCCGCTGTCCCCTTCGATTCTCGCAGCCCCCTGGCAAGATCCCCATTTTAGCAATGGGGAAATGGAGGTTTGGGGCCTTAGATGAGCACAGCATCAAGTGGCCGAGCAGTGCATCCCAGCCAGGTCTTCCCCAGTGACGTCCCAGCCCACCCTGCCCGGCCTCCAGGGTGGGGTGCAGACAGCACAGGGAACCCCAGGGATTTTCCCAAGGTCCCGAGTTCGGGTTGAGAGATTAAGAGGGAGCCCAGCACTTCCGCTCAGGCGTCTTGTTTCCTCAGTGACACCTTTAACTTATTCATTTTATTTTTGCCAATGGTAGTCAGACTGGGGAGCCTGGAGACAGTTTGTAAAGCTGTAACAGCACACCTTTCTGGAAGGCAAAAGGAAAGAAACATAATAAAACACACACTCACTAGGGCCCAGTGTTCACCTCTGTTTCTCCATCGTCAAGGGAGTAAAGGCAGGGCTACCAGGCTATGCTGGCTGGGGACAGCTGTCTTTCCTCATACCCCAGTGCGGCTCTCAGATCCCCCAAGCACAAGCAGACAGCTCCACATCAGGGCTGCTGCCTGTCTTCTGGCTGGGCTGCAGGTCCCCCAGGAAAGGACCTGAAATCTCTTCCTGAGAGCTCTGACAGTGGCTGCGTTAAAGAAGCTGCATTTTGCTCCAACAAGACCCCTTGGGAAAGTGGTATTGCCTTATGACTGTTTACAGCAATTGATATTAGCTCAGTTTCCATTCGCCTTTCTAGATAGGAATTTTGTACTAAAGATCTTGAGGTCAGTCATGATTTGTCCTAGGGAAAACTTAGGCCACCCCAACCCCCAGAGAAGGTGTGAGGAGGCCCTGGGGTTCTCTCACCTGGGTCTGCCTGCTGGTGTTTCCCAATGTCCCCTGCTCATGGGTGACAGCATGTTGACATTCTGCAGCGTGCTTCCGGCCCCTCCCTCTCAGGATACTGGAGCCCCCTCGCACCCCATCTATTGCTATATTAGTATCTGCTCAGGAAGTGCAAGTTTAATAATAGTCTGGGTGTCTCAGGTAACCAGGATTCACTACCCTTTCAGAGCAGTCCTGATGAGAACTTAATTCCTAGGAAGAATTCTGTTCCCTTCCTTCTCTTCCATTCCCTTCCTCCTGACGTGGGCACAGCCTCCAAACCCAGGCAGAAGGCTTTCTCCAGCCAGAGCTGAACTGGAGAGGACCCTTATGAGCACTAGAAAATGATTAGGCCAGCACAGTGGCACGTGCTTGTAATCCCAGCATTTTGGGAGGCGGAGGTGGGAAGATTGCTTGAGGCCAGGAGTTCAAGACCAGCCTGGGCAACATAGGGAGACTTTATCTCTACAAAAAATAAAGAAATTAGCCAGGTGTGGTGGTGCACGCCTGTAGTTTCACCTATTCGGGGGAAGGGGGTGTTGACGCAGGAGGATCTCTTGAGCCCAGGACTTTGAGGCTGCAGTGAGCTATAACTGCACCACTGGGGGACCACTCTGGAAGAAAGAGGGAGACTCTGTCTTGAAAGAAAGAAAGAGAGAAGAGAGAGAGAGAAAAAGAAAGAAAGAGAAAAAAGAGAAAGAAAAAGAAAGAAAGAAAGGAAAAGAAAGGAAAGGAAGGAAGAAGGAAAGAGAGAAAGAGAGAGAGAAAGAGAAGGAAGGAAGGAGGGAAGGAGGCAAAGAAGGAAGGAAGGAAAGAAGGAAGGAAGGAAGGGAAATGATTGGCCCAGGAAGCGGTATAGCACAATAGTTAAGAAGTATGCTACCTAGACTCAAATCCTGGCCATGCTACATATTAGCTATGTGACTTTGGACAAGTTACTTTTCTGTGACTTGGTCACTTCATCTATAAAAAGGAGATAACAAAACACCTGCCTTGTGAGATTATTCTGAGGAGGGAGTGAATTAATTTGTGTGGTGTGTTTAAAACCTAGGGAGAGCTTTGTGAATGTAAACTTGTTTTGTTTTGAAAGGAAGTTCAGGGACATCACATTGATTAGGCAGCAGGGATGCAGGCACAGCAGAATGTCTGCTGTGTGCAGATCCCCGAACACGCACACAGGTAGAATTAGATTAAAACGAAGCTAGAGATGAGGAGGGGAAGAGACACCAGAAGACAGCTTTGGTGGGGTGCACAACAGAGGTGCCAGCACCTCACTGGTGGCCAGGGCTTGTGGACACGGTGGGGTAGTTTTCTGTATAGGATGAGCAGGCCTCCTGGCCTCCTGATCTGGGAATGGATGAGCCTTGGAGAGGGCCAGTCATTCTGCTCCGGTTTGTCATAGCCCAGAGATGGTCAGGTTTGTATTTTGTTGCTGTTGTTTTTTGGGTCAGTATGCGCTCAGGTAAATGTTTTGAATGGAACACATTGGATTCTTTGGACACGCCTCCTGCCCTGTTGCATTTGCTGGATGTACTGAGGACAGGTCATTGAATTGGAGCAGTTGGACTAGACAGATGGGCAGTAGGGGCTCAGCAGAACACGATGGTAAAGATGAGTCTCATATCCCAACAAGGGCCATTTGCTCTGTAGCTGAAATATTGCCTGGCCCCTAGGAGGTTCTCAATGAATACTCATGGAATGGATCCACAGGTGCATGCATGCACATGACCCATTTATAACACAATCGCTTGATTACTCAGATCAAGAGAACAAGGACCTATATTCTGAGTGATTATTCTCTCTTTGCCCTAGCAGGATATGGGTCCTGAAATAGGACCCCAGTAAATACATTGTAGAATTAAACTGAATGATGTGTAGTTGCTACTGGGAGTGGCATCATTATCTGCAGTTCACCTCCCAGATGCCCTGAGGATCCTGCAGAGTCCTGACTACTCTATGCCTGGAGAAGACCAAAAAAAATAAAATAAAATAAAAAAAGAAAAAAGAAAGAAAGAAAAAGCTTTAGCAATTGCACTTCACTGCTAACTATCTAGGTGACCTTAGCCGGTCACTTTACTTCCCTGGGCCTCAATTTTATCTTCAGTGACAAGAAGGGCTGGAACTAGATGGTTCCCTTCTAGAGACCTGTCTTGGTCTGAATAGAGTGCTCAGGGACAGAGCCTGAGTGGGACCTCCTAGCATTTTTCCTCTGCCATGGATTAGCTCTTTAACGGCCGAGGCATATAGGCCTGCCCAGCCGCCAGCCTGTCAGGGCTGCCTGAACACCCTCAGGCTTGAAATGGCCAAGAACGCCCTTGGGGTCAAGGGCAGTGGAAAGGCATAGACTTCAGTGGGGTACCCCTGGATTGAATCACCCCAAGTATTTATCTGCAGAACTTGGGCAAGTTATTAACCTCTCAAAACCTCAGTTTCATCACCTCTAAAATGGGGATAATAATTATACCTACCCACAGGTTGTTATAAGAATTAAAAGATATAATGCTGGTAATACATTTGTCCCAATGGTTGGTATTATAATTTTAGTATTCTATTATGGCAACGACAGAAATGGTTTAGCTTTCCTCAATCTAGTCCATATGGAGCTTCCCTTACCCTCTATTTATGTGCTTGTCTGTCATAAATTTTTTTTTTTTTTTTGAGACAGAGTCTCTCTCTGTCGCCCAGGCTGGAGTGCAGTGCCGCAATCTCAGCTCACTGCAAACTCTGCCTCCCAGGTCCAAGTGATTCTTCTGCCTCACCCTCCCAAGTAACTGGGATTACAGGCATGCACCACCATGCCCGGCTACTTTTTCTATTTTTAATAGAGATGTGGTTTCACCATGTTGACCAGGCTGGTCTCTAATTCCTGGCCTCAAGTGATCCATCTGCCTTGGCCTCCCAAAGTGCTGAGATTACAGGAACCACCGCGCCCTGCCAGTTTGTCATAAATATTCTTCTTTTCTTCCTGGATTCAGTGCTTTGAACAGTCAGTGTCATTAGTGGATATTGAGTCTATTTTTATCCACCCATTCTCAGGTTTTCAGCCTGAATCCTATTATTGTGCCATAAACAGTAGTTAATTGGTGGGAGAAATGTCTCTTTAACATTCTTATTCTTGGGAAATAATATAGTGTTTTTCCTAATAATTGAATCTAGACAGACTTTCTGAATCAGTAGCATAAGTAACATTTATCTGAGAGACTAAACCTTGACTGGGTTTTCTCTGGAAACCCAGCTCATGCCTGGAGAGCCAACAGCTTGATCTTCATTTCTGAAATATTTCCTGCCCCACAGATGCCTTGCTGAGGAACCTAGGATGTGAATGCCATGTGCTTTAGGTCAAGGGAGGCCTCGCCCTAGCAGACACTTAATGCTTTGGAGGATTCAAAAGAGATAGAAGACTTGGTCCCTGCCCCAAGAAGCAAACAGTTTGGCTGGGGAGACAAGACTTGCCTGAATTCAATAGCTAGAGAAAGAGATATTTTAAGTGCATTAAAAAAAAAACAAACAAGCTCCTGTTTTGTGGTTCCTAGATTTAAAGATGGCAAATACTGAGTGTCTAAGCATAGTGTCATTCATGCAGGAAGTAGCCACCATCAGGGCCTTGAAGGGAAGAAAGATTGGAAGTAGAAAACCAGAGGGAGATGGAGCTTCAGGGCCCAGGGAGGAGGAAGGTGCAGGCCAGGAGGTAGACAGAGCATGAGAATGTCATGGAGGACAAGGGAGGTGAGAAGGGGCTCCTGCCGCTGTGGGGACAGCGAGATGAGTGTGCCTCATGAACAGGCAGCCACAGGGCTTGGACTTGAACTTGAGCTTACATCATAGGGGGCCCATGTGGGACCTGAGGTTGGGGAGGGCTGGCAGGAAGTCAGGATTTGGGGAAGACCAGTTAGGCAGGGATGGAGGAGGTTGGCTGGGTGAGGCAGGGATGGAGGAGGTTGGCTGGGAGGCAGAGCGAGGAAGCAGCATTTCTGCAGGCCTGGGGTTGTGGGTGGGGGCTGGGAGGTGGTGTGGGGCAGCACCTGAGTGTGGAGGGAGGACCCCCTGTCTGGAAGGCTGGAGAACCCTACTGCTGATGCCCTGGGGACTCCCTGTTTCAGTGGTGAAGACGTGAAGCGCTGCTTTGGGGAGGAGGATGAGAGTTCCATTTGGTCTTCGGCTGTAGATTTGGAGTCTTCTGTGTTCAAGGGTGTTCAAGGGTGGTCATCACTAGTGTGTGCATGAGTTTCCCATGGTTGCTGTAACAAATCGCCACACACTTAGTGGCTTGACACTACGGAAATGTGTTCTCTCGCTGTCTGGAGGCTGGAGATCTAAATTAAGGCCTCCACAGGGACACACTCCCTCCAGGGCTTCAGGGCCTTCTTCTATGAGCCTCCACCTCCCAGAGGTTCCTTGCTTCCTTGTGCATGGCTAAAGTCACTCCAGTCTCTGGCTCTGTCTTCACATAGTTTCACCTCTGTGTGTGTGTATACGTGTGTGTGAACATGTGTGTATGTGTGTGTGTGCACACAGGTCTCTGTATGTGCATGTGTATGTGTGCATGTGTGTGTATCTGTGCATGTGTGTGTGTGTATGCATCTCTTGGTGTGCATGTGTGTGCACACACGTCTGTGTATGGGTGTGTATGTGTAGATTTGTGTGCATGCATGTGCGTGTGTGTGTGTGTGTGTGCATGTGTGTCTTCTCCTTTTCTGTCTTTTCTAAGGACACTTGTCATTGAATTTAGGGCCAGCCTAGGTAATCTAGGATGATCTCGTCTCAAGATCCATGACTTAATTACATCTACAAAGACTTTTTTTTCAAATAAGGTCACCTTCACAGGTTCCAGGGATAAGAGTGTGGACATATCTTTTGGGGGGCACCATTCAGCCCACTGCAGCATGTTTTTTTTAGGAGGGCATGTAGAGGAAGGAGACAAAGTGCCTGGGTGGAGAGGAAGCCACTGTGGGTCTTCTGTGGGAATGGCGTCACACGCTTCTCCCATGTGTGGCTTGTCATATGACCACTCTCACCCTTTCAACTCAGCCTTGTATGCAACTATGTGCCAAACACTGTTTATTTCTTTTAAGCATCATGAAAAGGGGACAAGAAAGGCTTTACTCTCCCCAGCTTACAAATAAGGAAATAGAAGCCAACGGTGTCTAAGTACCTGAGGGCACTCAGCTAGACCCAGTGGAGTGGCTCTGAGTCTAGGCCACGGGCTCCAATGCCTGAGGACTGGGCTTTAATCATTACATTTGTCTTTGTGAGTGTATTAGTCTGTTCTCACACTGCTAATAAAGATGTACCTGAGACTGGGTAATTTATAAAGGAAAGAGGTTTAATGGACTCACAGTCCAACGTGGCTGGGGAGGCCTCACAATCATGGCAGAAGATGAAGGAAGAGCAAAGGTATGTCTTACATGGCAGCAGGCAAGAGAGTATGTGCAGGGGGGTCTCTTCTTTTTAAAACTATCAGATCTCATGAGACTTATTCACTTTCATGAGAACAGCATGGGAAAAACCAGCCCCCATGATTCAAGTACCTCCCACCAGATCCCTCCCAGGGCACGTGGGAATTATGGGAGCTACAATTCAAGATGAGATTTGGGTGGGGACACAGCCAAACCATATCAATTAGTAAACTGTATTTTATTGTCCTCTGCTCTCACCCTCTCTGGCTGTCACTCATCTTTAAAGGAAACAGTTGTTCCTGGGGGCAAGGTCTGAGATGCATGGGGTGGGTGACGTAGCAGCAGCTAAGGAACAGAAGAGCTTCACTCTCATTTAAGAAATCTGTTGGGGGGGGCGCCTGGTGTTAAAGCTGAGACTGAGCTGGCTGCAGAGCTGGGAGGTTCGGCTCATGAATTTCTGAGCCACACTACCTGCATCTGAGTCCTGGCTGTGCCTCCTCCCTGCTGTGGGACGCTGCACAAGGCACTTCTGCTCTCTGTGCCTCAGCCCACTCATCTGTAAAATGGGACTCTGAAATCCCACTTACCTCTTGGGTATTCAAAATGAGGATAAAATGCTTATCTGTGCGTGTGCATGTGTGTGAATATATATTATAGTCATCCTTCGGTATCCGTGGGGGATTGGTTCCAGAACCCCCTGTAGATACCAAAATCCACAGATCCTCAAGTTCCTCATGTAAAGTGATATAGTGTTTGCATATAACCTACCCACATCGTCATATATACTTTAAATCATCTCTAGATTACTTATAATACCTAATGTAAGTGCTTTGTAAATAATTGTTGTACAGCATTGCTTTTCTGTATTACTGGGTTTTTTTGTTTGTTTGTTTGTTTGTTTGTTTTTGAGACGGAGTCTTGCTTTGTCACCAGGCTGGAGTGGAGTGGTGTGATCTCGGCTCACTGCAACCTCCACCTCCCAGGTTCAAGCGATTCTCCTGCCTCAGCCTCCTGAGTAGCTGGGACTACAGGCGCACGTCACCAAGCCCAGCTAATTTTTGTATTTTTAGTAGAGATGGGGTTTCATCATGGTGGCCAGGATTGTCTCGGTCTCTTGACCTCGTGATCCACCTGCTTTGGCCTCCCAAAGTGCTGGGATTACAGGTTTGAGCCACCACGCCCAGCCTTCTGTTAGTATTACTTTTTATTTTAGTATTGTTATTTTTAATTTTTTTCCTGCAAATTTTCCATCCATGGTTGGTTGAATAAATGGGCTTGACTGTATATGTAAAGTGCTAATAATGGCTCTTAGCACATAGTAAGTGCTATGTGCTGTTTACTTAAAAAACAAAAACACAGGGCTGGGTATGGTGGCTTATGCCTGTAATCCCAGCACTTTCAGAGGCCGGGGCAGGAGGATTGCTTGAGCCCAGGAATTCGAGACCATCTTGGGGAACATAGTGAGACCCCATCTCTAAAAAGGAAAAACAGACAAATAGAAACAAAAACACAAAACAGCTCCAAAGAGCCCACGCTTGGTTCCTTTGGTGCCTGCATTCATGACTCTTGGGGCCAGGGACCTCTGTGATATTGCAAACTCTTCAGCAAGACTGTGGAGCCCCTGAAACCTCAGAGCAGGGAGACACCAGGCTGTGCTGTGCGCTTGCCATAGGAATGGGCTCCCCCTCAAAGGCTGATTCTTCCTGAGTCCAAGCCAAGAACGTTTGCTTATAAAAATACCAAAAGGGGGCCGGTCACGGTGGCTCATGCCTGTAATCCCAACACTTTGGGAGGCCAAGGTGGAAGGATCGCTTGAGCTCAGGAGTTTGAGACCAGCCTGAGCAACATAGTGATGCCCTGTCTCTATAAAAAAAAAAGTTTAAAAAAACAGTTGGGCATGGTGGTACACACCTGTAGTCCCAGCTACTTGGGAGGATCTCTTGAGCCCAGGAATTCAAGGCTGCAGTGAACTGCGCTTGTGCCACTGCACTCCAGCAGCCTGAGTGGCAGAGCAACACTCTCTCTTAACAAAACAAAACAAAAAACAAAAAACCAAAGGAAGGGAGGCCTGGGTGTGAAGGCAGTCCAACCAGGGGCTCTCAGGCTCCTGTGCACACCTGGTGTCACTGTGGGCACCAGGGTGCCACATCAGAGGATGCAGGGGCTGCTGCGGGGGCCTGGGACTTGAACGGGGTGGAGAAGTCATTAATACACCCAGGACACTCACCGCCTGTTGTTTTTCCTCACAGGCCGATGCTGCTACCAGCTTTCTGAGAGCAGCAAGATCAGGTAACTTGGACAAAGCTTTGGATCACCTGCGGAATGGGGTAGATATTAACACCTGTAACCAGGTAAGTGGGATGGAGGCAGGCCTGTTGTCTCTGAAGAGTAGCTCTTGCCTGATGCCATTTCCTGAGAGCTTTGAAACTGCCTCTATTAACCTTTTCTCAGTGGCCTCAAAACTCCCCCGGGGCTTCTGCCTGTGGAAGGCCCTAACCTTGCTGTTTCCACTCCTGCCGTGGCCCAGGGCCCCACAGAGAAGGGCTGATGCCTGAACAGTGTGGGCGAGGCCCGCACAGATCCCCTGCGGTCTCCTCGCTTAGAAGTTGCAATTGATTCCCGCTGTTGTCTTAGAATATGTGGCCTTTGAATTGGGGCAGGAGGAAGAGCCTTTGAAAGATGCTGTGTCAGTGGGGATGTTCAGTCTCCTTTGTCCACCAGCAGTCTGTGTGGGTTCTCGGCTAGCCTGAGAAGAAAGTCGGGGAATGAGGCCCCGCTTGTGTCAGGTGCTGACAAAGGCGAGTGGGCTCGGGTTGAGGATGGCGGGGCTGGTGCAGAGGCTGGCTCTCCAGGGCTCCTGAGTGACACAGCCAAGCCTTAGCTTCAGAAGGGGCTGGCGAGGAAACAAAATGTGTTTGGGTTGGGTTGGAGGGCAGAGACTCAGGCTTGGAGCCAAAGATCCAAGAACTAACTAAATAGAGAGGAAATGACCCTCCAGGAAGGGAACAGGTGTGTGGCTTGGGCTTGTGGATTGGTGACAGGTTTTGTTTGTTTGTAGATATTTGCCTGCCAATTAAGTTGTTTAGTTACACATGCTAATTGTTTCTAATTTAGAATACATTTATCCATTGCGACTTTTTAAAAACCATCTTAGCCATTAAAAATGTGTGTTTAATTGTGGTCAGATATACAGCATAGAATTTCCTGTCTTAACCATTTTTCGGCGTACAGTTCAATGGGATTAAGTCCATTCATATTATCCTGTAATCATTATCCATCTCCAGAACTCTTTTCATGTTGCAAAACTGAAACTCTGTTCTCTTGAAACACTAACGCCTCATTTCCGACTACTCCCCAGCCCCTGGTAACCACCCTTCAACTTCTAGTCTCTACGAATTTTATTACTATAGGGACCTCACAGAAACGGAATCCTGCTATATTTGTACTTTTGAGATTGGCTTCTTTTATTTAGCATAGTGTCTTCATGGTTCCTCTGTACTTTAGTGGCTTGGGTGACTTTTCCAAGCTAGCAGGGCCAGATTTTCCGAACGTAGGTTAGGTTTTCCATGGGCAACGTGCCTCTGTCCTACCCCCTCATCTACTGTTTCCCTATCCATCCTGCCCCTGTTTAAAATGCAAAATACTATCCAGTGTAGTGGCTCATGCCTGTAATCCCAGCACTCTGGGAGGCTGAGGTGGGTGGATCACCTGAGCTTAGCAGTTCGAGACCAGCCTGGCCAACGTGGAGAAACCCCATCTCTATTAAAAGTACAAAAATTAGCCGGGCATGGTGGTGCGTGCCTGTAATCCCAGCTACTTGGGAGGCTGAGACAGGAGAATTGCTTGAACCCAGGAGGCGGAGGTTGCAGTGAGCCGAGATCATGCCATTGCACTCCAGCCTGGGTGACAGAGCGAGACTCCATCTCAAAAATAAAATAAAATAGACTGGGCGCGGTGGCTCACACCTGTAATCCCAGCACTTTAGGAGGCCGAGGCAGGCAGATCATGAGGTCAGAAGTTCGAGACTAGCCTGGCCAATATGGTGAAGCCCTGTCTCTACTAAAAATACTAAAATTAGCCGGGCATGGTGGTGCGTGCCTATAGTCCCAGCTATTTGGGAAGCTGAGGCAGAAGAATTGCTAGAACCCAGGAGGCAGAGGTTGCAGTGAGCCGAGATCGTGCCACTACACTCCAGCCTGGGCAACAGAGTGAAACTCTGTCTTAAATAAATAAATAAAATAAATAAATAAATAAAATGCAAAATACTACCTGCCTCCATTCCTAGGGCTAAGACCCCATTTGGATTCAGTTGGTCTTGCAGTGGCAGAAATTCACAGCTAAAAGATCAGAAAGAATGGAGCAGTATGGTATGTGATAGGAAACAGAAGTAGGTGTGTGATAAGAAGCAAAGACCCTGGCAGTGCACTTCAGAGGGAAAGTGAGGTATGTGGACCTGACTGGAATTTGCAAACTGGATGAAGGACCAGGCCCCCTGCCCCTTTTCTCATCCCTCCACCCAGAAATGCCAACATCCACATATCCACAGCCCAAAGGACATTGTGGTGGTTCTAACAAAGCATCTGCCAGGCTGGCCTTTGCATAGCAGGTTGAAACTCAGCCCATTTTTTGATGCCAAGAGGTGGATGCAGCAAAGTCTGGAGGCAGGGTGAGAGTCTTGGTGTGAGAGTTGTTCAGGAGACAGGGTCTGGGACCTTCTTAGCACTGCACCTCCAGAAGCAGCTGCACAGGCTGCAGCTGTGCTGC